>NW_026575031.1:10447500-11647500 GCF_905146905.1 Nyctereutes procyonoides | reverse complement strand
CTTAAAGGCTGATTTGGATGGTAAAAGTTTTCTGCAGCCTCTACCTTGTTACAATATGTAGATGATTTCCTTCTCTTCTCCCCTTCTCAAACCTGTTCACAGAAAGATAGCATCCACCTGTTAAAAATTTTGGCCTGAAGGGACATAAAACCTTTTATGAGCAATTTGCTTAAACTCAGGTTCAATATTTAGGGCACTTGATCTCTGAACAAAGACTGGATTTGGATCCAGGTAGACTTCATGGAATCCTGAATTTCCCCAAATCTAAAACTAAGCACCAATTACGAGGCTTTCTTGGACTGACAGGCTACTGTCAAAATTGGATTCCAAACTTTCCTCTCATGACTCAGCCTTTACATGCCTTCCTAAAAAACAAAAAAACTTAACCCTATTTTTTGGAAAGAGGGGGATGATGTAGACTGTGAGACTTTTAAGAAAAACCTAACAAAGCCCCTTGCCCTGAGACATTCTAATTATCAACTTCCCTTTTCCCTCTTTGTATGCAAAGGAAAGGAAATGCCTTTGGAGTACTCACCCAAAAACATGGAAACCATCATCTGTTCATAGGGGGTACTCTAACCAACAACCAGACCCTGTAGAATGGGGATAGCCCCCTTGTCCCAGAGCCCTTCCTGCCACTTTTAGTTAGGGCCACTGAAGAAATAATCACAGGGGCCCCTTTAACCATCTTGTACCCCATGCAGTAGAAGTCCTCCCAAATTCTCATCACACTGAACACTTTACAGTCAGTTGCCCCACATTCTAGGAAATCCTTCTTTTAATTCCTCATATAACTTTCTCATTGCCACCCTTCTCCCCTCCTTCATAGATGAAACCCCTCATAGCTGATTAAGATTGACAGGTCAACTTTTGACTCCTTGTGACAATTTACAGGAAACTCCTCTATCCAACGCAGATTTGTCATGATTTACTGATGGTTCTTAGCATAAAAAATGGTAAGTGTCAGAATGGGTATGCTATTGCAACTCCTTCTGAAGTCATTGGGACAGCACCATTACCTCTGGCTGCTTCAGCCCAATAGACTGAGTTATATGCCCTTACTCGCTTCTACCTTAGCCATGGGTTAAACCCCAAACACTTACATGGATAGTCTGTATACCTTTGAGGTAGCTTGTGACTTGGGAACGTTATGGAAACAACAAGGTTTCCTTACTTCCAATGGGGATAAGATTAAAAGTGGATCCTGTGTCCAAAATTTATTAAGTCCCATACTTTTGCCAATAGCTCTAGCTACTATTAAGATTCCATGACATTCCATAGTTGACTTCCTGGAGGCCAAAGGAAACCACCTTACTGATATTTCTGCAAGAACTACTGCTCAGAAGATTGATGGACAGACCTCTGTCATATTCCAAAGGGATGTTCTCCCAAATAACAATTTGGAAAAATTGACCAGAGATGCCTAATAATTGGCCCCAGAAAAGGAGAAACAATATTGGAAATCTAGTAATTGTTGGCTCATAAAAAGAGAGATCTTTGGTTTATACCAAACAAGCCAGTCCTACCAAAAATTCTAAAAGTTCCACTATGTACAACTGTAAATGCATTAAACCATTGGTCTACTGACAAAATGATAGCATTCATGAACCAGTATTGATGGGGAAAGGTTAATAAGGCGACAAAAAGTGGCTACTTCACTTGCCCCAGCTGTCTGAAGTATATAATCAAGAAAAAAACTGTTAACCTGTTTGTACAAATGGATTTCATCCAACTTCCCCCTCTCATGGATAAACATGTTTTAGTCATGGTCCGTATGTTTTCTCACTGGACCAAAGCTTTCTCTTGTAGACAGGCCATTGCTGCTTCTATTAGAAAAGATTATCCCTACCTGGGGAACCCTTCTCAGACTTCATAGTAATTGGGGAACCCATTTTATTAGTCAGGTGCTTTAATGCTATTTGGTCAGTTTTATGACACTTTCATTGTGCATATCATCCTCAATCCTCAGGGTTAGTCAAACACAATGGTGGCACTACTGAGACTCAACTGGCAAAATTTGTGACACTCTCCAAATACTTTGGCCCCACATTGTTGGTTCTTCTAAATCTCAGATCCACCCTCTTGGGAACTCAAAGACTCACCCTTTGAGACAGTCATAGAATATCTAATGCATTTATATGGCCCCTGCCTCCTCTGACCCTCACTTGATAAAAGGAGATATACTTCAATAACATAAAGGTCTAATAGTTTCTATTAAAAATAGCCATGATTTGGTAGAACAATCTTTTTACAGTGCATTCCCAGGAGACAATTGCCTTAAGCATCTCACCTTACAACCTGGAGATTTCATCTGTTGGAAAGGACACCTCCAGAATGACCTCACTGGAATGACCCTTATCAAGAACTGCAAACCAACCCGTGTTGCCCCCAAACTCCAGGAAATAGACTATTAGATTCACGTGACACATCTAAAGAAGGCACCATACCCTGACTGAACCTGCACACAATCTGGTGACCTGAAAGTAAAGATTTCCCAGAATTGAAGCGGATGACATCTGGTGAGACAGCTTTCCCAAGATGTCTGGACCAGGCTTGTATATCTTTTTCTCACTGTTGCTTTTTCTCTCTTCTATGAGAAAACAATGCCCCTGTCTGCATTTCTCAAGCCCTTGCAAAAGGGGGAAACTTCCTCTTCTTTTGATTTTGAACTTTCAGAAACAGGTCTCATTACAATTCCAGGACAAGTCAATTTTCACTTGTTTTTTCTAAAGCATTAGAAGGTTCAGTATTCATAAAAGTCCTTTTTTTCAAAAATTTAAACTATTAGCTGATACTGGATTCTTATTCAAATTCATGATCTCTGAACTTACAACTTTACAGATTATATTATTGGATAACATTTGTTTTCAAAACAATTCTTTTGAGATCACAATATTTTTCTTTACTACATCTGTTAGAAGTTTTGCTATTCTTGCAAAAAGTTCATTAACTATTGCTTCATGTTTATATTTGCACTGTAACTTCCCAAATGTGTCTGGTTATTTCATTCAGTGCACTCTCGCAGTATTCCACTACTTTACTTCGCAGCCACTTTAAGAGGGTTTGCAAGTGGCATACCTGACCCCAAGTTTGCCTTTACAAGAAGAAATCTTTCTTCCCTAGGTCCAATAGGTATTTTCAGTGGGCTACTTTCAGATGTAGGGTCCTGGCTCAGAACCAACATACAGTTTAGAATTGTCATGTTACTTTCAACTCTGTACTTGTCCATCGATCTCTTGTAAAATGGATGTACCCAACAAGGTGATGTTGGCTAGACACTCAAAACCTCTAGAAGATGTAGACTTCAAATGGGAAGTGCCTGAGAGTTCTCTCTCTTAGCCTTCCTTGTTATTCTAATGTGCCCTGAAGTGGTTTCCAATGACTATGAATGAGGACATAACACCCAGAAAAGGTCCTTTCTGACACTAAACCACTAAACCACTAAATATAAAAAACCTGACTATTGATCAGCAGTGCCTTCAAAGGAAGATCTTGATGTAAAGGGGGAAATGTGAAAATTAATAAAAGGCAGCCTCTCTAAACTAGAGTCAGGTAGTTTGGCAGAGGGAGCTCTCATCCTCTACCGCTTGTCTCAATTACAGATCCAACAGGAAGACAGACTTTGTGCACAGACACTGCTTCACTATCCCAGTAAAAAGAAGAAAGGATTTTCTCACGTCCCGCTACAGCCCGACCAATGAGAGACAGTCACAACTCAGCCAATGAAAAGCCACTATACTTCCAGCTCCCAGTGTACTCCAATGGACTTTTGCTTTTTGGGGGGTGGGGGGAGATTTTCTCTTTATTACAGCCTTCCCAGCTTCCTACTTTCCTTTATAGAGATAGAGGGTTCTTCCCCTTCGTTGTCTGGACTTGCCAGTCGTTTTTTCAGTAGCTTGCTGGTCCCAGATTGAAATTCGCTGCTTCCCAAATAAACTTCTCTTTCGCTGGTAAAAAAAATAAAAATAAAAATGGAAGTTTTGTCTTCAAGGTTAATAGGTGTGACTTTGGGTAAATTATTTAACTTTCTCTAACTCAGTTTGCTCATGGTAAAATGTGAGAAAGAATTTGTTTCTTTGTTGGCAATTTGTTGGTGGAGTGTTAAATTAGATTGAAATAGCTAAGGTGCTTGTCACGATACAAGCCAAAACACTATATCTGTATTTATATTTTACAATTACATAAACATAAATTATATCATAATTGTATTTTTATTATAATTATTATGACTGGCTCATAAAGAAAAATCCGTGTAGATTGTTTAAGTGATGTACTTAAACTTTGGGACCACAACAGACAGACAATAATTTCTCTACTCAGGTGAGCATCTTATCTGTTCTTTCAAGGACCAAAGAGTTCATCTGAAACATTCAGGGTTATTTTCAGGAGCTTCCAAGGGCTAAGGAGCGTAGGACCCCATTAAGAGTTTCCCCTGTTATTCAAAAGTAGAGCATTCTTATGAAACCTTTTGTAAGCCGAAATGCCATAAAGTGAAGAAACAATTACCATTAGTTTATATGGGAAATAGTTCAAGCATTCCCAGATCCAAAAAATAACTTCTCATAGTCTTTTCTGATACCTTAGAACACACCTTGCTAATGGATGCACGAAGTAGGGATGAAGCACAGATGCTCCCAGACACAATTCAAAGCTATGACGGCTTGATGCTAAGATGTTGACCTTTCAAAAAGCAGAGTATACCATACAGAGTTTTGTTTTTTCTAAACTAGAATTCCCCCTCCCTTAGTATAGGTCACCTTGATAACCTTTATATGTATCTAAATTCTGTATGTCCTCTCTTTTTTTTTGTCATCCAACTCCCAGGTGCATATTTTATATTTTCTCAGGCAACTTAATATAATTTCACTCAGCACTTAATAATTAATTTTTTCTCTTAATCTTTATATGTAATACTTAGAATATATCTCCAAGTCTTCCACATTATTTTTATTTTATAGCAAGGAACCTTCTGATAATGAATGTACGAGCTATGCTTATAGCAGTGCCCAGCACAACGTTTTCAATGAATGTTGGCATTAGTGTGGCTGAGCCAACAATAGCTAGCTAATATTTATTGAGAACTAATTCTGTGCCAGGCACTGTTAGCCAAAGGCTTTTTTGTTGGGCTGGATTATCCAGGATCAATGTATTTACCAGGACATCTTTAAACCATTTAATTGGTATTCAAATTGATGGTCCAGATTCTTTCTCCTTCACAAAAACAGGTGTGGGATCGTGCACAGGACACAGAGATGTTCCTGTAGAGGATATACTTTAGAAAAGCTCCTGCAATCTCATTATTCCCAGCAGTCTCACACATAAAATTTTTGATAGCTGACAATATAACACATCCAACCAGAAACAAATCATCATCATTAAGCATCACTGATAGGCCATCCACTAAGCAGATGTGTGAGAATTTGTGTTGTAATTACCTATGGAAGCGTTGCCAGCAGCTATTGCCCCAGAAAATTTTTTCAAGCACACAGGAGTATTTTATATCTATTGTCTAATATGCCAGGAATCAAAGGTACTTTAGCAGCAGTATTAGCAATCCAACTATCTGTAATAACCTCGTTGGTGCCCCGAGTCTCAAATCAGTACCTTTCCCAATTACCCTTAAGTCCTAAAATTTCACTGTTCATTGTTGGTTGCAACCATATTTCTGATCCATCAAAACTTGAGAGTGGATATTAAATAGCCCACCTCCCTGCCTCTATTGGTAGCACAGCTCCCCATTAAGAATAGCAATAAAAGCCCTGTACTTGTACTGCCCATGTGTGCAGAATCCTTCATACTGAAATCTTGGAATGGAATATACTATATTAATTCATCCAATGGCAAATACACAAATCCCTCCAACAACATTTCCTGCATTTCTATTATTCCCCATAACACTAGCTGGGCACTGATTAGGGGTGAAGTGTTGAATTGCTGGACTTTTCCCTGCACCCAATCATTTATACCCTACTTATTCTTGGTCCCACTCTCTCATGCTCAGAAGATGATCTCAATTCCTATTTCACTGAATAGAGCTACTTTAAAAAAAATTGCTCCAATTTTATCAAGATATAATTGACAGTTAACATTGTATTAGTTTTAGGTACACAACATGATGATTTAATATATGCATATACTGCAAAAGGATGACCCAGTTAGTTTAGTAAATATCCTTCAACTCACACAGTTATAAATTTTTTCTTGTGATGAGAACTTTTAAGATCTACTCTCTTAGCAACTTTCAAATACATAATACAATGTTATTAACTATAGTCACCATGCTGTATATTATATCCCCAGAATATATTTATCTCATAACTGGAAGTTTGTACTTTTTGACCACCTTCACCCATTTCACCATCAATCCGTTCTCTGTTTCTCTGAATTTGGTAGTTTAGATTCAACATAAAAGTGAGCTCATGCAGTATTTCTTTATCTGATTTATTTCACCTTAGCATAATGCCCTCAAGATCCATCCACATTGTCCCAAATGATAAGATTTCATTCTTTTTTTATGGTATAGAAGAACTCATCCTTTTTTACATGGTGATATATCTAATATATATATCACCTATCCATTAATCCATCAATGGACACTTAGGTGGTTTCTGTATCTTGGTTATGTGATGGTTACCTGATACCAAGAGGAGCCTGATGTGGGACTTGATCCCAGGACCCCCAGGATCATGACCTGAGCCAAAGGCAGATGCTCAACCACTGACCCACCCAGGTGCCCCTTTTTGGTCTTTTCAATAATAACCATTCTACCAGGTGTGAGGTGATATCTCATCGTGGTTTTGAATTGCATCTCCCTGATGATTAGGAATGCTAAGCACCTTTTGATGTACTTGTTGACCATTTGTATGTCTGAGTAGAGCTAATTTAATTCCTCCTCCCATCTACCCTCATTTCTCTGTACCCCACCATCTGTGGAATTACTTTCCCATATGGGTTTTTCCCAAGATGCTTGTGCCCTACCACAACCCCAGAAGGATGAGTTACAGAGCAACTGCCATGTTGATATTGCAAAAAGAAAGTGTTGAAGGCAAGGAGTGCAACCTTGTAGTCAGAAAATAAAGGGCATCTCATACCTATCCTGCCTTTTTCATCCTACCAAAATGTCCCTGTTACTACTGCGGGAGATCCTCCAATATGGCGACCCAGCCCTGCCTCAGGAATTTGTAATAGATAAACATTATTTTTGTGATGTTTGACATTTGTCTATCAGGTAGACATTCTGGGTCTATTGCAAAGCTATTTGGCTTTTTTTCTTTGTTATTGCTAAGGATTTTATTGTCTTGGTTTGTGCTAATTTAAATTTTCCTTTCCTTTCTTCTTCCTTTATTATCAATCCCTTTCTGTTCAAGCTTTTTTATTTTCTTTTTAAAATATTTTCCCTTAATCCTCTTTGTTAAAGTACTAATATTGAAAAAGCATTCTGAATTCCTTATCTTGTACTTAAGCTTCAAACCCATCAACTTTTATGTTTTTCACATTTTTATAGCATGTTTTTCCATTTTTAGTCTGTTATTCTCTCGATGTTTTATCTTTTACTTTGATGCATTTACTCTTTCACCTTGTTGACCTTGTTGGTTTAAGTTATTGTATCTTTTATCTTAAACATTTTTTTTGTTTATTTATGATAGTCACAGAGAGAGAGAGAGAGAGAGAGAGAGAGAGAGAGAGAGGGAGGCAGAGACACAGGCAGAGGGAGAAGCAGGCCCCATGCACAGGGAGCCCGACGTGGGATTCGATCCCGGGTCTCCAGGATCGCGCCCTGGGCCAAAGGCAGGCGCCAAACCGCTGCGCCACCCAGGGATCCCTGTATCTTTTATCTTAAATCTTCTTTATCTCATTGTTACTTTTTAATTCTTCATTTTTATTTTTTAAATTTTATTCATAGTCTGCTAACTTTATTTTTTAACTTCAATCTGACTTTGGCTTCTTTGTGTGTGTGCACACTCCGCTCAATTTCTTTCAATGATTCTGTCTGTTCTTCTATTTCCTTTATCTTAAATTTACTTAATTCATCTCTCATGACTATTTTAAGTCTTGAGCTTTTATATGTATTGGCTTTATTCTCTTATTAAAACATTTATTCTAGGGATCCCTGGGTGGTGCAGCGGTTTAGCGCCTGCCTTTGGCCCAGGGCGCGATCCTGGAGACCTGGAATCGAATCCCACATTGGGCTCCCGGTGCAAGGAGCCTGCTTCTCCCTCTACCTATGTCTCTGCCTCTCTGTGTGTGTGTGTGTGACTATCATAAATAAGTAAATTTAAAAAAAAAAACATTTATTCTATTCTTTTTCTCTCAACTTTCTCTTACCAAGTCTCAATGTTTTTATTTTAATGTTCTCTTAGCCTTCTACTCTGCTTTTATCATTTTCCTTAAGTTTTCTCTCCTTTCTTTCTTCTCTTACATTTTTATTTATTTTATGACTTGGTTTAAAATCACCAGCAGGAGCAGTAGTGAGAGAAAAACCCCACCTCCCTCAGGCAGGAATTGGAAAGCTTCTCCCCCAGGGAATCCTCCCTGTCACTGCCCCCCAGATCCCCTATCTCATGGATCTCCCAGCCCCTTTAAGGAGCCTTGAGAGGCCATCCTCTAACTCTCTCCAAGACTAACATTTTCTTTTTGTTTTTTAAGATTTTATTTATTTATGCACGAGAGAGGCAGAGACACAGGCAGAGAGAGAAGCAGTCTCCACGCAGGGAGCCCAATGCAGGACTCGATTCGGGAACTCCAGGATCATGCCCTGGGCGGAAGGCAGGCTCTAAACTGTTGAACTACCTAGGGATCCCCCAGACTAACACTTTCTGAATGGTTGGGAGGTAGGGAGATAGGCATGATGAGTTTACTAAAGGGCATTGCTTCCTGAGATCAAATGTTATCATGTATACATATGATAGCCAACATGATGAGGGAAATGTGAGCAGTTCACATGAGAGAGAAGGGAACATTTTTGACATCAAATGTTATAATATATATTATATTAAATGTTATCATTTATATATGATATTATGTCATTTATATATATCATTTATATGATATGTTATATGTCATTTGTATATGTCATTTTATATATTTATATATCATTTATATATTATTTATATATTATATGTTACCATATATGTAAATGTTATCATATATTTGTGATATATATATCACATATATTTGATATATTCATTGAAAGTATCATCACAGATCTGCAGAATCAATCCTACATCTGCTGAGACACAGGCCACAGAGGTGTTCCCCGGTGCCGCGCCGGGACCCGCCCCATCCCCCCACCCCACCCCCCACGCAGGTCACCTCGGACCTCTCGCTCTAGCCCACTATTTCTGCAGATAGACTCAGTGCGGGATGGTGGTTGGTAAGCCATGGCCCAAGGAAGGTGGTCCTTAGCTCCAATGGGCCCTGGCGGCCCCCTCTGCTGCTTCAGCCTTCTCTGAGATGGGCCCACCTCAAGTGGTTGGGTGCCGCGGGTGGGAGCAGGGGGAACAGGGGTCCAGGGAGGGTGGGAGTGCAGCATCGCTGGCCCCTGCCTCAAATGCTGCTTGCAGCACCCCTCTCCCCCTAATAGTCATACTTAGCCTCAGCAGGAGCTTGGCCTGTAACTTAAAAAGTGCAACCTCATGCTGCACCCTTAGCTCCAGGACCTCTCCATGGACCTTTTTTTTTTTTAAAGATTTATTTTTATTTATTTATGATAGACACAGAGAGAGAGAGAGAGAGAGGCAGAGACACAGGCAGAGGGAGAAGCAGGCTCCATGCCGGGAGCCCGATGTGGAACTCGACCCCAGGACTCCAGGATCGCGCCCTGGGCCAAAGGCAGGTACTAAACCGCTGAGCCCCCAGAGATCCCCTCCATGGACCTTATTTTTATACAAGATTAATAAGGATGTTTGAAATATATATATATATATATATATATATATATATATATATATATATGTATGTATTCGAAATTTTCAGTTATTTATTCATGAGAGGCAGGCTCCCTGCAGGGAGCCCAATGCCGGGCTCGATCCCAGGACCCGGGAATCATGACCTGAGCCAAAGGCAGATGCTCAACCACTGAGCCACCCAGGTGCCCTCCACATATATATATATATATATATTTTTTTAATCCATGTTGAGGCTGTCTCAAGCCTCAGCCTATGTTGAGGCATTTTGAGAGAAACAGACACTGGGGGTTGCTAAAGATGGAGAGGATCCTTTTCCTGAGCTCAACATCAAGAATAGGAATAGTGACACTAGTTCCCCTCTCTCTCATATGAACTGCTCACATTGCCCTCATTGTGTTGGCTACTAGAAGTCTTAATGCCAAATGTATGGCCTACCCCAGGCAAGTTCCCAGAACCCAAGGGCAGGCCTTGTGCACACTAACCTCCCACCGATTTCATCCTCCCTTTTGCTCAGCTACAATTTTTTTTTTAAGATTTTATTTATTTGAGAGAGAGAACACAAGCGGGGGGGGGGGGGAGCAGACTCCTTGCTGAGCAGGGAGCCTGACGTAGGACTCGATTCCAGAACCCTGGGATCATAACCTGAGCCGAAGGCAGACACTTCACTGGGTGAGCCACCCAGGCACCCCTCAGCTAGTTTTCTAATCTACTTGTTTTACTCACTTTTGTGCTTTATATGTATTTGAAAGCATCATAAATCCTTTCTAAAACCAAACCACTTTGAGTTAGTACCTGAGCGACCTCAGGCAAGATCTTTGTTCTCTCTGTACTTCATCTTCCTCATCTGCAAAATGGAAATAACTGATGGGTGATTGTGAGAATTAAATGGAGATAATGGACAGGCCTACTTAGCACAGTGCCTCACGTACACTAAATGCTTAACAAATTGTAGCTAAAATCAAGAGAGAAGCCTGAGAAAGGACTGGAATAACAAGCTAAATAAAGTGCTATACAAATGGGTTACAACAGACTGTATTTTCTAAAATTGGCAACATTTTCCATTCCACCTGCTCTTCTGTAGTGTGAACTTACTCCATCATGGGGTAGAGCCTGTATCCCCAACACCTTGAATCTGGGCTGGCCCTGTGATTACTGTGACCAATAAAATACAGCAGAAGTCATTGTGCCCATTCCAGGCACAGCCCTTAACTTTCCCAGAAACTCTGTTTCTTGTCTTTAGGAGACCAGCCACCATTAAAAAGTGCTACTACCCTGAGATCAACAAACTCCAAGAATCCCAAGACATGTGGAGGGGCCCTGTAGGATGAAGCCATGTGGAGAAAGAGAGGCGAGGGAGCCCCTAAGACACCAGATATGAGAGGAAGATGCCATGTTAGTAACAGATCCTCCCAGCTCCCAGCCACCCAGCTGATACTCAGCTGAGACCTTCTGGAACGCCTGACCCAAAAAACTGTGAGCAAAAGGGAAGAGCTGCTTTAGGTCACTAAGTTTTAAGGTGATTTGTTCTACAGTAATAGATAACTGAAATGGAAATGGAAGTTCTTTGTAAAACATATAGAAACTTATTGGGTCCTCAAACCAACACTTTACAGGGGAGGAGAATCATATTAAACACACTGTTTTAGTTGTATGCTATAAGTCCACTTCCCAGTAGACAAAGGCCATGTCTAACACTTCCACAGAATGTCCTTATAATTCCTAAATTCCAAGTTGGGCATATGTCCAAAAGGCCATATGTCCAGTATGCAGGATATTTATTCATTCATTCAACAGATAAGTGTTTAGTACTTACTATGTGTCCAGCACTGTACCAGATGTTGGAGATATAGCAATGTCAGATCAAGATCAAGATCATGTCATATAACACGTCGGATCAAGTCCCTGCTCTCAGGGAGCTGGTACAGATACTTCCCTACGCTGATTACTCTTCATCCCATCCACCAGATCCATTCTCCCTTCTCTGTACCCTGGAGGCCAAGCTCTATGGTCTGCATTACCTGAGCTTCTCCTCACCCTCTGGCTTTCTCATTAAACTGCAAAGAATTTACTGAGGGGTCTGTTCAGTACATAGGGCTCAGACATTAGAAGGCACTGAAAAATCAAATGGCAGAAGGAGAGAAGGGTCAGGATATCTGCTCCATCTCCCTTGGTTCTGTCCCTCAGCCTAAGTCCCAAGGCTCATATAGAAGGGGCCTCTTCCAGGTCTCCAGATCCCCAGTATCCTTAAACACTGTACCTTCTGTTTGCATTCAGGCCAGAAGATGAGAATTTCTTTTCACTTGTACTAATACCTGGGTGCTTCACCATCCCTCTTAGGGTTCCTTGATCCTGCCCTGAACCCTGTCAGAGCCCCTTCAGTACATTCTCTAGTTTTACCACGTTGGTTATGCAGTCTGTTACCAGCCAGGATCTTGACCTGGTCTCATTTCAAACTCAACAGGATCTTTACATAGAACACATTTCAAACTTGAATTTATTTACTTACTTACTTACTTGCTTATTTATTTATTATTTATTTATTTATTTATTTATTTATTTATTTATTTATTTTAAAGATTTTATTTATTTATTCGTGACAGAGAGAGAGAGGCAGAAGGAGAAGCAGGCTCCGTGCAGGGAGCCTCACATGGGACTCGATCCTGGGTCTCCAGGATCACATCCTGGACTGAAGGCCGCGCTAAACTGCTGGGCCACCGGGGCTGCCTTCAAACTTGAATTTAAATCAGGATGGCCATTGTGGGCTTATAGAAGTATTGACCACTCTGGTACCAACTTTATACAACTCTAAAATCCAGCATTCAAAGACATCAATGATGAATTCCAATCATTATCGATCATGCATAAAGATAAAAGAGGTCTCATTTCATGCACTAACATCAATTAGTTGGAAGAGGCTGCATAGAACACTGTGTTGAGAACTGCAGGACCATATCAGGGTTCTGCAATGATTAGCTCTGTGATCAATTAGCAATGTCTGCTGTAAGCACAGGATGGGAAGTGACAGTATGTGAAACCCAGAGTTCAGGCCATCATTCTAGTATCACTACTGTACCACTATATACCATTGGTATCTTCCATAAATACCCTTTTAAACATAATACATAAAGACCCACAATAAGTAAAGCTTCTACTTCGTACATGTCTATTTCCATGAGTCAGAGATTTTTTTTTTTTTGTCACTAGAAGATCAAGGAAGTGAGCAGAACTGAACCCCATGACCTTGTAGTGCTCTGCCTGAATCAAACAAAACTTCAAGGTACAAAGACTGTATATCCTCATGAAATCGGTATTTATTTGACTGTTTAGAACTATCACAGTGATTTTTAAAAATTTCTTTAGCAATAGGACTTTTCATTTAAATTAAGCCTCAACAGAACCCTGGAGAGATAAAGGTAGAGTTGCTCTCATTAAAGACAGAAAAGCCAGAGGCTTCCCTTGTCTGTGACACCCATCGGAAGCATCTGAGCAAATCTCTGAGACCTGGAGGGCACAGCTTGAACACTAAGAGGAACCCTCTTAGGTCCATTGAGGGCCTATGTAATTGTAGCAGTAGAATATTTTGATGTATTAACCAATTATTTTCACCTCCAATTCCCAGTTACCCTGTGAGCCAGCCCCAGTCATGCATTCAGACATGAAGCATGGCTTGCCTCAAGGAGGATTCATCCCATGGAACTGCAGATATAAAAGGTCAAATGCTTAGCATTTGTTTTCAAAAGGCAAGGTCCAAGTTGAATCAGTCTTCCTGATTAATATTAAGCTATCCTACAGCAAAAACCAACCAGAAACATGAGTGACTTAGCACAGGAAAACTTATTTGGGTTGGGTCTTCCTCCTCAATCTTTAGCAACATCATCTAGAACTCATGAAGGTTGGTACCACAAAACAAGAAAGAGAATGGGGTCTCCCTTTTAAAATTTAAAATTCTTCAGCTTGTGTGTCTGCTCAGCAGCCATAACAAAATACCACAGACTGGGTGGCTCAAACAATAGAAATTAACTTTTCACAGGTCTGGAGGCTAGAAGTCCAATACCAAGTTGTCAACAGATTTGGCTTTTCCTGAGGCGTCTCTCCTGGGCTTGTAAATGACCACCTTCTTCTTGTATCCTCCTTGTGGTCTTCCCTCTATATATGCACATCCGTGGTGTCTCTTCCTCTTCTTATAAGAAGCAGTCGTATTGGATTAGCAGCCCCCTCTTTGATCTCATTTGACCACATTTATCTTTGTAAGGGCCCCATCTCCAAATATAGTCACATTTCTAAGGTCCTGTAGTGTTAAGGCTTCAACATAGGAATGGGGTGGGGGCTAGGGATGGAGTTTAGTCCATACGTCCTGGAACCAGTTAAGTACCATTTCCATTCATATTTTGTTGGCTAGAACAAGTCACATGGCCCTACCTGACCATAAGAGAGACTGGAAAGCTTCATCTTCACATGTGCCCAAGAAGTAAAGAAGAGCCAGATGTGAGTGAGCATTAGCAATCTCTGCCTCACAAGAGTAAGACAAAAAGATTTAGGAAAATATATGATTGGGCACAAACACCCGTAGGGTGAGTCTTCCCCACCCCTCACCCCTAGAGTGAATGATGGGGAAGGAGGAGGAACGGGTGACAAAAGGGAAGTGATGTAGGGAATTGATGAAGGGCCTCCATTCGGACAGACATGTGGATGTGCCCCCACATTCCCCTGCATTCAAGCAATAAACACCAGCACCAGAAAAACAAATGGAAACTGCGTTCATGCTCACAGGTGACCCAGACTCCGTTCTATTCAAGTAGGCCCTCTTGAATAGGGCAGAGCAGCCATGCTAATCATCCTTTCCTCTACCATGGGGATGATCTATTATTGACAGTGGCCAGCATGTTGTCCACTGACCATCCAGAAGGACTGCAGCCCATGTGCCCCAGACTTAGTATCCAACTGCTCCATCATCTGACTACTGTCTCCACACAACTCACACACAAACTGAGGCCCTCAAAAAACCCAGACACAGAGGGCTGAGATGCTGATGAGGGCAAGGGGCGGGGGAGCCTTCACCCCCCATTCTCCTCACCTGTGGGACTGAATGACACAGCCCAAGATTTCCCCACTGGCCAGGGCAGAGGTGAATTAACCTCATCTATTTAGTGGCACCAACGGAACGCGCGTGTCAATACAAGGAGCGCCATAGAGCCATCTACTGGTCACAAGTAAAAAGAGAAGTCACCCGAAAACAATAAACAGGAAAAAACTTAAAATAATCAAATCCAACTTTAATACCTTCATTATAGAAACACGATGGGAAGTGCCATCTCATTCCCTCCAATGCAAGAAAATATAAGGGACACTCCAAGTCAGACAAGCCTTTAATAGATGCGTTTAGGGAATTAGAATTGCAGGATCCTAGAAGGTCCTCCAGCCCACGGGTCTGTGAGGCGCTTTCCAATGCTCTCAGTTCTACCTGTTCAGATTCCCTAAAAATAAGACAGGGATTCATTTCCTGAAGCCTGAAACCTGCAAGTGTAATTAAGGAAATTGAGATCCCGCAGCTCGGCTGACAAATGACCCCCTGGGCACCCCGCTATTAGGTGCTCCGCGTGCACAGTCACACAACCATAGAGCACGCACAATGTCTGAGACGGAGTTTCCTGGGCACCAAGGGTTTTAACAACAACAAAAAGCTCCCAGACTTGGGGGCAGGGTAGGGGCGATAAAAGGCCTCCCCTCAGGCGGATGCCCCCTTTGCAGGGCAATACCGGATTCAGAGACGGCGCTGGGTCGCCTCGAGCACCAAGCAGCCGCGCTGCCTCTGGGGAGCTGGGGTCTGTTCCACCGACTCCTCGGTCCGCGCGGGCTCCCGAGGTGCCTCTACCGCGGCCTCCGCCGCCTCGCACGAAACCCCGACAGGCTGCGAGGCGGAGGCGCGCCCAGGAAACCCCTCGGGTCACGCCGTGGCCTGTGGGCGCAACTGCGGAGCCCAGCGCGGGGCACGGTCCGGCCTGCGGGGAGCGCCGCGTTTGAGCACGTACCGGCTGACCTTCCGTTTAGGGTCGGAAATCGGCTAATCTGTTTCTCAGACTTGCTCCGCAGACGCTGAGCTGATAGAAGCAGTTTAACTAAAAAGACGCCAGACGCCATCCCCGAACGGGAGACGCGCTGCCCACCAAGCATCGAGTCCACAGCGCCCCCTGCAGCACGATGGGTGCAGCTCATCGGAGCCCTCCACAGCCGCGTGGGGAAGGCAGAAACATCCCCCCACTTTAGGGGTTCAGGGCGCAAAGTAACCCAAACTTTACACTTGGCAGATATGGGACGCCCGGGTGGCTCAGCGGCTGAGCATCTGCTTTTGGCCCAGGGCGTGATCCCGGAGTCCTGGGATCAAGTCCCACGTTGGGCTCCCTGCAGGGAGCCTGCTTCTCCCTCTGCCTGTGTCTCTGCCTCTCTGTGTGTGTCTGTCATGAATAAAAAAGGAAAATCTTAAAAAAAAATTTTAAATGAATTTGGCAGATACTATGTTTACTTAAAGGTGGAAAAAATAGAAAACTCCAATAACGTGGAGGAGTTTGGGCTAATTGGTTATAGGCTTGTCTGTTTGTTTTCTTGCTTATTTTAACAGCAATGAATTCTGACATTGTGATTTTTTCCCCCGTAGGATCTGTTGCAAAAATTTACCAGGAAGTAAAAATCAATCAGAAATAACCGTCAGGGGGATCCCAGGGTAGCTCAGCGGTTTAGCGCCTGCCTTTGGCCCAGGGCATGATCCTGGAGACCCGGGACTGAGTCCCACATAGGGCTCCCTGCATGGGGCCTGCTTCTCCCTCTGCCCTGTCTCTGCCTCTGTGTGTGTGTGTGTCTCATGAATAAATAAATAAAATCTTGAAAGAAAGAAAGAAAGAAAGAAAGAAAGAAAGAAAGAAAGAAAGAAAGAACTGTCCAGGGGCAGCCCAGGTGGCTCAGCGGTTGAGCATCTGCCTTCCGCAGGGGTCGTGATCCTATCATCCTGGGGATCGAGTCCCACGTCAGGCTCCCTGCATGGAGCCTGCTTCTCCCTATGCCTCTCTCTCTCCCTCTCCGTGTCTTTCATGAATAAGTAAATAAAATCTTTTTTAAAAAAAAAGAAAGAACCATCAAAAAAAAAAGTCAAGAGCAGCTGACATTGAAATCTGATGTGAAACATTCAGTCATCTGCCATCTCTGAAATTTAGAAAATAAAACCCTAGTAGAAGAGATTCCAGAGTCTTCAAACCTTACAGAAGCTAGATAGAACTGGATGTGATCACAGCTCAGCATTCTGGAAAGAGCTGCTACAGTCAGCTTCCCACTAACTCCTGAAAGCCTAACCATCTTTCCCCTCTTTTGAGTCCATCTTCACTGATTCTTTTCTTTATGTTTTAATTCAAACTGATTAAGCATCTACTATATGATATAGGGAGATAAGATAGAAGAGGGAAAAAGAAATATAAATATGAGATTAGCTCTTAACCTTAAAAACTTGTGCCATTTATACTGCCTACCCTAATTTTATCACTTTAACATAATGTGCTCTTATATACAGATCCACGTTTTCTACCAAGTTTTATTTGCTCAGAGGAGGAAAAGTCACTGTTTGGGCAATCAAGAAAATTTCATGCAGAGGGGAAAAAAAATCTCACTTCTTCAAATTCAAGCTCAAATGTCAAGAGGAGACAGCATGTGAAACATAAGGAATGACACACAAGCAAAGCCATGGAGGTGCTAGATGTGCCCTACATAAAATAGCACTCACAACTGCACACATACAGGCAGAGACAGACACATCTTCATTTACACAAAATCCACTCAATCTCATTATTCTGCTTTGTTCTCTCTCACAACATTTATTATCACCTGATTTATATGTATTCCTGTGATTACATTCTGTCTCCATGACAAGCTACACAACAGTAAGAACTTTGTTTCATTCGCTTCTGTATTCTGAGTGCCAAATCTGGCACATTGTAGCTTCTAGATAAATATGGAAGGAAGGGAGGGACAGAGGGAGAGAGGGAAGAATAGGAGGAGGGGAGGTGCTTAGGCCACCCACTGAGAAGCAAATGAGGAAGATTATGGGAAATTAGATACCTGGGATGATGAAGACAGAGTACAGGGTATCTTGAATGCCAGGTGAGAAGCTTGGATTTTTTTTCTGCTTCTTCAAAGCTGCCAGTTTGTACAAAAGATAATGACAGTAGGCTAAGCTAAGATTTTAAAAGATTGATCTGGTGAAAGTATAAGATGAATTTGAGGGGAGACAGATTAGAGGTGAAAGGAGCAGTTACTGTGAAATAAATAATAATAATAATGGATTTATTCAATTGTTGTTGAATAAAATAGAAATCTATAAGACCTTAAAGATATAAATAAATAAATGAGTCCAAGTCCAAGATGAATTTGGAATATTTTGCTGGGTCAGAAAGTAAGGAAGTGCTCAGAGGTTAATGAAAATATGTCAAAAGGACTAAGGAGACAGCTTGAAGGGCATCCTACTAGCCAAACTTAGACATCTTAAACTATAAAATAAGTGATAGTGAATGTTGTACAGCCCGTTGAATAAAATTAGAGTCCATTAGAGCTTGAAGATAAAAATGGATACATAAATAAGTAGGGAAGAAGGGAAAGCTCTTTCCTACAGTTGAATGCCAACTCATAAATGTAGATGGAATGGTAGAAATAGAAAGTCATCATTTGTCAACCATCACGGGGAGAGTTACTAATAATTGCTAAGGCAGGTGAGTAGAAGTTTAACAAGGAACAGGATATTGGTATAATTTCAGAATATCTCCCCACAAAATATTTACTAATCGCAATTAGGGGGGAAGGGTGGCTTTATTGGTGGAGAGGCAGAAACCAACTTGACAAGGTGGTCAGGATTAATACCACCAGATGTTAATGGAAAGAGTTACCATCAGCCCTCTGCTGGTATGATGCACCAAGAGCCTAGCAACCTCTCTGTACAACTCTTGCCAAGAATGTATGGCACGAGTCTGGTCATAAAAGCACATCAACCAGACCTGGACTGAAGGTCAGGCTTCAGAATGGAAAGTCACTACTCTGGAAATCTTTCTAAGTCATGCAAGAGAGAAATACTGAGGAACCATTCTAGACCAAAGGAGATTCAAGAGACATGACAACTAAATACAGTGTGACCCAGGGTTGGATCCTACCAGAAAGGTAAACTGTCCCATGGCTGGGACAGTTGGGAAAAGTTGGATGCAAATGTATTAATGTTGTTTTGTTTTTCATTTGAGGACTGTAAGATGGTTATTAAGGAAAGTTATCAAGGAAAGGAAAGTGAGGGAAGATCCACTGTGGTATTTAGAGGTGTTAAGGTTTCATATCTGCAGCTTGCTCTTAAATAGTTCAGAAAAAAAAAAGAGTAATAGCAATAATTCTATATAACAAGGTTTTATGTTTAATTATAATAAGATGGTATATAGAAAGCCCCTGGCACGTGGTAGATTCTCCCTACAAAGTTTGTTGTCTCCCCGAAGAAAAAGGGAGAAAATATTAAGGCTGTGTCTACACACTCTGTCCAAAATAAAGGTATCACATAAACTCTCTCTTCAACTTGCGAGGAAGCCCACCCAAAGACTGCAGTGCTAATAACAGGTATTGAGCAACATGAAGTATAATGATAGTTCTTTTTGGATTACGAAGCACTTTTGAGTCCATTATCTCATTTTATCCTTGCAGTACCCCAGGGAGACAAGCAATTATCATTATTGTTGCTGGTTTTTTTATACTATTATTACAGTTATTATTATGAAGAAATGGCAGTTCAGAGACCTCAGAATCAGGCTAAATAAATAATAATTAAAATGATGGTTTACCTTTGCTGAGAGAGAAGCATGATTATACTCATAACTTGCATGCACTCACATATACAACCACAACCTAATATTCTGTAGACCACAGAGGCATCTCTCAGGACCCAAAGGAAAATGATATGATTGTGTACTCACTCTGGAACTAGTCCAGCCTGACCTTAACATGCCTGTAAATGGGCTCTATGATCCTCAATATATGGTTTCTACCTCTGCACCAGTTAGAAGATGTATAAGTTCTGGGGATCTAGTGTGCAGCATAATGATGATATTTAATAATACTGTATCGAATACTTGAAAGTGGCTAAGAGAGTAGATCTTAAACCACAAAAAAGAAATTGTGATTATGGGACATGATGCAAGTATTAGCTAATGCTAGGATGGTCATCATTTTGCAATCTATAAGTGTATCAAATCAACATTTTGTACATCTTAGACTTACACCATGTTACATGTCAATTTTATCTCCGTGAAGCTGGGGGGAAATGTCAATGTTATAAAAGACAAACAAAGGCTAGGGAAATGTTCCAGGTTAAAGAAAGCTAACGGGACACGACAACTACATGTAATCCCTGACACGACACTGGATTCTATACTTGAGGGGAATGTGCTCTGGAGGACATCATTCCATCAACTAATAAAACTGGATTATTAACAGTAGATTAGGTAAAACATTGTATCAGTGAAACTTTGTGAAGTTGATAACTGGACTGTGGTGATGGAAGAGACGACCCCTATTGCAGTATTTAGTAGACCTACTATTGTAGTTTAGTATTTAGTATAATGCATTATTTAGGGTTAAAGGCCATGATGCATGTAACTTACTGTAAATTATTCAGAAAAAAAGTATATACAGATATAAAATATGTATTCGTATACATATAATATGTATGAATATATGTACATACATATATAAGTGTATGTACGTGTATATAATTGTGTCCGTACAAATATTCCATATATTTACAGAGAGAAGGAGAAAGACAACACAAATGATTAAAGAGGAGCAAAATGTCCTAATAGGTAAACCCGACTAAAGGGTATTTAGGTGCTACTTGCACTACTTTACGTTGGCAACATTTTGTAAGTTTGAAATTATTTCCAAATAAAAATTAGGGGGAAGAGAAAGAAAGGCACTGTAACCCTGGCCCCCACTGCTGGATTCTGGAAGACCTAAGCGACAGGGACAATTCAGCTCTGGCCCTCTCAGTCCCTCTTCTTAGCACATTAATGTAGCTGATGCTTTAACAGCACTCTGGCACTTCTCAGAGACTGCTTTACGTGCCTTATGTTTATTAACTCACTTAATAATGGTTCACACACGGTTATCCCATTTTTATAAATGAGAAGAGTATAAATGGGTAAGCCAGTACCTCTTCATGAAGGGAGGTCACCTTGGACAAGCAGTGAAGCCAGGACTCACATCTGCCTCTTTCTGCTCCATATTCGATCTTCTTTCCCCCCTTACGTGGTTCTCAAGCCTGGGCGAGCACCCAACTCACCTCAAGAGTTTTTTAAAGTATGGACTTCCACATCCTGCCTCAAATTCATCAGTCAGGGGACATAGAGACCTATTTCTGGGTTTTGTTTGGTTATCTGCTACCCTCTTCTGTACCCATTAAGCTCTTCCATTGTCCCTGCTCCTAGATATCTAGAGTCCCACTGAACACACCCTCCCAGGGTGCTCTTACTCATCTGGCCTCTGGCCTATGGACTCCTCTATGGAAACATAAGCATCCAGAGTCCCCAGATGCCTTAGAGGCCCTATCTCAATGTCATAGCTGACATCTGTGGCCAACTGATTCCAGCTGATGGGTAGAAGTCACCATAGGCCATTCCAACCTTCTGTTTGGCTTCTATGCCATATGGCATATGGTAGGCCCAGATGATTCTGTGCTCAAATGCTCACTATCACACCTCCTTCACTGTAAAAAGAGGCCTCTGGTATGAAAAGCTATTACATGGGATCCCTTGTCAAAAGCAGACACTCTGTAAACCCTTAATGATACTAGTAGAGGCACAGAAAGGAAAAGAGATATCTGGGGGGGTCAGTTCCAAAAAGGATGGATCACTGTCCCCTGTAGGATGATAAAGGCCTGATGGAATCAGCTTGCCAGCAAATCCAGCTAGACTTCATATTGAGAGTTCTGTCACCAACACATTGGGTTTTCAGCAGTGACAGTAACTCGACCAGCTTTGGAAAGAGGGAATCCCTGCAGAGCCTCTATCCCTGCTATTATGACTCTGCCAACCACGGATCCATTGGGTGAGCACTAGGGTGATCAAGGGCAGAAGCTGACAGGCAACTACCAGATGATTCATCTCATCTACCTGGTTATGGTGTGACTTTTGCTGGGTATTAATGGTCAACATTAAGATCTACATGTTTTGTGCCCACTCCTGTGGTTCAGTCATGTGCTTCTCCAGAATCCTGGTCTCAGATCTTCCACACCATTCCTTCCAGACTTCTAAACAAATTATTCACTGCTTCTTAGGAGTTCATGTAAACTACCTCAGGCTACCTCTCCTTCCATACAAAATGGACAAACAAGGGTACTGCTTACAGCTCTGCTCATTCTTAGGATTTCCCTCACCACAGTTCTTAAGGCCAATCCTGAGTGGAGCAGTATTGTGACAGGTGTCCCTTTTTAAGCCCTACAAGAAGACTCAACCTCTTCTCTAAGTGTCATAGAGAACTCTCCACCCTGCCCCACTTCATGAAGCCATGATATAAGCTGGGGGAGGCATCAGTGTAGCAGGGGTGGACACCATAGGAATGGGGGCCACCTTTTAATGTAACACAGATTGCCAGGCTTAGGCCCAAACTGACCTAAGCATAATCCCCAAGCAAAGGCTCTTTAAAAGAGAAAAAGAAAGAAAAAATAGATTGTGATATGTCACCATGTTTGGGAACCACAGATATGCAGATACCTAGAAGACCCAACACAGCTAGGTGGTAAGGCTTCAAAGTATAAAGTAGATAGGGTCTTTGCCCTCCAGAAGCCTAAAGTCTGGTGGCTGGGGAGGCAGGGGAGGATCAGTGAATACAAACTTCTTTAATGAAGATTTTTAAACTATCACTTTAAATCAATCAATAATTAGAAACTAGATTATGGTGCTTACAATCAGAAATGGACTATTGAAGTGAGGCAATCAGAAATGGCCTCTCCCAATACTAATATTCCCCTCTGTAAAGAATAAGTAGAATTTCACAAAAAAATAAAGTCAAAATGGACTAAAAACCTATATGTAAGATATGAAACCATAAAACTCCTAGAAGAAAACATAGGTAGTAATTTCTTTGACATCAGCCTTCATAACATTTTTCTAGATATGTCTCTTCAGTCAAGAAAAACAAAAGCAAAAACAAACTATTGCGGCTATATCAAAATAAAAAGCCTTTGCACAGCAAAGGACATCACTGACAAAATGAAAAGGCAACCTACTCAATGGGAGAAGATATTTGCAAGTCATATATCTGATGAAGGAGTTAATATCCAAAATATATACAGAATTTATAAAACTCAACATCAAAAAAACAAATAATCCAATTTATAAATAAGTAGAAGACCTGAATAGCCATTTTCCCAAAGATATGGAGATGGTCAACAGACACCTGAAAGGATGCTCAACATCCCTAGTCATCAGGAAAGTGCAAATCAAAACCACAATGAGATATCTCCTTGTACCTGTCAGAATGGCTAGTATCAAAAAGACAAGAAATAACAAGTGTTGGCAAGGATGTGGAGAAAAAGGAACTTCTGTGCACTGTTGGTGGGGATGTAAAAAGGATGTAAAAAGGAACTTCTGTGCACTGTTGGTGGGGATGTAAATTGGTATTATGGAAAACAGTATGGAGTTTCCTCAAAAAATTAAAAATGGGAATACCACACAGTCCAGTAATTCTACTACTGGGTATTTAGTGAAAAAAACACTAATTCAAAAAATATGTTCCTTTATGCTTTTTGCAACGTTATAGTAGCCAAGATATGGAAGCAACCCAAGTGTTCATCAACAGATGAAGAGATAAAGAAGATGTGGTATACATATATATACACATTCATATGTATCCAATGGAATACATATACATGTGTATACATATACATATATATGCAATGGAATATTATTCAGCCATAATTATTTTTATACTTAAAAATATTTTTATACTTAAAAATAATGTAACATTGTGTGTAGAGCAGCTCCCTGGTGCAGCGGTTTAGCGCCGCCTGCAGCCCAGGGTGTGATCCTGGAGACCCGGGATCAAGTCCCACATCGGATCCCGGCATGGAGCCTGCTTCTCCCTCTGCCTCTCTTTCTCTCTCTCTCCCTCTCTGAATAAATAAATTAATTAAAAAAAAAAAAAAAACATTGTCGACTATACTTCAATCAAAAAACTAAGAAATATTTTTAAGGGCAGATTATATATGTCTATGTATTCCTTTGTGTTATTATTGATAAAGGCAGGGGGTATGCAAAATAAATATTTACATACTCAAATGTAAAAAAAAAGAGTGAGGACAACTTAGGCACGCAGAATCCTCAGTGAGACAAAGACTTGGGAGCAAGGGGAAATTGCAAGGAGTGGGGGTAGTGGAGGAAGACTGGTGCCTCTGTAGATTACCTTAGGCAGCTGCTCCAGATTTTCATCCTAAATGCTACCAGTGTAAGACTAACTTACAGAAAGAACTAGAAAAGTGTGCGATCCTGCATGCATACACACATGATGGAGCTGGCCAGACGTTAACTCACAGAGGTCTCCGGTAGCTTTACAGTTTCGCCCCAAATGGTACTGATGACCAACTTCCCAAATTGTACATGAGCCTAGTTCGAAAATTCTGCCTCCTGTCACAACAGATGTAGCATAATTTCCAGTTCCAGAAATGTGCTCATAATACCTGCAGCCCGTTTCCCAATGCTGCCCACCCAGTCCCTCCAATAGACACATACATACATACACCATACATACCTACATGGTGTGTTTGTGGGTTTGTTTTTTTTTTAAGATCTTATTTATTTATTCATGAGACACAGAGAGAGGCAGAGACACAGGCAGAGGTAGAAGCAGGCTCCCTGCGGGGAGCGCAATGTGGGACTCGATCCCAGGACCCCAGGATCAGGCCCTGGGCGGAGGGCAGGCAGACGCTCAACCACTGAGCCACCCAGGCATCCCCGACACGTGGGTTTTTACCAGAGTCAAAATGCAACGTGGGTTCCCGCCCACGACAAGCGACCCTCCTAGAACGAGCTGGAGCAATGAGGCGCGCCCTCCTGTGGCTCTGGCCTGACCCTGTCGCCTCCTGCCCCCGAGAGCCGAGAGCCGGGGCCGCTCGCCTCTAAGCCTCAGTCACCGGAAGACGCGGGTGAACCGCTGCCCCGCGCGGTGGTGGAGCTGATTAAACGAGCACTTGGATGCAAAGCGCCTGGCCGGGGTCGGCCTCAGAGCGCTCAGAACCGTGGCAGTCGAGATCATTCCGATGGGGACCGTGGCTGCGACCGTGGCTGAGCAAACCCGCGGAGCGGGAGCCGGGGAGGGAGGGGCGCGCGCGGCGGGGCGCGGGGTGGCCGGGAGGCTCCGCGCCGGGGTTATCCACACCCAGCGTGGCTTGGCTTCAAAGGGAAGGAAGCGGGCGAGACCGCAGGCGGCGCGCAGGTGCTCGGCCGTCCTGCGGGGGCGCCACAGCCCGGGCCCAACGCGAGGGTGCTCGCCCCTCCCCGCCGCCTCCACCCGGCGACGCCGTGGCGCTGTCACCGAGCCCCCCAGGAGCCCCAAGCAGCTGAAAGATCCTCTGCCGGCACGTGCTGGTGGGAGCCCCCGGGGCTAGCCGACTTCCCGGGGGGGGGGGGGGGGGGCTTCAGTTCCCCCTTCCTCGCCAGGACGATGCTTTGCAAGCGACCAGAGGACCCATCCTGAGGCTCCCTTAGGCTCAAGCTCCTCCCTGAGGCCCGAGCCGGCTGACTTACCTGAGGACCCCGCAGCCGGCCAGGCGTCGCACCCACGTATTCGCAGAATGGAACAATAGATGAAGAATAGATTAATATTGCTGATAGAGTAGAAGACAGGATGTGTCCTTGTTGTCCTTGTAATAAAGGTAGGTCTTCAACCCTAGCATCTCATGGGGGAATCACTCCTCTTCCACACTCGTTCTCAGTCCATGTGGCTCACGCAGAGCTGACACAACCCCCCCCCCCCCCCGAGACTGGACGCAACATGGTTGGTTCAAGAGAAGTCACAAAGTCACAAACCCCGCTTGGACCATCAAATCTCCTCCCGCATTTTTACTGTTTACAGTCAGAAAAGAAGGACTGTTGCTTTAAGGACCAGGTACACACACCTGCCCCTGCCTGGGGCCTGGGAGTCAGCAGGTGAGGTGGTGTACCTGAGGAAGAAACCAACACAAAGGAAAGCAAGCAAGAACAGGAGAGGAAGACTTCTGAGCCTCTGGATCTGGCCATGCCTGATTTCCGTCTCAGACTACTTAAGCCAGTAAATTGCTTTTTTTTTTTCTACTTGGAAAATAAGACAATTTGTACTAATACATTTCTCCTTTTACTCCTGAGCAGAAATATTACAAGGTTGAACCATGAGAAACCTTCCGAAGTAATCCTGATATCAACAGGTTTTCCAAGACACTGAAAACAGGCTGAGGTTCAGATCCCTATTCTGCTTCTCATTTGTTATGTGATCTTGAAAATCTTTCAGGCCTTTTTTTTTTCTTTCAGGCCTTTTGACAATGAACACCTAGTCCCTAGTCACAGATGACAGCCCATTTCTAGATTTAAAAATTGAATTCAAAACTTTCATCTTAACCATAACCACTAAAATTACAGTGTTTTTATAATTATTGATGTTTAAGCAGTAAACCTACACTATTGGTGAAAAAAAAAAAAAACAATATGATGGGCAACCTGGGTGGCTGGCTCAGCAGTTTAGTGCCGCCTTCAGTCCAGGGCATGATCCTGGAGACCCAGGATCGAGTCCCACATCAGGCTCCCTGCATGAAGCCTACTTCTCCCTCTGCCCTTGTCTCTGCCTCTCTCTCTCGCTCTGTGTGTGTCTCTCATGAATAAATAAATAAAATCTTAAAAAAAAAAAAACAATATGAAGGCATTCGTCATTTAGAAGACAGCCACCATTAGTCAGATCTAAGGTGAATTAGTAGGATGTAGGATGTATTTACAAGCTGGCATAGTACCAATTTGGATAAAGAAAGTTAATAAAATCAGCTCTGGCAGAGTGAAATGGCACACAATGAGGTCCTTGAGTCTCATTGCCTGCATTTGCCCAGATAAGAAAGGAGTAGGGTAAGGAGAGTTTTCTACCCCAAGCTTGTTAAATTTCAGAGTATGGTCTCCAGTCATCAGTAGGGCATCAACTTTGGAGGAAGGTCTCTGGCTGATCACTAAGATAGCCAACGAGGTGCGGACAGAAATGTAAGGCTGGTCAGCAGTTGTCCCAACACCCTCTCCTCACATCCTCCCATTGTCCCATATGGGGATTGATGCCCTCTCATCTTTTTAATGAGACCCATGCCTGGGTGCACTCTCCATCATTTGCCTCCCAACCTCTTCATCAAAGTCTGTTCTTTTCACTTCTTGGCTTTGCTTCAGGCCTCCCTCTGCTGTTCACAGTACTACGCATGCCAACAGGACCCTCAGGCCAAAGAGATTGCCAACATTTTCCAAGTCCTAGAAGGTCTCCCATAAATCTACCAAAAGGAAGATTTATAACTGCTTTCTCCTGAAAGCTGGATATTCATCAGCTGTGGAAAGATCTGTTAATCCCAGGTTTGGAATACCAATTTTTATATGTCAAAATACTTTATGGTTTTATTCCATGAATATCATTGAGTGAAGCAGTCTGAGTAAAATCCCACTAGGGCAGATGGCTGCAACTGTAGTTGGCAGGGGGTTGGGAAGCTAACCCTGGCAGTGCCTCCCTCCCTGTCCAGAATCTTCTCTTCAGCAACTCTCCCTCTCCATGGTGGTATTACCATCCACCACAGTCACTCAAGTCATCTCAGCCTCTGTATCCCTTACCCCTTACTAGTCATCCCAAAGCCCTGGGCTTATGTGCCCTGTCCCTTTTATACTCACCCCTGTATTAAGGAGGAAACCTGGGAAAGATAACCAGTTTCATTTAGAGTCTGCCAGTGAGAGAAGGGTTCTTGCACCAGACTGAAAAGCAGAAGAGAAGAAGCCCTTCCTCCTCAGGCAGTAGTGGGCCTATATGTCTGTAGACGTGAGGCCTTCATAGATGTGCAGGCAGCCGCCTACTTCAACGTGTCAGACAGCTGAGATCCAGGAGGTCAGTATTTCCTGCCATTTCTTCAGACTCCTGATCTCCTGCAACCAGCAATAGTTTTCCATGATATTTGTCTCCCCATCTATTGCCACAGTTCTGTACATTCCCAGTGTTCTAGGAGTCAGGAAACTTCCTTTGAAGAGCTAGGTAGTAAATATTTTAGGCTTTGAGGGCCATGCAGTCCCTGTCACAACTGTTCAACTCTGCCATTGTAGGGCAAAAGCAGCCCTAAGCAATACATACACAGAGGAGCACGACTGTGTTCCAATAAAACTTTATTTATAAAAACAAGCAGTGGACTGAATTCAGCTCATAGATCCTGTTTGCTGACCTCTGCAATCCAGTTTCTTTCTGCCTGAACTATTTATACAGGGTTTCTGTTTGTCTAATACAATGTCTTAAGTATCTGTGAATTTTCCCCATCCTCCTTCCTTAGTATCTCAATTCAAGCCATCATCATCTCTTACTGAAGCTAGTTGGCCCCGGCTTTGGTCACTGCATCTGGAGTCTTCTCAATCCACACATCACTCAGGCTGCTACAATTCTGTCATTCGTATATAAGTTTCGGTATCTCCACATCCTTTTTAGTTATCTTGTGTTAGGGGCGCCTGGGTGGCCCAGTAGGTTAAGCACCTGCTTTCAGCTCGGGTCATGATCCTGGGGTCCTGGGATCAAGCCCTGTGTCGGGCTCCCTGTTCAGCTCCTCTTCCTTGGCCTCTTTCCTCATTCATGCTCCCTCTCTCCCTCTCTCCCTCTCTCTCTCAAATAAATAAAATCTTAAGAAAAAAAAAAAGTTACCTTGTGTCAGTCAGCGTCCCAAAAGGGAACAGATGACAAGGTAAGGTCAAGTTAGGATCATTCAAGATAGGCTTATTTACACAGGTGGCCTGGATTGGGGGGACTGCAGGCACACTACAGTATTTGGGGTTTGTATTGTGGGGCCGTTTCCACCTTTAGACCCATAGGGATGGTGCAGGAGTGGTTATCAGAACCCAAAAAGAGTCGTGCAGAAAGACCAGGTTTGGAGTTTTTGTTCTCATATTGTTTGATTGGTTTAAAATCTGACTCTTCTCAGACTAGTACTTTTGTAAAATACAATCAAAATTTATTAGAAGAAAAAATGATATTTGAAAACACATAAAATACAAGCTCAGTTTTTTTATTATTAGATTCAACAGTTATAAAATATATCTGTCAAATTGCTATAAAAGTTTATAAACTCTTACTCTAAATTTCTGTTATTATCTCATCATGGGGCCAAGACATTCCTGCAGGGAGAGAGCCAGCCCAACCTGGAGCTCTCCTCCCTCTCATCCCCTACCCACAACTTCCAATGGCCAAACCCAGGCAGAAACTAGACAGCAGGGGACACTATTCTGCCCTACCGGTCTGGCTCCCAGGGCAGAGGACAGGCTGCAGAAAGTGAAGGGTGGAACTGAAGGAGCAGAAAGCAACAGAAATCCCAGCTGTTTCACAGAACTAGGACAAACAATCCTAAAATTTGTATGGAAACACACACACACACACACACACACACACACACACACAAACACATACCACCGAATAACAAAAGTAATCTTGAGAAAAAAGAACAAAGCTGGAGGCACCATGATCACTACTTTCAAACTGTATTACAAGAAAGCTATAGTGATCCAAACAGTATACCACTAGCATAAAAACAGACACAGTGGGGGGCACCTGGGTGGCTCAGTGGTTGAGCATCTGCCTTTGGCTCAGGGTGTGATCCTGGTGTCCTGGGATGGAGTTCTGCATCGGGCTCCCTGCGGGGGCCTGCTTCTCCTTCTGCCTATGTCTCTGCCTCTCTCTCTGGGTCTCTCATGAATAAATAAATAAAATCTTAAAAAAAAAAAAAGACACCGTGGAACAAAATAGCCCAGAAATAAACCCACACATATATGGTCAGTTCAATTACAACAAAGGAGCTAAGAATATACAATGGGGAAAGGACAGTCTCTTCAGTAAATGGTGTTGGGAAAACTGTACAGCCATATGCAAAAGAATGAAATTAGACCACTATCATGTACCACATACAAAAATGAACTCAAAGTGGACTAAAGACATCAATGTAAGACTCAAAGCCATAAAACTAGAAGAAAACATAGGTGGTAAGCTCCTTGATGTCAGTTTTGGTGATGATTTTTTTGGATCTAACACTAAAAGCAAAGGCAACAAAAGCAAAAATAACAATTGGGACAACAGCAAGCTAAAAAGCTTCCACAAAGCAAAGGGAATCATGGGCAAAATGGAAAGGTATCCTACTGAATGGAGAAGAGATTTGTAAATCATATATGTGATAAGGAGTTAATATCCAAGATACATAAAGAACTCATACAACGCAATAGCAACACAAGAAGAAAAAAATCCAATTTAAAAGTGGGCAGAGGAGGCACTTAGCTGGCTCAGTCAGGAGAGCATACAGCTCTTGATCTTGGGGTTGTGAGTTCAAGTCCCACATGGGGTGCAGAGATTACTCAAATAAATAAAAGACATAAATAAATAAATAAATAAATAAATAAATAAATAAATAAATAGGATCTCAATAAACATTCTTCTAAAGAAGACATACAAATGTCCAACAGACACATGAAAAGATGCTCAACCTGACCAATCATCAGGGAAATGCAAATTAAAATCACAATGTGGTATTACCTCACATTAGCCAGAATGTCTAGTATCAAAAGATACTAGAGCAAAGGGAATCCTTGTGCACTGTTGATAGGAATGTAAATTGGTGGAGTCACTGTGGAAAACACTCATGGAGGTTCCTCAAAAAATTGAAAATAGAAATACCACATGATCCAGTAATTCTACTACTGGGTATCTACACCCAAAAAAACAAAAACACTAATTCAAAAAATATATATGCACCCTTATGTTTACTGCAGCATTATTTACAATCGTCAAGATACAGAAGTCCCCTAAGTGTCACTGATAGATGAATTGATAAAGATCACACACACACAGGAATATTATTCAACCATAAAAAAGAATAAAATCTTGCCATTTGCGACAGCACAGATAGACCTTGAGGGTATTATGCTAGGTGAAAACAGATAAAGACAGATACCATATGATCTCACTTAAATGTGGAATCTAAAATGAAAACAAAACAAAAAACAAGCTCATAGATACAGAGAACAGATTGATGGTCACCAGAAACAGAGATTAGGAAGTGAGTCAAATAGGAGAAGGGGTCAAAAGGTACAAACTCCCAGTTATGAAATAAATAAGTCATGGGGGAAGGACACCTGGGTGGCTCAGTGGTTGAGGACCTGCCTTCGGCCCAGGGTGTGATCCTGGAGTCCCGGGATTGAGTCCCACATCGGGCTCCCTGTGTGGAGACTGCTTCTCTTCCTGCCTGTGTCTCTGCCTCTCTCTCTGTGTGTGACTCTCATGAATAAATAAATAAAATATTTTTAAAAAATAAAAAATAAGTCATGGGGATCTAATGTACAGCATGATAACTATAGTTACGATACTGTATTGTATATTTGAAAGTTACTAAGAAAGTGAATCTTAAAAGTTCTCATCACAAGAAAAAAATTGTGTAACTACATCTGGTAACAAGATGTTAACTAGATTTATTGTTGATCATTTTGCAATATATATGAATATTAAAGCATTATACAACTGAACTTATATGTTATATGTAAACTATACCTCAATTTCAAAAGATAGCCCAAAAAGGGAAAAAGAAAAAAAAAAAAAAGATCCCAGCCCAAGATCCTCCATTAACCCATTTTCTACCCTGTCTTCCTGTGGTCCAGTATTCTATCCATACCAAATTATCTATATTGCCTCATTCTCCCACCTCCATCCCTTTATACATATTGTTCCCCATTTCTGGGAAGCTTCCATTCTTCTTCTGGGAAAGTCTTGCCCATGTTTCAGGACCATAGAGGTATTAGGGTTTTGGAGTGCTCAGAATATTTTTCTATCAATTTCCTTTTGGTAGCAAGCCCTACTCCTTAGATGTGGGGTGAGAATATGGCCAAAATTTAGCTGGTTATTTCAGTTATTTAGCAAATATTTACTAAGAACTTATTTTGTGCTGTTCTAGAACATACGTGCTGTTCTAAATCATCCTCTTCTAGGTACTACTAATACAGCACTGAACAAAAGAACATAAATCCTTGTACTCATTCAGATAGGGAAAACACATTTGTTTATTAGAAATAATAATCATAATCCTTCCCCAGAATTGGTTAATGGATATTTGAAAAGCAAAGTTCCTCTTTTCCTCTTGAGAAGCCAACCTGGGAAGACACGCATATTGTTCTCTTTCCTAGCCACATTGAGAAAGCCTGTCTGCCATAGAAGATTGACTCAGAGGGAAAAGAATTGGGAGATGGAAAGAGAAAGTATCTTGACTATATTATTTGACTCCTAGATCTAGCCAAGCCTGAAATCTACCCTTGGATTTCCTAGTTACATGAGCCAATAAGTTCCCCATTTTTGCTTAGGCCTATTTGGGTTGGATTTCTGTCACTTGCAATCACATAAGTCTTAACTAATAGACTCAGCTCAAACTTTACCTTCTTCTGGACATTTTCCCTGAATGACTAGTATAAGTCGGCAGCATATACTGAATTCTGTGAGCATATACAAATAAGACATCTACCTTGGCACTTAACATAAATAATTAAACAGAGCTTACTTAGGACAAAGACTTTCAACTCTGAATCCCAGGGTCTTATATATATTAGATACTTCCAAAATGCTTGTGGCAATAATTAATAATGAATTCTTGCAGATACTGAATGTCTGGAGAGAAAGATTGATTGAGATCAAGAGAGATTGACTACAAAGGGTTTTCTATGATCTAAACTAACTGGCATCAATACAACTTACGTCAGAGTAGCTGCCCACAGGACCCCTCCAGTAAAAGAACCCATCTGTTTCTATGGGTTATCTCATTACAAATCACTAGGAAGGAACCAGTCAACTTTTTTTTTTTGAGGCAATTAATAACTTCTACCTAGCACAGTGCTTGCTATTTGGTGAGCACTAGGTAAGAGTCTTCACAATAACCCAATAAGGTAAATTCTACTACAGTCCCCATTTTATAGGCAAGAAAACAGGGCCCAGAGAGTCTCCCCTAGATCACACACTGGCTGGATGCAGATTTGTGCTCTTAGCTGCTACTGCACATTGCTAACCTGTAACAAACACTGGGAACTTTCCAGCTCTGAAGGTGAATTGAAATGAGGCAGAGAGATGCAAGTAACAGAATCCAGTGGAATTTAAGAAACAAAAGAGATGATCATAGAGGAAGGGAGGGAAAAATAAGACGAAATCAGAGAGGGGCAAAAACCATAAGAGACTCTTAATAACCGGAAACAAACTGAGGGTTGCTGGAGGGGGTGGGGGGATGGGGTAACTGGGTGATGTGCATTAAGGAGAGCACGATGTGATGAGCACTGGGTGTTATATGCAACAGATAAATAACTGAAAGCTACATCTGAAACTGATATACTGTATATTAACTAATTGAATTTGAATAAAATAAGTTGAGATGCCTGGGTGGCTCAGCGGTTGAGCATCTGCCTTGGGCTCAAGGTGTGAACCTGGGGTCCTGGGATGAGTCCTGCATTGGGTTCCCTGCAGGAAGCCTGCTTCTCCCTCTGCCCATGTCTCTGCCTGTCTCTGTGTGTTTATTTATGAATAAATAAATAAAATCTTTAAAAATAAATGTTAATTTTTAAAAGAAACAGAAAAAAAACAAAAAAAAACCCTAACAGAATCCACATGGCTTCCAGTTAGGACAAGGATACTAGAAGATCATGTGTCATGATCCCATTTCTCCCAGGCAGGTGGGAATTCTTAGTCTAAGGGGAAGTTGTATTTCTGAGGGCTTCATTCAACCACTAGAGTTAACGACAACATAATAGCTTCAGTCTCTGGGCCAAACTGCTAAAAGCTATACCTTGGTTCATTTAGTGCTTACATCAATTCTATGAGGTAGGCATTACTGCCCACCCTACAGGTGACAAAGCAGTGGTTAAGAAGCTTGAGTTGAATGCTGAGACATTAGTGAATGGGAGAGCCAGCACCCAAATCTAGGTCTGTGGTTCCAAGTCCTGTGTTCCGTTGGGCTGTCTGTCCTCCAAGAAGATCTGAAGCCAGCTGGTGTCCTCGCAGCAACCAGAGTTCCTGCCTTTCTGCAGCTTCTGTGCTACTGTTAGCCTAGAGGTGGCCCCAAATTGTACCTGAGGGATGCAATCGCAGCAGTTGTACTACATGCAAATATGGAAAGCTATAACTTAATTTAGGATTTTTAAAGTGTGCTCTACTCCAAGAAAGTTAATTTTAAAAATCAATATTGAGGAAGAAAACTGTCCAGTATTTCACCATCCATCTTTCTCAACTGTCTTTTGTGATCTTTCTACCTGTCTGTTGCAAAGTATTAACCTTGATTTTTCTCTTGCATATAGACAAGGATTCTCCTTGCAACTTGGCAGTTAACCTAACTAGAGAGACCTGGTCTTCATTAATCCATTAAAAAAGCTTCAGCTTGGGGCACCCTGTGGCTCAGTTGGTTAACCGTCTGCTTTCAGCTCAGGTCATGATCTTGGGGTCCTGGAATTGAGCCCTGCGTTGGGTTCCCTGCTCAGGAGGGAACCAGCTTCTCCCTCTCCCTCTGCCCCCCTCACTCACTAATGCTATCTCTCTCTCTCTCTCTCATTCTCTCTTAAATAAATAAAATCTTAAAATATATAAATGACAAAACAAACAAAAAGCTTCAGCTTATCCAAAGCATTTCTCTTGTTCCTTCCCTCCCTGAGATGATCCTGAAAGTTCCAGGTGTGGTCTTAGGGCATGAACTGGGAACTTTGCTTTAAATCAGACTGGGGGGATCCCTGGGTGGCGCAGCGGTTTGGTGCCTGCCTTTGGCCCAGGGCGCGATCCTGGAGACCCAGGATTGAATCCCACGTCGGGCTCCCGGTGCATGGAGCCTGCTTCTCCCTCTGCCTATGTCTCTGCCCCTCTCTCTCTCTCTCTCTCTCTCTCTCTCTCTCTCTCTGTGTGTGTGTGTGTGTGTGTGTGTGACTATCATAAATAAATAAAAATTAAAAAAATAAAAAATAAAGTTTGGGAGCTCACTGTGTCTTCTTTAAAATAAATAAAATAAAATCAGACTGGGAAAAATAAAATAAATAAATAAAATAAAATAAAATCAGACTGGAGTTATCCTGCACATTAAAACAATCAGAGAAGCTACTCTTAAATGTTGGGTTACAAAAGCCACCTTCCTCAAAAAGAAGACTACTCCATGTCTTTGATAATTTTGTTTGTAGGATATGTGAGAAAAGTATCTAGTGCTGACTATATCCCAATACCCTAAGTAGTTATGGGACATACATTCATTACATTAATTAATTAGCAATTTTCTCAGCCATCACAAAGGATCTGTGCTACTTGTGTAGTTAATTACTCACCAATCTACTCCTCTCTACAACCAACCTCTGGGGCTTCAAAACATATAAAGTATAAAACACAAATAGTACTTGCAGTGTGATTCTTTTTGTTTTCAAAAATTTTATATGTGACAGTACTAGGTTGACAGAAAAAGACACCAATATGAGGGATCCCTGGATGGCTCAGCAGTTTAGCGCCTGCCTTCGGCCCAGGGTGTGATCCTGGAGAGCCAGGATCGAGTCCCACATAGGGTTCCCTGCATGGAGCCTGCTTCTCCCTCGGCCTCTCTCTCTGTGTCTGTCGTGAATAAATAAGTAAAATCTTCAAAAAGAAAAAGACACCAATATGTTATGAGTTGTGATAACTGGGGGATGGATTTGGAGTAGTTTTTATTCTTTTTGTTTATCCGTTCTCTAAATTTTCTACAAAAGTTAAACATAAGAAAAAACACTAAAAATATTTTTAATACCAAAAAAATCTAAATATGAATCAATACTGTCCTTTGTGACTTAAGTCTCCCTTCCCTCCCTACACACCAGTGGTCCCTAAGTTGCCACCCCAGCTGTTACTACACCCATAGCTCACCCAGGGCTAATGCCAAGGCAAGGAATTTTGGTTCCTAGAAAGAAGGTCCAGAGACAAGAGGAGGGGGCCATGGAGAGATTTGTCAAGTCAATAGTTCTGGCCTGGTGTCTCTTCTGTATTCTGAAGGCATCGGCCTCTGGGTAAGACCGAGCTCTCCACAGGGTGGAACCTGCAGCGCCACCATTGGAGAAACCACCCACCTGCATCTCTATCCTGGTCTTACCCCTTCTGCTGCTGCCTGATCCCAATAACCGGTGGCAGCCCCAAGGGAAGGTCCCACCCTTGGCCAACCCCACCTTTGTGGTAAAGGAGATAAGGTTTCAAAGGCCAAGCTTTTCTGGAATTCTGGCCCATAGTGGTTACCACTCTCTCCAGCCTTGGCAATAAATCTGCCCAGCATAATGTGAATCTATAAGCAATTTCCCGATGCTTGGAGGTCTATCCAGAATGCGTGATCCTAAACAGACCCAGAAGGGTTCACCCTGTAAGGGATTTCAACGTGACTTGACCTGGATCCTCCTCAGCTATCCCCAGAATCCCAGCCCATCCCTAAAAATGCAGAAACCGGCTTTACCCATACTTTTGTTCACACCCAGGGAGGAAGTAACTGCTGGTACTCCCAGGACCCCCAGGAACTTGCAGAGGAAGGTTTTTGAGGCGAATAGCGCCCAGCTCTCCCTGACTGCATGCCTGCCAGCATGGGCAGGCTGCCAGGAGCCAGGCTGCCGCCACCTCAGGGAGAGATTCAGAATGGAAGGCAGAATAATCCCACCGCTGCCTGCTTCCCGAGTACCGTGAATGCAAATGAGGTGAGGAGCGTCTTTTGTGGTTCTGCTCTCCCATCCTAGGACTGGGGTGGCTTGGGAGGGGGTGGGTGCCCCCCACGAGCGGGCACTATTAACAGCCATGCCAGGATAGCAGATGTTAAACAGGAATACTACAGACAAGCCAGATGTGTTGTTACCACAGAAAACATCTTCCAACTCCTATTGCTGGGGTCCGTGGCTGGAGTGGGGCCCTGTTCTCTCCCCGAATATGGGCCACTGAAGAAAGTCTACTTCCCAACCAACCAAGGCCTCAGCCAGCCAGCCCCCTGGCAACCCAGGAAAAGATGAGGAAACCATCACATGAACCACAAAAGTATCTCCGGGGCCAAAATAGCACTTGGCAGGTAGTACATGCTCAGTGAATATTTGTTGAATTAATGAATGAATGCCTGAGCAGTTTCTCAAGTCATCTGCTGATGACTGTCACTCCAGGAAACCAAAGAGACTTGGTAATCCTAGCTTACACTGTTACCTAAACTAGGTAACTGTTTAGGTTTGAACCCTGAATGACTGTAATCTAAGGCATGGCCTAGACTGCTATGCATTTCCCTTTGTGGAGTTCATAAATAAATATGAAATGTACAAAGCCTTAAAATACCAGATGATACCAGATTGAACTGAGACTGGAAGTTTCTACAAATAAATGGATTGGAAACAAATGACTTTGAAGCCACTGCTGAACTTCAAATAAGTGAACTATTTCCTGCAATATTTCCAATGGAAACACATTCAAAATTCTACTGGCCAAAATTGGGACTGAATGGAACAAATGCTCACCACACACATCAGAATTCCTCTAACCCTACCCTCAATGTGCAGGAGTTCCCTGAAAATCAGGGGCTATAAAAGAGTAAGATTTGCAAGAGATTCAGCGGAGGAAATGTCTGGAAAGTCTAAAGGAGAAGGAAGGGGAGAAGCAGGTGGACTCTCAGACCATGATGCAGAAGGGGTGCCTGAGATCAGGAAGAGGGGAGGGTAGGAGGATCGGGGAAAGAGAACCTCTGGCGACACAGTTCTAAGGCCGTTTCAGCTAGGTTGATGGGAAATCATGGAGCCAGCCACATCCACCAGTGATGGGCCAGCACTCAGTTATTAGCCTGGAGGAGGTGTGGCCTCAGCACAAACATGGTGGCAGAGCCAAGGGGCAGCAGCCACTATACCCCTGCAGAGAAGTCCTAAGCATCACGTGTTCAGGCCTGTCACACACATCGTTTGAAATAATATTTTCCCTGGAGTGACTTTTCTGTGAATCCAAACAGGCTCTGGTGAAATTAGGCCAGCTATCACTGGAACACTTACGGTAGATAACAGGTAAGCTCCCACCACCAACTTCTGCTCCCAACTGCTATAACTTTTCATTCCGCTAGTCAAGATAAAATTGTCTCATAGAGGCCCCGGGGTGGCTCAGTTGGTTAAGCATCTGCCTTCAGCTCAAATGATGATCCCAGGGTCCTGAGATCGAGCCCTTTCAGGGTCACTGCTAGGCAAGGAGTCTGCTTCTCTCTCTCTCTGCCCCTCTCCCTACTCATTCTCTCCCTTTCTCCCTCTCTCTTAAATAAATAAAATCTTTTTAAAAAATGGTCTCATAGAATCTCAATCAATGGCAAGCTTTTATTTAAAAAATAGAAATCTATTGTTTCATTTGAATATTTCCAAAGAATCAGACTCATCCTGGGCAGACCACATGGTGGCTATCCAGAGCACTGAAAAGGGAGCCATTTGGTCACCATGATCCAGCAGTAAATTCTTCGAGCGGGGTTAGGTTTTAAGTTCTTCATGCTGCTCTTGATCAATCAGCAACTGTGACTGGGGTTCAGAAACCATCCTTAACTCATCCCCAGATGGAACAACTTGCGCAGAAATGCTGGTCCTCCCCAGTAACCCCTGGAAGAAATGACCGAAGAAGATTATTTGCACTGGAAAAGATGAGGGTGACTTCAGCAGCAGGAAGTTGAAAGGGAAGCCAGGTTGCTCAAAGCACATGCTTCTCAGCACATAAAGCAAGACTTGTCTAGCAGAAGAAAGTAGTAATAGTAGTAGTAGTAGTAGTAGTAGTAGTAGTAGTAGTAGTAATAGTAGAAAGATCCCATGACCAGCAGGGGACAACCTACATTGGATCCCGGCTTTGACAAAGACTTGCTATAGGATTCTGGACATGTGGACTCAATTCAGCAAACTGGCCTGAGGCCTCTACTACATACAAACTGCAAACCTCTGTATTCTCATTTGCTCCCAAATTAAGTATAGGTAGGTCAGTGCCCTACTACATTTTGGACCAGATATATTTCCTTGCTGTGGGACTGTCTTGTGCCTTTGAGGATGTTTCGCAACATCTCTGGGCTCTGCTCACTAGATGTTCCCAGTGGTGACAAATACATCTCTCAGTATTGCCAAATGTCCCCTAGGGGGCAAAATCGCCCCTGGTTGAAAGCCACTAGTGTACATACCCTGACTTATCTCCTAAGGGTTCGGAGATAGTTAAATTGCCAAAGACAAAGAGGAACAATTAATTTTTTATTGCTCTATTTACTTCTTGAATGCCTTCTATGTAGCTATCTTTCTATGTGTCATCTCATTAATCCTCATCCTGTGAGGCAACGTTAATTTCATTTTGCAGATAAGAAACTTGATCATAGAGTGTTTAAGCAACTTGCCCTAGGACACACAGCTAGAGAATGGCAGAAGCAGGACTCAGACACAGTCTGACTCCAAAGCTTATGCTCTTAATCACTAGGTTTTATTTTTCCTGGAACACAATAAAAACAAAAGGTGGCAGATGAAAAAGGACTTGACACATGAAAGTGATTTACTATTATTATTATTATTTTATTTTTAGTTTTATTTTTATTATTAATCGGGCAGCAAGAGCGAGCCAGGGCACAAGAAACAGAAGACTTGGTCACTGCCAAAAATGAAGAGAAGAGGCTGCCTCCCTCCGTGACTGGCAGATATGGGATCACCCCCTTTCCTCACCCAGAGCAGCCTCTTTCTCACCAAGTACGGTTGAGGCTTCAGATCCTTTATAAGCTGCCATCACTAATCCGCAAGAAACTACACAACAAAGCAGATCCCATCCACCAGTTCTGGTTTGAGTCATGATTTCTCCTCTACCCAGGCCTCCTTGATATAACCACCGGGCACACGCCAGTGAGACGTGTCTCTACCCTCAGTGATGACCTTACCTTAGCATCATATTCCAGTACAGGAAAGGCATCAGGTCAGCCTTCATGAGGTACATGGTAAGTCGCTCCCTGCTCTGGTCAAAGGGGAAGGTTTCCAGCGGCTGAGCATTGTAGTCGAATTCCGCGAGAATCACACGGTTGTAGCCAGTCACCAGTGGACACGAGGTGTAGCCATCATACTATATTTGCATGCGAGATCAAGTTGGAAAGTGGCTTTTTTTCATGGTATTATATAAATACCTTAGAATGTATTATTTACTCTAAATAGTTGCAATTTTGTCTATTTTAATTTTTTGCACAGGAAAAAAATGCAAATTCTATGCAAAAATATATACTAAAGGCAAAAATTAAAGTGCCCATATTAAGAAGGTGGCAGAGGACACCTGAGTGGCTCAGCAGGTTCAGCGCCTGCCTTCAGCCCAGGGTGTGATGCCGGGGTCCTGAGATCAAGTCCCACATCGGGCTCCCTGCATGGAGCCTGCGTCTCATTTTGTCTAGGTGTCTGCCGTCTGCCTCTCTTTCTCTCTGTCTCTCATGAATAAATAAATAAAATCTTTTTTTAAAAAGTGGCAGAATTATGGGAAAACACTGCTTTCATGAAGAATAGGAGATGATAGAGACAGGGCTTTTTTATGAGGCATACAAACCTTTTTTGTTGGTTTTTTATTCTTCATAATCAGAGAAATTGTTCTGTCAAGTATTCCTGACTGGGCAGCTATAAGAGAAATGGAAAAGTCAGAAAGATAAGCACTCCAGTTTTCAAAGAAAACTAATTTGCAAATAAATGCAAACAAGAAGCTTCTATTCCCTGTCCCTCTAAATTTTAACTAGAACATGGCTCACCTTACCTCTCGAAGTTCTGGCTACCAGGAGGGGTTCCTTAATTCATCAAAGGGCCACACAGATGCCTCTAAGTTTGAAACTCAAGAGCCAGTTCTCTCCAAACATGAGAGAGAGAAAGAGGGTAAGGATGGCCCTCCCCCAAACCCAGTCCTCCTACTCCTAGGAGTCAGTGGTTGACAACTTGGACTGTGCATCCAGAATCCCCCAGACTACTCAGATATCCTTTTGTTCTTGTTCAGACAGCCTCAACCGCCCCAGGTATATTCAATTAGGCCAAACAGCTTTCCTCTGTACTGGAATGCCCTGGCTAAGCCTGGACCAGATACAGTCAGACAGGTAGACAGAAGTTTTTGGTTTTAGATGGCAAGAGTGGGAGACTGCTCTTTTTATTACGAAAACATTCAAACTCTATCCCATCAGAGATGGCACTTATTTTTTTTCTGGAGTGTTTTCAGAGCAAACATCACAACCATTCACCCATAAATATTTTGTGTGTATCTCTGATATATGAGGAACTTTTAAAATATGAACATAATAGCATTTTAACACCTGAAATACTAGCAATAATATCAGCTAATCCCTGTGTGTTCAATTTTGAATAATCAGGATTGCCCCCTGGGTGGCTCAGCATTTGAGCACCTGCCTTCGTCCGGGGCATGATCCTGGGAGTCTTGGGATCGAGTCCTGCCTTGGGCTCCCTGCATGGAGCCTGCTTCTCTGTCTGCCTGTGTCTCTGCCTCTCTCTCTCTCTGTGTGTGTGTGTGTGTGTGTGTGTGTCTCATGAATAAATAGGTGAAATCTTTAAAAAAAATAAAAATAAAAATTCAAGCAGTTTGTGTCTCTCCAGGTGGAAAACTAGATTTACTTTTGAAGAAAGATGGGTTATGTTTATACTGTAAAATGCTCATTAAAGCCATTGTTTTGTGATCTCCAAAATCAGGAGTCAACAAACTTCTTATGCAAAGGAAAATTCTACCGCGATGCCTGGGTGGCTCAGTCGGTTAAGTGTCCAAACCTTGATTTTGGCTCAGGTCATGATCTCAGGGTCGTGAGACGAAGCCTCCCTTTTCTCCCGTTTGGCTCTGTATTGGGCATGGAGTCTGTTTAGGATTCTCTCTCTCCCTCTTCCTCTGTCCCTCACTCCTTCTCTAAAAATAATAATAATAATAATAATAAAGGAAAACTTTACACTTGTGGGCCCAGAGGTAAATATAAAAAATATTATGTAACAAGAAAGAAAACAAAGTTTTATTAATGAAATCCAAAATATAAAAATAATTTTTTATAATGTAGGCCTACTAGTGAGAAGAATGGAATTCTTTTCCCAAACCTCAGTAGTCCCTATCATCAAATTGATTACAAATGTTAACCAATAGAAATGATTCCTAGCCAGCTGTACAAAAGCAGCAAGTTGCATTTGGCTAGCAGAGTATAGCTTGCTGATGCCCAAATCGAAAGAGCAATAAAATTTTTTCCCAAAATGAGGAGGTTCCAAAAAAGGAGTAAATAACTCTGCTTAAAAATATAAACTGGCTGGGGCACCTGGATGGCTTAATTGGTTAAGAATCCAACTCTTGACTCCAGTTCAGGTCATGATCTTGGGGTCATGATCTCAGGGTCATGAGATTGAGCCCATGTCTGGCTCTATGCTCAGCTGGGAATCTGCTTGAAATTCTTTTATATATATTATTTATATTATATTATATTATAATATCATAATTATATTAATATTATAATTGTAATAATTATAATATTATATTAATAATTGTAATATTAATTATATCATTATATAATATATAACATAATTATTATATGTGATATAATTATTATATATAATATATGATATAATATAATTATTAATATGATATATAATTATATACAATATATTATGTATTTATATAATATATATAATATATAAATTATATATGCATTTATATAGAAAATATATCTATATATTTTTAAATATAAAGTATATATACAATATATAATACATATTATATAAATTCTATTATATATAAAATATATAAATATATATTTTTTATATATATATATATATAAAAACTGGATGCCCTCATTGTTTTGACATCTCTAAAGATCCTATTTCCATTTTGGAAAACTTTGTTACCCTTTGAGAGCCATGTAGAGTTTGGAATCTTTACTGAGAAGATCCAAGGAGGACTCTGCAGCAGAGCATCAAGGCCAACAGAAGAGGAGAAACAATGGCCAGTAGGTGTCACCTGCAGAGATGTTGGGACCCAGGAAGTAGTCACATTGTCCAGGTTTAAGGGTGTGCTGTGTATGAAAGTGTATGTAAGTTGTGGGGTTTTCCTGTATTATAATCCCCTTCTGTTATGGCCAAACCTTCTGTTAACTTTTGTTAAAGCTCACATCCTGGTCTTGATTGTGGTGTGGGTAATTAAGGGAGAATCTTGTGGAAGAGAAAGAGGCATGAGCCATGGGAAAGCTAGACTCAGTGTGGCAAGATGGGGGTCTCACTCACAGCAGCATAGTGGTCTGGAATGAGGCAAGACATCTGGTTGGGTGGCAAGTAAAAACAAGGATGGGTTATGGAACAAGTGAAAGCCTTGCTAGGGATACTCAGAACACCTGGGGAAGGGAATCTAATGAGAAATGTAGATCCACTTGGGGAACACTGGGATGTCTGTTACATTTTGTCACTATTGAAATGACATATATATGCATTTAACATGAATACAATAAAAGCATTCACTGCAGTACTGTTTGAAATAAAAATGGATTGAGGGGCACCTGGGTGGCTCAGTCGGTTAAGCATTTACCTTTGGCTCAGGTCATGATCCCAGGACTGGGATCACTAGAATCTAGCCCTGCATGGGGTTCCCTGCTCCTCGGGGAGCCTGCTTCTCCCTCTGCCCCTCCCCCTGCTTGTGTGTTCCTGCACAAGCTCAGTCTATCTCTCTTTCTCTCTCTCTCTCTCAAATAAATAAATAAAATCTTTAAAACAAAAAGAAATACAAATGTGGGCAGCCCGGGTGGCTCAGCAGTTTAGCACCGCTTTCGGCCCAGGGCCTGATCCTGGAGACCTCAGATCAAGTCCCACATCGGGCTCCCTGCATGGATCCTGATTCTCCCTCTGCCTGTGTCTCTGCTTCTGTGTGTGTGTGTGTCTCATGAATAAATAAATAAAATCTTAAAAAAAAAAAAGAAATACAAATGTATTGGAAACCACACAAATATAAATTCAGAGTAGACTCATTAAGTAAATTCTGGAGCAACCATACAATAGAATACAGACTGGAAAAAAACAGATGTAAAAATAATAAGGATGCTCTCTACATAGTCAGGAGGAACGTAGAAGCAGAGCAAATGCAAAGCAAGGCCAGGAGCTAGATTTCTCACTTATAACTTTTTGTATAATCATATTTAATATTATCTATTCAGAACAGTGAATGAAATGTTTGAAGTCAGCCACAAACTGGGTAATCTGGACCTCACATGCATCCACAGGCATTTTTCACACAGAAATTCAGCAGGTTACATTAAGAGAAACCTAAATGTAGAGTACCATCCCACAGTCTACCTATAAATCACAAAGAGAAAAGACATCATTACAGCGGAGAGAACCACAGGCATCCTTTCACCCAGAGAAATCCAGCTTCACCAAGGACAAGACAAGCTAACATGGCAGGCTACTAAAGTGAGGCAGTGGGAGGAACACAGCCTCACGTGTGGAGGGTCTTACCCTTCAGGATCACCTGAATCTAATTTTAAGAAAGCAACCAGACAATTCTAAGTTATGGGATGTTCTACAAGACAACCAACTCTTCAAAAATGCCAATGCTGTGAAAGTCATAAAACAAATGTCAGAAGGCCTGTTCTAGATTAAAGGAAGCCAAAGAGACATGACATCCAATGTAGTGTTAACTGGCTCATGGATTTAAGGGGAGAAGATAATAAAGGCCATTTTTACAAAAACTAGAGAAATCTAAACTGGCTTGTATAAAAGATTATTAATATGAGATAATACAGTGTTCAATTCCTTGGACATGATAATTGTCTCATGGATATAGAGGAGAAAGTCCTTTTTCTTAAGAGATGCAGGTCGAAGTGTCTGAGGGTGAAGTATTACTATGTCAAAACTCACTTTCAGGGCAGCCCCGGTGGCTCAGCAGTTTAGCGCCGCCTTCAGCCCAGGGCCTGATCCTGGAGACCCAGGATCGAGTCCCACGTCGGGCTCCCGGCATGGAGCCTGCTTCTCCCTCTGCCTGTGTCTGTCTGTCTCTCTCTCTCGTGAATAAATAAAGTCTTTTAAAAAAACTCACTTTTTTTAAAGATTTATTTATTTACTTATTTATGATAGACATAGAGATAATGAGAGAGGCAGAGACACAGGAGGAGGGAGAAGCAGGCTCCATGCCGGGAGCCCGACGTGGGACTCGATCCTGGGTCTCCAGGATCAGGCCCTGGGCTGAAGGCGGCGCTAAACCGCTGAGCCACCCAGGGATCCCCAAAACTCACTTTCAAATGACTCAATAAAAAAATGTCCAAAGAGTAATAAAGCAAATGTTACAAAAGATAACAACTGGTAAATATCTGAAGGGTAATATGAATATTCATTGTACTTTCCTTCAAATTTTTCACAGGTTTGAGATTTTTGAAGTAAAAAGTTGGGGGGAAATTATTATTAATAATGGAAAAGGACATTCAGTGGGTCTCCTGGAAAGCCCTTCTTAGGCTGCAATAGTGAAAATAACACACACACACACACACACACAAAAGAAAATAACACAACACGTTCTGCAGGTGTGCAATTCACACAAAACACTCTCATCCCCAGCAGCAGGAATTGTCTGCGTTTTACAGCATCTGGAGAAGACAGTTCCTGTCTGTAGAGGACAGCATCTAAAAGGCAATTCTCCTCATCACTGCTAGTGCAGAACATGGTGGTAAAGAATTTAGTTTTCCAGGCTAAGGCCTTAATCGTGTACCAATCAGGGCATGCTCCACTGTATTTGTCCTAACAGAACAATTTTCTGGTCTGCAAGCTTTCATTGACTTGCATGTGTTTCTTGTGGAAACAAATGCTTCCCCAGCTTTATGGTGTTTCAAGCAGAAGAAAAACAGCCAACCTGCCTAGTGTCACAGGCAAAAAAGGCCACGGATATGAGAGTGCCAGTATGAGAAGTAAGAGAATTCCAGAGAGCTGGAGAAGTGCTACCTTCTCCCTAACGCCTTGTCCCCTGAAAACTACTCGAACCTAAAAAAAAAAAAAAAAAAGGCAGATGAGGTCATGCTAGTCTTCCTTCTTTACATGATAGTAAGTTCACAGACAACTTGGCTTCTGTATCAGGGAGGCTAACGTCATTTTAAGGCCACAAAAGCTTCCTTATTAATGGAATGCCGCTTGTGCCAAGCCTTATTTTTGTTATGATGGTGCCTCAGGGTGACATCATTCTGGGAGAATACGAATCATAGTTCATTCTCTTACCTACAGCAGCAGCGGTCTTCGACGTGGGAAGGTTAGTGCAGTCCCCAATCCCAAACACATTTGGGTATTTCTTGTGTTGAAGAGTTTCTTTATCCACGTCCACCCAACCCACAGCATCAGCCACAGGACTCGTCTTGAGGACATCTGGTGAGCTCATTGGTGGGGTCACATGAAGCATTTCGTACTACAAAGAAGGAAAGCATCCAAGTTTGTGTTTTTTTCCAGTAATTCTACAGCCCCACAAGCTGTGCCCCGATCTCCCTTACCCATACACTGTACTACAGCTGCGTGGCGCACTGGACACTTTGTGTTTGTACTGATCCACGCCCTCTCCCGGCCCTTCAGTGCTCCCATGCAGCATGGTGATAAAACAACTAACCATTCTGCTTGATGTGGCCTCTCCGTAAGGAGCGGACACAAACCTTCTGGGCAGGAGGCGGGGGAGAATCAGAAACACTGCGATGATCCTCACTAACATTCCGAAAGAACCCACTGATGTTGCTAGTATTACTAAAGCCAAGGCAATGGTGTTTCTCAGCTGTCTACTTGTAAAGTCCGGTACCTCGGTTTTATCCTGCAAAAAAGTTCTGCTCAGAGTCCCTGAAACCTGGGAAGGTTGTGTTCGGAGCCGGTGAGTGAGCATCATTTCCAAACATAGGCAGACTCTCGATACACAAAGGAAATCACCGACATGCCAATTTAATGTGAAAGAAAGGGTGGTGAGAATATTAGCTAGCATTTTGGAGGAGAGAGGGATCTGATTCAGTAAAGGGTTTACCGAACAGTATAGGGGACAAGGTGGATTTTTTTCTTTTTTCCTAGAAAAACCTACAGCAACATTACCCTTGGCAGCACTGCACTAACCCACCCTGATCAATTTGGATAGTTCATAATTTTTTATGTAATTCTTTTTTGTTTACAAAATATTTTTGTAGTTTATCCTTTTTATTCTTTTTATTTATAAACTCCATGTCGAAATTTCAAACTTATTTAAGGGTCCCAAAACATTTCATTAAGGTGAAAACTTCAGCATCTTAAGACAATCCCAATCTTGTGAGAGGCAAAGCTCCTGGTTTCCGCAAGGAGGACCATGCCTTAATCAGGGCTTGGCAATCCTTGACAGTGGAAGGAGTTAAGGAGGTGGCTTGTATTTAATTCCACTCTCAAACAATTATAAGCATGGGTAGCCTTGAGGTAAAATAGTGCTGTCAATGGCCAGTGTTCTTCTGAAGGTGATCTTGGGTGGTTCTTTACAGGCACAAGTCCCTGAGCCTGGCTCTGTTCATGAACGTGGAGACTGAGCAATTCTGTAGGATAATGTATGAAATGGCCAACAACCATCATCCACCAAATTATTAAGGCTATGTCTGTTTTTCTATAGTTAACTAGAACCACTTATTTTTTTAGCTGAGGGTAAAAATCTCACCAGAGTCATCTCTATCTATTGGCGTTAATGTGCTTAAATTTCACAAGTAGCACGTGAATTCCGTATATCTTTGCTAAAAGGAAAGTTAAATATTTCCATATAATCATCAGAAGGACATGAAGGTTTACTTGAGCTAACATCCTACAAAAGATATACTAAGGTCTGCTTTATAGATTTATTGAAAATTGACATAGGCATTTAGCTGTAACTTGTCCTTTATTCATTATTCCCACAAACCACGTGCGATAAATAACTTCAGTTCTCCATTAACATCATCTATTGAGAATAGCGGTTTTCAAACTTTAATGTTTGTAGGGAGCATTTGGGAGACTTGTGGGAAATGCAGGTTCCTGGGTCCCACCACCCTGAGATTCCAATACAGCTGGTCTGCATAAGCACAGGAATCTGTACTTTAACAAAATCTCCTAGCAATTCTGACACATGAGACCTGAAGGTGACCGCCTGAGAAGCTCTGACTTGAAGGAACAGGTTCTTTTACAATGAAAAACAGATGTTATTACATGGACCTTCACCTTCCATTTGCTTATCTATAAATAAATGTTACAGTTTAAAAAAATGTTACAGTTGACTGTTGAACAATGCAGGGTTAGGCTATAGGCCTTCTTTTTCTTATCTTTTCCTTTTTTAAAGATTCTTTACAGTGGTGGTTCTCAATCCTGCTTGTATATGAGAATTATCAAAGGAAGTTGAAACTCCCTAAGATCGGTCCACCCCCCCCCAAACTAATTAAAATCTGTGAGGGTTAGACTCAGCATCAGAACATTTAAAAGCTCCCCAGGTGATTCCAGTGTGCAGTCAGGACTGAGAGCCACTGCTTTAACACCTCTTGGTAGATTTTTTTGAAATTCATATATTTTTTAAAGATTGTATTTATTTTTTTTAAGATTTTATTTATTTATTCATGAGATGCACAGAGAGAGAGAGAGAGGCAGAGACACAGGCAGAGGGAGAAGGAAGCTCCATGCATGGAGCCCGATGTGGGACTCGATCCCAGGTCTCCAGGATAACGCCCTGGGCCAAAGGCGGGTGCCAAACTGCTGGGGCACCGGGGCTGCCCTGTATTTATTTTTTGAGGGAGAGAAAGAGAACAAGTAGGTAAAGTGGCAGGCAAAGGGAGAGGGAGAAGCAGGCTCCCCACTGAGCTGGGAGCCCAATGTGGGGTTTGATCCCAAGACCCCGGGATCAGGACCTGAGCAGAAGGCAGACACTTAACCAACTGAGCCACCCAGGCACCCCTGAAATTGATATTTTAAGGGTAGAATTGGGTCTGGAAAGAAAATCTGAAATCCTATCATTCAAGAGAACACAAATATTTTTTTTTCTTTACAAACCCTTTGGAAGAACCATTTATTTATCCAATTCCCTATCCACAACTTCAACTATCCACAGCACGGCTTAGAACCAAAGTAAAAAAGACCAAATAACAAAATTAAGTTCATGCACTCAAGCTCATACACTTTCGTCATGAAAGTATGCTGTGGACCCTCACTTGTAGCCCATTCACTTTTACGTTACACAGAATTGAACAAATGTGGCAATCTCATTTTCCAGTCAATAAGGAATTAGCAGCAGCAGCTTAAAGATCTAAAGCTGGAGGGACCTGCCACTTACAACTGCCTGACAGCCAGGAAAGAAAACTGGAAAAGTACAAAAAGGACATACACAAATATCAAATCACAGAGGAGTTTGAGACCATTTTATAAGGTGAGAAGTAGCCCTACTAGGCCCTAGGAGCATAACTATACAAAAGCTATTCAAAATTATGACCCTGAGCTGAGGCAAGCAAATAGGAGATGAACTTGGGACATTCTGTGACACCAGAAACCAAAAAAGTACTCAAAAATATTATGGTGACACGTCCCAAGGGCAGAGCCATCTTGAAAGGGTTCCTACTGACCAAATCTAGGACAATGTGAGCACCAAAATAATTAGACAATAATGAATTATAAACCATTAGGGGTAAAAACAGGATTCATAAATTCATACCAATAACCAGTTAATTAAGAGAGAAGGGAAGGCTTTTGTAGACAGAATACTAACAGACTGCTGTTAAAGTAGAAAGAATGCTTGATTATGAAAATCACCATTTTGCAACTGCCATAGTAAAGGCTGGATTAGGAAAATCAGTGGATGGTAAATCCAGTGGGAAACTGAATGAGGAGGGAGTAGGGTGTTTGTTTAGTCAAGTGTCCCTACAGACTTCTTACAAGTAGCAAGGGAGAAAAAGAGTAGTAATATTACAGTGGAGAAAATTGGGCCATCTCTTGAATGGTGATCCAAATGAACATCATCAGTGAGGGGCAGGTGACCACTATGTGCTCTCAAATGTGATACGCTAGAAAGACATGACATCACTTACATAGTATTTCACCCTAAAATGTATAGCCTGAAACTGATCACCAGAAAACATAAACCTAAAATGAGGAACATTCTATTAAAAAATAAAGCGCTGAAGGTGGGGGGCTATATTATTCCAAAATATCAACAAAGAAAGGCTGTGGAGATGTTCCAGATCAAAGGATGCTCAAGAGACATCACAATTAAAAAAAAAAAAAAAAAAGAGACATCACAATTACAGGCAATTCCTACCTGTTGACTGGGTTCTGCCCGGAAGGGAAAAGAGCACCATAAATGCTACTGGGTCAATCAACAAAATTAGAATATAAAGGGTAGTTTAAAATACTGGGGATCCCTGGGTGGCTCAGCAGTTTGGCCCCTGCCTTTGGCTCAGGGTGCGATCCTGGAGTCCCGGGATCGATTCCCGCGTCGGGCTCCCTGCATGGAGCCTGCTTCTCCCTCTGCCTGTGTCTCTGCCTCTCTCTATCATAAATAAATAAATAAATAAATAAATAAATAAATAAATAAATAAATAAATAAATAAATAAATAAATAAATCTATCTTTAAAAATAAAAATAAAATACTGTACCCATGCTAAATTTCCTGAATTGATAACTGTACTGTGTTTATGTAAGAGAATAAGGATCTCTTTAAGATTTACAGTACAGTGTTTAGGTAAAGGGCTATGATGTATGATGTATAATTCATCTTTAGATGCTTTGAGAATATATTCTACTATATTCTATACTATTCTGTGTGGGGAGAGAGAGAGACAGAGAGAGATCAAATGATAAAGCCAATAAGGTAAAACTCTATAATAAATGAATCTAGGTAAAGGCTATCCAACATACAGTTTTATTTGTACTGTTTTTATTTTTGCAATATCTATAAGTTTGAGATTATTCAGAAATAAAAATTTAAAATTATGACCTTGAGTCATCAGTAACATCTTAAATGATAGTCGATATACACCACTTAAGAAAGGAAAGACGTGTGCAATACATTTTAGAAAAGGCCTGCACTAAAAAGCTTAAAATGTGAAGTTTTGATGTTGAGAAGATAAGTCATTAGTTCATTTCAAAATTCTTTTATGGGACCCTTCATTCCTCTAAAACTGCTCAATGAATAAAATGTCACTGTGAGCTGTTTTCTCATTGCTAACAGCTCTTGCCAGAGTGACATAAACAAATGATTCTTCCATGTGTGCTTCTCCAGATGCCTTTACATCTTGTTCTTAATCTTCATACACCTCTACAAAAGTATTATTCCCACTTCACAGAAGAAGGACCAGACACACAGAATCCAAGCCCATGTACAGAGGCTCAATTTCTCCAGGTTAGGGTATGGCTCTGCAAGACCTTTCAAGGATGCTGAAGTGTCTCCTTTTGTGCACAGGTAAAAGATAAGTTTAAAGACAACCTCTTCCACCAGGGGAAAGACACCCCTGTCACTTGTGAACAACCCACAAGCAGGGCTGTTTCTCTGTAAATCAAGACAACCACCAAATCCTCCATTTAAGGAAGCCCTTCAGGAACGTGAAGCAAGACCTGAAGTCATCAAATACCTTTGGCTTCTCAGAGTGACCCCGGGGGAAGAAAAATGGAGATACAAAATAGGATCAAAATTCACTTGATACTAGTAGATAAACTCTCTTCAGCTCGCATGGACACTGCCTCTTACCTCTTTCTCTTCCCCATCCACCTTTTGATCCACCTTGTCCCCTATCATGGCCCTATATGCTCATCATAACCAGCCTCTCCCAGCATAATGATGCAAGCAGGGAGGTGGGAGCCATGGTGATGCCGCATCTACTGCAGTGTTCAGCTGACAGCTTCACCTCGCCACTCACTGAAATCACTTGGGTCTCTCCAGGTTTGTCCAGATTCTCAAAAACAGCCTCTTGTCTATCAGCTCGGACTTCAATGAGGTTTTGTTTGTAGTTAACAGTGAGGTTCCTTTCCTGGATGATCTCCTGCAGGGCAGCTGCATACTTCTTCACCCCAAAAATTGTGCCAAGGGAAGTGTTGAAAATGATATTGGCCTTGGATCGCTTCCCCGTCTGGGAAAAAAAAGGAAAGAACAGCAAGAGCCCACATCAAAGCATTGCTTCAGCCACTTTTTTTTTTTTTTTAAACCTTAGACAAGAATTAAAACCCTCAGAAGAGAGCTCACCAGCTTTCTCCATCACTATGCACTGGTGGGGCGAGGTGTGAACCAATTCACTGTCTCCTACTTACCTTCTGTCAATGACACAGCAACTAAGTGTGCATTTGAGTCAGGGGTTAAAGAGGGTACCGTTCAGCTGAAGGCCAGAGAGGAAGGTCAAGTTCAGGGAAAGACAAGCTGAATTGTTTCCTCATATTCTTATTTGTTCATCCACTGAATCAATATTTCAGGAGGTCCTAGAGTTGGCCGGTGGTGCTCTAGGTGCTGTGGGAACAGCAGTGAACAAAATTCCTGTCCCATTGGCTCATACAACTCATATTGCTCATAGATTTCAGAGGCTAGGATTCTCCCAGATGCCTACGAGCTTATAGGGCCAGAAAGAGAAACTTCCTCTTGGCCATCTAAGACTTGGTAGAAAAGAGTTTTGCAAAGAAAATTCCAGGTGGGAAGAAATGGCTTTTCTTTTGTTCAGCTCCTTTTAGGATTTGTGCACCTGGTTCACACTGTTTGTTTGTCTTTAGAAGGTAGGGGGGCAGGAGGAGAAGGAGAGAGAGAGAACCTCAAGCAGACTCCATCCCCAGCGTGGAGTCTGAAGGAGCTCAATCTCATGACCCTGAGACCATGACCTGAGCTGAAATCATGAGTTGGACACTTAAGCTACTGAGTCATGCAGGTGCCCCAGATCCCACTATTTGGAAGAAGTTAGGTGGGTAAAAACCTCAAAAGCCTGTGCCATCCAATAATTCTCATGACCCAGAATGACATTTCTTAGAAACAGAAACAAGGACTTGAACTGTTCCTTAATTCCCCACAGGGTGGGGACAGAGGGTGGCATAGGTTTGCTTAACTCAGGCAAAGGTTTCCTGAGGAGAGTTCCAAGCAAGCATTCAGGCGGCTCTTCCATCCCACCTGCTCCGCCCCTCCTCTCCCCTGTCCCTTCACAGAACCACAGGCTGCTCTGAATCTTGCCACTACTTCAGGTCCAACCACACTGAGAAACGGTATGTGACATCCCACACAAGGGCAGGAGGGCGAGAGCAGCTTCCCTGCAGCTTTGCGCCAGGTGTACTCGAGCTGGACATTGACTCTGACACACGGGATGAGTGCCTAGTGTTCTCACCCAAATATTCTTTCCACCAAGTTCTGAAGTTCTAGGTCAACATTTTTTTTTTTTTTTGGTTTGCCTTTAGAATTGGCATTTTGCAGGGTGCCTGGGTGGCTTGGCTGGTTAAGTGTCTGCTTCAGCTCAGGCTGTGACCTCAGGGTCCTAGGGTAGAGCCCTGTGTCAGGTTCCCTACTCCTCAGGGAACCTGCTTCTCCATCTCCCTCTGCCTCTGCCTGACGCTTTGCTTGCTTGTGCTCTCACTTGCTCATCTCCTGTCAGATAAATAAATATATATATTTTTTAAATTCGCATTTTGCCTACTGTATTTTTAAAGATGTTTATCAAGAGCCAGAAAATATTTATAACCTTGAACTTGTGTGGCAACAATTGAGGATATTGTTATATAAAAAAATAAACAATGTACAACCAGTTGTCCAACGATATGGAAATATTTCAATAATCTCTAACATATCTCCCCAATAGATTTCTATGTATACATTAAAAGTATGTTACAAAGACTATTTAATACCAAGTAGTACATCTATTTTTGTATAGTATGATTGTAACCATTAAAAAAAAAAAAAAAAAAAAAACAGGGGCACCTGGGTGGGGCTCAGTTGGTTAAGCATCCAACTCTTGATTTCAGCTCAGATCATGATCTCAGGGTTGTGAGATCGAGCTCGGCATCAGGCTCCACTCCGTGTGCAGCCTGCATAATATCCTCTCTCTCCACCTGCCCTTCCCTCCCCCGACATGCTCTCTCTCTCAATCAAAACAACACAACACATGGATGGGGTGGGAAACAGAAGGAAACGTCAAATTGATAACAGTAGCTATATTAAAGTAATTGGGCTATAGTGACTTCTATTTTATAAACTTCCAATTATATAATTTTGTACATACGTAATAAAAATTTCAAAATAAAAAAGGTATTTTGATATGGATAAAATGGGATTCTGGCATCCCTGGATTAGCAGCATCTGCCCTCCTTGTCTCTATCCCTGGGAAGCGAGCATACCTTCCTGAAATAGGCTTCTGACAAGTACATGATCTTCTGTGGGGCTCCAGCACACTTTACAGGGGTATTTGGGAAGGTAAAGATGGCATTGCCCTCCTTGAAGTCCTGCAGAGCTTTCCAGGTTTTCTCTACTGTCTTCACTGAGTAATTGGACCCTATTTTGGGATGGTCAAAACCTTCAGGTAAGCCTTTAATCTGCAAGAAATTACACAAAGAAATTATCTTTTAACAAAAGCGCAAATTGGCGAGTGCAAATTTTCTAAGAAAAGTGCAAAAACTCTTGTTGAGAGCTTTCATTCTCTGCCATTTCTGTAACCTCTCAAGTATTTCAGTCCAGTTCTTAGCCCACAGTACTCACACCCATCGGAGCAGGCACTTGGGTGAGGGATCTGCTGCAATCAGGGCTGTGGTGCCTGGAGTAAACTGCCAAACTGCAGAATGGACTCAGCCCATGGGAACCCCTGTACCTCCCTGGCCTTCAGACCATGATTTGAACATCTCTCTTCCCACCATCAAAGTGAGGACAAAAAGCCAGCCATACTTTCTTTTTGGAGACTCAGTTGCCTTACTGGGAAAAAGGAGGACAAGCAGAACCAGGACCCATATTGTCAATAATTACAAACGTAAACTACCCTTTATCAGGTTGTATCAAATAAAACTCTTGGTAAAGGCCATGAAGGCAGGTAATTAAAAACATGGACTTGGGAACTCCACAGATCTGGCTCAAGTCCCAGCTTTTACCCTGGGTAAATTACCTAATATCCCTCGACCAGTGGGTCTCAAAGTGCAGTTTCCTGGGAACTTGTTAGAAATGCAATTTTTCAGGTGCCACCCACAACTACTGATTCAGAAGCTCAGGGACAAGGCCAGAAATCTGCCTGGCTCTCTGGGTGGTTCTAACGTACACCAAGAGTTTATGTTCATTATCTGTAAAATGGGGGGAAAGGTAACTGCTTCGGAGGGTTGTTGGCAGAAGGCTATGAAAGTGCTTAGAAAAATGGCACCTACATGGGAAGTGCCCCACAAGTGGCAGCGTATTCCTGCTAGTAAGAATACCGGACACTAGTCTTTGGTGTTAGAAGGTTCGTAGAGTGCAGTGAAGATGGCATAGATTGAGTTGAGACTCAACTACCAGTTCTTCCAGCAAAAGCAGAGAACCATCAAAAACCAGTCAGTAAGTTGGGCTGGTCCAAGGGGGCCCAGGTGACTCTGCCTCTGCCTTTGGCTCAAGTCATGATCCCGGGGTCCTGGGATGGAGCCCCACATCTGGCTCCCTGCTCAACGAGGAGCCTGCTTCTCCCTCTGCCTCTGCCTGCCACTCCCCCTGCTCATGCTCTCTCCCCCTCCCTCTCAAATAAATAAATAAAAACTTAAAAAAAAGATGGACTGGCCCTTCAGAACCCTCCTAGGCTGTTCTCCTAGACTATAGGGCGACCATGCAACACCCATTGCTCAGCTGTCAAGGAAACAGTGCTATGATCTCTACAAGGCTATTCCTCCGATTACTGACCATATCAGCAGTCTCAACAGCAATAATTACTATTATTATTATCATTATTACTAAACCATCTTGTATTTTAAGGTTTCTGAAATCTCCCCCCATGCTAACAGTGGCTATTCGCTCATGCCTCTGAGGCAGGTAGGGAAATAGGGCTGGCTCCTAGACACAGATGGGGGAGCTGAAGGAGAATGAGGTTGAGAGACCCACCTAGAACCTTACAAAACCAGATGGGGAGGCTCCTGGTCCCTGCATCAGGTTCTCCTCACATGCCTCCTACTTCCCAAGCAAAACGCACTCTCTGAGAGATAAACAAACAGCTGGTCTCTTATCTCCTTCATTACTTTTCTCTAGTTTGAACAAGAGGTTGTTGTTAAGGAAACAGGTGCCATAAAGTGGTGACCAAGTTCCTTTTAGGGAAAGTGGTCACAAAGGGCAGTTTATGACTCCTCATCCAATTCAAGTTGCTTCCCTTCCTCTGAAGCAGAGGGAGGAGTCAGAGGAAGAAAGATCGGATGCCCCCTTTGGCTGACAACTCGCTGCAGAGACCCAATGGAGCTGAGGGGAGAAAGAGACAACTTAGTCCTACACAGTGAGGTAGTTTCCTTGGGAATCTAGAAAAGCCTACTGTTTTGCAAGAATCGCCATTAGGACATGGACATGCTAACCTCGGATTAAACCTTAAAGCTAAAACATATCATCGATACCAGAATCTTAAAAAAATTTTTTTAAAGAACCATAAAAAGACTTCTGAGTAAAGAAAAACTAAAAGAGGATCCCTTAGAACCCCTTCTCGTCAGTCAAAAGGAATACAAAGCAACTAAATGCAGCATTTACTCTTGTCATAAGTAGGCCAGTGTCACACAAAAGTAGTTTAAAAGAGTACCTTCTCATAGTCCAGCTGGATCCCAAGAGCAATAATAAGATATTTGTAGGAGATCTGCAAAGCAAAACAATGGTAGTTTAGACCAGGATCCCAGAAGTGGCAGCCCAAGGGCTAACTCAGCCCCAGGCCCATGTCCCACCACCAGGCCTCCATTTTCTACTGTGGATGTCTTGAGGTCATGGATGACGGGCAGGGGACCGGGAGGGAGGTATGCTCCCGTTTGCCATCACTAGTCCACCATCTTCTGTTTCTCACACCTCAGAACTTCGCCAGTATTGTATAACCTGCCAGGCCCTCCTGTATTTTTACACAGTGCAGAGGGATACAAAGAAGCCACAACTATTTGTGTGGTCCCTGTGTTAACACTTCCTCATGCTGAGGGGTGAGAGAAGCCCTTCCTAATCTTAAAAGACAATCAGCTTTAACATGTATGATGTCATGTGTGAATCCCAAGCAAATGTGACCTGCCATATGAATTGGATCAGTAGTATTGTAAGTGAGAAACTGTTCTTTTGAGGGTCACAGAAAAAAAGGATGTGATATAATGAACCTGATCTTACTTAATGATCTACTTAGAACTTAAAGTCCCCCTCCTTAAATAAGGGTATTGTGATTAGTCCTGCCAAGGGCAAAGTATCCATATTCATCACAAAGGGAATGTGGGTTTAAGATCAGAAAGAAGAAAGGGGAGGCCAGAAAGTGTAAGCAACAGGGATGTAAAGAAACAGCACTTGCCTAGAAAACTGGAGGTGGAGAATGATCATAATCAAAGTCAGGAGTCCAGCAAAGGGGTGGTGGGTTGTAATTAATTATCACAATCTTGTACTAAAAGGAGAAGCAGAGCAGCAAGACGAGCATGTCACAGTTGAAGAGAGAGGACTCCAAGACCAGAAAGTGCTCGGCTCAGGCTGGAAAGCCAAGGGCATCAAGTTTCTGCAGAGGTCCAGCCCTGAGATCCAGGAGGCTTGGCTTCAAGGCCACCTCCACAATGAGGCCTTCCAATAATTCAATTCCCCTCCCCACAGGCCCCTTCTGGGAGCTTCCTTAGCACAGTGTACATGATGCTTTATAGCCCTGGTTGCATTATGTAGGAATAATGTCTTCCCTCACAACATTGAATACAGCAGAGGATAAAGGTTAGGTCTCTTTTATATTCCTGGAATCTAGCATAGTCACAAAACTAAAGTGAGGAACTCGGTAATATTTGTTGGATGGATGGATGACTTCAGTTGTTTGTGAAATATGTAATTTATCAAAGTGGACAGATCATACACACGTCTTCCCGTGTATGATTTGCCTATCCATAGAAAGCTGTGCCCTGAAATTCCTTATTCCATGGTAAAGTGTACCAGGCCCATTAACTACGTGACTGAACTATGTTGAGTCTTCAAGGTATATAAGGTCAGATGGGACATGGGGTCTGGGGGTGATGATCTACAGGCAAAACACGAACACAGTCAATAAGAAAAATCTCTGGTTTGTGTGTGCCCTGATTGTTTAATTAGAGTATAATATTGATTATTTTTAAGAACTAGTAACAGACAAGCTTAACATCATGGAAAAAAAAAAATCATTAAGGGAGAATAAACCCTAAAAGAATAAAGAACAAAAAGAAAGCCTCAAGCCTTCTAAATGAATTCGTCTCCAGGCCAGATGATTTAAATTCTAAGGAATTGCAAAAACTTGCAGACAAGACTTTGGAGCAATTACAGAGAACAGTGCAGACATTTCCAGAAGGCCAAATAGGGGCAAGTATTCTAATTTTATACAGAGAAGGGGGGGGGGCAGTAAACCCGGATATTAACCACCTAGTAAGTAGGATGTTCCTCCATTGTAAATTTCCGGGCTTATCTACTAAACAAGTGTCTCTTGGTAACTTAGGAAAAGAGCACCAACATAGATTCACAGATTGCAAACTGCTTTCAGTCAGTAGTCAAGAACTATGGAGGCACATAGTGGATACTTAATAAGTTATTTTCTTTTCCTTTTTTCATATGTTCTTTTAAAAATAGTAACAGTAAAATTTCCTGAGCACTCACTTTGCAGGGCATTGTAATAAGTCCTTCACACATTTTGATTCATTTAATCCTCAAAACAACCCAACGAGGTAAGTGATACTATTACTCCCATTTTTTAAAAGATTTTATTTATTCACTTGAGAGAGAGTGAGCAGGAGGAGAAGCAAAGGGAGAGGGACAAGCAAACTCTGCCCTGAGAGCAGAGCCCAACGCAGGGCTCGATCCCAGGACCCTGAGATCGCATCCTGAACCAAAAATCAAGAGTCAGATGTCTAATCGACTAAGCCACCCAGGTGCTCCTTCTTAGTCCCATTTTATACAGATAAACTGAGAGACAATTTGCTCACAAATATTTACTGAGCACCTTCTATGCAACATATTGTGCTAGGTCCTGGACATACAACATTTAACCAGAAAGACACAGTGCCTACCCCTCCGAGAACTCAGTCTAGTGGGTGAGACAGGTATTATCAGATAACCACACAAATAATTACTAAATCACAGAATGCTGTGATAGTGTCAAGGGGGAACCCAACCTAATCTAGTAGGTCAGGGAAGGCTTTCCTGAAGGGCTATTTCTAAGGTAAAGATGAGAGAGGGGCACCTGGGTGGCTCAGTTGGTTAAGCATTTGCCTTTGGCTCAGGTCATAATCCCCAAGTCCTGGGATCAAGCCCCATGTTGGGCTCCCTGCTGAGCAGGGAGTCTGCTTCTTTCTCTCTTTCTCTCCCAAATAAATAAGTAAATAAAAATTTAAAAAAAAATAAGGTAAAGATGAGTAAGAGTTAGCTAGGAAAAGAGGTAAGCTCAGCATGTGCAAATGTCCTGGGGAAGAAGGAGGCTGAGCCATTTGAGGAAATGAAAGGAAAGTGTGCTGGGACAGAACAAGAGACAGAATGGAACCAGAACCAGGTTAAGTCTGGAGAAGAATAAGGGCCAGTCCACACAGAGCCTATGGGACATACTCCAGACAAACATACCCCTGTGTCGGGGAAGAGTCAGAGACACACTGAATCTGGATTTCAGCAATGCCTTCAATTCAGTCTTGAAGAAAGAGTAAAGTACTAATTAAGAATGGAATAATTTTGGTTAATTTTTAGCAAAAAATATTTGCTAAAGGATGTTGATTAATTTATGCAAGCTAGAAAATATTCTCTAGGGACAGGTGTTCAAATTAAACCCTTGAACTTAAATGAAGCCATCACGGATAATGACCAGGGGGAAAAATGCCAAATGGATGACAGATTCATAAATCCACAAGATCAGGGCATGTGGGTGGCCCAGTCAGCTAAGCATTTGCCTTCAGCTCAGGTCATAATCTCAGGGTCCAGGATTGAGCCCTGTGTCAGGCTCCCTGCTCTGCAGGGAAGACTCCCTATTCTCCCTCTCCCCCACCCCTGCTCATGCTCTTTCACTATCTCTCTCACTCTCTCAAATAAATAAATAAATAAAATCTTTTTAAAAATAAATAAATAAACCCACAAGATCCAGGCCAGCTGGGAAAATGAACCAAAACCAACAAGATGACCTCTCCCATGTTATATGTAGATTTCTGATATCTGGCTATAGCACATTTTTGCTTAATGAAATCTTAGAAGAAAGTCCTGCCAGTTTACACCAACTTCTTCCCCAGCCCTAAAACAGGACACTTGCAACTTTCCTAAGAGTCTGAGCCTCAGGACTCAGAACTGAGAACACCTACCGGTGCCTCTCATTTCAAGAGATGAGACAAGTTTATGATTCTTGAGATGTGCATGAACACAACCACAGAGGGCTCTAGACTATACATGTAATAAGAAGGGATCTAATCAAGGAGGCAGGCACTGTTGTACCAAAGAGGTGATGTATATTGTCAGAGACAGGTGTCCCGGCCCCAGGAACAGTAGACTGGCAAAGGAAATAAGCCCCAAAGCTCAATCTTGTCAACTGAGAACAATCTTCCATTTAATTTTGTCTGATCTCATGGAGATGCTGGAAAAAAGTAAATCCATTAACAGGGGAGAAATAATTTTTAGGTATTTTATGTATATATATTTAAAATATATATATATATCCTAATCTACATATAGCCATATATTACATATGGATGGAGAAAGCTTGACTTGACATTGAATCAGTCATATGAAAAGAAGACCCAAAAGTTTAAACTGACCTCAAGCCCAGCATGAATCAGCAGTTGTGCTGATAACAGTCGCTAAAAAGGCAAATGCTAACTCAGGCCATATCCAGTTGTGGGAGAGAACAGTCTCAGTCTATTCTGGGCTGTTCTGTTAAGCTGCCTACTCTTTCAGGCAGCCTCTTTCATGAAGGCGCTATCAAGCCAAATGAGGTCCCAAGCAGGGTGGAGAGATCAGCGAGGGGACTAGCGACCTTGAAACAGGAGAAAGTTCTGAGGAAAGTGGAGCTACAGCCCAAATCTACATCAAGAAGAGATTTACACGGCTGATAAGAGCCATCTTCAAATAGCTGCAGGGTTTCTCCACAGAAAAGAAAAGATATTCTTGGCCACACTAAAGGACAAAACAAGGAACAAGACAGGCATTGAGGCCAAAAACACCCTGGGGGCCCAAGGAAGAATACAAAAGAGCCTATGAAAAGGTGGATTGTGACTCAGGAGAGCCAGAACTTTCATAGAACCCGTCTAAAAAAATGGAGAGCGACCAACCGCTTGTTGTCAGAGAACTCTTTGACCCTGAGATGTGTAAATACCAACCCATTTTAAATTCAGTCCCTCTCCCCATATGCCCCAATTCCAATTACTCTGCTCTATTTATTTTCATTAACTCTCACTGCCTGCTAACACCAAAGGACTCCAACGCTTACCTCCTTGCCAGTGTCTGTGTGGATGCAGTTCTTGTCTGGATTCAGCTCAACCACTCTAGCTTTGATCCATTCTACACCAGACGGTATCACACTCGCAGTGGGACGGCCAGATGAGGATAACTGCTTGGCACCAGCACCCACCAGCGTCCAGATTGGCTGGTAGAAATGTCTCTGAGAAACAAAGTATTTGAAGATTCGTTTCAACGTGAGACTGATCAAAAGGGTCATGGTTAAAGGTACACAAGCTAGACTCTCAATTACACGCTCCCAACCCAAGGAGCATCACATAGAAAAGCCTGAGATTAGTCTCCCCCATCCCCACCTATTGGTATCTCCCATTGTGTTAAGCTCTGAAGGGCAGACACCTAACACAAGGGAAAAAAAAAGCAATTAACTATCTTCCGTGACTATATTATTTATTGCTCAAAGTTGATTGGATGCTTAACATGTTAAACACACACACACACACACACACACACACACACACAATGGATACATTTATGTCCACAAAGAAAAATTGAGCTGAGCAGCTTAAATATGGTTCCTTAGAAGCACCTGGAGACTGCTGTAAGTCTGGAAAGTTTACAACCTATTTTGAAGAGCCTCAAAACTTCTTGAACTTCCAACTGTGTTTCCCAAGCCCACTGCAGACATTCCTTATCAGCCCTAGTACCCTCTCATCTCCTTTCTCAGAGGTTTTCCACCTGAAGCCAATAGGCACCGGATCCTACCCCATAATGCCAAATTTCCACTATTTCCTAAAATTCTCTTGCTTCAGATGGCCCTCTCTTGACCTAAGTTAATTTTGAACATTCTAGACTCTTGGGCAAAGGGCGAACTGGTCTAATGGCCTCTGGGAATCCCCAAACCCTCATGGAGTGGCCTAGGGGACCAAGAACTCTCAACACTGCCAAAATGCCTCAAACTGGCTGGACAGAATTGCCAGCCACAGAGAAGTTAAAGAGGATACTAAAACAATGGCTTTGCAATCTCCCTACAGTCAATAATGGATGTGATCAAAAATGAGGGAGGCAGAGGTCTCCAGTGGTGAGAACTCATTGATTTCAAGTCCATCTTGAACAGAAAAAGGAAAAAAAATTCAAGCTCAGATTCTTTTTTAGACTACAAACAAGCATCAGCTCCACCAATCACTAACCTAGACACAGGAAGCAAAGTACCAAGTAACCTGACACCACCTTTGAATGACTACTGTCCTGCACTTCCTCACGGGGAGGGACAGCCAGGATTTCGGTCTCCCTAATTGTGCCCAGTGCCTCAGAAGAGCCCTTCTCGTGAAAAAGAGTAGCCCGAGTGGGAGAACTGCCCATGGGGGTACCTACAATACACCATAGCCCCCACAGAGCTCTCAGACCAGTGCCATTTAAAATGCTGACTCTGAGGCACCTGGGTAGCTCAGATGGTTAAGCGGTCTGATCCCAGGGTCCTGGGGTGGAACCACGGGCAGGGCTCTCTGCTCAGTGAGGAGTCTGCTTCTCCCTCTGCTTCTGCCCCTCCCCTTGTTTGTGCTCTCTCCCTAAATTAAATAAATAAAATCTTTAAAAAATAATAAAACGTTGACCTTAGTCACTCTAAATAGGAAAATGATGGAGAATGTATCCTCTACTCTACTCTCAGATCACAGCACACCAGTCTAAGACTAAGCCCCAGGCAGCCTCATAGGGGACCAGGGAGACTTCTCGAAAAGGAATGTGCTTTTCTTGACCCACCCTCTCCACCAAACAGGCACTGGATCTGTTTTGCTTCCCTCCACAGACACAGCTCCCAACTGGTACACACCTAGTTCCTTAGGAAAATTAGTCAAACCACCAAAAGTCTGGAACATTTTTCCTTTTTTTAAAGATTTTACTCATTCATGAGAGATGCAGAGAGAGAGGCAGAGACACAGGTAGAGGGAGAAGTGGGCTCCCTGTGGGGAGCCTGATGCAGGTCTCGATCCCAGGACCCAGAGCCGAAGGCAAGTGCTTAACCACTGAACCACCCACGTGTCCCTGGAATATTTTTTTCTGAAGCTACTGGATCATCTTAAAGTGTTTTGCATAAAATAGTGCCTTACAAACACTTCCCAGATTCCTTCCTGGTACCTCTACCTTTTTCTGCTTTATAATCTGTTTGAAATCCCTTACACTTAAATTTCTCAAACCCACTAGCACTTTTCCCAGAGGCCTCCCTGCCTCTCACCTCATCACCCATTCTCCGGACTAGAACAGAGGACGGAAAGTACAATGGCCATTGATTTTCCTCTGGACTTGAGGTTGGATTTGGGAGGCCTTTGTGGGTTGAACTTTCTCTCCCCAAAAGATATGTTGAAGTCCTCACCCCAGTACCTGTGAATGTGATCTTATTTGCAATAGGGTCTTCACAGATGTAATCAAGTTAAAATGAGGTTATGCTGGATTAGAGTAGACCCTAAATCCAATGACTGATGTCCTTAAAGAAAGGTATATGAAGGGGCATCTAGGTGGCTCAGTCAGTTAAGCATCTGCCTTCTGCTCAAGTCATGATCCTGGAGTCCCAGGAAAGAGCCTCGTGTTGGGCTTCCTGCTCAGCAGGGAGTCTGCTTCTCCCTCTGCCCTACCCCACTCATGCTCTCTCACTTTCTCTCTATCAAATAAATAAATAAGAAGACATTAGAGACACCAGAGAGAGGGCCATGTGAAGACAGAGGCAGAGGTTGGAGTGCCGCCAGCTACAAGCCAAGGAACACCAAAGATTATCCACAACCCCCAGAAGCTAGAAGAGAGGCATGGGACAGATTCTGTCTCCCCTCCATGGCCTTCAGAGGGAACATGACCCTGCTACCATCTTGGCTCTGGGCTTCTAGCCTCCAGAGCTGTGAAACAATAAATCTATTGTTTTCAGCCACACAGTCTGTGATCATTTGTTATGGCAGCCCTAAGAAATGAATACAGAGAAGAACATAAAAGCCTAGATCTGGGGGCACCTGGGTGGCTCAGTGGTTGAGCATCTGCCTTCAGCTCAGGTCGTGATCCCAGGGTCCTGGGATCAAGTCCCCCATCAGGCTCCTCTGGGGAGCATGATTCACCCTCTGCCTGTGTCTCTGCCTCTCTGTGTCTCTCATGAATAAATAAATAAAATATTTTAAAAAAATGCCTAGATCTGTCCTCTCTCTCTTGGTCCTGCTCCCTTTCCCCATCTTCCAATCCTTTTTGTGCCCAGGAGAAGCACTCACCTGGAAACATGACAGCCATCCACACCCTACCCCTGACACAGCACCTGACAGCCATCTACACCCTACCCCTGACACGCATGCTCCAAAGGGGGGCACTTACCTCACTAGGCTCCACAACAGCCACGTTGTCGGCACCCACTCTCCTCTTCATGCGGGCAGCCATGGTGATCCCACCACTGCCCCCACCAAGCACCAGCACCTCATAGTGGTTCTTGGCTGCAAGGCTGGCACCCGTGTGCAGCTGAAGTGGGCTAGCCTGCTGAGTGCCCAGCCTGAGGAAGCAGGCAAAGAGCCGGGCTCGAGGGCCAGACACAGCAGTGGCCAGGGGGGTCATCTTCAGGCTGGATCAGGCTAGAAAGGAACAGACAAGGCTATGAGCAAGTAGGGACCACCATGGGACCAAAGCAATTTCTTTCAGAGAGGAAGGGGGGAGGCTGGCGTCTGACCAGCTTTAGCTGGCTCCCATCATCTGCTCTTAAGACCATCTTTCCACCTGGCTGTGGTCAAAAGTCTCCTGGGAACACTCTACTGATCATTAACAATCGGCTAAGCTTTCCATTCCTCTCTTCCTCCTACTTTCAGGACACCTGGGACTTTGTTTGAACTAGGTAGGCCTCACCTGTTAAGCTCTCTAAAAAGTTGCCCATACTTATCCTTGTCCATCCATGAATCTAGGGCATCCTGTGGTTTATCCAGCTGCCACCCATTCTCCTCTCAGGTACACTCTGTAACCGTTTGTCTTTTTAGTCCATCAAAGATATAGGAATCCACAGAGAAACAACTATACAATTCCTGGCACCCCAGACGTAGATGAGACGGAAACATTCCTAAGAAACCCACCACCTGTAAGTCAGAGTTCAGACCAAGGTATTTAGGGCCTTGGACCCACTCAGAGGAATCCTGGCTCTGCTTGCCCATCGACACGCGATTTAATCAAATCACTAGCTACACGTAAGCCAAAGCCCTCCACACCCTTGGTAATTTCAACTAGATGATAAAAAAGCCATAAAAGAAGCCCTGGCTGGTATCATAAAGTCATATTTTATGTAAAGAATCTGCACATGCTGCTGACCGGTCTTTTATTATACCTAACTCAGTAAACAATCTCCCCTTCTCAGAGACACACTTTACCTTTAGGGAAATGTGTGTCTGTGCTGAGCAATTAGTGCGTTGGCAGTGACAACATGAAGGCTTCTCAGAAGCTGGCCCTGGCTTCACCCCATTCACAAAACTGACCTTACACCTTGGATACCATCTACTTGCATAACTTGAGGGTCCAGACTCAATATATCACCCTCTCTGGGTATTTCACTGCCTCAGATTCCACCATTAAGTTCAGTCCTGTGGGTTCAATAATGTTCCAGGAACCCTTTATTAAAATACAGGCACCCAGCTGGGTGAGCTTCTAGGTCACTAACTTCTTAATAGGAAAAATTTAATTATATGACTTTTTCCCCCCAACTAAAAAAGAGGAAGGGGCATCTGGGTGGCTCAGTGGTTGAGCATCTGCCTTCGGCTCAGGTCATGATCCTGGGGTCCTGGGATCAAGTGCCGCATCAGGCTTCCCCTGTGGAGCCTGCTTCTCCCTCTGCCTGTCTCTCTTGAATAAATAAATAAAATCTTTAAAAAAAAAAAAACTCTTCCAGAGTTTTTGCACTCCCAACAACTTCCTCAGTATTTCAGATCTGGAAAAAAAAAAATTCAGATCTGAGGAGCCAGGGGAGGTGGGAGGGTAGGATTTGGCACCCACAGTAAATGGGCCCGGCTCATAAATTGTAGCTATAAGTTTAAAATCAGTCAACCCTTCTAGAAAATAACACTTCTCATCCATTGACCCTGTGTTTCCATTTCTGGGATTCCAGGCTAAGGGAATAACCTCTCCGGCTAAAGAAAAAAAAAAAAACCTTTACAAAGATATTTCTCACATTTTCATTCCTAATATGGTGACCCCCTCAGCTAACTGGTTTGTGAATAGGATCTGATTACATCCTGGTTACAGAAAAAAACACAAGCTTACACTGGCCAGGGAAGGCTCAGATCTCTGACTGGTTTAACCAACACTAATTTATTTTTTTATAAATTTTTTAAAGATTTTATTTATTTATTCATGAGAGACACACACAGAGAGAGGCAGAGACATAGAGGGAGAAGCAGACTCCCTAGGAGAAGCCTGATGTGGGACTCTATCCCAGGACCCCAGGATCACGTTCTGGGCCAAAGGCAGATGCTCAACCACTGAGCCACCCAGGTGCCCCTAACCAATGCTAATTTAGGACTGATTCAATTTAACATGGTGGGGAGGGGCAGAAATAGAGGCCTGAATGTCAAAATATCAGGGGGAGAGGTTAAGTAAAGTATAGTTATACCCGATAATGGGTGATTTTGATTTCTTCTGCCTTTCTATGTTTTACAAAATGTCTACTACAGACATACATTAATGTTATAATAATAAAATATTTATTTTGATAAGTAACATGTCTTAAGTCCTTTACATAAGTATTCAATTTGGAAGTTGGACACTATTATCATCCCCATTTTACAGATGATAAAATTGAGCCAGGGAGCAGCTAAGCAACTTCAAGATCAAATAGCCTATAGGTAGTGAGTTAAGAATTGAATCCAGACACTCTGGTGCCAGAGCCTCTCCTTGACACCACTGTACTCTCCCATCTCTGTGATCTTTATCAACAACAAAACATTGCCTATTGCTAATGTTAAATTAAAAAATCCAGATATATTTTCCACATTATCCAGGAAAGAGCAATTATTTTTTTTATGGTACTGACACCTAACTGTTAATGTTTTGATATAACCATAATTGATTTTTCCTAATCTTTGTGTGTGCTTTTCTCAAGTTTTCTTTAATGAACTCTAGATTTTACATTTTAAAAACCACTCAATTTGATCACTTTTTAAAAAACGATTGAGAAGGGGCACCTGGGTGGCTCAGTGGTTGAGTGTCTGCCTTTGGCTCAGATCATGATCCCGGGGTCCTGGGATCAGGTCCCCACATCAGGGGCCCAGCAGGGAGCCTGCTTTTCCCTCTGCCTGTATCTCTGTCTCTCATGAATAAATAAACAAAATCTTTAAAAGTAAAAAAATACAATGATTGAGGAGTGGAGAAAATCATCAAGTAGGATATTGCTGTTTGGTAGGGAAAGAAGGTTTATTTGTTTTTGTTTTTGTTTTTAAGATTCCTTTATTTGAGAGAGAAAGCATGCATGCACATACATGTACATACACGAGTAGGGAAAGGGGGAAGGAAAGGAGTGAGAGAATCTCAAGCAGACTCCCCACTGAGCATGGAGACTGACATGGGGCTTGATCCCAAGACCCTGAAATCACAACCTAAGCTGAAATCAAGAATTGGAAGCTTAACCAACTGAGCCACCCAGGTGCCCCAGGAAAGAAGATGTTTTATGATGAACAGTTATCACATCCTGCCTTTTCAGATTATCCATAAAAATGACAGAATCACAGCAAAAGTCTTTACTTCCCAGAAAAGGAAAACCATTTTTTCATGGTCTTGACACTACATCTTAAACCTGCTGGAAAGAGTTAAACAGTAATGATCTAGAAGGAGGCCTGGCTAGGTTCCTGGTTTCTAGCCACTACATCTAAGGATATTTAACAACTAGTTCCCTTCCAGCCTAACACACCATGGTTTGTTTGTTTGTTTGTTTGTTTTTTAAGTAGGGGCACTTGGGTGGCTTAGTTGGTTGGGCATCTGCCTTTGGCTTGGGTCATGATCCCAGGGTCCTGAGATCAAACCCATGTCAAGATCAAGCTCAGCAGGAAGTCTGCTTCTCCCCCTCCCCACCCCACTACTCCCCCTGCTTATGCTCTATCAAATAAATGAAGGAGAAGGAGAAGGAGAAGAAGACAAAGAATTTATGCAAATATTTCCCTCATTCACCAAGAAGGCTAGTTCTGTTCTATTTCAGCAGCTACTCATAGCCTATTTCTGGATTCGGTATTTACAAACACAAAGTCCTCTCAAATAGTTTAATCAGCTTCATTAGGAACAGTCATCAAACAGAACGTCCTGAGGATTGAATTCAATAAAAACTTTTGACAGAGATTCTGAGAGCTTCTGAGTTGGTGACACATGGAAGTGCTATGAGGGGTGTGGCTATATGGAAGCTCTTTACCACCCACCTATGCTCTCTTCAATTTGGCTGTTTCTGAGCTATAATAAACCTTATAATAAACCAGTAAGCATAAGTAATGTGTTTTCCTGAGTTCTGTGTGTCATTCTAGAAAATTATCAAACCTAAGGGGGGATCATGAAGACCCACAAATACGTAGTCAGCCAGGTAAAAGTGTGGGTCCCCTGGAACCCTATTTACAGATGACATCTGAAGTCGGGGCAGTCTTGTGGGGCTGAGCACTTAAGCTGTGGGGTCTGATTTAACTCTGGGTTAATGCCAGAATTTAATTGTTGGACACCCACTGGGTGTCAGAGAATTGACATTGGAAAAACCGTACATTTGGTGTCTGAAAACATTACTCAGGCACCAATAAGAATTTCTGATATTGGAGGCACCTGGGTGGCTCAGTGGTTGAGCACCTGTCTTCGGCTCAGGGCGTGATCCTGGCATCCCAAGATGGAGTCCCACCGGGCTCTCCAAGGGAGCCTATTCGCCCTCTGCCCATGTCTCTGCCTCTCTCTGTGTGTCTCTCATGAATAAATAAATAAAATCTTTTAAAAATTTTCTGATATTGACCTAAACCAAGTCTACAGAAACAACCAAAAAAAAAAAAAAAATCAAAGGAAGCAACAATCACACAACCTTAACCACAAGGCAAAGAGAAAAGAAAGGCTAAATTTGACCCTGAAGTCAACCGAAAAGAAACAAGAGTATTTCTGTCAATCAAATGACTAAGCATAAATCTAAGATGATTTCTTAGTCTCTCAAGAAGATAACCTAAAACATATTTATGTATTAGGTTAAGAAATAGGAATTAACTACCAATGAGGAGCGCCTGAGTGGCTCAATAGGTTAAGCGTCTGACTCTTGATTTTGGTGCAGGTCATGATCTCAGGGTCATGAAATTGAGCCCCATGTCAGGCTCTGTGCTAGGCATGAAGCCTGCTTAAAATTCCTTCTCTCTCTCTCTGCCCTCCCCACCCGTAAGGAAAAAAAGAATTAACTACCAATGATACAGAAGACCACAGCCACTTTATCTCTACACTCTTACAAGGTGAAACAGACACATTTTTTAAAAATCAATAAAATTTAACTTTAACAAGTGCATGCAATACATTTTATAATTAAATCAATTCATGATTCTAAACTAGATTAAAAATTCTTCAGTTAATCCTAAATCAGTTGAGTGCCTCTTGCAGGGGATCAAAATAAATGTTTTGCTATATCTGTAGTCTAACTGGCAAAGTAAAATCCAAACTGACAAAGACGAGACCGTAACCCAGGCATCTCCTACTTCTATCACTGGTCACTGGCTCCAGGCCCTGGTCCAGACAAGTCTTTGGGATTCCACCCTTTCCACAGCTGGCCCTACCTGCAGAGGCAGTGCAGATCACCTGTGTCAGAATCTCCCTAATCATATGCCATGTGGCATGCCACTCACTGGGTGTCAGCTAGGACACTTGGCTGAGTTCAAACAGAGCTGGCCTCTGTGTAAGGATTATTCAGAGCATTCTTAATGAAAGACCCATCAGGCCAGCAAGACTTATAGTTAACCTTTCAGCTACTTTCGCTCTTGGGAAACAGTGGGTCTCTGTATGGTTCACAATTGTTTTACCTCAAGCCTACACCAGGCAGGGTCCTCCTTGCTTCGGGTTTCAATAACCACAAAGCCAACTTTTAACTTGTCAGCTTTGTAGAACACATCCAAAATCAAGGTGAAAAATAGATAATGAACAGCCTCCAGCTCTGGCCACCCACTCTGTTCCTCCCACTCTGGCTTCCCTGGGTCAAGCTTACTCTGAGCTGCTTTGTCCTGATGGTCTGAATCCCTGGGGTCCCAGTTCTGAGACACAAGGGAGCCTTGTGCACACAGCACAGGTGGGGCTTTCACCTAGTGCCCAGGTAGTGAGACTCCTGAAAGACTCCTCTTCCTCCACAGGCTCCTCCCCCTTGGGCTTTCTAGGCCTATTTACTTAAATCAGCCCTCTAGTGATCCTCAGTTACTTCTCAACCAAATTACTTCCAGAAGACAGGATTTGATAGGAAAAAGTAGGGAGAAACTGTGATACTTGAGAACAGCTACATTTACTGAGTGTTTACTAGTTATACTTTACTTACTCTCTCTGAGACTTCTTACAATTGCTTTGTAAAAGGGATGTTGGTGTCCCCATTTTACAGAGGTTTAGTATAAGGTTAAAGAACTTTCCTAAGGTTACATCACTAATTTAAGCAGCAGGGTTTAATTCAAACTGATTCCTCAACCGAGTTCTAACAGTGCTATTAGACCTAAGAGATAATTGAAGGGAAATGCTACTGGTTGAATTTTATTGACATTCAAATTTAAAATAACTCCTGCCCCCTGTGGAGTGGGCATAGAGGAAATCTACGAATTGAAAAAAAAAAAAAAACCATGACGTTTCTTGGGGAGGGGTGATGTCGTTTTTGAAGAGCCTTTATCTTTTAGACATACATACTGAGATTCTTACAATTGAAATGATTTGGAATTTGCTTGAAAATATTACAGGAGGTGGAGTAGGCTGGAGCTTAGAAGACACAAGAGTGACCATGAGTTGATAATAATTTGAAACCAACTATGAATATATGAGGGCATTCCCCATGGTAGTATATTTTTGTATAAACTGAAAAGTTTCCACAAAAAAAAGAAAGAAAGAAAGAAAGAAAGAAAGAATGAATGAAACAGCAAAAAACAAAAATCAAAAACCAGTGTGTCAGAGTGGGCAGTAACTTTGCTCTTTCGTCACTGAAATGGTAAGCTGTGGGCATATTTCAATAGCAAGATAATAGAGGTACAAGGAAAAGCAACACAATTATAATCATACTTCCCTCCCATGTGCACAGAGAGCTGTGCAACTCACAGGGCTCACCCCGAGCCCTCCCTGGAGGTATTGGTACCACTTTACAAATGGGCAAGCTGAGGCTCAAAGAGGCAAGGGGATCTTCCAAAGGTCACACAATGAGTCAGAGGCAGGGCTAGAGCCACAATGAGTCCTTAATGTGAACAGCAACTTTTTCTGAATGCCCCCTGGAGTAGCAAGGCAGGCATTAGCAAGAGCTAGCAATTCGGAGAAGGGCTTTTATCCAGCTCCAAGTCTTGGGACAGACTGCTGGGCTGGGCTAGGCAGGGCAAAAGGGTCCTGCAACTCCCCGTAGCCCCACATACCATCTCCCAGAGAGCCAAGACTCTAGGCAAGGAGAGATTCTGGTTTTATGGTCATCAAAGTCTATACAACTTAGAGACTGAAGTCACAAAGACAAAAATAAATACAATAGTTAATATTAACATGCATAAAGAAAGAAATTACAATAAATGTCTGAGATTCTTGGTGACTCAGGACTGTTTCATCTGATTTCTCTTTTAGGCAATTTATCAGAAATACAAGCATAGAAATACTTCCTGGTTGCAATCCTCCTGCCCTCCTGGAACTCCCTGCACCCATGAGGACCTCTACAAGATCCTGGCCCTGAGCTTAAATTTCATTTACTTCTGGATAAATCCGCCTCTGGTACCTATAGCACTCCTTTAGGGCACTCTATCCGCCCACCTCTCTGGGACTCACGTCTCTCCTTCTACCAGTTTTGCCAATCCCCCTCCCACTCCTTCCTGATATAATATGGCTTCTCCAGACAGTCAGAAGCTAGATCCTATAAAACTGATTAATCACTGTCCTACAGCAGATTCCTATGTGCCAGGCACTGTGTTGGACACTTGAGGTGGACACATTATTTTCATTTTACAACTGAAAGAAGTAAGGCTGCAGGAGACTGGTTATATTCTCAATGGCATGCAGCCAATTATTTTTAAATTAAATAAATAAGTAATAATAAAAAATAAAAACAGGATTCAACCAGAGGAGATGCAAAAGAGTGAGGGAGGGAGAGGAGGAAAGCAAACGTCATCACTTTCCTTGATCCATGGAGAATATTCCTGGGACTTGGCTCACATAATCACGGAAGCTGACAAGTCCCGAGATCTGCAGTCTGCAAGCTGAAGACCTAGGAAAGCCAATAGTGCGGTTTTCATCCAAAGGTCAGCAGGCTAAGACCTAGGAAGAGCTCATGTTGCAGTTCGAGTGTGTAGGCAGGAGAAAACTAAAGCCCCATCTCACCGCAGTCAGGCAGGAAAGATTCCTTCTTAGCAGGAAGGTCAGCCTTTTTGTTCTCTTCAGACCTTCAACTGATTGGAAGAGGCTACCCGAATTGGAAGGGCAATTTGCTCTACCGATTCCTCCAGCAACACCTTCACAGACACACCCAGAATACTATTTGACCAAATGTCAAACAATCAAGTTGCCACATAAAATTAACTATCATACCCTCCCATTTAACCTATAAAAGGCAAGTCCAAATCTGGAAAACTCACAGGAAGGGAACTGTTACTAGGACTGGATTAGTATCACTCTGGGGTCTCAAGAAAATGTCCAACATTGTCTCATAAATATCATGGTTCCTTAATATGATCTCATCTTAATCTGAAGTACATGCAAGTGAATATGCAGTCATATTTGTGGTGCTTATCAATGGCACTGGATTGGACATTTAATGAAACCTTCCTGGAGATGTTTTGAGTTCTACTGTATTAATAATGTTTTTAATTGTTTGACATTTGGGGGTCTTGCTAATCCTACTGAGACTGCCCCTCCAGTGCGAGCTAACTCCTAGAGACAGTAAATCACTTGTCTGGTAGCACACCTCTGTTACATAAACCAAACCATCCAGAACCCATACCTCAAACCACCTCCCTCACCTGGCTTTTACACTCCAAAAGGAAATATTCCTATGCCCTAATTATTCAGGGCCAGACATCCAGACAACGAGGGTAGCCCCTACACCCCAAAGCCTATTAAAATGTATTCAAATTAGCCAACCCCGAACCTGGTCAGCCCATTCCCCCTGCCTCACCAAAACTACAATATAGACTTTGCCCATGTGTTCCCCTCAATTCTCCTGCTAGGTGCTTCCCCATGTGGCCAGATGTGGTGTATCATGCTCTTATGCCTGGGGAGCCCTGAGTAAAAACTTCTTCCTTCCTAACAGTCATCTCCTGACATGTTGTAAGATTTAATATGTTTAACAAAGTTTCTCTGCTCTTTACATATCCACTAAACTGTCAGGTGGCAGAGCATTTACAAAGCAATTTAATTACATATTACTGTGGAATGTTATAATTATGTGGGTGATGGGGCCAAAGTTTTACAACTAAATAACATAGATACAGTGTGATTTTTTAATGCAATAATTACTCTGGAAGACTAGACAACTGGACTCTTCTTTCCTTTGTCATACTCTCACCACCTGCTCTACTTAAATGAGCTATCTTTTCAACCAAGGAAAATTTTTTCACCTCTTTTTATCCGTTTAACCTTGGTAAACGGGAAATGTCATCAGCCAGACGTGCTCAGAAAGGTGTTTAAGGAATGAATTTTCTACAGGATATAAATACACATGCATACTCATACCTATGCTAAACTTGTCTCAATCATAGAGTGGCTAAATCTACAGAACCCAAAATCAGGAATCATAATCTAAGCTACTTTTTTATTTATAAATTTATTTCCTGCACAAAAGATCTGCAAATTAAATTATATTTAGCTATGCTAAATGTGTAAGTGTATCTTTATGGAAATAATAGAGTTTCATGAAATCTTCATGCTGTTAAGACTGTTTCTACAAGTATTCATTGAGTACCTTCTGCACACAAGGACCTATGCTGATGGACAATTTCCCCATCCCATTCTTGCTCCCATTCCCAGTCTATTAGCTTTAGATACTAAGGGAAGAATAGCAGATTTGCCAACAAATGCTAATGTAAGCCAAGAGTAAAGTGAGTCAAATTCCAGGGGAAAGTTTTTTTTTTAATATTATAAGGTCTAATTGGAATATTGGAATGTTTAAAATAACCCATCAAAAGAAGAAATTTTAAGTGGACATTTACATCATCGCTAAGATTTAAAAACAAAACAAAACAAAAAAACCTTTCTTAGCATAACACCTTAGCATAACATAAATCAAATGAATGGTTTGAATACTTAAACATTTTTTGAAACTTTCTTTTTTAAGATTTTTTTATTTATTTGAAAGAAAGAGCATGAACAGAGGGGAGGGGCAGAGGGAAAGAGCGAAGCAGACTTCCCGTTAAGCAGGTAGCCTGATAGAGGGCTCCATCCCAGGACCCCCATGATCTGAACTGATGGCAGACGTTTAACCGATTGAGCCAACCAGGTGCCCCTTTTTTGAAACTTCTGTGCAAGTCTTCATCCCCCTCTCCCCCCCATCTGCTCCACACCCATTTTTTGCCCAGCTCAGGCCCTGAGCTGCCAACAACATCACCTGGACTCCCTTTCCCTCCACCTTCTGGTTGGCTTAGTAGGTAGTAAGTGTTAGCCAGAGCTGCAAGACAACAGGATTAGTTGGGGTATTTCCTCCCCCATTTTCTCTCCACTTTGGACCTTGCCACAGCTGGACAATGGATGGAGGCTGAAAGAATGTTGAAAAGCATGACAGAAAAAGTCTAGATTGTCTTGAACACACTGTAAAAGCATGACTGTCAACAACTGTGTTGGGGAAGACTCAGGAGGAAATGAGGAACACAGTGGGGGTAAACAAATCACCTTAGAGAACACCTAAATCATCATGGACAGACAAAACAATAGATGTACAAACATTCAAGGCTCTGCTGGTGAGGGTTTAAGTGAGGAATGTGTTATTAAGCACTGGAGAATAAGGATCCTTATCATAGAGGGCCAAAAGGCTTAAGGTCATTGTGTCCTACAGTTATGTGGAAAGTAGAATTATGCAGAAAAGTAGAAATTGAACATTCAGCCAAGATTTTTCCAACCAAAGTGTTGAAGGTGCAGCCAGATTTCTTCTTGCTGTTTCTAGGAAAATGTGAAAGAAAAGAGATAAACTCAGAAAAGAAGTGTTCAACAAAAATAAACTAGGACTACCAAGTGGCATACACATGCTACATTTCATGACAAGCAAGGATGGCCCAAGGCAGGCAGCTGGGAACCATAGAGAATCATTCCCAGGTGATTTCTCCAACTGGATTTTAAAATTTCTTGGGACCAGTGACTAATGGAATTTGTCCAACTGGATTTTAAAACCTAATGGAATTTGTCCAACTGGATTTTAAAATTTCTTGGGACCAGTGACTCCTTTCTTTCCTTCTAAATTCTCCATTTTTGACCGGAACCTATGTAATTTTCATCCTATGCCTATACTACCATTGTATTTTAGGAGCAGATAATTTGTTTCTTGAGTTTCACAGGCCCACAGATAAACAAGAATTGTGTCCTAGGATGGATCATACCTACAGCTTCAGTCACACATAATTTGTATTACTCCCAAAATGAAATTGAGACTTTGGAGTTAATGAGACTCAAATTAGATTTTGTACCTTAGTTAATACTCTTATAGGGGACCTACTAGGGGACCCTGGAGTGATTATATTTTGTATATGGGATAAGCATGAATCTTTGGAAGCCAGAGTATGAACTGTGGCAGGCAGAATCATCCCCCTACCAAAGATGTCCTATTCCTAGGAATCTATGAACATGTTACATTGCAAGCTAGGGGGACTTTGCTGATGTGATAAGGTTAAGGACCTTGAGATGGGGAAAGTGACTGCATTATGCACGTGAGCCCATGTATGGATCCTCAAAAGTGAAGAACCTTTCCCAACTGTGGCCAGAGGGACAGTGTGACTCTGGAAGAAAGATCAGAGAGATACAAAGCTGCTGGCTATGAAGACAGAGGAAGCGGTTCATGTATCGAAGATGTGGGCAGCATCTAGAAGCTGGAAAGTAAACAGGAAAACAAAACAAAACAGATTCTCTTCGGATGCCTGAGTGGCTCAGTGGTTGAGCATCTGCCTTTGGCTCAGGTCATGATCCCTGGGTCCCGGGATCGAGTCCCACATCAGGCTCTTCGCAGAGAGCCTGCTTCTCCCTCTGCCTATGTCTCTACCTCTCTCTCTGTCTCTCATGAATAAATAAATAAAATCTTTTTTAAAAAATACAGATTTTCCCTTGGAGCTTCCAAAGAGAATGCAGCTCTGCTGACACTTTTTCTGGTGAGATCCATGCTATACTTCTGAACCACAGTACTGTAGGAACAACAATTGAATTGTTTAAGCCACCAAGTCCATGGCAATCTGTTAGAGCAGCAGTAGGAAACTGATGCATCACTTACTCAATCTTCACAACAATCCCATGAGGTACATATTGTTATTCCCATTTATAGATGCTGAAACTGAGGTTCAGAGAAGTTAAGTGACATTCTAGTTGAATCTAAGAGCTTGGATATAAACCCAGATTTTTGAAAGTCAACCTTAACACTCCTTCCACTAATCCTGAGATCGTAGAGGGGTAAAAAATCAAGTTACCCCATTTTTTGGCAACTGTTCCTACAGAGGTGGCCAGAGTTTGGTGCTCCACACTTGGTAGACTACAGAGGTTTTTTGCCTACTACCACCCACTATCTTGACTATCCTGGGGGATGACAGGAACAGCCCATGTGGAGAGACACCATCAGAGTCTAGATAGAACCAGAGTCCACAACCACCAAGAGTTTTCAATCTCTCTGGGAAAAGAGATACATCAAAATGCCAACAAATAACTGAGTGAATAGAAGAAAGTTCCCAGAAGGGCAAGGAAGGTAACATAACTTATAGAATCGAATTGAGCTAGAGGGGTTAGAGCAGCTGTGACCTGGACTGGATGTTGGGCCAAGGCTGAGATCAGGGTATTTCAGGAGGGTATAATAATGGGGGGGTGGGGGCAAGGAAGTACCATGTACTCCATTCCCCTGGAAAGTAAATTTTGTCAGTACAAAGACCCCATGTGACATGCTCACCATTTTAGTCTCAGCACCAAGCACAACACCTACCACCATGAAGGATCTCAGTACTTGCCTTAGTCTGCCCAGCCTACTATAAAATACCACAGACACAGTAGCCTATAAATAGAAATATATTTCTTACAATTCTGGAGGCTGGAAAGTCCAAGATCAAGGCACCAACATGGTCAGGTGAGGGCCTTTTTCTTGTGACCTCGTGTATTAGAATTGGCTCTGAATCTTTCCAGATCCTCTTTTATAAGGCAATAATCCCATCCATGAAGGCTCGTGACTTAATCACCTCCCAAAGACCCCCATCAATGGGGGGTAGGATTACAACACGTGAATTTTGGAAGGAGCACAAACATTCAGACCACACCAGTAATATTTGCTTTAAAAAGAATGAATTAACAATGAGATGCACACTGGGTATTATACTACATGTTGGCAAACTGAATTTAAATAAAGTATTAAAAATATATTTAAAAAGAATTAAAGGATGAACAGATTTATGGGACTTAATTCATTTTGAAAAAATTTACAGAGTGTGGAGGAAAACACAAAGTTCTAGGATATATCCCTTCTCAAGTTAGTAAAGGAATGATGTGCACACTTCTAACTTTACCCTTTCGTGACAGAGTAAAGTGCAATGTAATCAATACAAGTCAAACACCTTAGATGTTTTGAAGAGAGAAAGAGTAATCAACGAAAGCTCCATGAAACAGAATCTCAGCAGGAAGTAAAAGACTGGCAGCATTTGACAAGTGGAGATGCTATCGGTGAACCAAGAGGAGGGAAGAGCATCAGTAAACGAATGAAAGAGATGGTACCTGCCTATGCAACTCACTCCAGCCTTCTCTGCTCTGCTCTGCTCTGAGGCCTGAGAGCAGACCTCGGAGATTGGCATCAACTCACATGCTCAACCAAAAACCTGAACTCCTGTGGGGTGGCCCTCAGCTACAGTTTTCTTCAGGGTTTTTTTTTTTCTTAAGATTTTTTTTTTTTTTTTTTTTTTTTTGAGAGAGAGACAGAGGTAGAGGAAGAAGGAGACTCCAGGCTGAGCAAGGAGCCCAACTGGGGGCGGGGTGACGGCTCACAGATCCCAGGACCCTGAGATCATGGCCTGAGCCAAAGGCAAACACTTAACCAACTGAGCCACACGGTCTCAGGGTTCTGGTAATCACACCCTCTATTTGCTTTTTCAGGCTTTGAATCAATACAGTTGCTTCACCATTCCTGTCAGTTTCTCTTAACCTTACCCACACCTTTGTAAATGGTTATTGCATTAAACCCTTCTTAATAACATGTTTCAATGTGTTGACTGTTTCCCAGAGACCCTGGCTGATAAGATGGAAAGGCCCAGAATGTGTTTGGGCAATGGAAGGTCAACCAGATTTGGCTGTTGTTCAGAGGAATAGAAGAGTAGACAAGAAAGAAATATTATAGCCCAATTCTGAAGGGCCACACTAGGGAGTTGAGACTTTCTACTGAAAATCAGTTTTGAGAAGTGACAAAACAGAGGGAATAGTTTTAAGAAAAATGAATCTGGTATCAAAGAGCATTTTTTTTTTTTAAGATTTCATTCATTCATTCATTCAAGAGAGTGCAAGCAGGGAGAAGAGCAGAGGGAGAAGGACAAGCAGACTCCATGCTGAGCACAGAGCCTGACGCTGGGCTCAATCCCATGTCCTTAAGATCATGACCTAAGAAAAAATTAAGAGTCTGATGCTCAACTGAGGAACTCCCCAGCTGCTGCTCAGGGAGTTATTTATTTATTTATGAGAGAGAGAGAGAGAGAGAGAGAGAGAGAGAGAGAGAAAGAGAGAGAGAGGCAGAGACACAGGAGGAGGGAGAAGCAGGCTCCCTGCCGGGAGCTGAGCCACCCAGGGATCCCCTCAGGGAGCAATTTAAATAGAAGGGAAACCAAACCAGTTCTGGAGGTCAATTAGGAGATTAGCACTGTGGTCTAGGTGTTAGTGATAAGGGCCTGAATAGGAGCTGGCACTAAAAATGCAAATAAAGATTCAGACAAGAAGGAGTAAAGGAAAGAGGATAATTGAATGAGAGGTGCAAAAGGCACCCTGGGAGAAAAGTCAAACCTGACATCCACGTAGCAGAAGAGAGAGAAAGTATATGAAACAGAAAACAGAGTAACAGTGCAGGCAAGGTAAGGGCCTGGGTGGGTTAGTTCTGGGGTGTTAGGTTTGCAGTTTGGAAAGAGAATCACCTAGAATGAGCATCGTATAACTGTGGACAAGGAAGAGGGCAGCCCACAGCATACAGGTGTCCACTGGGAAGAGAGAAATATAATTGGAGAAGTACATGTAACTGAAGCTTAGGCTGGGAGCCTAACCCCAGACAACTGCAATCCCATCTAGGGATCACAGGTCACAGAGCAGCAATCTGCTGGCCAAATGCAGACCAGAGCTGTGTTTTGGCTCACAGTGTTTTCTTAAATTTTTAATTAGCACCAATATTAAAAATTTTAGACATCTTATCAAAAAAATTCCAGGTTCTTGGCCTCATAACACCAAGCCCCCATTCTCTCATGCCAACCCTTAGCTGGAGCTGAGCAGTCATGGGTTCCAGTTCACCCCAGGCCCACCCATGCTATGTTGCTTATTTGTATCCCCTGTCCCGTCCTGGCGTGCATTTGAACTCATGGTCCCTGCTAATGGCAGAGAGAGTCCTTGGCAGGGAGAGTCCTTGGAAGTTCTCAATGCCTTAGAAGATCCCATGGGGGGAAGTATAGAGGATGAGCTGGAGCAATTCAGTTGAGATCAGCATTTCCAAGTGTTTACTAAGTGCCAAGCATGGTGCTAGATGCTGTGGGGACTGCAATGATAAAAGAATGGTCTGTCTGTTTTACCAAGAGAGACCAGGAATATAAGGTCCCACTAAGTGGCTGTTTCAGAAACTCAGGCACCAGTGAGGGCTTGGAATAAACAATGAGAACACAGATGAAGGCATAAATACGAAACACATTCTGAACGATTTTGTGACTAATTAGCTATAGGGGATAAAGATGAAAGAATGTAAACTATGACCTTACTCGGGTGGATATACTGAAGAGAGGGTGTAAGTAACAGTGTTCAATTATTCAAAGTACAGTCAAGGTCCAAAGCAGGGCAGGAGAGAAGGAAACCACACCCCCTAAAAGTCCAATGGGTGGTGTTCTGCAAAGACATAATGCAGGCTGCGCCCTTCCTCTTGGCACACCTCCTCTTGAGTAATGGCAGCGCTGTCACCACTTGGGTGTTCAGGAACTGGATTACTATATTGTTAGCAAATAAACAAAATTGGGCAATTTTCATTTAGGCCTGCAGGGCCATGGTGGAACTCTACAGAGCTGTTATAAAATTAAATATTTTAGGGTGCCTGGGTGGCTCAGTGGTTGAGCATTTGACTTCGGCTCAGGTCGTGATCCCGGGGTCCTGGGATCGAGTCCCACATCAGTCTCCTCATAGGGAGCCTGCTTCTCCCTCTATGTCTCTGCCTCTCTCTGTGTGTTTCTTGTGAATAAATAAATAACATCTTTTAAAAAATAGATAAATTGAGGATCCCTGGGTGGCTCAGCGGTTTAGCGCCTGCCTTTGGCCCGGCGTGCGATCCTGGAGTCCCGGGATCGAGTCCCCGTCCGGCTCCCAGCGTGAAGCCTGCTTCTCACTCCTCCTGTGTCTCTGCCTCTCTCTCTATGTCTATCATAAATGAATAAATAAACCTTTAAAAAAAGAATTTAAAAAATAGATAAATTAAATTAAATATTTTAAATATTAAGTTGTGCAGCAAGTGCTCTGGTAGTGGACCTGGAGCAAATCATCCAGGAAACAAATATCATGTACTGCTCTCTGATGATTCGGGGGGATAGAGCTACACTGGATTTCTTTAGTTCCCTAACTCTTTAGGAACAAAGCATAAGAAATGTCTTTGAAGAGTTACTGATAGAGTTACCAATGAGGACCTGGCAATGGAATGGAACAGTGGCCCCTTTGCTGCCAAGACACTTCCTACAGGTTTCCCTAGCCTATGCTCATTTTACAATCAAGAAAATCTGATAGTGGGGGAGGGACAATCTCACCAAGCCATATATTTGCTATTTAAAAAAAAAATCTATTTACAAAAGGAAAATTCTCGCACACTGGCTCCGGAAAAGGAAGAAATAAGTCAGTCAATTGGATTATTTCAGCTCAGCTGAAAGTTAGAGGTTTTGATTGAGTTATGTGGTAGGGAGGAAATGTCTTGCTTTTCTGCTTGCTTTAGCCAATGGGAGTATGGCCACTCATGCTCTGGCGTACGAATAATAACAATTTGGCTCTCCTTCAAGTTCATCATTCACAGTTGGCCTCTACTCAAGTATATTCCAGGCTTCCTCTGCATATGCTTATGTGTGCCCATCCCCAGACTGTAGAACAGGACACACTGGAGTTCCCAGTCACACAGAAGGGATCAGCTTAGGCTGAATCTGTTAAATGATCACAATAAAATTACTCATCCGGCTCAGGAGTGCTGGGGTTAGAGGGGGGAATTTCATTATAAACAAGGACTGACCAATTAATCAAGCATATCATTCCCTGGAAACCAGTGTGTGAGGTCTTAACACAATGAGAAAAGACTCTTTAATTACAAGTTATACATCTGTTGTTTGAACATGATTGAAGAGATGCCAAACTCAATCCTTTAATTGTTAGAACAGAATAAGGGGTAGGCTAGGTAACAGGTGTACCAGGTTCCCTAAGCCCGGGTCTGTCCTATGCCTAACCAAATGACACAGTTCCCCATCTTGGTGAAGCTTTGTCTGAGGGGTGCGTCAGGAGTCAGGACACTGGGTCTACATTCCAGGCAGTGCCATGCAGGGCTCGTCCTTAACCATTCTGTGCCCTGCTTTCTCCAGCCATGGATAAAGGATTGGACTGGGAGTTTTCAAAGGTCCCTTCTTTTCTAAAACACTGTGAGCTTCTAAATGAGGGGGAAAGGAAAACAGATGTTCATAAGCAGGTACTCAAATGGGAATACTTACTCTACTAGTTAGATTCATCAGAGCTGTGAATTATTGCACAGAATGTAAAAGAATAACTAGGCTTGCCCCTGGTGTCTCTTCCCCCTCTAAGAACATCAGTCATATTGGATTAGCCCCCACCCTATGATCTCATTTAATCTTAATTACCTTTTTAAGGGCCCTATCTCCAAATACAGTCACATTCCAAGGCACTGGGGGTTAGGGCTTCAACATACGAATTTTGAGGGTACACGAGTCTGTCCATAACACCAGTATTTGCCCTTCCCAAAGTTAGAAACATAATTAGCCTCAATGTGTTCTAAATTTCATATTTCTTTCAAAGTTCTCTTCCTGTCTTACTGCCCACACGTTAGCACTCTTACAAAGTAAACCTCAGGGACGTCTAGCTGGACCTACTTTTCTTCTTCCTGTTACCATCCACATTTGTTAAACTATATAGATTTTTAAGGCTGGGAATTAAGAAGCAACTGGTTAGGGGTCGTGTGGGTGGCTCAGCCCATTAAGCATCTGACTTTGGTTCAAGTCATGATCTTGGGGTCCTGGAATGGAGACCCCCCCCACCTCAGGCTCCCCACTGAGTAGGAAATCTGCTTGTCCCTATCCCTCTGCCCCTCCCCTGCTCATGCACACTTACTCACACTCTCTCTTAAGTAAATAAATAAAATCTTTGAAAGAAAGAAAGAAAGAAAGAAAGAAAGAAAGAAAGAAAGAAAGAAAGAAAGAAAGAAAGAAAGAAAGAAAGAAAGAAAGAAAGAAAGAAAGACAGCAACTAGTTGGCTTCAGGCCTAGTCTGGGCAGCTTCTAGCAACTTCTCCCCACTGCTGCTATTTACCAAGTCTTCAGGGTCACAGAGGACTTATGTAGTGGGTGGTTGGGGCAGGGAAAGGTAAGGGGGAAAAAATATGCATCTATGCCCAGAAATGTATCATTATGGGTCTGTCTCCATTTCCTATTAGACATTTCCTGTGTTACCACATATCGGATTAACAAGCCTAGACATAGGCAAGATGGAAAAGAAACTGGTCTGTAGAGGAATCCTGGTTTCCTATCAACATTCAGTTTCATTTTCTCCGGCAGAACACCAGCTGCACAGACCCAGTCACGCAACCTATCAGCTCTGACTGACATCTCCAGCGCACCAGGTCCAGATGTGTTTATATGTTCAGTCAGTAAAAAAAAAAAAAAAAAAAAGCAGCCCAAAATTTAAATAGTCATATCTCAAACCACCAGCTGTCTCCTTAATGAATTTTGGGTTTTTTTTTTTTTAGATGTAATCAAAAGCAACCCTCTCCAACCCGCTTATTCATTCAATACGGGTTGAACCCGCAATTCATTCATTATTGAGTACCTTCCATATACTAGGACTGGGGATCCCAATGGTGTTGGCCATAAGCTTGTAGTCCAGTGAGGGAGACAGATAATAAATGGTATTTATTTCACATCTCTGTGCCGGGTGTGATGCTCGGTACTCAAATAGATGGGAAGACACAATCATCTCCACCGCAATGAAAAAGCTAAGGTGCAGAGAAGTTCAAAAGCCAAGGTCATGCTGCTAGTCAACGGAAGTGTCAAGACCACAGCCATGTCACCAGACCTCTGGGAGTGCCCTTTCTACTATGCAGGAATCTTTATTTTTTTACTAATCTCTAACTGAAATTTAACATTTTCTTCAATTGTACACGTAGGCAAAAACCACCGCTGTATTAGCAATACCTATGATTGTCACCAATAGAAATTACATGTATTGGGGTGTCTGGGTGACTAAGTGGGTTAAGTACCTGCCTTTGGTCATGATCAGGTCATGATCCCCTGGGCAACAAGCCCTGGAATTGGTTGGGCTCCTTGCTCAGCGGGAGTCTGCTTCTCCCTCTGCCCCTCCACCCTACTTGTGAGCGTTTGTGCTCTTTCTCTCATGTTCTCTCTCAAATAAATAAATAAATAAATACATACATACATACATACATACATACATACTTAAAAATCACAGGTGTTTTCTTATATCACAGGTGTTGACTATATCTTGAAATATTGTTTATGCTCATTACTACTTCAAAATCATAGTAGCTATTAGATCTGCTGCTAGATCTTCAATGTGTTAGGTTTTCTTTAAAGCACTTATATTACTACATTATAAATTCTTTTAATGTTTTTATAACTGGGGCAGCCCGGGTGGCCCAGCGGTTTAGCGCCGCCTTCAGTCCAGGGCGTGATCCTGGAGACCCGGGATCGAGTCCCACGTTGGGCTCCCCGCATGGAGCCTGCTTCTCCCTCTGCCTGTGTGTGTGTGTGTGTGTGTGTGTGTGTGTGTGTGTGTGTGTGTGTGTGTGTGTGATGAATAAGTAAATAAAATCTCAAAAAAATATATTTTGATAACTGCTTTAGAAATAGCCTCCTTGGGATCCCTGGGTGGCGCAGCGGTTTAGCGCCTGCCTTTGGCCCAGGGCGCGATCCTGGAGACCTGGGATCGAGTCCCACGTCAGGCTCCCGGTGCATGGAGCCTGCTTCTCCCTCTGCCTGTGTCTCTGCCTCTCTTTCTCTCTGTGTGACTATAATAAAGAAATAAAAATTAAAAAAAAGAAAGAAATAGCCTCCTTTATAATACTCCGCCTTTTATTTTATGCTTTAAAAGTACTGTTCTGAGGGATCCCTGGGTGGCGCAGCGGTTTGGCGCCTGCCTTTGGCCCGGGGCGCGATCCTGGAGACCCGGGATCGAATCCCACATCGGGCTCCCGGTGCATGGAGCCTGCATCTCCCTCTGCCTGTGTCTCTGCCTCTCTCTCTCTCTCTCTCTCTCTCTCTCTCTCTCTCTCTCTGGGACTATCATAAAAATAAAAGTACTGTTCTGAGAAGGCTTCCTTAGTCTCCCCCGACCAGCCTGCCGAAGGGGTGCGGGGCGCAAAAATGGGCCAGAACCGTCGTATATTAGAGCCATGAGAAGCCCAGGCGAATGCGGAGGCTCTTCTCACTGCCTCTGAGCAAGAAGCTAGGTGGGGATTGTCATAAAAATAAGGGAGAGAGATGAAGAGCAATGTTAGGAGCCCCGGCTCCACCAGAGAACTCTCTCTCCTTCGCACCAGTCCCGGCCGAGCGCGCGCCCTCAGCGCTCTCCTGTCCGCTCCCCGCGGGGCCGAAGCCTCGGGCGAGGCGCGGGCGGCGCACGGCGGGTCCCGGGGCGGGCTGCGGGGCTGCGCGGAGCCTCCGCCCGCCGAGGCTGAGCGCGGGCTCAGTCCCGGACGGCGCGAAGGGGCTTGCCCAGCAAGGGGAAGGCGTCCCAAATTCCCACGCACCGAGGCCACGGATACTTCGCCGGTCAACTTGCCCCCGGCAGCTCGGCCCCTCCGCGCCCGCCAAACCCGACGCCACGCGGGGAAGGAGGCCCCCCACCCGAGTCCCAGACACGGCGGCAGGGCTGCGGGTGTCGCCGCGGGGAAGGAGCGAGGCGCGGGTGTGAAGCGCCAGGGCCGCGCACCGTCCCACCTGCGTGGGCAGGTCGGGCCAACAGGTCGCCTGCGGCCGCTCTGTGCCCGCCCGGGCCCCCTCCCCTGGCCGCGGGCCCCAGGTCGGCCGCCGGAGGCCTCTTACCCGGGGGCGAGCGGAGCTTCCGGCCACAGAGTCGGCGCAGCAAAGGCTGCCGCTCCCTGCCCGGGCTCCGGGCTCCGCGCCTCCGCCGGGGCCCCGCCCGCCCGCCCGCCCGCCTGCCCGGCCCCCGGGCGGACGCTAGAGGCGGGGAGAGCGGGCTCCTCCCGAGAAAGGTCGGGAGAGGTCCTGCCGCTGCCCCGCCCGGCGGGCGCCCGAGCCCCACACCCGCGCCGACTGCGGGCTGCCTGCCCCCGGGCTCCGAGCGCGCACCGGGGAGAGCCGGGGCCGCGGGGGCAGGCAGAGCCGGGGCCGCGGGGGCAGGCAGGGCCGGGGCCGCGGGGGCAGGCAGAGCCGGGGCCGCGGGGGCAGGGCCGGGGCCGCGGGGGCAGGGCCGGGGCCGCGGGGGCAGGCAGAGCCGGGGCCGCGGGGGCAGGCAGAGCCGGGGCCGCGGGGGCAGGCGGGCCCAGCCCCAGCGCGCCTCTGCAGAGCGGCCGGCGTCCCCGCGCAGGGCCGGGAGGCCACCTGTCACCGCCGCCTCCCCTTCCGCACCCCCGTCCCCACGGGCGCCGCCCGCACCGCGGAACTGGGAGGGGCAAGGTGGAGGCCGGGCCGTTCGGGGTGGGTCCTCCCGGGTCCCAGCGCGTCCCAGGGGAGCCCCGACGACTCGCTTTGGTGAACGCAGGAGCCGCTCTCCTACCCCCGGGAGCAGGCCGGGCCCGCTGGCTTCAGCCCCTGGCCTCCACCCGGTCCCCCGTCCTACTTTCATTACTGGGCACTTTTTCGGTTGGCTGCTCTTCCGAAGGGCTTGCAAAGTGTGGATGAGCGGTTCTCCACCAACACGGATCAAGCAGCACCTTTTCACAATAAATACGCAGTGTTCCAAAAAGTCTTACTAGAATTTTAAGCCGTTTAAGACATTGAAAACTCTAAGTCACTGATGAAAGAAACTGAAGAAGACACAAGTGGGAAGATCCATGCCCACGGGTTGAAAGAATTAATGTTGTTAAAAAGCCCATACCACCCAAAGCAATGTGTAGTAAGTTCAATGCAATCTCTATAAAAATTTCAATGACTTTTTTTTTTTTTCACGGAAATAAAACAATCCTAAAACTTGTATGGAGCCACAAGATCCAGAATATCCAAAGCAATCTTGAGAAAAAAGAACAAAGCTGGAGGCATCATGCCTCACCTAAGGCTCCTCCTTCTTCTTCCAAGAAGAGCAGGGACGGTAACATCAGACCGGCCGGGAAGGAGGCTAAGAGCTGACTCACTCCTGCAATCATTCTTTCATAGAATGGATACTCCTCAGTCCCTGCCCGCTTCTGTCAAGCGAGCCCTGTGCCTGCTCCCTGGTCATATTCTGTTGACAAAACCAGACTTGGCTCCTACCCATGTTGGCCTTACAAAGTAGTAAAAGCGTGCTTGCAGAGATGGGGCTCTAGGAAAAGCATCATTAAAGGGTGGGAAGAGAAAGGAAGAGAAGAACACAGCCCAATTCAAGAATATTTGAGAGAAGGAAAAGCAGACTGGCAGGGCTCTGGGAAGATGGTGCAGGCTCCTGAGCAGGAAGAACCAGCACAGGAATGGGAGGGAATAGGGAATGGAACAGAGGAAGAGACGCTGGGGAAGACAAGAAAGGGAAGGTGGAAGGGAAGGACACGTAGAGAGGCTCTTCCTGCAAACATGCAGATTTATTTTTTATTTTTTTTAAATACAAATTTATTATCCTAAAATTCTGTAGGTCAGAAACCTGACATGGGTTTCATACTAAAATCATGTGTTGGCAGGACTAGAATTATTTTCTGGAGTCTCTAGGGGAAAATTTATTTCCTTTTTCCAGGTTTTCAAGGCTGCCTGTATTCCTTGGCTCATGGTCTCCTTTCATTTTCAAACCCAGTAATGTCTGGTTGAGATGTTCACACATCATACAGTTCTGAGTCTAGAACTTCTGCCTCCTCATTCCACATTTAAAGGCCCCTGTGATAATCCAGGATGGTCTCCCAGGCTTTTTTATTTTCTTTTCCTTTTTCAATTCCCCCCCCCCCCCCCCCCGAGGAGGGCACTTGATGTGATGAGCACTGGGTGTTATACTATATGTTGGCAAACATGCAGCTTTAAATAGTACTCTCTGCTTGGCTCCCCAGCAAGCCCCACCCTGGTCCCTTCCCCTTCTTCCCTGGGTGAATGGGTATCTAGAGAAAAGCCTCAGTCCCTGGCCCCAGCACACCCACCCAAGTTGAGAGAGCTGCCCCGGGCCCAAGTGACGTCAGCTCCTGAGGAGCTGCAGTTGAGACCTATAGGGGAGCTGGGGATGGGTTCCTCCCCCATCTACACTGCAGGGACTGAGCAGAACACAGTGCTCATCCGGCCAGACCACCAGGCAGTCTCAGCATCACAGCAGGGTGAGCATAAAGGACATAATGATTAAGTGTTATGCAGAGTTTTTAAAAGGCAGCCCAAACATCTCCCAAATGTGCTATTTTCCTCAGAGCCAGCCTGCATATCTAATAATAACTAAAATTGCTATCAGGCCCTAGGGTAGCTAGAGTTTCCTCATCTGTTACATAGAAGATGAAGTTGTTTTTCTGACCCGAAGCATGAAGGTATATGGAGGGACTTCACAAACTACAGAAGGTTCTAACTCAATTCACATTCTTGACTGAATTCAGGAAAGGAGCTCCAGACACCTTGCATAGAAAAGGGGGATCACAGAACCACCAAAATGATGAAGTAATGATGGCAGGAGAGGTGGACGGGAATTAAGATGGCTCTGTAGAATCAAAAAACGAAAGCACAATGCCATCTGGCAGCACCAAGAATGCTCTCACTACCTTTGCAAAGGACACAAATATAAAGGAAATGAGAATTCAAGTCCTCAGTGGGAGTGTCCACTGACCAAATCTATGTCAAAGGTCAGCTCCATAGATATCAAAGCAGAGAGAGAGCACATTGGGTCCTACTGACTTCCACCAGTATTCTTATGGTGTTTCCCCCAAATGCGGAAAGGGGTTGAGTACTGGGCAGGGGGAAAAAAAAGCTGTCTACTGTAGTTTCCATAAATATAAGATCTTAGTATAGACTGTCTTCTACATACATAAGCAAGGTGGTATGATAGTGAAAACCCTCAATCCTAGAGCAAGAACAGGTTCTGCCAAATTTTTCATTGTTAGAATACTGTAGAGTGAGGGTGTGGCTCAGGCCGGCTCAGACTCTACAGCCACAGGAATCTGCTAGGATGTCAGAAAAATACTGGATCTGGAATCAAATCTTTCTCAGAAACATAGTTCAAACTCAGTTTGGGGCATTTCTTTTTTACCTAAACTTCCCCATGTAAAAAATAGAGATAAAATCTGTCCTCCTATCTCAAGGATATATTAGAAAAAGAAACACTGTGTCTCTTGGGCCATGAAAACTTTAGAGTATATGGAACTATGAGGACCCATATACTTTGGGTCTGTAAACCATCGGTCTCAAAGAAAATGGTATTAATATGCCTCAGTTAACTGTATCAGTAAAATGGGTAGTTTTTAAAGTGCCTACCTCATATCTCTATGAAAATTTAAATGAGTTAGTACATATAAAGTGACTGGTACCATAATTGGCATAGAATAAGTACTTAGTAAATCGTAATTACTAAAGTAACTATAGGATTATAGCTGTTCTTGTCCTTGTTATCCAGTGTTTAGGCAAGTGTTATATCAGGTACTAAAGACAAAGAAGTTCAACATGTCTGCCTGAAGACAAATGGAATGGTATGACTACTGGCCTGGTACATGAATATTAAACCCGGTTTCTCAAAGATGGGGGTGATTTGAGATCAACCATTTGCTCCAAAGGCAGATGTACTGCACACAAAATGCCCCTTAGACCCAAAATTGAACCTGAGAATGGGAGTGATAATCCCAAGAGATGAAGCAAAAAAAATGGGAGGGATGGTCCCAGTCCATCCTCCAGGGCAGATACCTGCTGTGGGTGTTCCTTCTGCCTCAAGAGCAAGAGCTGGTGAATGGAAGGAGTTTCTTTGGAGTTGATGGTTGGCTCCTTGCCAAAGATACCTTTCTTCCCAAACCTGCCCCAGTGCCAGCAGTGAGTCCCATCATTCCTGGTCTCTGTTCTTCTGATACTTTATATCACAGTTACTTACCACTCCCTCTAATGACAAATTGTGTCTCTCCAAGAAAAATACAAACCCATTGAAAACAGGGACTGTGTCTTCATCTTCTTGTCCCCAGGGATTAGCACTCTGTCTTTTATCCAATACAAGTGTGTTGGGTTGGGATCCCTGGGTGGCGCAGCAGTTTGGCGCCAGCCTTTGGCCCAGGGCGCAATCCTGGAGACCCAGGATCGAATCCCACGTCGGGTTCCCGGTGCATGGAGCCTGCTTCTCCCTCTGCCTATGTCTCTGCCTCTGTGTGTGTGTGTGTGTGTGACTATCATAAATAAATAAAAAATTAAAAAAAAAAAAAAAACAAGTGTGTTGGGTTCAGGAGAATAGTTTCTAGGTAAGAGTATAAGCTCCAAAGGGGGGCTCAGTCTGCCTCAAAGGCCAGTAAACTTAATTCACATTTGGTAAGCACCGGGAGGGATAGTAATTCAATTAAAAAACTCAAAATTTGGGGAGAATATGGTGATCTAAGGCCTTCCTGACCTCTGAAGCAGGTAGCAATTCTCATACATTTACCACTTTTCTACATGTTTTGAACAACACAGGAAAAGTCCATCCAGAAGGGAGCTCTAGGGGGCTATGAAACTGCAACAAGCATTTCCCTGGTGGGCCTAGGGACTCCCATGGTTCCAGATGGAGCATGAAGAATGGAGGGAGCTTGTTCCTGGTTTGTAGTAATTCTATTAAAGTTGGGCAATTGACACAATTGCCTGAAAAAATTGCTGGGTGCCTGAAGAGAGCAGTGAGTAAAAGCGAGCAGCCTTTTTCCAACAGCCAGTGGCACTGGCCTTGGGGCCACCAACATCCAAGATCCAAAGGGGCCCCTGCCCAGGGTCTTTCCCCAGGAAATGCCACTTTTAGGCTTCCTTGTTTTCTCTCAGGTGTGCTCTCTTTTTCCTTCTCATGTGCATTCTCTCTCCTGTTACTGACTTCTCATTTTTCCATCTGGTGTCTCCTTCTCCCCCAGGAGTTTTAACCTCTACTACAGCCTCATGCCCAATAGCCTTGTCAAGCAGGAAAGAAATCATGATGAAAATGGAATAAAAGGTTTAGCCTCTGTTTAACCTGTGTTGTCCATTGGAAATCAGGTCATTTGGTGGATAAGCAGTACCATCCAGCTGGGACCCAGGACACAGGGGGAGCCTAAATTGTGTTTATTGTTGGAAAGAAAACCCTCAAAGTCATGTTGCAGGGTTTGTTACATACATACGTGATAGGATAGCAGGATGAAGGAGCTGTGTTAGTATAGGCATTGTGAGAAGCAGTTACCAATACAGAATTAAACATGCGAGGATTTTATTGGGAAATGCTTAGATAATAAGAAGGAAACTGGAGAAGGCTGGGTTAATCATCAGAGTACGATGCAAGTGACCCTAAAAGAAGAAGAGAGGGAAGAAACGTTGAATGGAAGCTTTCTAGACAGCTGTGTAGTCTAAAGAAGGTTCAGCAAAGCTATCTGGCCAAAGTCAGCTATTAGAGAAGACCCGTATCTCCCAGACAGAGTTGGCTTAATGAGAATGCAACCTATAGTCACACACAGCCCACACCTGGTTTAACGCTCTGCTGCTGCCATCTTGAAATTCTTAATAAAATTTGAACAAGAGGCCCTGGGCTTGCCTTACTATCCCTGCTGAGCTCAGTCACTGGCTAGGAGCAGCCCATGGTAAGCATGCTTTAGCGAAAATGTGGCGGTGGAATTCAGAGTGAAGTAGCTGTTTTCTACATTACAGTTGGAGAGCTGCAGGGCATGGTCTCCTGGCCACCACAATCCACCTCCTGTGCCACATAGATCTACTTCTCCACAAAGGTGCAGAAAGCAGCTCCTCCGTGGGCCTCCCTCATGAGGAGCACCTGAGAAAAGGGAGTGTATTAGATGAACTAACAGTCCCCCAGGATCATCATAGTTGATCCCAAGGCCACAGTGCATACTCGCCTTCTCCCTTCTCCAACATCTGTTCTAAACCCCTTTCAGCTTCTGCTATCACCTTGTTAGGTCTTGGGACTTACCTGGTGGTGTGACCCAAACCTTTTATCCTGGGGCATCTGAACACTTGACAATCATACCCTCTCTTCTCAGGCTGGGTTGCTGCATGTAGAACACACGTCCTACAGTTATAGTGGGACAAGGGACAGTTATAGTGGGACAAGGGAGTAGCATAGAGGTGCCCACATGAATCAACTGAGTCCTACACATACTCCTCCTGGCATCCTCTGTGTAAAAGTAGACCTCCTCCTCTTGATGTTCAGGTTCAATTACTTCTACTACTGTGGCAACTCCTCTCTTGCCTGTTTGTCCCTGACACAAAGCTCCAAGTGCCCTATCAGCAGCCAGAATTTCTTATTCCACAGCACCTTCATTGTGCCTCTGGCAAAGGCATTTTCTTTGGGGCCCAGGCCCCTCATCCTTGCAAAGCCCAGAGTTGCAAGGAAAGGAAGCACACATTCCCTGACGGCTATTAAGAATGATGGTAAGTCTGGGGGATTCCTGGGTGGCTCAGCGGTTTAGCGCCTGCCTTCAGCCCAGGGCATGATTCTGGAGTCCCGGGATGGAGTCCCGCATCGGGCTCCCTGCATGGCACCTACTTCTCCCTCTCTCTGTGTCTCTCATGAATAAATAAATAAAATCTTAAAAAAAAAAAAAAGAATGATGATAAGTTAAGCCATTCCTGCTTCCACTCCTTGGTTTTCAGACCCTTGTATCCTTCTTACTGACTGAGAACACAGCACCATGTAGAGGTCTCTGATTTAATAAACATACCATGTCCCTCAGGACAGCCCTCCACCCTTTCAGAGTGCTTTCTCAGAGCTGGAGCTTCAGTTTGTCTTTAGAAGGCCAATCCAGCCGTCTGTAAGACCAGTTACCTCTAGGTGGTGCAGTACATGACACAACCAGAGGATCTCACGGTTATGACCCACTCTCATACTTCCTCTACTTGAAGTAGATCCCCTGGTTGGATACTCTGCTAAATGGGATTCCATACCTGTGGATAAGACACTCCTTAAGCCTCCAAAGAGAAATGTAAGCTGAGGCTCTGTGGGCAAGGAAAACAGACAATATTCAGTTTACAGTTTCCTTCAGGGGTTATGTTCACTCTCCCACCTCCTGTCATAATACAGTCTGAGAAATCTGGGCCTCTTAGATATCTAAGACAATATTACGCAGATCCATTTCACTGATGACCTCCAGCTGACTGGACAAGACGAGCAAGAGGAGCTATAGGCTTCAATAAGATGTATGCACTTTCACAGAGAAAACTCTATGAAGAGCCAGGAATAGGCGATTTCAGTGACATTTTTAGAGTTCCGTGGTCAGGAATATTCTGGGATATCCCCTTCCAAAATAAAAGACAAACTGATGCATTGTACCATCCTGTCACAAAGAAGGGAGTACAGTGCCTTGTGTTATAGAACTGGTGATTCTAGAGGCAACACATTCTACCCCAGGGATACTTCTCTGGCCCATATATTACGTAACACAGAATGCTGCCAGCCTTGAGTACAGCTGAAACAGGAGTGTCACAAAAGGTTCAGCCAGTACAGTCAGCCCTTCTGGCTGTGCCCCCTGGTGTTAGATGTGTCAGTGGTGGGAAGGCACTGTAAGGCCACTGGATGGGGCTGTTGGCTCTAGTAGACCTACTGTAAACTGGACTTTATGCAGTTTCTGTTTTTACCTGGTCCTCATAGGTTTCTACTCCAACTGGAGGGCCATGATGCTCCTTTGGGTCTCTGTGTATCAGTGTCAACTCAGAACCTTTTGTGCAACAATCCTAGCATACAGTTACCAAAGTAAATGACCATTGGTTCCTCTGAGGAAGGACTAGGGGAATTATCATGGTCTGTACATGCCAGAGTGTTACAGGGTCCTTCCTCCAGCTACCTCTTTAGTCAATGGGTTCCAAATCTCAAAACTGACTCAAGTCTGGGAACTGAGTAAGAGATCATGACTTGCCCTCAGCTTCTTGCTCTTCCAATTCCTTTTTTTTTTTTTAATAGATAAGGGATCAATAAACAGCGATCCATAGACCAAATCAAACCAACCACCTGTTTTTGTAAAGGAAGTTTTATTGAAATATAGCCACACTTGGGTCACTGGGTGGCTCAGTTGGTTAAGCATCTACGTTTGGCTCAGGTCATCATCTCAGGGTCCTCGAACTGAGCCCACCAGGCTCCCTGCTCTGAGGGGGATCTGCTTCTCCCTCTCCCTCTCCCTCTGCTTGCTGTTCCCCCTACTTGTGCTGTCAAATAAATAAATAAAATTTAAAAAAAGGAAGAAAGAAATACAGCTACATTCGTTTATATATCGTCTATTGCTCCTTTTGTACAACTGATGTGACCTACGAAACCTAAAATATTTGCTACCCAGCCCTTTACCAAAAGTTTGCTGACTCCTGTTATAAATGCTAAGCAGCACCCTTGTACCACTATCTGCCTATTTTGCCCCCAGAGGCAAAACTAACACCATGCTCCATTAGCCTTGCCTTTTGGTGGGTAGGGTAATTCTGGCCTTGGAGCTTTGACAGTTAAGAGCCACTCCTGGCCTCTTAACAATCTTCACATATGCTAACATGCACTTCTCAGAACTTCCACCGGTCCTGGCCTACAAACTTCTTAGTGATGCTGGTGCCCCTCTCACCAGTACATTCTGATGACTTGGTGGTGTGTCCTGTGCTCTCTCATGGGACAAATTATCTGGTGGGTGTTTTGGCCTTACACAACATAGCCCTTCCAGCATGCCCACTTTGGGTGACTTCTTTATTCCTTCTTATACTGCCTGCCAGAATGAAGAAAAGAAAGTATGGTAGAGAAGCATCCTAAACTGTTGAGCAGAGCTTCAGTGATGCCAATGGGGAGTCCTTTAGCCAAATCTGACCATCAGGGGAAGGCCCATCTCTCCTAGGAGCAGACCACTAGCTAGGAGCAGTCTGTAGGAAGCCTGCTTCAGTGCAAATGCAGATAGGCCTCAGGGCACGGCAACTGGGATTCTAAGTCAGTTACGGTCCCCATAGGTAGAGGTGTGTGAGGCACAGTTTCATCGCCATGATGGGAACACAGAGAAAAGACTAGGGTGGATGTGACACAGCCTGCTTTATATGCCAGTCTGCATCCTCAACATCAGGTCTGACTTGTAAGCTGGCACAAACTGGTGCTCCATTCGTTACCTCTCTTGGGGAAGGAAGGATGGGTCAGTAGAATAAGAGGACTCCAGGAGGGACTGCAGAGAGGGAAGTTGACTCTTGTGGACCTCATGTCCTCCTTACCTTATCTGGACTTTCAACCCAGATGGGAAAGAGGCATGTACCCCATTCAGAAGCAATCTCTTCTCTGCTCCCCAATTCTGAGAGGGTAAATTTGTGGACCTCAGGATTTGTCTGAGGCCCAAACTGTAAGGCAGTCAACAGCCAGGAACATTTCATCGGAGGTGAATTCATTTGCCTGGATGCTGCCACTACACTGAACAGAGACTGGTGCCATTAAGTGAAAACAACAGTCCAGAAGCCAATGCTCCTTAACAGCCACAGAATACAAGGTGCCTTATGTTAATTAATGCTGCGAAAGTAAGTGTTAGGGTTCATCTCAGGTCTGCATGCTTACCCCCAAAGGAAACTGAATTCCGTAGGGCCCTCCAGTGAGAAAATCTGGCTTCCAACTCTAGCTGTGCTCTTTCCCCAGAGCTACTAAGGTACAGAAGAGATGGAGCTGAGTGGTAGGCTGAAGATCCAGAAAGGTAGGCTTTAGCAGGCATCATCAAAGATAGCTTTCTTGAGATGGTGGTGGTGGTGGTGCTGGTGAAATATCTCAGGACAGCCGTAACGGGAATGTCCTGGCCACTCTGGAGTTGTTCATTTCTCCTAGCAGCTTGGCTTTGCTTCAGTCAACCCCAGCATCATTAGCATCTCAAGGCAAGGCTCCTGAGCCACATCTCACCCACTTTCAGTTTCTCTGTTGCTTGTTTCTATCAAAGAGGTGTGGAGATTCACAGTCAGTCTAGAATTAAAACAGTCTTGCAGGAAAATCAAGACTACTGTGCAGCCATTCCATCCACTTCTCTCCTAATGCAGAAACTCAGGCCTCCTCCACTTCTTTTTTTTAAGATTTTATTTATTTATTCATGAGAGACCCAGAGAGAGACAGAGACATAGACAGAGGGAGAAGCAGGCTCTTCGCAGGGAGCCCGATGTGGGACTTGATCCTGGAACCGAGATCACCCCTGAGTCAAAGGCAGAAGCTCAACCGCTGAGCCACCCAGGCATCCTCCACTTCTATTCCTCTAATATTATCAGAATGGATTAAGAGAATTAGTAGGTGAAATGTATATCCATGTAACTCCCTATCACTACCATAGTTTTATCAAAAGAGTTAAAGGAGCAGGGCACCTGAACAGCTCAATCAGGCATCTGCTTGGGCTCAGGTCATGATCCTGGGGTTCTGGGATTGAGCCTCGAATCGAGCTCTGCACTCAGCATGGAGTTTGCTGGACATTGTCTCTCTCTTCCTCTGCTTCTCCCCCTACTCACACTCACACATGCTCTCTCTCTCTCTCTCTCTCTCTCAAATCAATAAATAAATCTTGGAGCACCTAGGTGGCTCAGTCAGTTAAGCGATGCCTTTGGCTCAGATCATGATGTCACGGGTCCTGGGATCAAGTCCCACATCAGCCTCTCTGCTCAGCAGGAAGTCCGCTTCTCCCTCTGCCTCTCCTCCTCCTCCCCACTCCCCAAATCCTGCTTATGCTCTCTCAAATAAATAAAATCTTTATAAATAAATAAATCTTAAAAAAAAATCCAGCCAGAGATGAGAATACTCTAAGAAACTGAATGAAACAATAGGAAAAAAACAATAAGCAATGAGAACAGATGTGTGGCTGACAGCAGGACTGCACCTAGGTGCCGATCACCACCCTCTTCCTTGAATTCCTGGGTGAGTAGGCACAGAGATACATATACTCCTAAGTAGCATCCTTATTATTAAATTAGGCAATGCATTATTAAAACACTTTGAAAAACACAACATGCTGGAGGAACCTGAAAGATGATGACAATTTAGGTGCTTCTAGTTGCAATAAATAGAGATTTCTTAAGGTCACTTCATAAACGGGAAAGGTAGGAAGGAGTTGGGAGAGAGGTACTGTAAAATACCTGTAGAAAACAGTAAACCTAGTTCAGCAATCAAATCCCACAGGAATCTAAGAAAAGAGTCTTCTACAAGAAAAATTGCTCAGGATCCCACAGCATTTTGAGGGTCCTGATGACTTTGTCCCCCCACTTTTTTTTTAAAAGATTTATTTATTTATTCATGAGAGACACAGGCAGAGAGAGAAGCAGGCTCCATGCAAAGAGCCCGATGCGGGACTCGATCCCAGATCCCAGGATCACGACCTAAGCTGAAGGCAAGCACCCAACCGCTGAGCCACCCAGGCATCCCGACTTTGTCCCCTTTTAAAAGTGAAAGTTCACTTAACTCCTCACTTAACACTCAGCTATTCTGTCTTCTTCTGGGTCTTCTTATTTTTCCTTCAATTACTAAAGGGCTGATTCTCTCTGAGTGAGTGTTTTAATACATATTCCTAAGAGGGTAATCAACTAAACCAATGAGAATCTGTAGTTCCCATTTAGGCAGGCTTTTTCCTGCCAGGCTAATTTTTCACCAACTGGCCTAAAGGTTGGCTGCCGTTCGGTACCTACCCCAGATTCTATCAGCTAAGGCCCAATGTGGAGGTTCAGGGGAGTAAAAACACAGAACTTGCCCAAAGCAAGATCTCTGGCCTGAAATGTTTTTCTTAGAACAGGATGCTGAGTGTGGTGGATGATAGATTACATGATTGGAAATGAATGGAAAAAAAAAAGCCCTCAAGCCCAACATCAAACTAAAAGACTCAGGATCCCTGGCTGGCTCAGTTGGTACAGCACATGACTCTTGATCTTGGGGTCATGAATTTAAGCCCCATGTCAGGGGGATGGACTGCACTTAAAATAGTAACTTTTTAAAAATCTTTTTAAAAACTCAAAGACTCAAAAAGTTAGAAAAGTATAGTTGTAAATTTCATCAGATATTTCACACAGATTATTTTCAAACACCTCACTGTTTAAACAAAAGTTCAGACCATAGAGAAAATCATGGCTTACTTAAAACTATAGTTGAAAATACATCAAACTGAGAACACTAGAATCTATAGAGCTAGGGGAGGAAAGAGTACCACAAGATGGCAGCATCATCCCATCTGTGCTTTATCAGGATATAAATCTAAGGGTGTGTTCATCTGTTGAACCTGCTCTAAAACTGCCCACCTCCTTCCTTGAAGCTATTTTTAAGAGACTGAAACAGCCCGTAGTTGACAGAGAAAGTACATATCTAAACAGTACATTCTTATCTCTGAGCTCACTTGATTCCCAAGATCTGGCTATCATGATTTTAGTCTAATTGAGTTAATGAAAGCGTGACTTCGGTTATCCAAGGATTATAGGCTCCTGAGGCATATTTCAATCGCAGAATATTTTCCTTCCATAGTAATATTCCTTATTTGACATTTATGTGATCCAGTTTTTTATTATAGCTATTTTTAATAACTGTATATCTCTCTCATACTAGATTCAATTCAAGCTCTTCACTGACGTTAATTTTCTGTGGCAACTTGGCTGGACCCATAGCATCTAGATATTTGGTCAAATGTCAGTCAAGGGGACACCTAGGTGGCTCAGTGGTTGAGCATCTGCCTTCAGCTCAGGGTGTGATCCTGGGTTCAGGGATGGAGTCTCGCATTGGGCTCCCTACAAGGAGTCTTGCTTCTCCCTCTGCCTATGTCTCTGTCTCTCTCTCTCTCTCTCTCTCTGCATCTCTCATGAATAAATAAATAAAATCTTAAAAAAAGTCAAGATGTTGATGTGAAGGTATTTTTTTAGACTTTAAAAGTACTCTCCACAATATGAGTGACCTTAATCAGCTGAAGGCCTCGAGAGAAAAACAATAAGGTCCCCTGAGGAAGAGGTAATTCCCTCTACATTGCCTTTGAACTCAAGCTGCAACATCAGCTCTTCCGTGAGTCTCTGGCCTGCCAGCCTGCCGTACAGATTTTAGAATTACCAGCCCCCACAATCAAGTGAGCCAATTCCTTAAAATAATCTGAAATCTTTCTTCTCTCTCTCTCTCAATACAGACCACAGACGCGCGCACACACACACATACACATACCCTACTGGTTCTGTTTCTCTGGAGAACCCTGACTAAAACACCAACTATAAACCAGGCCGTATTGCACCATGGAATAAAAAGAAGACTACGGAGTATCCTTGATCTTGAGAGACATGTGAAGACATAACTAATGCTGTAAATGCCAAGACAAATGTATTATTAAGAACTATAGAAAACAAGAAAAAAGAAATTCTTTAGGGAGTGGGATGGAAAACCATAAATGACATTTGAGCTGCAAAGAATGAACAGGTGTCTCAACAGGCAGATATTATAAGATGCAGGGTGCTAGGCAGTGGAAACCCACTGAGCCAAAATCAACACGTAAAAGGGGGCAAAATAAGCAGCACCAGCCTTGTGTGAATTTCTGACTTCAAGATACTATAACATCCAACATTTCCTGAGCTCTATTTTGTTTTTATATGGATATCATAAAACCTTAAATTTATAAAGCCAGAAACACTTATCTCAACCTTATAGTTTAGGAACCTGAGGTACACAAGGATCAAGCAAGTCCAGAGCCCTAAAACAATTAGGAGTATAAACCGCAGCAGTCTTCACTCTCTCAATGGCTTTGAAATAAACCTAGTCTCACCCAAATGCTAAGCTGAAGACTGGATGGCCTCTGGCCTCACACATGCAAGTGGAGCTAACACAGTATGAATATGCAAGAGAACAAATCTTAAGTATCTGATAAATCTCTATAAACATAGTCTTTGAACAAATACACAATATAGGAACTATCTGGGTGCTTTACTGGCTCAGTTGGTAGAGCATGCAACTTTTTTTTTTTTTTTAAGATTTTATTTATTTGAGCATGAGCAGGGGAAGGGGCAGAGAGACAAGCAGATTCCCTGGCTAAACAAGGAGCCTGAAGTCAGCCTTGATCTCGGGTCTCTGACATCATGACCTAAGCCAAAGCCAGATGCTTAACCAGCTGAGCTCCAGATGTCCTGAGCATGCAACTCTTCATCTCTGGGTCTTTGAGTGAGCTCAAGCCCCACTGAGTTTACTTATTTAAAAAAAAAAAAAAAAGTCTTCATCCAAAATAAAATCTAGAAACTACGTGATTTTTTAAAATATATGCACAGTGAAGTATCAAGGTTTAATGATTAAATATCACTGCCTTGAAGGAAATTTTATATGTATATGAAAGAATCTAATGAAATCAATAGACCCAATCTTGGGAAACACATATATACAAAATTCTGAGAGGTTTATGAATGTTCATGTCCCCTCCAAAGGCTATCCACAGAAGTTCATGGGCACTCAGGTTAAAAAACTGAAAAACGGGATCCCTGGGTGGCGCAGTGGTTTGGCGCCTGCCTTTGGCCCAGGGCGCGATCCTGGAGGCCCAGGATCGAATCCCACGTCGGGCTCCCTGCATGGAGCCTGCTTCTCCCTCTGCCTGTGTCTCTGCCTCTCTTTCTCTCTCTCTCCGTGTGTGACTATCATAAATAAATAAATAATTAAAAAAAAAAAAAACAACTGAAAAACCTGACCTAAGGTATTCTACTAGTTGGAAATTTCCATTATTTACTCAGTGATTCATGCAGGGATCCTTATGAAGCACCTTTTACCAAATCACTAAAAGTTATAATTATTCAAAAAATAACAAATAAGTAAAAGCTGTAGTTATTATTTCTATTCTCAAATAGTAAGTAACTTTATGAAGTTGGGTGATTTCAACCAGAATCTATTTACAACACTATCATCTTTCTGAAAAGGGTTTCATGAGTAGACCAGTCATTCTGTGATACAATCTGCAGAGAACATTAAGAGGAAGATTACAGGAGAGGAAAACAAAGGAGTGAAATGTTTGAAATAATATGAAAAAGGGAAGTATACAGTGTTATGTACAAAATAGAGCTTGATAAACAATCTGGGATAATTCAGAGGCCATTTTTTTTTTATTAAATGTGTAAAAAGTAGTCCACACTGTACAAGCTCAAAATCAGACAAATGTACAAGAGTATATAATTGGCATATTTAGGAACTGTATCAACCCAAAAACACTGCAGATACAATCCATATTACATTCAATGTCTGCATATTTACATAATACCTACTGCAAAATAAATACAAAATTAACTGTCATCATTTTAGATGTACATGTGATATAGGTCAAAACAAAGGCAATTTTTTTCAAACAAAAAAATAAAGGTAACTTTTCAAAGTATCAATTCATTATATTGTGCAAAAATACTGCAAGACTAATATAAGAGTTTCATTTAAGTTCAGTCAGTAAGATATGTTTCTACACTACTGAAATACAGCTAAAATTTTACACTGTAATTACCAATAGTACTTCTGATTTACAACTGACCTAAAAATAGTGGTTGCTAATACATATTCTTGACATTTTAAAAAATCTTCAAAACTTAAATACAATTCTAAAAGCGTATGTGCCTTGCCACTCCTTCAATAAACATGATTTATTTTAATACAGATCACAAAAATTCAATTAATTAACCAGAATTCTATATCTATTTCCTGCCTGCTATCTATTTCAATCTTAAATCTGACTTTATATCAAAAGTAGTGGTTCAGAATTCATTTCATAAGATTAATCCCAAGGATTACTGGGTAGTTTTTAAACTATTTCATTCCTTACAAATATAGACAGTATAGATGGGGAGTTCCTGGCATTAGAATTATGTGGGTAAAATCTGCATGGGCCTCACCTCAGAACTAATGAGAAACAATCTTCCAGAATGACTGTTTTGTTCTTTTTTTTTTTTTAAAGTTCCCGGGTAATAATGGTACACAGCCTGGCGTGGGAACCTCTGACCTACACCACTAGACCAGTGGGTCTCAACTTTTAAGGTACATTAGAATCACTTAGGGAAACTTAAAAAGAGAGACAAAACAAACAAACAGATTTGCTTCAGTTAGATTGAGAGTGGTGTCCAGAAACCGTATTTTAAATAGTCCTTGCAGCTGGCCCATAAACCACTCAAAGAAATAATGCACAGCCTTTATAAATGAGTACATTCGGTGATTGAGGTGACATTGTCCTGCAAGTGCTAATGAACCCTGCCCTAGGCAAGTTTTAGCTATTGTTTGAGGACAAATGTAGCCTTTTAAATATATTTATATTCTTAAATATCAGGTAAAGTCAAGTAAATTGAGAGATCGTAATTCACTCATTAAAGGGACCGGCTTTCCAACAAACTGTTTAAATCTTTAAACAGATCAGTCTTAAGCAGTCAGCTTAAATCTAATGCCCTCTCTATGGTTAATTAGCCTGATACAAGATCAGAGGTAGTAATTCCAGCTTACCAAAAATGTAATGTAGAGTATAAAAGATACACATTCTAAGCCTACACCCTTATTTATAGGCTCTGTACAGTCTCTATGTAATAGACACTGGAGACCACTTGGATATTAAATAATACTAAAACAACGAATAATATACTCTCGATCTTAAAAAATAAAATTTCATGTAATATTTGCCTCACATAAGTTTCTAGTGAAAATACTGAGGGAAAAATGTAGAAAATACTAAAAGTATCATGCTGCCTCTTTTCTGAAGAAGCTATTTGCTAATTTTCCACCATTCTTATCGTGGTCTATAAAATGGGTAGTTGGTATAGATATCATTCTACTTTACAAATTTTTTTAAAAGCACAGAAAAAGTAACCACATGGAAGGCCACACAGCAAACCAGAGGATAGACAGAACTAGCGATTAGACCTCCCATTTGTAAAGTTGAACTCATATCAATTTTTCAACTGTATCTCAGTGTGTGATGACTTAAGTATTATAAATACTGAAGCACATCTGAGTGTGTGACAGTTCTATCACCCCTGCCAAACACTAAGGGTAAGGATCATCTACTTTGAGCCCAGAGAACACAGGAGAACAAAAGAGCAACCACATCAGGAAACAGAGCAGACAATCAGCAAGATCTATCTGGAATCCTGCCCATATGCCCAATGTCTAAGATGCTATTATTTGCTATGTACACATGTCTCCATCATGTTCTTCACAAAGGCTTATACCACCTCTTTTCCAATGGCATATGTGAATAAACAGTTAGCATTTCTTCTTAACAAAGCAATGAAAAGGCAATTACCAAAAACTAGCACTGTGTTGCCAGAAAGGCAAGTCCTTTCATAAATAAGAAATTGAATCTTTTAAATCCATACTTATCAAGATGTCAAAAAATTCATCCTAGTCTTCAATCGCTTAGAGTCTAGACCATTTTCCAGTTTATAAATCATTCAAGGCCAAAATAATGAATTTGAAAACTACGCAGAAGTTGGAAAATTACATAAAAATATTCAACCGAGTGGCATTATGTCTCCTACCTGGGGGACAAACTTCTTGAATGCAGAAACAAAGTTACAGAGCCGCAGTCCTGGGGAAAGCACTGCAAAATGTGAGACAGTGACATAAGGCACTACCTTCCCTCCGTCTCCACTGATGCCACCCTGGACACTGGCACATGGGACAGGGAAGGGAGAGCACACAGACACGCTCAGTTTCTCACGTCCTCTTAGCTAGTTTGGCAGTCAACTGCTTTTCTCTTTCAAATTCCTTCTCGCGTTGCTGCTCCCTCTCCAACTCTTCTTTCTGCCTCTTCTGCTGTAGTTTAAGTGCTCTTTTCTGTGTCAAAAAAATTTTAAAAGAAGAGAATAATCAAAAAAAAAGAGAGAATAATCAAGGCTTATCAGTTATGGCCTCATTTCAAAGTAGCAATGATCGGATTTGAGGTAATCCACAAGCATTAATAAATTTTGCATTTAAGGGACACCTGGGTGGCTTAGTGGTTGAGTATCTGCCTTTGGCTCAGGTCATAATCCTGGGATCCTAGGATCAAGTCCCACATCAGGCTCCCCACGAGAGCCTACTTCTCCCTCTACCTATGTCTCTCCCTCTCTCCGTGATCTCTCATGCATAAATAAATAAATTTAAAAATAAAAAAAAGTAAAAATAAGAAAACCGTGAGTCATGAATTATGTTATTGAATATAAATATCTAAGTCAGAAAATGAACTGAAAAAAAAAAACAGTTAAACCTCTACTTCTATAAAGAATGTGAAAGAACTTTCCACTCACTTTTAGCTTTGATGTCTTTTCATGAAGCATCAGCATCTCTTTTCTTATATTCACCAACTTGGCATGATAGTGTTTGGCTTCAGTGAACTAAACTCGGAAAAGGAAAAGTCAGGTTAAAATAGTCTGAAATTTAAAAAAATAAAATAAAAGCAAAAAAACGACTGAAGTAGTAAAATGGATGAGTAATAAATTACAGTTCATTCTGCCTCAATCGGTCACATCTTTTAAAGCCTTAATTATCTTCACATTTCAATTGCAAAATTCAAATTTCATTTAGACCATTAGGCATTTGAAAACACTTGATTCAGTTCAAATGAGAAAAAAAAAAGTTACTAAACATAAAAGTAGACATTTATATTGTGTACAAGGTAACATTCTGCTTTAAAAACATGCACTATAGGGATCCCTGGGTGGCGCAGCGGTTTGGCGCCTGCCTTTGGCCCAGGGCGCGATCCTGGAGACCCGGGATCGAATCCCATGTCAGGCTCCCGGTGCATGGAGCCTGCTTCTCCCTCTGCCTGGGTCTCTGCCTCTCTCTCTCTCTCTGTATGACTATCGTAAATAAATAAATAAAATTTAAAAAAAAACATGCACTATAAAAAAAAACAATGCACTATAATCCTAAAATTTTATTAAGACTATCCAGTAATGCTATCAGTTTCATTTAAGAAAAAGTAGAACACTATCTTTACAAGGGAGAGCCTGAGTCAGAGTACACAGGACAATTTAAGTGAAGTGTCTACCTAGCAGGAAAAACCAAGCTGTGGTCAGAGAATCCTGAGAGGGCTGTGGACAAATCTAGTCATGTTCCTTGGGCTTCTCAAGTGAGACCAAGCATAACTATCTCTGTAAGGACACTTTTCTTCCCAAGTCATAGTATGTATAGACATTCCATCTCAGCCAGAGATGGGCACGAAGGGAAAAAAGCACCTCATTCTCAGGAGTCAAGGTTAACAGAAAGAGAAGACCAAGTAACAAGAATGAGAGAAGCATCAGTAAAGAAATTAAAAACCTACATGCATCTACAAGTAAAGTCTTAATCTGATGAGCTCTAGAGCTTACAGACTCTCTTTTCTCTCCCTTTCTCTCTCTCTCTCCTATTCTCTCTCCCCCCACCCCCCAATCTCTAAGCCTTAACAGTTTCAGTTCCTGAATGATAAACCACTCTTGGGCTGAGAGAGGAAAATATAGGAAGACTTGGTTTCTGCCCCTGCAGACTGAAGCAATACTAATACATCTGCTTGGTTCCTTCATCTATCATCATTCACTCAGCAAATGTTTGTCAGTGGGGAAGACAAAAGTAGGTCAGCGTAGCCTTGTCCATCCCCTTCACAAGTCAGAAAACCATTAAGTGAAAGACTTTATATTTACTACTTGAGGCTTCTCCCTAATGCTAGAGAAGATGAACTCTTTTTGACCATTATAAAGGGAAAACTTTACTGAGTCTCATTTGTCCAAAAAAAGGTCCATTTTTTGACATATTTATGAAAGCCCACAAAATCATGCAAACCAAGCTACTGCTTAACGTTGAGGTGAAAAAAAGGTAGCCACAAGTTCCTTATTTTTGTTAATTCCCTGCTTCTTAAAATTGAGTATCAGTTCCTCTCATCAAAAAGCTATAAAGCTTCTGATGAAATTCACTACTGTCACATAGACTGAAAGATAGAAAGGGTCTGTAAAGGACCCCCAAAGGGTCCATTTCAGGGTTAATCTGTCATGGCATTATTAATCGGCCATACAATTAAAGAAAATGCTCATTTTTAAAAAAGCCATGTAATTGATTAGGGGAGATGCACCTTCCTTAAGTGGAAACACAGTACTCCAAAAGCTCCTTACTTTCAGTTCTCTTTTAGAAGTCTTTAATTATGAGCAAATCTATTCCAGACTTTCACAAATAAGTTCCATTTTCTATTACAAGCTCACCATTTGAAAGGTAACAATTCAAGACTATGCAAGTTCTAGTAAAGTAAATTCAAAGTTTCCTATTAAAAGACAAATTCTAAACTTTAAAAATTAGAAAAATAAATAAATTTTAAAAATTAGAGGAAAGATCCTAAACATACCTAAGTACAAAGTTGCACAGGATATACCTAGCTATTTCTAAGCCAAGAGCTCATTACACTATGTCAACTAAATCATACTTACCAAAGCATTAATATCCAACATAGAATGACATTCTTTAAATTTTGAAATCTCTTGTTCCAGTGTGTCTAGTAATACAACTTGGTTCTGTCTGAAACAAAAGCGCATAGCCAAAATAAACTGTACATACTGTAAGTGCTGGAATCACATTTCATCTTGGTTAATATCAAAGATAAAAATTAAATTGAAAATGTATTGACTCTCCAAGGCTTAATCTTTTTCAACATAACATTCCAGGGGTGTGTGAACAGCTCAGTTGGTTAAGTGTCCAACTCTTGATCTCAGCTCGGGTCTTGACCTCAGGGTCGAGTTCAAGCCCTGTACTGGGCTCCATGCTGGGCATGGAAGCTATTTTAAAAATAATAATAATGATAATGATAAGGACACCTGGGTGGCTCAGCAGTTGAGCGTCTGCCTTTGGTATGGCGCATGATCCCCAGGCTCTGGGATCGAGTCCTGCATCAGGCTCCCTGCAGGGAGCCTGCTTCTGCCTGTGCCTATGTCTCTGCCTCACATGAGTAAATAAATAAATCTTAAAAAAAATAATGATAATAACATTCCAAAGTCACATTCTGATAACTGTCTTTTTAGTATCACCTAAATGAGCAAGTATTCTATAACTGAATCTAACGTAATAATTGAAATCACCAAATCATTTAAAATCATTTTATTATTTGTTATTTCTAGCAACTCTCTTTATTATCCAAAAAGTTTTTTTTACTATCTTGCCCCAAAACATTATTTTATGTATATTAAAATTGCAACACTACCATAAAGGGAATGGGGAGCAATGACTTTTTAGAGTTGGGGAAAATGTAGTATTAAGGGATACTAAATCAGAAAAGGTAAAAATGAAGATGAAAAAAACAGGACTAGGGATGCACCTGGGTGGCTCAGTAGGTTGGGCATCTACTTTTGGCTTGGGTCATGATCCCAGAGTCCTTGGACCCAGCCCTGAATTGGGCTCCCTGCTCAGTGGGGAGTCTGCTTCTCTCTCTCCCTCTGCCTGCTGCTATCCCTGCTAATGCTCTCTATCTCTGTCAAATAAATAAGATCTTAAAAAAAAAGAAAAGAAAAGAAAAACAGAACTAGGAATCACAAGATTCCCCACCAATAACCAGTTGTGTAATCTTGGAAATTTAGTTTATTTCTCTGGGCCTAAATTTCTTTATTAATAAAGTGAGAAGGTCAGACCAGGTAACTTCCAAGGGTCTTCATTAAAATTCTGATTCAAGGGCAGCCCGGGTGGCTCAGCGGTTTAGCACTGCCTTTGGCCCAGGGCATGATCCTGGAGACCCGGGACTGAGTCCCACGTCGGGCTCCCTGCATGGAGCCTGCTTCTCCCTGCCCGTGTCTCTGCCTCTCTCTCTCTCTCTGTGTGTGTGTGTGTCTCTCACGAATAAATAAATAAAATCTTTTTTAAAATAAAATAAAATTCTGATTCAAAACCTTCTATTGAGAAAAAGAAGCCAACTGCCCTGATATTCCTCTCCAGATCAACCAGTACTAGGATCACAAGAATAAGTAACATTGAGGGGCCACTGAATTATACATTTTTAAAGAATACTACAGGCAAAGCAAAATATGACATGGCTTGCTTGCAAAACTATGCTAAACAGGGATGCCTACCCGGGTGGCTCAGTGGTTGAGTGGCTGCCTTCCACTCAAATCCTGATCCCGGGCTCCCTGCAGGGAGCCTGCTTCTCCTTCTGCCTATGTCTCTGCTTCTCTCTCTGTGTCTCTCATGAGTAAATAAGTAAAGTCTTAAAAAAAAAAAAAAGAATAAAAAACTATGTTAAACAGAGAAGAATGATGAAAAAAGAAATAGCAACAAAGAGAGTGAAGAGCAGTAACAACATCTACACCATCCAACAGTGAGTTTGAAATACCCCCTAGCTCACAAGTTTGTCCTTTCAGCTCTGAGACCACAAAATGTGAAATACACAATGAATAAGAAGAGAACCCAGCAAGTCAATGATCCAACATAAGCAAGACAGCAATGACAGACTATATTACAACTAGAAAACAGTAAAGAAAAATCAATGAAACCAAAAAGCTGGTTCTTCAAAAGATCAATAAAATTGATAAACCTCTGGACAGACTTACAAAGAAAAAAAAAAGAGAAGACATAAATTACTAATATAACCTATAGAAGAGAAATCATCTCTGATTCCATGGACATTAAAAGGATCAAAACAGAATACTTTCATCAATTCTGTCCACAAAATTGATAATTTAGATGGAAATGACTAATTCCTTGAAAGACACAAACTTCCAAAACTCACATAAGGACACACAGATAATCTATGTAGGCCTATATTTGTTATAGGTATTCAATCAATAAGTAATAACCTTCCAGAAATGAAAATACCAGGAACAGATAGCTTTACTCACAATTTCTACTGAACATATAAGAAAGGAATTATACCAATTCTCCACAATACCTTCCAGAAAACAGAAGCAGAGGGAGCACCTCCTAACTCATTCTACGAGGCTAACGTTACCCTAAAACCAAAACCAGGTACAGATATTACAAGAAAGGAAAACTATAGACCAGCCTCTTTCATGAATATAAACGTAAAAAATCCTCCACAAAATATTAACAAAATGAATCCAACAATATATAAAAATAATTATACACCACAGTCAAGTGAGATTTATTCCAAGTATGCAAAGCTGGATCAATATTTGAAAATCAATTAGTGTAATCCGGGACATCAACTGACTAAAGAAGAAAAATCCTATTGTACGATGCAGAAAAGGCATTTGATAAAGTCGAACAATTATGATTAAAAACTCAAACCAGGACGCCTAGGACTCAAACCAGGTGGTTCAGTGGTTTGGAGCCTGCCTTTGGCCCAGGATGTGATCCTGGAGTCCTGGGATCAAGTCCCGCATCAGGTTCCCTGCATGGAGCCTGCTTCTCCCTCTGCCTGTGTCTCTGCCTTGCTCTCTCTGTGTCTCTCATGAAAAAATAAATAAAATCTTTAAAAAACAAAAACAAAAACAAAAAAAACCTCAACAAACCAGAGAAAAGAACTTCCTCAACTTAATAAAGAACTTGATTAAAAAAAAAAAAAAGCCTCTAGCTAACATCATACTTATGAGGAACTAGATGCTTTCCCTTTACAACATAAGGAAAGATCGTCTATTCTCACTATTCCTACTCAACAATGTACTAGAAGTTCCAGCTAATGTAATGAGACAAGAAAAGAAAAGAAAATGTATACAGATTGGAAAGGAAGAAATAAAATTCTCTTTGTTCACAGATGTCATGTCTGCCTCTGTGGAAAATCCCAAAGAATCAACAAAGTATATGAGTATAGAAAGGTTTCAACTTACCAGATTAATGTATAAAAGTGAGCTGTGAATAACTAGAAACATTACACCTTTTATAATAAACTCCCCTCATATAAATACTTCATTATAAATCTAACAAAATACATATAGAAGTTATATGCAAAAACTATAAAACTCTCATGAAAGAAATAAAAAAAAGATCTAAGCAATAGATATTCCAAGTACATGAAACAAAAAACTCAATTTGTTAAGATATCAATTTTCCCAACTTGATCTAAGTTCTATGCAATCTCAATTTAAATTCCACCAAGCTATTTTGTAAGTATCAACAAACAGATTCTAAAATTCATGCAGGGGACGCCTGGGTGGCTCAGTGGTTGAGCGTGTCTGCCTTCAGCTCTGGGGATCAAGTCCCAAGTCCCGCATCAGGCTCCTTGTGGGATGCCTGCTTATCCCTCAGCCTATGTCTCTGCTTCTCTCTGTGTCTCTCTTGAATAAGTAAATAAAACCCTTTAAAAAAATTTAATTTAATTTAATTTAATTTAAAAATTCACACAGAAAGTCACAGAATAGCCAACACACGATGAAGAACAAGATGGGAAGACCTACACCACCCAATTTCACAATTTAGTATAAAACTACAGAAGTCGAAACAGCATGATATTAGTGAAAGAACAGACACTTGATCAATGGTATAGAAAGCTCTTAAATAGACCCACACAAATACAGACAACTGTTCTTTGACAAAAGAGCAAAGGCTGGGGCACCTGGATGGCTCAGTCCGTTAAGCATCATTTGTCTTGGGCTCAGGTCATGATCCCAAGATCCCGGGATCAAGCCCCACCTCAGGCTCCCTGCTCAGCGCAGACCCTCTCCCTCGGCCTGCCACTCCCCCTGCCTGTGCTCTCTGGCTCTCTCTGTCAAATAAATAAATAAAATCTTAAAAAAGAGAGAGAGAGAGAGAGAGCAAAGGCAACCCAGTGAAGACAGGATAGTCTTTTCAACAAAGGTGAAGGAACTGAATAGTGATATGCAAAAGAAATTAATCTAAACACATATCTTACAATCTCATAAAAACTCAACAACAGACCATAGATCTAAATAAAAAACACAAACTAAAAAATCTAGAAGGAAACACAGGAGCAAATCTAGGTGACCTTGATTTGGAGATGAATTTTTACATGAATATCAAAGCACGATCCATGAAAAGAAAAATCTGGTAAGTCAGACTTGTAAAATTAAAAACTTGGGACACCTGGGTGGCTCAGCAGTTGAGCATCGATGCCTTTGGCTCAGGGTGCGATCCCGGAGTCCCAGGATCGAGTTCTGCATGGAGCTCTCTACATGGAGCCTGCTTCTCCCTCTGCCTGTGTCTCTGCCTCTGTCTCTCATGAATAAATAAATCTTTTTTTTTAAGATTTTATTTATTTATTGATGAGAGACACGGGCGGAGGGGGGGGAGGTCACAGGCAGAGGGAGAGGGAGAAGCAGGCTCCACGCAGGGAGCCTGACGTGGGACTCGATCCCAGGTCTCCAGGATCACACCTTGGACTGAAGGCAGCGCTAAACTGCTGAGCCACCTGGGCTGCCCATAAATAAATCTTTTTTAAAAATTAAATTAAAAACTTCTGCTCTTGTAAAAGATACTACTAAGAGAACAAAAAGACAAACCACACACTTGAAGAAAATACTTGCAAGACATATGAATGACTTGTATCAAAAGTATACGAGGAACACTTAAAACTCAACAGTAAGAAAATAACCTGATTTAAAAATAGGCAAAAGATCTGAATAGACTTACTGTATAATCATGAATTTGTCTGATCTTTGTTCCAGGTTCCTGGAATGTCTATTTTAAGACCCTTGTAATTTCCCAAATGATAGAAGTATCTTCATTATTCACGAACTCCTCTTAGAGCATGCCAGGGTTTATGCTAATAAGGTGATGGGGGCTGTTCATGCCAGAAAATCAATCACATGGTTACAACAGGGTTGGGGCTTCGAGCCAAGTGTTATCAGTCCATGTGATATCATGACTGGTATCAGCCCTCTCTCCAGAGAAGTTGGGGAGGGTGTAGGAGAGTGAGTTCAATTACATGGCCAACAATTCAATCAATTATGCTTACAGAGTGAATGAAGCCCCAATAAATACTCAACTCTACTCATCCAACCTCCCCTACAAAATCTTTATGACTTTTTGCCATAAGAATTTACTAGCTTTAATATACAAGGCATACCACACACTAGGGATAAAGAAAATCTCATGGGAATTAGCAGAAAACCAAAAGTGTTGCCAATTCCCTAACTCAAGGAGTGTACCACACAGAATAGAAGGTAGTACCACTTTCATACTCATTTATCACCTTTCAAATTCAAGGATTATAACATTACTTACTAATATGTACAAAATGAATATAGTGTTTTATTCTCCTCTCCTTTTACCCTAATACAGGCTTGTAAGGTAAATTTTCAAAGGGCAGCTCATAGCTAGTTCATAGCTAACCACTAGGAAAAGAAATGATAGGCCAGCTAGGGCAACCACGTGAGATCCTACCCAAGAGAAAGTAAAAGGTCAGTCTGCTTTTCTGGGTGGGAGCTGGTAAAGTTAGTATATATTTTTGCTTACTGATCCTACTTCATGAAATCCTGTTTTTCTCTTGGTGTATCCTTCAATCCTTTGTTTAAGTAGACTTATCTAATAGAAATAAAATGGGTCCTCTCAAAAATACACTTAAAGATTTTTGGCAACTCATGTGAACCAGTGACTGAAAACAAATGACTCTTATGGGGGCAATTTTGCGACACTACTCAGAAACCGGTGTATACCCATCCTGCAACACTCCCAGTAAGCAGTATCTTCATAAAACACTCTAGGAGTAGTATTCATTTCACTTTTTACATTTAAAGTTTTATTCTTTTAAGTGATCTCTACACCCAATGGGGGGGCTTGAACTCAGGACCCCAAGATCAAGGGTCACAGGCCAATAGAGCCAGCTCAGTGCCTCTCACTTTTTACATTCAAATTACATTAAGTACTCCTTCACTCCAATGTGCTAACACTAAAGACAGAAATATTCAACTGTATTAAATGTCACAAAATGTTATACCTGAATATAGTACATACACGTGTAATTTATGACTATGCCAAAGGGGAAATGAGTGCATCTATGGTTTTAGCTAGCTCACGTGAGTTCCTGAAGAGCTTGTTTTGATCTCTGCAGATCTGGCAAGTAGTGAGAAAGCAATCCTTCTGCCAGCTGCTCCACAGCTTTGTCTTCTACAGTCAAGTCCTCTAGTAATCCTTCATCTGGTGAAGTGTCACTTAAACCTGTCCCCAAGAAAAAATCAAATGTAGGAGTTGTTTAAATGGACATGGGGGTAAAAGAGTACTGGGGAGGGAAGGGGCTGGCAATGGGGTTCAGAGCACACACACAGGATACTACAGGCATCCTTCCTCTGCTTTTTTTAGCTTACCTTCTGAGTGTACTCTAAAAAACAGGATATAAGCACTCAAAAAATGTTTTTAAGCCATTAGTATAAGGCAGTGTCTGGATTAAACGAACATTAACATATGTAAAACATATTCTATATGGTTACATATTTTTCAGGGCAAAGGATTTACAGTTTTCAATGGATTATTAAGTGTCTGAGGCCTAAAAGTGGAGTCACTGAATAAAAGCAATAAATTCTTCTTTTCAGAAGCATGCAGAAATTTTATATACATATAAATGCAATAACTAAAAAAATTTTTTAATGAATGTAAGTAAAAATGTGGGTTAACATTTACTTTGCATATAGCTTAATATCTTATTTACATGTGAAAGGAATGTCATTTTATCATTTGTTAGGAGAAAGATTTTTCAAAGGATTTCTCTTGAGACTCAGTACCTGAATTTATCCTAGAAAATAGTGTATCATAATTGCATGTAAATCTCAACACAATGCCAGGAACTATGCCTCATACTTCTCCTTCAAATAACAGTATAAGCACTGTGTCAGACATTCAAAAACATCTAAAATGAATACTCATCAATGACTACTACTACCAAGAAAAGTACAAAAGAATTTCTAAACAGGGTTCGATGAATGGACAGGGATGCCTGGGTGGCGCAGCTAGTTGGGCATTTGGCTCAGGCAGTGACCTCAGTGTCTTGAGATCAAGCCTTGCACTGGGCTCCAGTTAGAGCCCAATGGGCTACTCCTCCCCAACATGTGTACATGCTCTCCCTCTCAAATAAATAAATAAATAAATAAATAAATAAATAAATAAATATTTAAATACACATGCACACACATATATAATAGGAAAAAGTGGAGTATTATGGATATTGTGACTGATGTATACCATCAGATGAGAAGTGAATAAAGTATATCTGAAAATTAATGCCATTGCTTAAGGCTTGGTTACAGTAACAGTGCAAAACAGCAACTATCTTTAAGGAAATAAAGAAAACAAGTATTACAGACAAACAATAGAAACACCCAAATAAGGATATGTCCACTTTAAGGAATAACAATACACTTCTCTCACATTAGATAGACATTTTAAACTCATAGACCTCGCCCTATTCTTCCCCAATCTTTTGGTTAATTATGGAAGAGTCTACCTTGCTCACACTTCTAAATACATTAAGTTACTAAGTTCAAGGCACTTCACTGTGGGAGATTAAAGAAAAAGAGAAGGATCCTTACCCTACTTATAAAAGAAACATTAGATACACACCTGTATTAGCACTAGTTTCCAAGATTATAAGAATAAATGAAGCAACTGTCCTTCTCTGAAAGGGCTCGATACAGAAGAATTATAACCTATGAGAAGTGCCATTAGCAAACCAGAAACTGTTACAGGATTTCAGAGAAGAGAAAGATCATGTTCACCAGGGAAGTCTGAGAACAACTTCTAAAGGAAGTGTGGGAACTGGAGTTTAAGCTTGCAGAATGGATAGAATTTTCTTTTTAAGTATTACTCATTGTAAAAACTTAAAACTCAACAAGACAGAGGTATAAGCTGAAAAGTAAAATAAATACTCTTTCTTGGAGAGCTAGGCTGGCTCAGTCAGAAGAACATACACAACTCTTGATCTCAGAGTTATGAGCTCAAGCCCCACACTGGGTGTAGATTACTTAAAAATAAAATCTTAAAAACTCTTTCTCATTCCCTTATTCCAGTCACTCTGCAGTTTCTTACGTGGCCTTCAAAAAAATTGTCTTTGCATACCCATGCATAAATCCTGTTTTAATCATAAAGGAAACATTACACATATTGTTCCTTTCTTAAATATAAATATTAAATATCTTCCATATGCACATATACACATCTACTACATTATTTTGAATAGAAAATAATTCTACCATATTGGGGCACCTGGGTGGCTCAGTTGGTTGGGCATCTATCTGCCTTCAGCTCAGGTCATGATCCCAGGGTCCTGCTCAGTGGGGAGTCTGCTTCTCCCTCTGCGCCTATCCCGACTAGTGCCCGCATGCTCTTTCTCTCTCTCTCTCTCTCTCTCTCATCAAAAAATAAATAAATAAAATTCTACCATACTTTGCTTACCAGTTCTCTGTTACAGACTGAATATTTGTGTGTTGTGTGTCCTCTCTCCCCATTTCCCCTAGCAAAATTCTCTTGTTAAAGTCCCAACCTCCAAGGTAATGGTATTTGGAGGTAATTAGGTTTAGATGAGGTCATGAAGGTGGGGCTCCATGATGGGATTAAGATAAAGAGAAACCGGAACTTTCTCCCTCCACCACGTGAGGACACAGTATGAAGACAGCTGTCCGCAACATCAGAAGAGGGCTCTTACCAGAACCTAATAGACCAGCACATAGATCCTGGACTTTGTAGAGCTCTAGAACTTCTGGAAATAAATGTCTGTTGTTTAAGCCACCCAATCTATAGTTTTGTTGTAGCAGCCCATGTAGACTAAGATACCTAAGGATGGGTATTAGGTCATTCTCACTTTTTACTATTTCAAACAATGTTGTCCTGAGTTGCCTTGTCTTCATATATCACGTCAATGTTCTGGTAGGATAAACTCTTAGAATAATGGGACAAAGGGTTTAGGCGTTTCTTTTTTTTTTTTTTTTTTGGTTTAGGCGTTTCTTAAACAGACATTGCAAAATTGCCTTCCTAAAATATAGCACCAATTTATACTTTTACCATCAATCTTTGAAGCCTCCTATTTCCAAATGAGTAAGAATTCTAAAGAAGTGGAAGGAATACTATACGGTTAAAAAAAAAAAAGGCTACATAAGGAAAGGTGGGAATATGGGATTGCTCTGGAAAAAGAAGATAGTTTATGGTGTCTAGAGAATAGGACATATGCAATGTGAGCTTATAGGACCAGCCCATGGGGATCCCTGAGTATCCAGCTAAGGGGTTTGACCCTTTAGTTAATAAGCAGTAAGGAGCCATTTTAAGGTTTCCAAGCAAGAAAATGACTGAAGCTTTATCTTGGGGCAGTGATATGACAACAGTGGGACAGGTGCAGTGAAAGAGTAAGACTGGAGGTGGACAGACATACAACTGTCCCTGTAAGAGTGAAACTACAGAAAGGAGATGGGAACTGAGGAGTAGAGCCACCTAGACCAGAGGTAGGAGGCAAGTGAGAGGACAGTCAAGAGCAACGCCAGAGTTCCAACGGACAGTGACTTGGCACCACTAACAGAATCAGACTCCTACAAGCCGAATGCAAGGTTCGCACAGAACAACCACGTCCCAGTATCCAGCAGGCAGAGGAGGCGGCAAACCGCACGTAAATACAGGGAAGTCGTGTTTATGGAAGCAGCTCATGAAAGTGTAAAGAGGAGGCGATCACGGAGGAAAAGCATGACCAAGAGAGAGCCGAAAACACTATTTTCAAGTAGATCCTATATCCCTAGAACCTAGGAACCTAGATAAAAGCCTTGCCTTTCTCATCCGAGGTTCCTCATCTGGAAAGAAACTGTTTTGACTATTTTCTCAATTTTCCCAAGGACGGTGCGTGAACAGTACCATCCAGGATGCCTGGCAAGTCTATTTTTCACATTCAGTGGGTGGCGTGGGTTATTAGGGCTTAAGTCGCTCCTGGAACTCGGGCTGAGAGAGCAAGACCGACCTCCATGAGCGAGGCGTCAGGATCCTCTGAATGACAGACCGACCATCCGCCCGACAAATTCATCCTCAACCATTCACGCGTAACAAGTAGCCAAAAGCGCGGGAGTCCACACCCAAGCGCAGGGCGACCCCACCGCCCACCGCCCACCGCCCACCGCCCCGCAAACACCGCTTCCCGTCCAGGCTTCGCTCCCCACTCATTCAGCGCGGCACCGGGGCGGCGCGACTCCCCACTTCCGCGCGGGGGCCGGAGCCTCGGGGACCCGCCGCTCTCCTCAGCGGAGCAGCCCGGGAGACCCACCCACTCGGGTCCCGCGCCCGCCCCGCCCCACGGCACGTACCCGGCGTCGGCTCCCCGGGCCCCAGGCCGTGCGGTGGCCCTGCCAGCGCCCCGTCCGGGGACGTCGGCCCAGGAACACTCATGTCCTTCCCGCTGGGCACAGGGAAGGGGCAGTTTGCGCAGACGGTCAGCGGCAGGGAGAGCGCACTCAACGCGTCCAGCGCCCAGCCGGACCCGAGCGGCAGTCGCACCCGGAAATGACGGAAGCGGAAGACGGTGTGACACCCCGCCCCCGGCCGTCCCCTTTTCTTGCCTCCGCCTCCGCACGACCACCCGCTGCGCTGCTGGGACTCCGCGCTGACGTCGTCGGAGTCGGGTGCAGGGCGCGGCGTCGGTCGAGTCCGTGTTTCCGGGGTCCCGTTCCTGCGCCCGGTGGTCGGGGAGCGGGGTGGAGAAGAGGGCGCTCCCCGGTGGGTCGCCAGGGAGGGGAGAGCTTTAGTGTCGAAGGTGATCGTGCCGTCGGGCTCTGTTCGCCGAAGCCCGGCACCGCTTTTCAGGTTCTTGTCCGTGTTCTGGAAACACCTTTTTTTTTTTTTTTTTTATAAATTAATTTTTATTGGTGTTCAATTTACCAACATACAGAATAACACCCAGTGCTCATCCCGTCAAGTGTCCCCCTCCGTGCCCGTCACCCATTCACCCCCACCCCCCGCCCTCCTCCCCTTCCACCACCCCTAGTTCGTTTCCCAGAGTTAGGAGTCTCTATGTTCTGTCTCCCTTTCTGATATCTCCCACACCTTGACAACCGGGAGTGCGTGCTTTCCCCGCGGCTCGAGCCGGTTTTTTTTTTTTTAAAAAAGTGGGTCTCTAGCGCTTTGAGCTTCGGACTGGCTAATTGGGAACTTGCCAAAATTCCGGTCTCCCCTACTTGTTTCAGGTGAATGATTTTAAGGCCTGGATTGCAGTATCTACTGGGCAGATTCAGCCAAATTACCGGAAACTGCGCGTGCAGAGTTCCTGTGGGATGACGTCACGGTTTTAATGAAAAACTTAGAAATGAGCAGAGGCAGCCCCAGACCAAATAGGAAGATCAGCTATGCGCTCCTGCCCTGGAGGCTCTCACCTTGAGTGTAATAATGGCTTTCTGACGTTGCACCCCAGAATCGCCCGCTCCCCGTTTTAGGGAGGGGGGGCAACGAAACCGTTTTTTTTCTTTTTTTTCCTTTTTTTTCTTTTTGCCAAAACCGTTTTCAAAGAAATGTAGATTTATGTCGAGCCTCAGAAACCTGCACCTGCTGCCCATTGCTCTTACCAGTGCATGCACACCCTCTTGGCCACCTTTCCTTGCTTACTATCACGGGCTTAGTCCCCAGAGCCTATGAATATGTTAAATCTCACCCACAAAGGCTAAGTTAAGGTTGCTAATTATTTGACTCTAAAAACAGATTATTCTGGGTTGTTAAATGGGCCAAATGCAATCACATGGGCCTTCCAAACGAAGGGGGGTGCACCGGGAGATGTGACTTGGAAGAATGATTGGAAGGCTTTGAGGGACGCCTGGGTGGCTCAATGGTTGAGCATCTGCCTTGGCTCATGGCATAATCCCGGGGTCCCAAGATCGAGTCCCACATACCGCTACCGGCATGAAGCCTGCTTCTCCCTCTGCCTATGTCTCTGCTTCTCTCTGTGTCTCTCATGAATAAATAAAATCTTAAAAAGGGGGGGGGGGCTTTGAACATAGAGGAAGAGAAACCATGGGCCAGATTTGTGGTAACTTCTAGAAGCTGGAAAAGACAAGGAAGTGGATTTGCCTCTAGAATGGAACTCGACCCTGCTGACACCTTAATTTTATTCCTAATGAGACCTATGTTAGACTTCTGACCTACAGAACTATGAGAAAATATATTTGTATTTTAAATTTGCGGTAATTTCTTACCGTGACAATAAAGTAGTGCACTACCCTTCAAACATCCTTTGTTCCTTCCCAACAACTACTAAAATCATGCCCTTTGATGTCTGCAGTGTTCCTGCTCATGCTTCAGCCTGGAATATTCTATTTTTGTCAAAGTCCTACTCATCTTTCAAGGCTTGGCCTAAGTAATACCTTTAAAATGATTCACAATCCCACCTCCCCATTCAACTTTCAGAAATTATAGTAATAACCTTTGCTCAACTACAAAGCATCTGGCTATTTAGCACTTAAACCATTCTTCTATTAGTTATCTCCTTTGACTTCCTTTATTAGATTTTAAACTCCAAACAAACTCTTATTCACAGAGAACCATACTGGGTTTTCAATAAATATTTATTGAATGAACTATTGGTTCTCCAGAGCCAAATTCCAAATACCTATAATCTTCAAAGTCTGAATCATATAAGATTGCAATAAGCTTGCCTGGTAACCCGGTTTGATTATTAGTATTATCCCAACTACATATTAAGGTCCTTTAGAAAAGACCTGTATCCCTCCTTTTTATCTCTTAGCATAGTATTAAGCATACTACTTGGATTTTAAGACTGGTTATTTGAATTTAATAGGATGAAGTTAAGATGTCACACCCTGCCTGTTTTTATCATCTTCTATTTAGCTTTCAAGAAAGATTCACATTGGGGATCCCTGGGTGGCGCAGCGGTTTGGCGCCTGCCTTTGGCTCAGGGCGCGATCCTGGAGACCCGGGATCGAATCCCATGTCGGGCTCCCGGTGCATGGAGCCTGTTTCTCCCTCTGCCTGTGTGTGTCTCTGCCTCTCTCTCTCTCTCTCTGTGACTATCATAAATAAATTTAAAAAAAAAATAAAAAAAGAAAGATTCATGTTAAAAATTTTAATGAATGTTCTTTTTCAACATTTTACTTTGATGTGACAAAAAAATGCATCAGCTAAATAGACAAGGAGGACTTTCTGCCAGGCCCATCTTGCTTTTTTTTTTTCTCCTTTTCCTTCTTTCCCCTACAGATTTTAACTCATTGTATCAAGTGCTTGTTGAAGATCCACAGTCTTCACCCTCCATTATGCAGGTACTGTGCACCTAATATTGCATATGATAGCTCAGAACATAAGGTTGGAATTTGATGTCAAAGAAGTAAACACAGTTCATTGAGTCATCTATGTCTTTCAAAATACCCTTCATTTACCCATTAGCCATTCTCTCTCTCCCTCTCTCCCTCTCTCTCCTCCAATCCCTCTTTTTTGGTTCCCAAGTTTTATTCAAGAAATCATACAAAATATTGCAAATAAGCGAGTTTTAATCCTCATCTTCCTTCTCCTGGTTAATCTGGACATAATGTGGGCAGCCCAGGTGGCTCAGTGGTTTAGTGCCACCTTCAGCCAAGGGTATGATCCTGGAGACCCAGGATCAAGTCCCACATTGGGGTCCCTGCATGGAGCCTGCTTCTCCTTCTGCGTGTGTCTCTGCCCCTCTCTCTCTCTCTCATTCTCTCTCATGAATAAATAAAATCTTTTTAAAAAATTGGAAATAATGTAAATCACAACTCTTTGCTGGGAGCAACTACACACAACCAATCACATAGATTATTCTTCAAATATTTTTTGGTGAGATGTTTTGACTACCTTTTGGAAAAAGTCAAAAGTTACCTCAGAAATTACAAGAATCTTGCTCTTGCTCCTTTCAGTGGTTACAACCCCTCCACCAAGATTCCCAACTTTTTTATTCACTTTGATTTTTTTTTTTTTTTTTTTAGTCCAAGCCTACTTATTTGGTCACCTTGATTCTCTCTTGAGGAAACTGCTCAAAATTGGCAGCATCCATGGTTGTGTTTTTTTTTAAGATTTTATTTATGTATTTGAGAGAGAGAAAAGCACAAGCAGGGGGAAGCAGGGGAGAGGGCAGAGGGAAAGGGAGAAGCAGACTCCCTGCTGAGCTGGAAGTCTGATAGCTTGATCCCAGGACCCTGAGATCATGACCTGAGTGAGCCAAAGGAAGCTGCTTAACCACTTAACCTACTGAGCCACCCAGGCATCCCCATGATTCCATCTTCTACAGGGCAGTGCAGTCAAGGGTAAACTTCAGAGCTTGCTTTTTTTTGTTTATTTTCTTGCCCCTCTTCACCATAAGCTTTTTCATGGGAGCCATGGCAGCACAGAGGCAGAAAGGGGGTCGTTCTGTTTTACACATCAATCCATTCCATATACCTTAGTTCCTAAGAATGGACTAGCCACCATAAGGTATAAAAAATAGGTAGAAATTCTGATTTCTATCCACCAAGAATTTATGTTCTACCATTTATATGTAGTAGGATTGGAGAATATGACGGTAAAGTAGAAATTATGTGGAATAGATCTAGAGGATTGTAAAGGGTGTAATGATGTCATATTAGTTTCCTATGCTGCTATAACAAATTACCACAAATTTAGTAGCTTAAAACAACACAGATTTATTATGTGACAGTTCTGGAGGTCAAAAATCCAAAATCACCCTCAGTGGGCTAAAACCAAGGTGTTGGCAGGGCTGGTTACTCTGGAGGCTCTGAAGAAGACTGTCTGCTTGTCTTTTCCAGCTTCTAGAGAGTGTCTGCGTTACTTGACTGCTGGCCCCATGTCCCACTGCCTTTTCTCCTTCTACTACCATTGTAGCATCACCTCTTCTACTCTAATCCTCTGGCCTCCCTCTTATAAGGGCCCTTTTGAGGACATTGAGCCCACCTACATAACCCAGGATTACTTCAGCATCTCAAGGTCCTTAATTTAACCACATCTGCAAGGTACTTTTTGCCATGGAAGAGAACATTTATTTACAGATTCTGAGGAATTGAAAGTGGACACCTTTGGCGGTGGGAGGCCATTATTCAAACAACCACAAATGCACAGTCATATAGTACACAATTGGGAAGTAACTAGAGAAATTTTTAAAACTTAAAAGAGGAAATGAACTTAAGCCAAGGCTTGAAGGTCAAGTCAAATGTAATACACAGAGAAAAAATAGTAAAGCCTCCCAACAGGAAAAAACACCACAAGTAGCAAAACAATACTTCAGACTCAAGGACTTCAAGATGCTGTCTTTGGGAAAACAAAACTAACCCAGATTCAACAGTGAATAGAAAACCTAACAAAAAAAGGTGTTGTATAGCCTTTTAGGCCAAAATAAGTGAAGATGACAAAAGATAACACAAAGTATAGTCATATAGCTCTGAAGAAGTCAGTCCAAAGAAACAATGTCCAGAAAGAGTTAAATACTGTATATATTCATAGCAAAAGAAAAACAAGCCCATTTGTCCTTGAAATCCAAAAGAGAAAGAGCTAATATAATGTAATAAATACATCAAAACTATTTTTGTTCACCTCAATTTTGTGGTTTTCCTTAAGTTTTCCTATATCCTTGACTTTTGCTAACTGAAAAGGAGTAGGTAGGTAGGGGATTCAAGTAAAGAAAAAAAATGTTAATACATGAAGATTTTTTACTCTTTTTATTGATCATGACGTCCTATATTTAGAATGTGCTAAGATTGATAAATCTCGGGATCCCTGGGTGGTGCAGCGGTTTAGCACCTGCCTTTGGCCCAGGGTGCGATCCTGGAGACCCGGAATCGAGTCCCGCGTCGGGCCCCCAGCATGGAGCCTGCTTCTCCCTCTGCCTGTGTCTCTGCCTCTCTCTCTCTCTCTCTCTCTCTGTGACTATCATAAATAAATAAAAATTAAAAAAAAAAGATTGATAAATCTACTCCCAGTTTAACCTACTTCTCTCACAGGATTTGCTTCACTTTCCCCTTTATTTTTCTCCATTCTTTACCAAAAACAGAAGAATGGGGGAGAGAGGATAAAAGACTTGAGTGAGGCATTGTCTGGGTGGCTTAGCTGTTTAAGTGGTTAAACCATCTGTCTTGGACTCAGTCATGATGGGGGAGGTGGTTCTGGGATCAAGTTCAAGCCTCAAGACCGGCTCCCAGCTCAGTGAGGAGTCTGCTGCTCCCTCCTCTCTCCCTCTGCCCACTCTCCCCAACCCCCATGCGCTCTCTCTCTCTCTCTCTCTCTCAAATAAATAAAATCTTTGAAAAAAAAAAAAGATTTGAGTGAAAAAGATGTAGAACTAGGGCCTTCAGAAAAAAAGCATGGTAAAGGGGAAAATAGAAAAACATCACAGCCCATGACATTATACTTCTAGTGGTTTAAAGGAGTTGCCCAATTTGAACATGCTCACACAGGGTATGCGCTCACAAAATAATAAAAAAGGAAGGGGGGGCGCCTGGGTGGCTCAGTTAGTAGGTCATGCAACTCTTGATCTCAGGGTTGTGAGTTCGAGACCCACAGTGGGTGTAGAGATTACTTTGAAATAAATCTTAAAAAAAAAAAAGAAGGAACTGAACATAGGAAATCAGAGACGTAGGTGTACTAAGGAAAAATAGTTTACCATTTTATCTATGGCTAACCAATCTAAAAGTTTGCTTAAGCAATTTTAACCACTTTTCTCTTATATATTTACATGAGAAATATTCTTTTACATTCACAAAGTGCTAATATACTTCCACTCACTGTAACTCCGCTACTCTTTCCATCATTCTGTAAAAATAAAGAAAACCCTCACTAAAGTAGAGTCAGGAAGCTAGCATGGGGAACAGTATTGCTCAGTTACAGGAAGAATCATCAATAACAGGCCCCAACAGAGAAAAAAATACATTGCATCTCCTATAAGTAATCAACTACCACTGCAATTCAGTCAATAAGAAACTCATCACACTGAACTTTTGCTTTCGTCCAATGGACTTTTATTCAAAACAACCCTTCCAACTTCCTCCTCCTCTTCTCCATAAAGTCACATTCTTTTTTTTTTAAGATTTTATTTATTTATTCATGAGAGAGAGAGAGAGAGAGAGAGAGAGAGAGAGAGAGGCAGAGGGAGAAGCTGGCTCCATGCAGGGGAGCCCGACACGGAACTCGATCCCAGGACTCCAGGATCATGCCTTGGGCCAAAGGCAGGCGCTAAACCGCTGAGCCACCCGGGGATTCCCCACATTCTTCTTTATTGGATTTGCCTGTGGGTTTGCTGTAGTGTGTATCCCTCCTATTACAATTCTTTGTTATTCCTGGATAAACCCATTTTTGCTGGTAGAACAACTGACAGTTTTTTTTTGTCTGCTTTTTAAATTTATTTATTATTTATTTATCTATTGGAGTTCGATTTGCCAAACAGTTTTCTTTTTAAGGTTAACAATTCTTTCATTGCACTATGTGAAAAGACATATTTTTACATGGATTATTTCACCAACACACTCTCCTAACCTTGCCACCAAAAGGTTTATAAAAATATATGCAGAGGTCAAAAGCAATGGCTTTGAAATGTTTTAAATAGACTATATTTTATTTTTGTTTATTTAAAGATTTTATTTTTAAGTAATCTCCATACCCAACACGGGGCTTGGACTCACAACCCGAAGATCAAGAGTGACACATTCCACCAACTGAGCCAGCCAGTCACTTCTATTTTTTAGGGTAATTTTAGGTTCACAACAAAATTAAGAGTAAAGTACAGAGATTTCCTATATACCTCCTCTTCCCCTCCCCAGTAGTTTTCATTAAGGTTCCCTCTTTGTGTTGTATATTGTGGGACTCCACAAACATATGATGACATGTACCATCACTATTAGCATCATACAGAGTAGTTTAACCGCCCTAAAAATCCTCTGTGTACTATTTATCAGTCCCTCCCTAACCCCTGCTATCACTGATCTTTTTACTCTTTTTCAGATTGGCATACATTTGGAATCAAACAGTATGTAGCGTTTTCAGATTGGCATCTTTCAGTAATATGCATTTAAGTTTCCTCCATATCTTTTTGTGCCTTGGTGACTCATTTCTTTTTGGCAGAGAAGTAGTATTCCATTGTCAAAACCCAATCCCATGCTTCAGAGCTGAAATATAATGGAAAGACAGAGTTTGGGATAAAGAAGAAGAATACTGTTATTGCTCTGCCTGGCCAAGAAGACTGCAGCAGGCTATGGCCTTCAAAAACTGCAAGCCCTCCTGGAGGAAGGGGCTGAGGTTTTTATAGGGAAAAACAGTATCTAGCTGGTTTTGACAGGAATTGTATACATGCTACTAGCCTCCTTCTTCTCAACTTTGGGGGTGGTACTGGCTTCCTGAAACAAAAGGCCAAGAAGGAAGGAGGGGAGGTTTACAGAAGGGAGGAAAAAGATTACTTTAAAATTGAGCTTTACTGAAGCATCAGTGCAGCCATTTTGATTTGTGTTCAACTTTATGCTTTTAACCAGTTTCAGGTGTGTTACAGTTTGTCCATTCACCTACTGAAGGACATACTGGTTGCTTCCAAGTTTTGCCAATTATGAATCAATTTGTGTAGACATAAGCCTTCAGCTACTTTGGGTAAGTATCAAGGAGCAAGATCAGTGAATTTGGTAAGAGTATGTTTAGTTTTTTTTTAAGAAATTGCCAAACTGTCTTCCAAAGTAACTGTACCATTTTATATTCCCACTGGCAATGAATGAGAATTTCTATTCTCCACATCCTCACAAGCATTTGGCAATGTCAGTATTCTGGATTTTGACCTCCTAATAGGTGTGTAATGGTATCTCATTGTTGTTTTAATTTGTATTTCCTGATAACATATGGCGTGGATCTTTTCATATGCGTATTTGCTGTTTATCCTCTTTGGTGAAAGGTCTGTTCAGATCTTTTGCCCATTTTTAAATCAGGTTGTTTTCTTGTTAAGAGTTCTTTGTATATTTTAGATAATAGTCCTTTATCAGATATGTCTTTTATAAATATCTTCTCCCCTCCAGTCTGTGGCTTGTCTTCTTATCCTCTTGATATTATATTAAAAATGAAAACTTGAGGGGCACCTGGGTGGCTTAGTTGGTTAAGTGTCTGACTGTGGCTCAGGTCGTGATTCTGAGGTCCTGGGATCCAGCCCTGTATTGTGTCTGGTTCATCTGGCTAGCTACTCAACCAGAAGTCTGCTTGTCCCTCTCTCTCTCCTCCTTCTGCCCCTCCCTCACTTGTGTTCTCCCTCTAGCTCCCTCTATCAAATAAATAAATAAATAAATAAATAATTTTTTTTTTTTTAATGAAAACTTGAACAGAACCTAGAACAGAGAGCTGGTTGTCTCCTTGAAAAGAGGGCAGATTCTCAAGTCTCCCACAGTAGCACCTGATCTTTTTTGACATTTATGGGTAAGGGTATCTTTCTGAAATATGCAGTGGAAATAGCAAGAGATCTGATGTCAAAGATGTGTTTCAGTCAATAACTAAGACTTTTATTAGCTGTATTAGGATTTTTTTTTTATTATTGCAGATGAATTAGTCCAAACTTGTCTAAGCCAAACAAGGAATTTATTAAGTCACTGAACTTGAAAATCCAGGAATTGATCTGGCTTCAGGGATAGCTATATCCATTTCCTCAAATGAAATCAGGAATATATTGCTCTCATTCACTCACTCCCTCCCTCCTTTTCTTTCTCTCTTTCATTCTCCACTGGGCTTTCCTCCATATTAGCTTCACTCCAGCAGCTTTCCCTAGAAAACAGCTCCAGGTTCTCATAGTTCTTACAGCTCTCAAGTGAAGCCAACTCACTCCTAGAATTCATTTATTTCATTCTCTTAAAAGCAAAACAAAACAGGGACACCTGGGTGGCTCAGTGGTTGAGTGTCTGCCTTTGGCTCAGGTTATGATCCCAGGGTCCTAGGATTGATTCCCTCAGGGAGCCTGCTTTTCTCTCTGCCTATGTCTCTGCCTCTTTCTCTGTGTCTCTCATGAATAAATAAAATCTTTAAAACAAAAAACACCTTAAATTACTTGGATCACAATGCCTACCTGTATACCACTCTCTGTATCCAGGGGATATAGAAGATCCTGATGGGCAAATGTGGGTCCCATGTAATGGAGAGAGGTTGAGCCCCTTGATTGACGTCCTCTTAGGAGTTCTAGAAAGGCACAGGAGTAGTTCTTTAAAGGAAAATCAGAATCCTGTTACCAAAAGGAGGAAGGAAATTGGCCCAACCAAAGCAACAGATGTCAAATATATCAGTTATGAGATTTGAATTAAGGCACTTAATCTCCGTGGTAATCTTAATGTCTCTGCTTTTGTTTTTTTCATCAGGAAAAAAGGTAGGAAGATGATAATACCAGACCCACTACTTGATATAATTCTTGTGAGTAAGAATCAAACATTCCATAAAACTTAGGAAGGATCTGTAAATGGTAAAACACTATAGGAAATAACAGCACCCCCTAACTAGGTACTCATGTGCCAGAAAAATATTATTTTTGTTATTAGTGCCTTGGTTACATATATTCACCAACCTTACCTTGGTTTCTTAAATAGACTTCTATGATAAGATAAAAGAGACTAAATGATTTAAATAAATATCAGAGGACTTCACAATTCTGTATTTTATTACAAACTTAGTTCTTTTGTACAATCAATGCCATACAAAAGGTAGTTTTGAGGGAGGGGAATATCCACTGGCTAAGCTGAAAACTAATGTTCCAGACCTACAGAGTTAGAAGATCAAGTCTTGAAGTATAGAAAATACCACCAACACCAAGGCTTTCTTCAGCATCAGGACCTCTTTGAATGTTCTCATTTTATTGGGGGCGGGGGGAAACGGGTGAGGGGTCTATTTTCTTCCATTCTTGTTTAGCATTCTGATGTCTGACTTACAATATTCATGAGTAAATGAATATTCATAATATTGAGTGGTAACCATTTGAAATATTAGTGCTTTGGTACTATTAGTAAAACTAGTGACAACTTTATTGTTAAAATTATTAATAATGGTTCAAAAGACAATAATTCTTTCACGTTAGAGTTTTCACAAAATTCATTTGTTAATCTTAGTGTATAGATATCAAAGTGGAAACCAAACATTATTGCTGTTTCTCTTTCTAGGTGATGCAGAAAGTGGGGTTTTAATGACTATAGGCAGGATATATTTTTCCAGTACTGAGCTTTCCTTTTAGGATCGATTTATTTAGGAGCACCTGGGTCGTTCAGTGGTTGAGCATCTGCCTTTGGCTAAGGGCATGATCCCAGTGTCCTGGGATCGAGTCCCACATTGGGCTCCTTGCATGGAGCCTGCTTCTCCCTCTGCCTATGTCTCTGCATCTCTTTGCGTCTCTCATGAATAAATAAATAAATTTTTAAAAAGGATTTATTTTAATTAGCTAGGGTCTATTTATCATGCTTCATTAAAATTGCTAAATGTAGTACATGCATTAGCTTTCCATAATAGTCCTTATTTCTTACTTAAAAATGTTCTCTTCACAATGTTTATGAATAATTTCCAAAGATCCTCCAGACCAGATGGTGAGATGATATATCAAAATTCACTTTCTTTGTAATGTAATGAGGTCAATAATAGAGTTCAGAATCTCCACTGCTTTTTTCAATTTAAAAATTCCTATAGGGATGCCTGGGCGGCTCAGCAGTTGAGCATCTGTCTTTGACTCAGGGTGTGATCCTGGGGTTCTGGAATTGAGTCCCACATCAGGCTCCCTGCATGGAGCCTGCTTCTCCCTCTGCCTATGTCTCTGCCTCTCTCTCTCTCTCTCTCTCTCTCAGTCTCTCATGAATAAATAAATAAAACCTTAAAAAAAATTCCTATGAATCAGGGCACCTGGGTGGCTCAGTGGGTTAGGTGTCTAACACTTGGTTTTAGCTCAGGTCATGGTCTTAGGGTGGTGAGATCGAGACCTGTGTTTATGCAGAGTTTGCTTGTCCCTCTCCCTCTGTTCTTCCCTGAACTTGAGTCCCACATCGGGCCCCCTGCATGGAGTGTGCTCCATTTGAGAGAGAGAGCACATTTATTTGTGTGCTCTCTCTCTCAAATAAAGAAAGAAAAATTTTTTTAATTCCAGTGAATCAAGTTATTTTTTAAAAGGTTTATTTATTTATTCATGAGAGACACAGAGAGAGGCAGAGACATAGGCAGAGGGAGATGCAGGCTCCTCGCAGGGAGCCCGAAGAGGGACTCGGTCCCGGATCCTGGGATCACAACCTGAGCCAAAGGCAGATGCTCAACCACTGAGCCACCCAGACATCCCAAAACAAAGTATCTTAAAATCATTGCCCTAGTTTTTGGCCTTCCTATAAATTTACCATCAATATGTTTTGAATTATCTTATGAAAGTGACATCATTAATTATTCACTTACCTTCATCTTTAAGTAATTTTTTCTAAACTGCTCATTTAATGTACTAGATGAAAAAGCACATTTAAAAGCATTAATTTTGGGGCTCCTGGGTGGCTCAGTCAGTTAAGCATCTGCCTTTGGCTCTGGTCATGATTCCAGGGTGATGAGATCCAGCCCCACACCCTGCTCCCTGCTCAGCGGGCAGTTCTCCCTCTGCCCCTCCCCCTGCTCATGCTTGTGCTTTCTCTCTCTCTGAAATAAATAAATAAAATAAAAAATAAAAGCATTAATTTTTAGTAACAGCTGTTAAAAACAAGACAACAGTCCCCAAAGTCATTTAAGCTCCATGTCACCAAACCAGATTTAAATACACTTTTGGCTCTCCCAGAAATGCAATTTTAAACCTGTTCCATCAGAAATCACGTGATGGGCACTAGTTAGGTCATCTGCCTGGGAGACCTCTGCCATCTCCTAAAGGGAAGTAACTTTGCAATAAGCAATCCGCTTTCTTGCCAGTATAAATTCCGAGTCCCTGCTCCTTTCTGCCTGTGAAAATCTTTCATTTTGTACAGCTCCTTGGTGCTGCTTTCTATCTGCTAGACTGGATGCTGTCTAATCCAAGTCGATTTTTGCTCAAATAAACTCTGAAAATGTTTAATATGCCTCACTTTAACTTTTAACACAACTAAAGATTTCCAAGTGTCATTTTACATTTTAGGGTTTTGGAAAAGTCTCTATTATAAGTTCTCGGTGTGGGTGGGTGGGAAATGGACTCTTAATTTACATAAAGACACAAATACAGTCTGTCTGTATTTCATCATAAACCTGATAGAACTATTCCTTAATGTCATGACTACTGCAGGATTTTGCCAGTTCTGGTTGCCCTGAAACCTGTTAACAGATTTCAACCAAATGAGATTGAAGATCTAATCGGCTGTATTAAACGATTCATGAATCAGCACCCCATCTAGCAAGTGGAGAGGCACTCTGAGGAGTTGTACAAAATGCAAGGTTTTCATAGAGCGTGGGGACAAGAAAGTCTCTAGCAAAAGAAAAGGATTGTTCCAAAGGAAGCTGTTTGTCAGGGGCAGAGCAAGGCCTCTTACTATGCAGATTACCTCACTTTTGGGGGATGGAGAGGTCCCAGGTGACAGACTCTTTGGCACTGGTGGAAACATTTCCTGATTGACACCTTAAGGCCACTTTTCTTGGGGAAGCCAATTATATTGGGTATTAAGCTCTGGTTTGGGAACTCTAAGTAACATCACTTGAGGCCTGCGATTTTTTCTTTCTTTCTTTCGTTCTTTCTTTTTTTTTTTTTTTTTAACAATTTTCCCTTTTCATTGGACTCTTAATTTCACTGAGATGTGATCAAATTTTAAGGCATTAGCACTACTCTCAGCTACTGTTCTGCAGTTCACAGGTTTGTTGCTCCTTTGTGTGGGATCTATAACTTTTTTACTTAGCCTTGTGATGTAGGTGATGGTTTGTTCAACTTCTTTAAGTTGGTTATTTTCCTCATACCTTAGATGTTCCAGTCTTAGAGAGTTCATTTGCTTGGTGGTTAGCAGCTATAAACATATTTAAGGCTTTTGAGAGAATATAATGCACCAGGGAGATTATTATAACAGGGAGGATTACTATAAGCAGGGTAATTCCCAGTATTTGGAGTGTACCTTAGAGCCACGGTCCCCAGGACCTAAACCAATCAAAATCAAATAAGCCAAAGAAAGACCCCATGGAAGGAGTTCACTTTTTTAAACCAAACAGTTTTAACCTCCCCAGGAGGGTAAATCCAGACATAGCAGGTGGTGTTGGACACTGCACAAACACCTCCATGATCAGCTAAAAGATAATCAAGAGTTATTCAATTATTAAGGATAATTTTAACCAGAGAGTCTAAGGATTTTGGGGGGGCTGCTGTTGCTTTAGCAGCAGATTTTGTAATGATTTTAAGAATTAATAAGTTTTTGTTCAAAGCTTCATTTGCATTTATCCCTAACCAGAGAAATAGGAACCTGCCAAAAGTAGTATCCTTTTTTTGTTTTAAAGGTTTTTGTTTGTTTGTTTGTTTGTTTTAATTTAGCTATTCATGAGAGACAGAGAGAGAGAGAGAGAGAGGCAGATACATAGGCAGAGGGAGAGGTAGGCTCCATGCAGGGGGCCCGATGTGGGACTCAATCCTGGGACTCCGGGATCATACCCTGAGTCAAAGACAGATGCTCAACTGCTGAGCCACCCAGGCATGCCAAGAAGTATCCTTTTTAATTTAACTAGGTAAATTTAGGGACGCCTGGGTGGCTCAGCTGTGTATCTCTCAGGAATAAATAAATAAAATCTTTTAAAAACAATGTAAATGTAGAAGAGTTACCAATGAGATTGTCACCAGCTAGACCCCAAGACCTGACTTTTACTGCCCACCTGCTTATACCCACCAACCCTTTGTCCCATGTTTTTCCTTTAGCTCATCTTTCCAGCTTATCTCTTAACTCAGGCAAGAGACCTGAGTGGCATAGCTCCATGATGGAAACTGAAACTGCCCTTTAAGCAGTAATGACTGCTCTGACAAGACCTCCAGCTGGCCCAGACCACCCAGACCAGTTGAAGCTCAACCTCCAACTCACACCTGTGCAGATGGACCAGGGAGTCACCCATGGAGACTGATGACAGCTACCTTTACCTCATTATAATGCCAAAATCTCTGCCCAAGGACAAGCATAAGCCTCACTGACATAACATACAATGTATGTATAGGCATGTTTCCTTAAGGCACATGCACACCTCTACCTACAAGAATCCCCATGATATCCTATGCTGCAAATCAAGTTTATTATATGTGACTACTCCACTTGATATAGTTTCTGTGACTCACCAAAGGAGCAAACTCATGTTTGTTCAGTTGTAAGATGTCTTATTTTATTTGTGAAAAATCGGAGGCACAGTTAGATTTTTTCCCCCACCCTGAATAAAAGAGGTAACCATGGGGCACCTTGATGGCTCAGTGGTTGAGCATTTGCCTTTGACTCAGGTAATGATCTTGGGGTCCTGGGATCAAGTCCCACATCGGGCTTCCTGCAGGGAGCCTGCTTCTCCCTCTGCTTATGTCTCTGTCTCTTTCCATGTGTCTCTCATAAATAAATAAAGCTTAAAAATAAATAAAATAATAAAATAAAATAAAATAAAATAAAATAGGTCACCCATCCCCCCCTTAGCAATGACCTGGGAGATACCTCTGGGGAAGCCATCCTTTTGGGCCAGTGCCAGAAAAGGACAGGAGAAGAAAGAGGAGGGTTTTGTGTTTAAAGTGTGATGTCTTGATCCAGCATCTGGGGTGGAGGCAGTCTACACCTTGATGTCAGCTACTTTTCTTCCGTCAATTTGATTTAGAGGTCTCTAGCAACTTTTCATTTTACAGCTGGGCCAGTGGTCAGGAGCACTTGGGACAACCCCTTTAAGGGCATGAGGGCTGTTTTTCTCTGATGATGTTTTACAATACCAAGTTATTAGGCTCTCGACTATAAAAAAAAACAGGTTTCTCTTTTTTTTTAAGATTTTATTTATTTATTTGAGACAGAACACAAGCAGGGTAGGGAGCAGAGAGAGAAGCAGGCTCCCCACTGAGCTGGGAGCCCAACTCAGAGCCCAACCCAGGACCCTGGGATCATGACCTGAGCTGAAAGCAGACACTTAACCAACTGAGCCACCCAGGTGCCCCCAGACAGGTTTCTTTTAACAGGATCCAGGAAAGCTTCTTAACCTGTTGATGACAGGCTTGAGCATAAAACATTAGAGACTTATAGTAGCTGGCCATATTAGCATGAAATAGCAGGGATCAGTAGAAGGTTGTAGAATGATAGAATTTCTAGAATTTTGCAAGGTTTTGTTAAGGCTCTAGTGATTTGTCCGGTGAAGTGGGTGTCTTGACTCCTAGAGATGATGGAAAGTACACCTCAATAAGAAACATTTTTTTTAGACTCCATTTACTTATTCATGAGAGACAGAGAGAGGCAAAGATGTAGGCAAAGGGAGAAGCAGGCTCCCTGCCCGATTCAGGACTCAATCCCAGGACTCAGATCATGCTCTGAGCCAAAGGCCGATGCTCAACCACTGAGCCACCCAAGTACCCTAGGAAACTTTTTTTTTTTAAAACCAGTTTTTTGTTTCTGTTTGGTTTTACTGTGAAGACATCAGCCTTGTAGCAAGGAAAGATTTAAACCCACCTGAAAAGCACATGTACAAGTATATACTGATAATTCTTACTAAGTGGCAGCTTAATAAAGTCCAGTTGCAGGTATTAAAATTTTATAGAAGTCTCTACACTAATGCCTATTTATAACCTAAGTCCTCTTAAATGTACAATGGTGGGCAAAGGAGGACAAAAACTGAAAATTGGGCTTTGTCAAGGAGCCAAAAAAGAAGCAAGCAACTGTCTTGGGCTTCTCATAGTCCTGTTTCTTAAATTTATAACCACTGTGTATCTATATTAATACTAATTTTTTCAGATGCAGACTGTTGCCATGTCACAAGGACATTACGATGGCAAAAGTGTGGCAAAAAGGGGCCATTTGTGCAACAGAATGGACTTTATCTGTATGTGCCACAATCTTACAAATATAAAAAAGGCTTAGTATTATTTATTTGACAATATTTTCTATGTAATTTACATAGTAAATAAGCCTAATTAGTTTTACAACTCTTTTGTAATATTTCAGGTCAAAGAGACTTAAGAATTTGATTTTGGGAAGTTTGTCAAAAATATTTGTTTTAAAGTTTTTAAGCACTTATCTAAATAGGGTCTTGGATCATTATAAAACTTGATATTTAAAAGATAAAGAGACTTATAAAAACCTTATCAAAAGCAGATTAAAAGTCCAAGAAAACTTTGTTCTTTTAACAGAAGACTGGGACACCTGGGTGGCTCAGCGGTTGAGTGTTTGCCTTTGGCTCAGGGCATGATCCTAGAGTCCTGGGATGGAGTCCCACATTGGGCTCTCAGCATGCTGCCTGCTCCTCTCTCTGCCTTTGTCTCTGCCTCTCTCTTTCTGTGTCTCTCATGAATAAATAAATAAAATCTTAAAAAAAAGACCAAATTTTAACTTTGTACCAGCTTAATTTTGATATTAAAACTTATTTTTTAATAAATTTATTTTAATCTTAGCCACCTTGACCACACATTAAAATTTTTTGAGAGGTTTTTTTTCTATATTCTGATTTCATCCTATTACTGAAATCCAAGTTCATCTGCTCAACCCCCAAAAGCTAATACTTGAGAGACAAGTGTTGGTCTGAAAGGAAGGGTTGCTAAGGGTGCCTGGGTGGCTCAGTCAGTTAAGTGACTGGCTATTGGTTTTGGCTCAGGTCACCATCTCAGAGTGGTGAGATGGAGCCCTGAGCCCATACTCAGACTTTCTGAGCATGGAGTCTGTTTAGGATTCTCTCTCTCTCTCTCTCTGCCCCCCTCCGCCCCTCCCTCTGCTCACTCTCCCTTTGTGCACTCATTCTTTCTCTTTCTCTCTCTCAAAAATAAATAAATCTTATCTAAAAATTTAAAAAGGAAAGGTTGCTTTATTCATGAGGCCAGGCAACCTAATGTCCAAAGACCATCTCCACAAAGTCCTCGACCAAGCAGGGTGTTTTTAAGGGGAAGGCACTAGAAAGTGGTAGGGTCCACATGCAGGGGAAGCATTCTTAATGTGATCTCAAGTGGACTTGCCGGCATAAGGGGAGGCTGTTCAGAAATGTAGTCAAGCTGGATCTTCTACGAATAGGTTGTTCTTTGTTTCCCCCCAGGCCAGTGTTCTGTTGAAATCTCAAAGAAGCTATAATTAGTCAAGCTATAAGCTAGATGGCACAGGTCAGTGAGTTAGAGATATGTAGCCTTCAAACTGCTTAGAATACAATTACACAGTGTTTCCATGTCAAACCAACCTTATTTTAGGACAAAATTATTATTATTATTATTATTATTATTATTATTATATTACTATTATTTGTGGGCCATCCCAATTAGGTGGGGGCTGGTGGCACAGGTGGTGAAAGAATTCAGCCAGAATTCAAGGCAGCAAAAAGAGATAGAAGTTTATTGAATACACTGCAAGGGAGTGGTGGGCAGGGCAACAAAGGAGACACCGACTGTAACAAGACAGTGGTGAGGGGCCACAGTTATCGGGCACAGTGAGTAGGTATGAGAATGCATGAAATCGTCCCTTTTTTGGTAATCTTAGGAACTGAGCCTAGTCCTAATTGGTCAGTTAGGGCCTATGGCTATTTTGAGGTGGGTTGCTTGAGCCTATTTGCATTACATATTTACATTCAGCCCAGCAGTCACTGTGAGCCCTTTTGCCTTACTCAGGTTTTCACTGCTCAAGCTTGTTGCTTAAAAGTAGCCTCTAAATTATTATTATTCTGAAAACATATCTCATTTTCCTGACATAGGGAGATGTTTCTTATTGTTTTTAGTAGTTTTAATTACACATTAATCAGAATTTTTAACCTTAGAAACCTTGGTTTCTAGTTACAGGTGCCAAGGGCAGGTCATCCTAAGGCCACTCTGGTGAATGTTATTTTGAGTTAAAAGCAATTAAAACCCAAAAGATTTGGGAAAAGCTCTTCATGTCTCTCTCAACTGCCTGCTTGTACTAAGAGAGCTATTAAGAGTCTCTTTCCTTAAGTAATTTACCTACATCATAGAGCAACCTTTGCCTTCCAAATATCTCCTCTCACCTTCCTGCTAACGGTTCTTCTCCTCCTTGTATCCTCAGACCTCATCCATCCCCTTAGCTCATATAAGCCTCATGTTGCCTCATTGTCTTTGGAATTTCTATGTCTATGTGGATTTCCTGTGCATATGCCATTAAATTAGATTTTCTCCTCTATATGTGTCACATGTCAATTTGATTCTTAGTCCAGCTAGAAGGACCTTGAAGGATAAAGGAAATTCATCCTCCTTGACAAATTGAAAACTAAGTAAGCAATTGTGATCAGTCTGGCATATAATTTTCACATCTTCAAATTAATAAATATTTTAAATTTTTAGAAGCATGTGTCTTTTTAACTTAATGTAACAGTAACATATTTAAATAATTTTAGCTTCTCTTTACTAGGAAGCCAAAAGTAGATAAACCTGTGTTTAGTAATTAGTGTTAGAGTATTTTGTCTTATTTGGAAATACTCTATATATTTAATGAATTTAACTTAACCAATTATTTGCCCAAAAACTTTGAGGAAACTATTGTTGGGGAGGACCCTGATCCCTTACCTAAATTTTTTAATTTATCCATTTGTTTGGGATGCCTGGGTGGCTCAGTGGTTGAGCATCTGCCTTCAGCTCAGGGCCTGATTCTGGAGACCCAGGATTGAGCCCCACATCAGGCTTCCTGCATGGAGCCTGCTTCTCCCTCTGCCTGTGTCTCTGTCTCTCTCTCTGTGTTTTTCATGAATAAATAAATAAAATATTTTTTAACCCATTTGTTTTTAACAATTGTATTTAGATTACTTACAAAGACTTTATGAACATTAGACAAAGTCAGTCATTATTTTAAGCCATAATTTTTGTGTTAATAGATAAGAGATAACAAAGTTATTTGGCTAGTAAACTTACGTAGATAAAAGTTTTACATTTAATGTTCATAACTCTAAGGACATGTTTCATTTTAATTAAGCCATCAATCCCAGACTAGCTTTATATAAAAAAGGAATTTTTTTAGATCACATGGACTTGAAAAGCATTTGGGTTAGTTTTTATATTTTCGAGTTTTTAATTTACAAGCCCAATTCTTACAAACACTTGTTTGTTCTTTAAATGAACTAAATAGAGCCCTTTTGTAAGCTAATTTTAGCAATACAATCAGGAGGTAGAAACACACTTCCAACCCATACAAGGACCACATGTGAACATGTAAGATAGACATACCTTATAGCTTCTGTTTGAAAATTCTGCTATGAAATAAATACAAAATTTACTAGTTATAAAGTTTGGATTTGAAAAAGAATTTTAGTAGATGAAATACGTTTATTGATCCAGATCGCTAAAACTTTTTTTTTTTAATTTTTTTTTTTATTCATTTGAAAGAAAGAGAGAAAGAAGCAAGCATGAGCCAGGTAAAGCGCAGAGGGAGAGGGAGTAGGACAAGCAGACTCCTGCTGAGCAAGGAGCCCGAAACAGGCTCAGTTTCACAACCCTGGAGGATCAGGACCCTGGGATCAGGACCTGAGCCAAAAGCAGGTGCTTAATGGACTGAGCCTCCCAGGCAGCCTCCCTAGAGCTTTTTAAAAATATATTTATGGTCTTTCGTGGGTGGGGACAAGAACAGAGCGTGCACCATGAAGGCGTCAGGCACATTGCCAGAGTACAAGGTGGTGGGGGCACTGCCTACAGACCCCCAAATGCCCCAGTCCACCCCTCTATTGCATGAATATCTTTGCACCTAATCATGTTGTTGCAGAGTCCCACTTCTGGTACTTTTGTGAGATCGTTTGAGTGTGACAATCAAGAAAGAATTCTGAAGAAGTGTTCTGGTACAGCTTAGTAAGTTTATTTAAGTAGCAAGGGGAAAGGACCCGTGGACAGAAAAAGCTGCATTCTTTCTATATGAAGCTGGTGGTTATATGCTTAGTGCTCAAGGGGGAGGGAACGTGCAGGAAGAATTAGATCATAAATATCTTCTTTGAATTTCTACTTCTAAAACTACTTTCGCAAGATTTCTTTGGCACTTATCATTTAGCTTGATATTCACTATTGGTGAGACATACAGGCAGTCGTGAGACCCTTTAAGAATGTAGCACCCAGCACCTATTTGATCTTTGTCAAAACTATGCAGGCTATAGGTCAGCCGTCTGAGCTAACGGTGAATAATTTTCTTCTTTTATCCTTCATCACTTTGTGTCTCAGCTGAACAAGCTGAAGAAGTCTTCAAGGGAAATTGTGTACTGGACAGGTGTTCAAAAAATCCCCAACGTGGGTGAAGGACTTTGGCATCTGGCTGTGCTACGACTCCCACGGTGGCACCGACAACACATACAGACAGTACCGGGACCTACCACTGCTGGCGATGTCACCCAGTGCTACCAAGACAGGGGTGTCTGGCACCCTATTCAAGTACACTTGGTCCAGATCACGAAGGTAGAGGAGACTGCAGCCAGCAAGTGCTGCTCACGAGATGCCAAAATCTAATTCCCAATACCCCACTGGGTCCTACCTTGCCAGCACAAGCCATGCTTCACCACCAGGAGACCCAACACCTTCTCTTAGATGCAGAGCTTCCCTGTCCCCAGGTCTGCCCAAATAAACTCCTTGGAAAAAAACAAAACAACAAGATAATAATATATTTATAGATAGATACATACAGACGTAGATACATGGATTTGTGGAGAAGACACTTAAGATTTATATTTGTCCTTGGCAAATAAAGTTTTAAGTGGACTTTCCTCCTCGTTTTTCTTGATCAGCATTACCTCCCTGGAATTTGCATTTTAAGGACATGGACTAGATTAAGAATTTCTGGAAAAGACGAGGCAGATACCGTGTATTTACAGCACGAAGGTACAGAAGGAAAAGACAAGCACTTTCTAGAAGGACTTTCCTTCTCTTAAGGCCAGAATTTTTACAACACTTATAAGCCTTTTAAGATAAATAAGGGAGGTTTTGGGACTAGTAAAAAGGATTGGTCTTTGAGTTACTTTTGGAGTCACACCTCTGGGCCTGTAACGACTAGATCTGTAAGACAGCCATTTTTCATTTCTCAAAGAACTGGATTGTCGTCTAAATAATATCAAAGGACTGACACCACCCATCTAGCAATGAGAAAGTTTTCTTTTCCTGTGGTTACATTTAGCTTAGCAGAGAAAGCCTTAAAAATTTTTATCAGGCTCCAAATATTAGCTTTTAATTTGACCAAACTTCTGATAATGTTATTACATTTTCAAAATATCTTGTTCAATTTTAGCTGGCACAAACAGTAAAGATTGCTGGCAGTATTAAGCAGCCTCATGAACTCGAGAGGGGTCCTCAAAGAGGGTGTAAAAGGTATTATTTTTACGGGATTTAGAGCCACTCCCAAAGATAGTACAGGCCAGGCCAGACGGGCAAAAAGCCAAACCACATTAAGATGCAAAAGGAGATGAGCAAGGAAACAGCTATTCCCAGGAGAAAAAAGATTAATAGCCAACGAGGTTTGGATTTGGAAAGAAAGGGATAATGTGAATTTTTATTTCCCTCTCTCAACTGGACTCAGGAAGTAATCTATTAAAAAAAAAAGAACAAAAACAAACTTTTGGGGCTTCTCTCAAAGTTTACTTTTTTTTTTTTTTTTTTTTTTTTACTATAGCCCTTAGTCTTTGACCAAGGAGTGAAGAATATCTAAGGAGGATCACTTGTAACTTCAGGCGGCTTTATTTTAAGAGGTAACTCTTTCTTCAGAATGGAAAGGCAGTTCAGAAAATTAGTAGAGTGATCACTCAGGTTTAAAAAAAGATAGGGGGGCAGCCCCAGTGGCTCAGCGGTTTAGCACCACCTTCAGCCTGGGGCTGATCCTGGAGACCCGGGATGGAGTCCCACATCGGGCTCCCTGCATGGAGTCTGCTTCTCCCTCTGTCTGTGTCTCTGCCTCTCTCTCCTCTGTGTCTCTCATGAATAAATAAATAAACAAACAAACAAACAAACAAACTTTAAAAAAATAGGGGTGCCAGGGTGGCTCAGCAGTTGAGCATCTGCCTTTGGCTAAGGGCCTGATTCCAGGATCAAGTCCCACATCAGGTTCCCCCAGGGAGCCTGCTTCTCCCTCTATGTCTTTGCCTCTCTCTCTGTATCTCTCATGAATAAATAAATAAATAAATAAATAAATAAAATAAATAAAACCTTTAAAGGGGATCCCTGGGTGGCTCAGTGGTTTAGCACCTGCCTTTGGCCCAGGGCAAGATCCTGGAGTCCCGGGATGAGTCCTGAGTCAGGCTCCCGGCATGGAGCCTGCTTCTTCCTCCTCCCGTGTCTCTGCCTCTCTCTATCATAAATAAATAAATCTTTAAAAAAAATAAACCTTTAAAAAAATAGAGGAGTTATGTCAGCCTTATGGTGTTTTGTCTTAAGTAACTCTGTGTTTATTAGCTTTTTATAGTGAACCCTTCAATGAGACTATTTCAGAATCTTTGGAAATTTCTGCAAACCAATTAAAATAGGTATCCCATTCTGTTTAATTTGGGAACACTTGCTTTCAAAATGCACTTCTTAAATGAACAAACTTGTCTAATTGAACGTTCCCTATAGTGGCCACTGTAATTCTAGGTTATTTATAATAAAATTGTTTCATTTTGCTAGATTTCTGGGACCATAGTTGTTAGGTATAAAGTAAGCAGGTGCGCCAAGAAGGGAGTGCATGTGACTCTTTAGAATGTAAGGATTTCATTAGTTATGTCTTTGGGTTTCTCAGAGCCAAACTAATACCTAAAAGGGGTGTGCAGCAGGGCTGTGGATTGTGCATGTTTTACAGTGTACCTCATTGCATGGAAGTTTTCTTGAGGTTAGTGGGTGACCTAGTGTCTAACCCTGTGACCTGTGACCAACTTATCCTATCACATTAATCCTCTTCAGGTGGTGAGCTCTCTAATAGCCTTTAAATGCTCAACACGTGCTCACCAATTTTTGCAGCTTTTTGGCCTCTGAGATCCTACTAGTAATAGCCTTTATTTACACAAAATAAGACGGACAAACCTTCACCTTAATATATTAGTAGTACTGTGTCCTGGCCATAAGGAGGCCCTGGGCACACCACCACCAATTTCCATGGAATCTTGCTGCGGTTTTCCACCTGAGGGATTGTGGTCTGAAAGTCTAGAGGCTTGGCTCTGAGCCGACTCTCTCTCAGTTGGGCACCAGGCAAATATGCCAGCTCAATTGGCTCTGGGCATAACTGTCTGCCAGCTCAAGCTGACGCACCCTTTGAAGAAAAGCCAATTAGATAAAAAGCTCAAACACAAAGCAGAGCAGGACTTAGACCAACAGTAGCTCACTCTTGAAACCACAAGAAAGACAGTGAACTCAAAGTGGTTGCAGATACCACACCTGTGATTCTCACGGTCTCCAAATGCTGCCGGAAGTGTGCTCTGGATCCCACCACTGCCACCAAATCTATTAAATAACAAAATTCAACCAAGTGAGTTTGAAGATCTAATCGGCTGTATTAAACAATTCATGAATCAGACAGCACCCCATCTACAAGTAGAGAGGCATTCTGAAGGGTTGTACAAAATGGAAAGTTTTTATAGACAGAGGGTGGGGACAAGAAAGCTTCTAGCAAAAGAAAAGGATTGTTCCAGAGGAAGCTGTTTGCTAGGGGCAAAGTATGGGGTCTTATGCAGATTACCTCCTCTCTGGGGGGATGTAGAGGACCCAGGTTGCAGACTCATTGGCACTGGTGGAAAGAAATACTTCCTGATTGACTCATTATGGCCACATTTCTTTTTTTTTTTTTTTTGGCCACATTTCTTAGAGAGGTTGAAACTGCAATTATATTGGGTATTAAGCTGTGGTATGGGAATTCTATCTAAGTGACACCATTTGGGGCCTGCAATTTTTTTTTTTTTAACAGACCCATTCCTTACCTTTCCCCTCTATGCTCTGTATCACAGTGGCCTATGTCCCCTGGTCCCTGTGTCATGTGGCTTCCAGCTGGGTTTGGCCAGTGTGTGTGTGTGTGTGGCAAGGGAGGCACTGGTAGAGCCTGGAGGCTGGGAGATTAGGAGAGTAAAACAGAAATCGGGGTCTTTGTCCCTCCTTCCCCTCTGCCTCAGGAATCAACTGGAGCAGTGACTGGCTTCCTTGCCTGGCCCTGGTTTCCAACTGGAGAGTCCTACCATGATCCCAGCTTTGTCAGGTATGTCAGTCAGCATCCAATCACAGGAGAGAGAACAAGAGATTCACCCAGGAATATGAATGGGGAAAGTTTAGTAATAAAGAATTATTCACTATAACAGACACTGGGGTAATATAGAACTGGCTAGTAAGAAATAAAGAGAATTCTAAAGAATTTTAAAATAAAGAACAGTCACAACCTTCCGCTAAGATAGAGAACCCAAGTACAATTCTTCCCAACCTTACCAAACTAAGATCTAGATCTTATTGGAGACAGAATTGCCATGACTCACATGTAGTTGGAATATGGGTGAGGTTTGGTGGGGTGAGATCTGGAGCTGACCACCAAGAAAGAATTTTAGAGACATCTTTGGTGCAAAATGGTGATTCTATTAAAGCACCAGACAGGATCCATGGCCAGGAAATGCTGCCGCCCAGGAGGTGTGAGGAGTGGCTGATTATATACTTGGGAGTTGGGGTAGGTAAGGAAAAGGGAGATTTTCAAAACGATTTTCCTATGGTAAAGAGGACTCAGAAGGTACTGGAGGCCTTGCCGTTGTCAACTTAGGGCTGTTTTTCCCTCTAGCAAGGCATTACCATTAAGAGAGTTGGGAACTTCCTGGAGGAATGTCACACATATCCTACCCAGGAGTGGGGTGGTTGGTTTGCAAGATGTGAGCTTTGTCCTCAGCTAGCCTTCTGTGCCCTCATCCACTGGATGGTGGTGAACTTTAGGTGCCATGCCAGCAGAGCTTACTGAAGTACTGAGGAGAGCCAGCTCCAGGCAGATGCTTCACCTTGTAACTCACTGCCAAGCCACCTAGGGGATGCTGGGAGAAGCTGCCTGTAGGGAGGCACCACGTGCTACTGGCTAGGGGATACTGCCCAAGCTGGGCACTGCAGAGGCAGAACAGACTGTGGGAGCACTGGCAGGAGGTGACACCGGGAGTCAGGAAGGGGAGGAAAAAAAACAAAAAACAAAAAACACCAAAACTCCTCCTGAAATGTCTCTCCAGCGCCTCCTACTGACAAGGGTTAATAATATGCCAACTGCTAAGGAGAAGTACTTAGATGGAGTAATACGGGGCCTGTATTAGTTCACCAACGCTGCGTAATATATTACCACAAACTCAGTAACTTAAACAATACGGATTTATCATCTCACTCCTTCTGTGGATTAGGAGTCTGGCACATTTTGTCTGTGTCCTCTGCCTAGGATCTCATAAGCCTGAAATCAAGGTGTCAGCTCTGCATCCTCTCATCTAGAGGCTCAGGGAATAAATGATCCACAATCCAATAGCCAGTAGAATCCAGTTCCTGACAGGTCTAGCACTAAAATCTCTGTTTTCTTGTTGGCTGTTGCCAGGGGACCACTCTCCTTTCTTGCTATGTTGGCTCCCTCCAAAGGCCCTCTTAAACTTTGAATCTCTTCTCCTAGGAAGAGTACAGTCCCTTTTTAGGGATCACTTGAGTGCCATGCCCACCCAGGAAAATCACCTTTTTGATTAACTCAGTCAACTGATTTGAGACAACTACATTTGCAAAGGTCCTTCACCTTTGTCATCTGGTATAATCCAATCATGCATGTGCAAATCCTTCATAATCACAGTTCCACCCACACTTACAAGGAAAGGATTATCCAGCATGTATACCAGATGGATAGAGATCTGAAGGGCCATCTTAAAATTATGCCTATAGACAATGAAGGGTAGATTTGGGGTGGAATACCCCTCATTCCTGGGTTCCAGAAATATCATCTCCTCTCCAGCCAAGAAAAAAGCAACCATCCACCATCGTTAATCTCTGGGTCGCTAAACTCTGGGATGGTAATCACCATTCCGTTGATTTTTTTGGTTGTTCCAACACTTATATATTACAACTTCCTACAAAATTCTTTGTGTAAAATACTCAGAATAGTTCTTTTTCTCTAGTTAGACTCTTTTAAGACAAAGTTTTGCTGGTGTCTTTTCACTCAGGCAACTTTGGGTAAAACCATAAAAGTGGCAGAGTTTATAGATGGAAATAGGGTCTGGATTACCTGTTTATGCAGTTACCTTGGGCCCTTTGACCCTGCTTATACCTAATTCAGATGCACCACTTCCAAATTACAATGGTGGGATGCCTGGGTGGCTCAGTGGTTGAGCATTTGCCTTTGGCCCAGGTTGTGATCCTGGGGTCCTGGGATCGAGTCCTGCTTCTCCCTCTGCCTATGCCTCTACCTCTCTCTGTGTATCTCTCATGAATAAATAAATAATCTTAAAATTACAGTGGCTTGCTGGTAGGCCTATTTGGCTTAATGACTTGGTGAGTCTTACAGAGCCTGACTCATAGCAGTTCTGGCCACATGGATACAGGATGTTGCATCATCAGATGCTCCATTTCTATAAAGGCCACATAGCACAATAAGATCTGATTTTCTAAAGGGTTTTAGGTTTTGTGCAGATCATGGACCTTATTCCAGAACCTAGAGTCTACATGGGATTGTTCTATTGGGGTTTGCCATAAATTGCACAAGGCAACTTTTCTCATCATTAATACCTCCAACATCACAAGGTCTCCTGGATCTCAAGTTCCAAGCTACAGTGCAGCTTATTCCATGGGCTCCAGGGAGCCTTCCATGTTGCTGAGTAAATGGATTGAAATGTGGAATACGCTGTTTCCAGAACACAAAGAAATCTGTGAGGTGTTGTGCTTCCTTCTTAGTGGTGGGAGGTAAAATCATCAGCGGTGAGAGTGTCCGCATTGTGTGAATGATCTTGGTTCCTGGATGCCCCATGAGAAGATTTAAGTGGGGTTCCATGCTCAAAACAAAGACAGAAGGGAAGTTGCAAACACAAAGCAGTTTATTAAAGCTAAAGTACACTCTCAAAGTGGGAAAGCTGGCAGGTTCCTTGAAGTAGAACCATCCCCTAGGTTGTTTTGGAATTGGATAATATTGGATATCTCTGGGCAGGAAGGAACTGTGACATACAATGGGGTGGTCTCTAACAGAGGCTGTTTCCAATCAGTTGGGAAATTCCTTGCACATGTTGGGAGTAGGAGGAGTTTTTGGCCCTCCAAGATTTGTACCAGAACTGTCAAGGCAGCCTTTCTCAAAGGGCTGTGCCCACAATGCAAATATACGATGATGAGTCTAGGGGTTACCCTGGGGCAAAAGTAGAAGAGTGCATGTTCTGTACCTGTGGCTCTTGATCTGTCAGGCCCAATGTCTTGAAAGCCACAAGGTCAGGATGTTGAGCTCCAGTGCTTATAATGTGTAGTTTTTGTTTGTTTAAAGACTTATTTATTTGAGAGAGAGAGAACACACATGCAGGGGGAAGAGGCAGAGGGAGAGAATCTCAAGCAGACTCCCTGCTGAGCTCAGGATTGGGGGGGGGCGGTTAGGGGAGAGGGCTTCATCCCAGGACTCATGAGATTGCAACCTCAGTCGAAAGAAGAGTCTGGGCTCAACTGACTAAGCCACCCAAGCTCAGTATGTGTAGCTTTTTCTTTTCTCTTATTTCTTTTCTTTTCTTTTTTAATCACCATCCTTGCCTCTAACTCCTGTCTCTATCATTCCCCTTCAAGGACTTGGGACTCTCCTTCAGGGCGTTCCTTTCACTACTCCTGTCTGTCTAGCTTCTACCTAACATAATCACAATAATTTGTCCTTTACTTTAGAAGGGAATGTCATGACATGCCTAGACTACCAGATCTCTAAAAACTTCATTGATGTTGTAGGCTACTCAATCTTCATAAGGTTTATCTTTCACTGCCTGGAGCACAGGTGTCTTTCCAAGTTCACCAACCTGCTTGTGCCTTCTGGCTCATCCAGTCTAATGAAGTCATCCATAAATACAATAGACCATGTGATATTCTGCATCTCCAGGTGGTCCAGGTCCCTTTGTACTACGTCAGAGGATGAGAAGTTAACATGGCCCTAGGACAACATAAATGTGTCCTGCTGTGCCCATCTCACAGAATTGCAAACTGCTGCTTGTTTTCTTTTCTTACCAGGGTGGAAAAGAATGCATTCATATTACCGACAGTCTGTATCTGAGACCATATTAATCTCTGACAAGGACTTCCACAGACTTTACCCACTGAGCTCTGGGTCTAAAACCAGACTCTGATATAGAAACTGGCCAAGGAATCATGACTTTTTTGGGGGTGGCTGCTCTAAGCCTCCTGGTCATCCATTCTTGATTTTTTATTTTACAGATTGAGCAATACTCAAAACTCCTACTGGTTGTCCATTTACCTTGCCTCTAGACACACATCTCTTAGCCATCTTCATAACTGTCTACATGTTAGACTCCTCTGAGGGCCACTCCACCCTTTCTTCTAATGATAATTGTACCTACTTTGCTTCCAATGATTTTAGTCCTACCACCTGGCCGCTGTTACTTTAGTATCCTATCAACACCATGGAAATCAGGTAGCTAAGTCTTATAATGGCAGAGCTTACTACTGAAGCCCTGGCCTGCAGAAGATAGTCACCATGGAGTTTCTCAATGATTCTGGTGCCGCTTTTACCAGCACATTCCTTACCACTTTAGAAAATAGAATTTCATCCGAATTCTACTGCAGAATGTAATGAGCAAGTGGGTTTTTCAGACTTATATAGTATATCCATCCTAGAATACACATATCTCTAAGCCTTTTAATCCTTTACTGTCTCCCAAAGCAGTCTGAATTTTCTATTTCACTTTTTCAAAGCTTCCTCAAAAACCATTCCTGCAGCAAATTAACACTATTCCCCAGAGTGTTAAATCCTGTTGTAGAGAATGCTCTCATAACCATAAATTCTTCTTTCTCCAGCATTTTATCTCATCCCCGTTAATTTAACATCCTTAGGATCCAGTCCCACATATATTGTCTCAGCTCCTACCAATACATGTTGGCTAGATCCTGCAGCTCCTTGGCATATGGTCCATTTCCTCCCTGAGCAGCTATGGAAAGTGCTATGTTATATTGTTTCTTGACCCTAGTAATTAGTGAGATGGCCAGCAGCGGGGATGGGGACTGATTATGGGGAGCAAGTACATGCTGTTTAATAAGGTAAAGGCCTATACATTACCTTCAAGTAGAAGAGGATAAGTGGCCTTTCACAGGAAGGAAAGTGTTACTTCCTCAGGCTCAGAGGGCCCAAGGGAATCTGAGGACTTCAGATTTTCAAGTTCATCAACCCAGATAAGATATCCTCATCTCAAGTTTCAGGGTCCCACTCCTTCCCATTCGTGACCCTAATGGTGTGACAGACTTGGCGTGGCTGAGAATTCACTCTTCTATGGAGTTTTGCTACTATTTATAAAGTCCTGGACCCAATCTTCAACTTCTGCTTCCATTCGGCTACAGGATTTGAGGGTCTGCTTATATGCTGCCAGGAAGGTCCTCTGCCTTTCATATTTCATCTTGAATTGGAGGTTAATTGCCCTCAGTCTTTCACTGGGTTTCTTTTTCCTCCAATACTTCAGCAACACAGAGCAAGTGCCATTTAATTCCATAGTCCTTATAAGTACTACTTCTCTCAAATGTCTCAAAGAACTGAGTTACTATGCCTTGCATCCCTCCCCCTAGAGTCCTAGCCCAGCTCGCTACCAGTAAAAAACTTTTTAATAACTGCACAGCTGCAGCACGCCAGGCACTTTCCAAACTCCACTGACTGTCAATGATGGGATCCTCGTTGCTGGCTGGCCAGTGAGTTTAGTTGCTAGGACAGGTTGGGCACCAACTTTCCTAGATGGGACTGCCTAGGAAATTAGATTCTGAGGCAGAAATTTGTATGCAGGAGGCTTATCAGAGCATACTTTCAGGAAAAGTATCTGTCAGTAAGTGAAAGAATTGGGATTGGCTAGAAGAAGATGTTTTGAACTACTAAGGAGCTGCATCAGAAGCTTCAACTGATCCTGTGAGTTGTCTCAGATAGAGGCAAGAGCTGAACCTTTTATACTGGCATCAATTAATCATTGGATGCAGATGCCCCCTGGGAAGAGGTATAAACTTGAGGCAAGTTAAGTATCCTTCAGCAAGGAGCTCAGCTGTGTGTACCATCAGTAGTCCACATAGCCAGCAGCTGGGAGAATTAGCACCTCTGTCCTGAAGGAGGGATCTGAGAAGCACACCACATCTGCAGTAGTTAGTTTTTGCTCACAACCTACAAACTCCCAAGCTAAGAGAAAAGACAAATGTATTGAAGTAGTCCAAAAGAGATTAGACAACTACCATATTCTTAAAAGATATGCTTCTGAGATAGGAATGCTGGGGAAATGGGTTAATAATGAAAGAAAAATGTTTCCATTACAAGGAAGTAACCTGAGGTCATTTATGAATTCCTTGACATTCATGACAATGCCTTTCCCTGAATCTCTTCTTACCCATCTGATCACTTCCCAGTTTCCTTTACAAACTATTTTCTGCCATCTTATTCTCTCTTCTAAAGATGTGGCCCACGTGTCCTCCCTCTGCTCCGCACTTCCTTGTCTATTTCATTTTGTCCCTTAGGTGTGAAGGACACCCAGATCTATGTCTCTAGCTCTCAGCTCACTTCTGAGCTCCAGACTCTATCTTCTTATGACCTGCTGGCCATTCATGCCATCTTACCTCAAATTCAATGCGTTCAAAACAAAATTCCTTTTTTAAATAAATTCCCTCATTTATTTAAGTAGTCTCTATACCCCGAGACCAAGAGGTATATACTCTTCTGTCTGAGCCAGCCAGGCACCCCAAAACAAAATTCCTTAATATAACATTTAAGTGCCATCACAATCTGGTCCCTATCTAATTGGGCTATTGCCCCTCTACGTTCACTGAGAGTCTGCCTTTTCCACTGGTTATTTCCTAGATACACATACTCTTCTTTCAGACTGGGATGCTCTGTTTAGCCTTCTCCATTTATCAGAATTCAATTCATCATCCAAATCACAAATTGCATATCTCTTTATTTAAGAAATCTTTCCTAACACTACCATCAGAATTAATCTCCTCTACCAGGCTTTGTTTATACCTCCAGTAAAGCAGTTACCATAGTCTTCCCTGTGTTAGGGTTATTAAATTTGTATTTTTCCTTTCTCCCTAAGTTGTGAACTCTCTCAGAACTTGCACTGTCAAGTAGTTTCACTCATCTTTAGGCATTCACTGCCTAGCTTAGTCTCTTGCCTGTGATAGGATTTATATGAGCCAGGATACATATCCAGTTGCTATAACAAAGATACAGGTTCAAACAAGATCGAAAAAAAGTCTATCTCTCTCTCACACACAGGCAGGGACACAGAATTCCTTGTAGCTAATAACTCCGTCACTACTTGAGTGTTGGCCTTATTTGCATGTTGTAGAGAGCCCCACCATATCTATCTGTCAGACAGCAGGATGGAGAAGGCGGGTGTGTCTACAGCCTCCCATGGTGTGGCCTAGAACTGAACATACACTTCCACTCAAATCCCACTGGACAGAACTCAGCCACACTTAACTGTGGGAGAGGCTGGGAGAGTTAGTTTTTTACTGAGCAGCCATGTACACAGGTAGAACACTAGGAGGAAGAGGAGAATGGATGTTGGAAAGAAACTAGCAGTCTTGCTATAGGATCAATGGATGCCTGCTTTTAAAAAAAAAAAACATTAAAAAGCATTCACTTCACTTACAGAATTGTGCTAGTAGCCTGGGAAAGAGGAAAGGTAAAAAAGAAAAAAATAGGCATGATTGCAACAAGATAGCTGCTGAGTAGGAAAGAGAAGAGAGAGGATGAGAAAGAAAGTAGAGAACCAGAGACTCCTCTTCAGTTGGCATTATCACTAGATGCCACCAGCTGACTGGGGTCCAGTTCTCTATCAATAAGATGGCCGTTCCTCCCTCAGCAAGGACTTCTTCAAAGTCACTTTGGCCATACAGTGGGATTCACATGTCTGATTTGTGTCAGAAATAAGAAACAACTCAGGACTGTCACAGCTAATAATAATTCCAAGTAACTAAGATATTTCATATATTAAGAGTTTTCTCTCTTTCAAATTATTACTTGCCCAAAACTTCTAGACTCGCTGTGTTTCCCTTCTATTTAAGGGAAGAAGACAGAGAATGGCAAGATGGACTCACAGAAAAGACTTAGGGAAAAACTGTTGTCCTCCCTGCTTATACTATATTCTCTGTGTTAACCAAATTTAAAGACTACATTTAGGGACCCCTGGGTGGCTCAGCGGTTGAGTATCTGCCTTTGGCTCAGGGCATGATCCCAGGGTCCTGGGATTGAGTCCCACATCTGGCTCTTTGCATGGAGCTTGCTTCTCCCTCTGCCTATGCCTCTGTGTCTCTCATGAATAAATAAATAAAATCTTTAAAAAAATAAATAAATATTAGGTTTATTAGGGGGCTTAGAGGATATCCAATGTTCCCTCCATAATTCATTCATTTCCCCTTTCCTCCTCCTCCTCTCTTGTGCTAATTAATAAAAAAAACAGCTGGTAGCCCTAATCGTTATAAAAGTCACGCATATTTCTTAAAATGAAGCATACCCCAAAACTGGAACAAATCCAAATATCCACCAGAAAAGAACAAATAAACAAACTAGTTTATTCACACACTGGAATCCTAGGCGACAGAGAAAGGATCAAATTACTGGTACACACAACAAGGAAAAATATTAAATTCATTGTGCTGAACAAAAGCAAATAGACACAAAACAGTACATTTTGTATAATCCCAGTTGCAATGAGATGTAGAACTGGTGGAACTAATCCACAATGATAGAAGGCAGAAAAGGGGCTGCATGGGCTTAAGAGGATGGGGTTGACTAATCAGAGGCACGAAGAAACTTCATGCAGATTTCGCATTGAACGTGGAGCCTGACTTGGGGCTTGATCTCAAGACCCTGAGATTACCACCTGAGCCGAAATCAAGAGCTGGATACTTAACCATCAAGCCACCCATTTAAACCATTTTTAAATGTACAGTTTAAGTACATTTACTTTGTGGCATTAAGTACATTTACATTGTTGTGCAACCATCACTGTCTTCATCTTCCCCAACTGAAACGCCATACCCATTAAACACTAACTCCCCACCCATCCCCCTCTCAGTCCCTGATAACTACCATTCTACTTTGCATCTCTATGAATTTAACTATCCCAGGTACCTCATACGAGAAGAATCATACAATATTTGTCCACTTGTGATTGGCTTATTTCACTTAACATAATGTCTTTAACGTCCATCTGTGTTGTAGCACATGCCAGAATTTCCTTTACTTTTAAGGCTAAATCATATTCCATTGCATGTATATTCCACATTTTGTTTACCTGGTCATTCGTTAATGCGCACTTGGGTTGCTTCCACCTTTTGGCTATGTGAATAATGCCACTAATAACCATGGGTGTACAAATATTTGTTGAAGTCCCTGCTTTCACTTCTTTTGGATATATACTCAGAAGGGGAATAGCTGGATCATATTGTAATTTGAAGTTTAATATTTTGAGGAATTGCCATAGCAGCTGCACCATATTACATTCCCACCACTAATGCACAAGGGTTCCAATTTCTCCACATCCTTGCCAACACTTGTTCTCTGTTTTTTTGTAATAGCCATCCTCAGGGATGTGAAGTGGTATTTCATTGTGTTTTTTATTTGAATTTCCCTAATGATTAATGATGTTGAGCATCTTTTCATTTATTAGCTATTTGTAGATCTTCAGTGAAATGTTTATTCAAGTCCTTTGTCCAATTTTAAATCAGTTTTTGTTGTTGTTGAGCTGCAGGAGTTTTTTTGTATATTCTGGATATCAATCCCTCATCAGATATAATTTGTAAATATTTTCTCCCCTTCCATGGGTTGCTTTTTCACTCCTCTGTTGATAGTGTGCTTTTATGAACAAAAGTTTTAAATTTTGAGACAGTAGAACTTACATTTTTTTTGTTGCCTCTGCTTTTGGTGTCATATCCAAGCAATTATTGACAAATCTAATATCACAATGTTTTCCCCCTATGTTTCTATTTATGAGTTTTATAGTTTTAGCTCTTACATTTAGGTCTTTGATCCATATTGACTTGACTTCTGTATATGGTATAAAATAAAGGTTCAATTTTATTTTTTTGCTTTTGGATATCCAGTTTCCCAAAAGTGCTTGTTAAAAAGACTGCCTTTTCCCCACTGTATGGTCTTGACACCCTTGAAAATAATTTACCATATATGTGGGTGCTTATTTATGTGCTCTCCATTCTATTCCATTAGTACATATGTCTGTCTTTATGTCAGAATCCTAGTTTAGATAGCTATAGCTTTGTAGTAAGTTTTGAAATTGGGAATTGTGAAACCTTGAATCTTGTTCTTTTTAAGATCATTTTCTCTAATCAATGTCCTTGAGGTTCCATATGACTTTTAGGATGGATATTTCTGTATCTGCAAAAAAATGTTGAAATTTTAGGGTACCCAGGTGGCTCAGTCAGTTGAGCATCTGACTCTTGATTTTGGCTAAGGTCATGACCTCAGGGTGGTGAGATCAAGGCAATCTCTGTGCTCACTGGCAGTGTGGGGTCCTGCTGGAGATTCTCCCTCTCCCTCTGTACCTCCCCGCCCACCCCCCCCACCCCCCCACTGCTGGCATATACACCCACAGTCTCTCTTTCAAATAAATCTTTTTTAAAAGAATATTGAGGGTCACCTGGGTGGCTCAGCAGTTGAACATCTGCCTTCAGCCCAGGGCATGATCCTGGAGTCCCAGGATCAAGTCCCACAATGGGCTCCCTGCATGGAGCCTGCTTCTCTCTCTGCCTGTGCCTCAATCTGTGTATGTCTCTCATGAATAAATAAATAAATAAATAAATAATCTTAAAAAAAAGAATATTGAAATTTTAAAAGGGATCACACTGAATCTGTATACTACTTTGGGTCATATTAACATATTAAACAAGGAAAATTGTGATGATGAAAAGTTCTATATCTTGATTGTGATGATACATGAAGGTATCATTTTTCAAAATTCATAGAATTTGTACACTTAAAATGAGTATACTATATTGCATGTCGATTATACCTCAATAGGGACACCTGGGTGGCTTAGTCAATTAAGTGTCCAACTCCTGATTTTGGCTCAGGTCATGAGCTCAGGGTTGTGAGACTGAGCCCCAAGTTGGGCTCCCTGCTTAGGGGGGAGTCTGCTCCTCTCTCTAAAATAAATAAATAAATAAATCCTTAAAGAATAAATAAATAAATAAATAAATAAATAAATAAATAAAAATAATAAATAAATAAATAAATAAAATCTTAAAATTATACTTCAAAAACTTTTTTTAAAGATTTTATTTATTTATTTATGAGAGACAGAGAGAGAGAGAGAGAGAGAGAGAGAGAGAGGCAGAGACACAGGCAGATGGAGAAGCAGGCACCATGCAGGGAGCTCTATGCTGAAATTGATCCCAGGACTCCAGGACCACGCCCTAGGCCGAAGGCAGGCGATAAACCACTAAGCCACCCAGGGATCCCTGATTAAAAACTTTTAAAAGATACTATAGATCAATTTATTGAAGTATAATTTTAAGATTTTATTTATTTATTTATTATTTACTCTTTAAGGATTTATTGATTTATTTATTTTAGTCCCAATCAGAGTAACTGCTCTTTCCTCTATTCTGGGAGTATTTCATTCTGTCCTCTGTACTAGAAGTCAAGGTCTTTTAGCCTGGGAGTTGAATGTCTTTATTTTATATGTGCCACCTGCCAATGCCCTAGACAAATATGATGGATGAATGAATGAATAATTTGAGGTTGTCTACTATAGACAACCCCAAAATATATTATAGACAATCTCCATCATTTATAGGAATCTTATAACTTTATAAAGCTCCTATAACTTTATAGGGGACAGTTTAAACATGGGAGAAAAGTGTGGGCCATGAATATGTGTACAGAGCTGTGGAGGTGGGAGAAGCCCAAATGTAGCTATGTTAGATGTAGATATCAAGATATGTTCATAGAAGGAAATTCAGAGGTGCTGGGGGGAGGTTTGGGTAGGTATGTTGGTGAGGTGGTGGAGGAAAATGTGGAGATAAAATAAAATATTTGAAATGGTTGATATACCAGAAGATCGGAAGGGTACTTATGGAACAATGAGAAGCAGTGACCATTCCTGTAGGTAGTCTTGGCCTTTTGACTAGGCAGTGGCTTTCATTCCCATCCCTGCCTAGCCTCACCTTACACATACTTTTGAGCGTTTCCTCAAATGCCATGAATAATTCTTTTCCAGAAACTAGTACGTATTCTGAATTAAGTACATATCTACATAACTCAAAGGCAAGAATATAACTTCAGATAGAATATTTGGATAAATACATACCTAAATAAGCAAGTTAGTAAAAAGATAGCAATGAGTATGAGCTTTGAAAGAAAATAAAATAATCCTTGACTATAGTCCCTTGACTTCAAGGGACTTTTTTTTTTTTTTAAAGATTTTATTTTAATGTATTAGAGAGAGAGCACAAGCTGAGGGAGAAGCAGGCAGAGGGAGAGAGAGAAGAAGGAGCCCCTTCAAGGGACTTTACAAAGGCAACTATGGGGCTCCTGGGTGGCTCAGATAGTTAAGCGTCTGCTTTTGGCCCAGGTAATGGTGTCTGGGTCCTGGGACTGAGCCCCATGTCAGGCTCCCGGCTCACTGGGGAGTCTGCTTCTCCTCCCTCTGCCTTTCCCCCTGCTCTTGCTCTCTGTCTCTGTCTCTCTCTCTTTCTGTATCTCTCGGTCTCAAATGAATAAATAAAATCTTTTAAAAAAATAAAAAGACGGGCAGCCTAGGTGGCTCAGCGGTTTAGTGCCGCCTTCAGCGTGATCCTGGAGACCTGGAATCGAGTCTGGCATTGGGCTCCCTGCATGGAGCCTGCTTCTCCCTCTGCCTGTGTCTCTGCCTCTCTCTATCTGTGTGTCTCTCATGAATAAATAAATAAAGTCTTTAAAAACATAAAAAATAAAAAGACAACTACATGGGCATGACAAATATCAGGAGTAAGAGAAAAGTCAGAGATCCAAAACCATAGAGACTTAAAATTGTACTAAATATTAAAGGAATCAGCAATTGGATGACAAATATAAAAACCTAACTGGTAAGCTAGAACTTTTCACATAGAAATCACATGAAAAAGAAGTGAGTTAAAATAAATTTGAAAAAAAAAGTTGTAAAGAAAGAGTAAAAAAATGTCTTCTAAGAGGAACAAGCTATTGATACAATAACCTGAGGAATCTCTAAAACATTATGTTAATGAAAGAAGCCTACACTAAAACAATGTATATGATGTGATTCCTTTTACATAAAGTTCTAGAACAGGAAGGACTGATCTATGATATAAACTAATCAAAACAATGGTTAATTCTAGGGGATAAGGAAAGGGATTGACTGGAATGAGCAAGCAGAAATTTTCCAGGGTAATTATTAGTCATCAGGAAAATACATACTAAATACAAGTTAGAACTACAATGAATTATTCCAATGAAAATGATGCACAGGGGTAGGCATATAAATCAATGGAATAGAACTGAGAGTCTAGAAATAAACCCATATGTTTGTGGTCAATTGTTTTTCCACAAAATGACCAAGACAATTCAATGAAAAAAGAATAGCCTTTCCAACAAATGATGCTGGGACATCTGGATATCCACATGCAAAAGAATCAGTTTGGACCCTTCCTTCACATGATACACAAAAATTAACTCAAAGTGGATTATAGATTTATTATGTGAAAGCTAAATCTACAAAACTAGGAGGAAAAATAAATGTAAATATTTATAACTTTGGACTAGGTGATGATTTCTTAGCTACACACCAAAACACAAGCAAAAAAAGAAAAAGAAATTAGAATTCATCAAAACTAAATGAAAAAAACTGACAGACAATACATGTTGGTGAGGATTAGCATTAATTTCTCATACTTTCCTAATGGAGGTATAAAATGGTATAAGCTCTTTGGAAAACTGGCAGTTTCTTATCAAGTTATACATATATCTATCCCATAACCCAGAAATTCTACTATTTGGTATTTACCTAAAAGAAATGATGGATATTTATGGTTATAAAATTCTTTTTGTGGACAATGTTGTTGACTGAGTAGCCCCAATGCAAGGAAAGTCCTCAGGAAGATGATAGCAAGGAAAATTCTGTGCTATTTGAGAGCAGAGTTAAACTAAGGGTCCCTCCTTGGAAATCTTTGTCTTTCACTACTCAGCTACCAAGACTGGTTAGTAAGCTTTAAAAAAAAAAAAAAAAAAAAAAAACCTGACATTTATTGAGCGCTTAGTATATGACAGGCACTGTGTTACATGGTTAATTACATTTAGGTTCCACTAGAACCCTAGTAGTGAATACAATAGTGATATCACCTTCATTTTACAATGGAGTATCCATGGTCACCCATGTAAATTCCTAATTATACATATCATGGCTAAAAGAAGTGAATCTGTTTCATTTATCTTTGGGTTACCAATATCTAGCACAAATTGATTATATAAATGATTGAATGAACTGACTGAATGGTAGAAGCACTTGACTGACCTCAGAGAATACACACTCTATTCTAGACTAACTCTAACAGCCCTATTTTTAAGACACAAATTTGTAATTCAAGGTTTTCTTTTGTTTTGTATATAAATACCATGGAGCTTTAGCTTTGACAAACTGGTGAAATTTTTCTTTCAAAATTCTAAATACAAAAAAAAAAATTCTAAATACTAGCAGGACCCTTGAAATTAACTTACTGAAAATAAAAGTGAGTAATTACTTGAAGGAGTCAGCAGTAATTACTCTCCCACTCTATCAGCTGGGTTAATGTGCATGATAACAGAGCCATTTAAAACACCCATATTAGTTAAGGTAAATAATACTAGCTACTGTAACAGATGCCTCCCAGTACCAATCAAAGTATATTTCTCCTTTACCATACAGTCCTGTGGAGATCAAGAGGTTGTGGGGGCTCTGCTCCACATGGTTGATCAGAGACTAGGCTCCTTCCATTGAATGGCTGTGCCTTCCTCTATTATACTTTTTCTGGGGTAGGCCTCGAAAGGCACATATTACTTTATTTATATTTTATTGGCCAGAACTCACTAAGAAGGCCTCACCTAACTGCAAGCTCTATGTCCCAAGGAAGAGGACAAAGATACTGACATGGATACTAACAAGAATGAGCAGTCTGTGTGGAAACACCAACTCAGGAGGGGGGAGAGTAAAAACCTATCAAAACCCAACAGAAAATGGATGTTAAGCCTACTGTGATATCTAGACCATGCTGTAGTTATTTAAAACAGACAAGCAACTATTGACTTAATGAAAATATCAGATAAAATTAAATTACAAAGGACAAGAAAATAATCATAACTATGTTAAAATACATGTATATTTCTTGTTAATCAAAAGGATCAGAATTTTTTTATATCTAAAGTTCAGTCCAAAGGAATTTTTAAGAAAAGTAAAGGAAGAGGGCATCCTGGGTGGCTCAGCAGTTTAGCACTGCCTTCAGCCCAGGGCGTGATCCTGGAGACCCGGGATCAAGTCCCACATCGGGCTCCCTGCATGGAGCCTGCTTCTCCCTTGGCCTCTCTCTCTGTATCTCTCTGTGTCTCTCATGGATAAATAAATAAAATCTTAAAAAAAAAGAAAAAGAAAAAGAAAAGTAAAGGAAGATAAATTACTCCACAATTGTGTTTAATTTGCCCAAAAGCTGGGCTAAAATGGCAACAACAGTTCTTGTTCTGGCTAGTGATTGCTATGTAACAAACGACCACAAAACAAATTTGTGGGTCATGAATTTAAGCATGACTCGGCTGGAGAAATCTGTTCCATGAAGTATCGTGGAGGACAATTTGGCATTCATCTGGCAGATGGAGTAGTCTTTGGGGTCCAAAATGGCTTTACACACATGTCTAGTATTTTGGCTAGAAAACCAGGCTAAGTGGAGACTGCTAACTAGAGCATTTATACCTGGCTACCCTAGCACAGTGGCCTCAGGATAATTGGATTTCTTATATAACAGCAGGATTCCTAAGAAATGGTGTAGCTATACCTACATCAGACAAAAAAGATGTTTTCTTAAAACAAAGATTTTATTTCTAAGCAATCTCTACATCTAATGTGTGGCTTGAACCTACAATCCCAAGATCAAGAGTCGTATTCTCCACCATCCAAGCCAGCCAGGTGTCTCAGACAAAATAGACTATATATTTTTAAAGATTTTATTTATTTATTTATTTATTTATTTATTTATTTATTTATTTATTTATTTAATGCAAGCATGGGGAAGGGCAGAGGGAAAAGGAGAGAGAATCTCAAGCAGACTGCACTGAGTGTGGAGCCCAATGTGGGGTTTCATCTCATGGCCCTGAGATCACAACCTGAGCCAAAACCAAGAGTCAGATGCTCAACTAACTGAGCCACAAAAATAGACAGTAAGTTAAAAATTGCCACAAGAGACAAAGAAGGACACTATATAATGAAGAAAAGGTCAATACACCAGGAACATAGAACAATTATAAGTATACATACACCCAGCATCAAAGCATCCAAATATAGCAAGCAAACTGACAAAACTGGAGAGAAATAGACAGCAAAACAATAAAAGTAGGAGACTTCAATACCTCACTTTCCATAATGAACAGAACATCCAAAGAGAGGATCACTATGAGTGAATAACACCACAGACCAAGTAGACCTAACAAATAATATACAAAATATTCCTCCCAACAGCAGAAAAATACACACTCTTCTTGGGGCACCTGGGTGGCTCAGTTGAGCACCTGCCTTTGGCTTGGGTCATGTTCTCAGGGTCCTGGGATCAAGCCCCACATTAAGCTCTCTGCTCAGAGGGGGTGTGCTTCTCCCTCTCCCTCTGCTCCCACTCATGCTCTCTCTCTCTCTCTCTCAAATAAATAAAATCTTTACAAAAAATACATATTCTTCTCAAGGGTATGTGGATCCTTTTCCAGGTGAGATCATGTTAGGTCACAAAACAAGTCTTAACAAATTAAGAAGACTGAAATCTTACCAAGTATCTTTTCTACTCACAATGGAAAATATCCATACTGGAAATCAACAACAAAACGAAAACTGGAAAATTCATAAATTGGTAGAAATTAAACACACTCTTGAATAACGACTGGGTCAAAAAAGAAATTAGAAATCAAGACAAATAAAAATAAAAACCCAACATAACAAAGCTTATGGGATGCAGCAAAAGCAGTACTCAGAGGGAAGTTCACAGCAATAAATGTCTACATTCAAAAAGAAGAAAGATCTCAAATAAACAACCTAATTTTACACCTCAAAGAACTAGAAAAACGGACTAAGTCCAAAGTTAGCACAAGGCTAGAAACAACAAAAATTAGAGCATAAATAAATAAAAATAGAAAAAAAATCAACAAAATTGAGTAGATTTTTTGAAAAGATAAACAAAATTGACAAACTCTCAGACTAAATAAGATAAAAAGAGTAGACTCAAATAAAATCAGAAATGAAAGGGGAGAACTAACATCTGACACCACAGAAATACAAAAGATTATAAGAGGTTAATATGAAAAAATATATGCCAACAAAGTGGACAACCAAGAAGAAACAGATAAATTCCTAGAAACATATGACTTCCTAAAACTTAATCAGAAAGAAATAGAAAATGTGAACATATTCAATTACTAGCAATGAAATTGAATCAGTAATCAAAAAACGCTAAACAAACAAAAGTCTAGCATCAGATGGCTTCACAAGTGGCTTCTACCAAACATTTAAAGAAGAGTTAATACCAGGGTGCCCGTGTGGTGCAGTCAATTAAACATCTGACTCTTGATTTCAGCTCAGGTTGTGATCTCAGAGTTATGAGGTCGAGCCCCACGTCGAGATCTATGCTTAGCATGGAGTCTGCTTATGTTTCTCTCTCCCCCCTCCCTCTGCCTCTCCTCCACTCCTTCTCTCTCTCTCAAATAAATAAATAAATAAATAAATAAATAATAAATAAATAAATAAATAAATAAATAAATATATCTTAAAGGAAAGACTTTCTCCCTCTCCCTCTGTCTTTTCCCCCTCTCCCTCTCCAGTAAATCAGTAAAATCTTAAAAAAAAAAAGAGCTAATATCTATTCTTTTCAAAAAATAAGAAGACAAAGGAAAGCTTCCTAATTCATTCTATGAGACCAGCATTACCTTGAATTACCAAAACCAGACAAAGACACTACAAAAAAACAGAATTATAGGCCAACATTTCTGATGAACATAGATGCAAAAATGCTCGACAAAGTAAGTATTAGCAAACCAAATCCAACAGTGCATTTAAAAAATCATTCACAGGATGCCTGAGTGGCTCAATTGGTTAAGCATCTGTCTCTGGATCCTGAGATCAAGCCCTGCATCAAGCTCCCCACTCAGCAAGGTGTCTGCTTGTCCCTCTCCCTCTGTTCCTCCCCTCTGCTCATGTTTTCCCTCTCAAATAAATAAATAAAATATTTTTTAAAAAATCATTCACCATGATCAAGTGGGAATTAACCCCAGGATATAATGGTGGTTCAATATTGGTAATTCAATCAATGTGATATATCACATTAACAAAAGAAAGGATGAAAACCATATGATTATCTCAATAGATGCAGAAAAATCAGTTGTTAAAAAAAAAAAAGCAAAGTACAACATCCATTCATGATAAAAACTCTCAATAAAGTAGGGTTAAAAGGGAACATACATTAACATAATAAAGGCCAAATATGAAAAACCAACAACTAACATCATACGCAATGGTAAAGAACTGAGAGCTTTGGGATCCCTGGGTGGCGCAGCGGTTTGGCGCCTGCCTTTGGCCCAGGGCGCGATCCTGGAGACCCGGGATCGAATCCCACGTCAGGCTCCCGGTGCATGGAGCCTGCTTCTCCCTCTGCCTGTGTCTCTGCCTCTCTCTCTCTCTCTCTGTATGACTATCGTAAATAAATAAAAAAAAAAAAAACAAAAGAACAGAGAGCTTTCCTCCAGGATCAGGAAAAAGACAAGGATGTCCACTCTCACCACTTTCACTCAACATGGTACTGCCAAGTCCTATCCACAGCAATAAGCTGTAATTAAGCCAGGCATCCCTCTTCATTCCACTCACTTCCACACAGGACCGCATGTGAATGTCACAGTAAAAACGACTGGTAAAGGTTTCAGGGCATCGTGAAAAGATGGGTATCTGAAGGCCAGCCTGGTACTCATTATTAAATGAAAACCCATAGGAGACCTGGAGCTATTTCAACGGTACATGCTGCCAGTCTGGCCTGGAACAAAAACGCCTAGACAAATGGGAAGCATTAGATATGCAGCATATGGACTGTAAGTGTGGATACAAAGCACAATATAATCTATGTAAAAGACTCTGTGCCATGACATAAAAATGGCTCAATAACTATCGAGATTCTAAACTGGCATCTAAGAATCTACCATTCCCTATATATTTTCCTGATGGAGATAAAAAGGAACAACCAGAAGATTTGAATGATAAAAACATGCATCAACTCATCTTCTCCTTTCTTAGCCACAACACCACACTTATCACCTCTGTCAAGAGCATAGAAATATCAGTTGTCCTCCAACCTAGTTTTGTTAGAAAAATTACCATTCATATTAGCTAAATAGATTGGATATGCCAAATTTGGCAGTTTGCTGGCAGTTTGCATTTTAGCAAAACCTCTGTAAATGTGTGGGATTCATTATTTTTACTAGACATTTCCTGTTATCTTAGGGTATTTATCAATTTAACTTACTTAAAGAAAAAAAAAGATGACTGAGTTCTAGAGAACTACTGTACAGCATTGTACCTATAGTCAACAATAATGTATCAACACTTAAAATTTTGTTAGGAGGGCAAATTATATGTTAACTTTCTTTCCACAGTAAAATAAAGTGCAAAAAATTGAATGGCAAGAGGATTATTTTATGTGTATGTGTGCAAAACTACTGTATTTACAAAAATGGCACAAAAGTGAAGTCAATGCACATGCACATTTCATTCACATCTTTAACAAAAGATATTTTAATACTATAGAACCGGGCAGCCCTGGTGGCTCAGCAGTTTCGCGCCGCCTTCAGCCCAGGGCATGATCCTGGAGACCCGGAATCAAGTCCCACGTCAGGCTCTCTGCATGGAGCCTGCTCCTCCCTCTGCCTGTGTCTCTGCCTCTCTCTCTCCCTCTCTGTGTCTCTCATGAATAAATAAATAAAATCTTTAAAAAAAATAAAAAATAAATAAAAACTACCTTACTAATACTATAGAACCGAATAAGAATACTAGCTTCAATGACAGCTGTTAAGCACTAGAGTCACATAAGTTACACCAGAATGGGCAAATATTGCCCAAGTAAAATTCTATTGTTAAAGCTGAAACAGGTTTAAGGCCATTCAAATTCAAGCACAGAGAGATACAAATCTTTCAGAGCTTCATCTATTTTTGTTTGAAGAATGTGACCTTTCTTCCAACTTATGGTCTTAAACTATCGTTTTACAAAATCCAAGAAGAAAATACAAAAGAAATCAATACAATAGAGGTTATATTAAACAAGAGTACCAGTTCTCTGCGGTCGCTGCCCGCTTCCCATCTTCCAGCCCCGGCGCGCCGAGCAGCAAGGTCGCGGAGGGGAGCGCGCGGGGTGCTGCGGTTCCTGACGCCTCCCGGGCCCGCGGCTCTCGCAGGACCTTCAGCGGCGCTATGTTGGGACAGAGCATCCGGAGGTTCACGACCTCTGTGGTCCATAGGAGCCACTATGAGGGGGGCCCCGGGAAGAATTTGCCATTTTCAGTGGAAAACAAGTGGAGGCTACTACTTATGATGACTTTGTATTTTGGATCTGGATTTGCTGCACCTTTTTTTATGGTAAGACACCAACTGCTTAAGAAATAAGGATGTTTTCATTGATCCACTAAACAGATGTGAAAAGGAACATTTTAAGAGGTGCAGTCTCTGAAAAATGGATCAAACTCTAGAATTCAACATACTCAACATGTTTGTAAATAAACTTATGGCAAGAATCTTTTTTTTTTTTTTTTTTTTTTATGATAGTCACAGAGAGAGAGAGAGGCAGAGACACAGGCAGAGGGAGAAGCAGGCTCCATGCACCGGAAGCCCGATGTGGGACTCGATCCCGGGTCCCCAGGATCGCGCCCTGGGCCAAAGGCAGGCGCCAAGCCGCTGCGCCAAATGCCTCTTCGCTGAAACATGGAATGTAATGATTGTGCTTTTTTATTTGGGAAATATTCAGGATTAGTTTGTTTGGTCAGAATATGTGTGTGATTGTGCCTGTTTCTTTCTTTCTTTCTTTTTTCTTTTTTTCCTGTTTCTTGCTTTTAGATTTGAGGTTTTATTTTGATTTTTGATTACTAGGTCAGGACCTTGTTGGTAATCTATGTTATTAAAAAGGCAAACTTTGTTGTCACATAGTAATCTTTTAATTGAAAAAGAAGTGTACTTTTATTTGCCTTTACTAAATAAGCAGTAAAATTGGTTTTCTTCATGAGTGACATTTAGTCATGAGGAAAAGCACTAGTGTATACAGAGTGAAGCCCCAAGAGTTCTCCAGACCTGTGATCTAAAACTAAAATTTTCCCGTGATAAATTTGCTATTGACCAATACTAGTCTTCTTTAGACTAAGTAAAAGTAGAATACTTGAAATGTAATAGCTTGTAAAACCATATGGAAATATTCCAAGTTTATTCTGGAATTTTAGTAGAAATGGACTAAAAGATGGCTCTCATTAGTAATTTATATCAGTAAATCAAATTTATGTTGATAGTGAAATGCTGCTAGCTACATAAAATGTAGTGACTTAGTTCCTAGGGCTTTGTATTGGGGCAGGAAAACAGGTAGTTTTTAAATGTTTAATCCTTGTTTAGTCACTTTTGGAATACCACACTGATGTTAGAAAAATGCCATTAAGCAGAGATTGTAAACTGGTGCTCCACTTGAGCTCTAGACTTTTTGGTTGAAGAGGGGTGCTCTACTTTTTAAACCATTATTTAAAAACGAGAATAGTTAGGAGAAAGTCTCTTTGGGTTCTTGAAAAATTGCTCTGAGTGGTTCTACATCCTTTCATAGAACAAAACCGCTGCCTAAATTAGTCCTGACAATATTAGATTATCTGTGTACCCCTAATGTTAAACTACTGATTTGGTGGAACCTTAAAAAACTTTATGGTTTGACTGGGCTTATCATCACGATCTCCAATAATCCTGCAATAGTTACTTAAATATGGATAATCTTTAGGACTGCCCAACTTATTCCCTGTACTTGCATGTCATTGTTTTTTTTTATTATTATTGCTGAATCAGATGTCATCTGTGTTTATGGAATATTAAGGCTTTCTGCCTTTGGGAAGGTAAAAATGAGTTCAAAGACCATAAAATGATTCCAAATTCTTGGTTCAGGGCAGCCTGGGTGGCTCAGTGGCTTAGTGCCACCTTCAGTCCCGGGTGTGGTCCTGGAGACCCGGGATCGAGTCCCACGTCAGGCTCCCTGCATGGAATGGAGCCTGTTTCTCCCTGTGTCTGTGCCTCTCTGTGTGTGTGTGTGTGTGTCTCTCATGAATAAATAAATAAAATTAAAAAAAAATTATTGGTTCAAATCTCAAAAAAATAAAATAAATAAAATAAAATAAAACAAAATAAACAAGAGTAACATACAAAGCTATAATTAAGAGGACTTAAAGCTCAAACATTACAATTGTAAACCTTGCTTATTACTTATTGAACCAGGCCTACACTAGGAGTTAGGAAATATATACAATTATTTTCAAGTAGATTACATTGCTCTAACGTGTTCTTTTATCAGTGTGCTGTTAAAACTAAAAACAAAACAAAACAAAACCAAAAAAAACCTCGGGATCCCTGGGTGGCTGGGTGGCTCAGCAGTTTAGGGCCGCCTTTGGCCCAGGGCATGACCCTGGAGTCTCGGGATTGAGTCCCGCATCAGTCTCCCTGCATGGAGCCTGCTTCTCCTTCTGCCTGTGTCTCTGCCTCTCTCTCTCTCTCTCTCTCTCTCATGAATAAATAAATAAAATCTTAAAAAAAAAAAAAACAACCTCTACACAGGTACATTGCCTTGCAATAGCACACAGTACTGCTACCTACAAAGCTGTCATTCTCAAAAGACTTAGTGAATGAAGGGAAATAAAAAGCAGAGAAGTAACATTTAAGGAGAAATCATGAGATTTATAAGATTCCTGCAGTTCAGCTCTTTTAATGAGCCAGCCAGCTTGCTAGCGACAAACATGGTTTCTGTTGAGGACAGTCCTGTGGAGTGGGAATGTGGTCACCAGTGACTTCTGTCTTATCTAGAACTGCAGTAGGAAGGTGATGCTTCTCCTTCCTCTTCTCCTTCTTCTTCTTATTCTTGAAGTAGGCTCCATGCCCAATGTGGGGCTTGAACTCAAAATCTTGATTCATTTTTGCTTTGGCCATGTTATAATCCCCAGAATCAAAATATTTTTGCCCTTTCTGCAGTTGTTTCCTTCAGAAATATGAACTTTCAAGTTTTTGTCCCAGATGAGAATACCTTGTTTTTAATTTTGCTTCTTCAGTTTTCTCTAGACTAGTTACTTTATCTTCTATTTCCTTCTGTTTCTCTGTGGACACTGCCTTGGAGACTTTGGCAGACACACCACTCCCTCTTACCCGGCTTCTCCTCACCCAAAGGATTCTATCAAGTATCAAGGTTAGTCAAGACTCTGGGGTCCCTGGGTGGCGCAGCAGTTTAGCGCCTGCCTTTGGCCCAGGGCGCGATCCTGGAGACGCGGAATCGAATCCCACGTCAGGCTCCCGGTGCATGGAGCCTGCTTCTCCCTCTGCCTATGTCTCTGCCTCTCTCTCTCTCTCTCTCTCTCTCTCTCTCTATCATAAATAAATAAAAATAAAAAAAAAAAGACTCTGAGCCCAGGACTCCAAAATGTAGGGTGGATACCTTGTTACAATCATGAGATACTGGATTTGGGGATTTAAATTCCATATACCCTTGGTCAAAAAACAAAAGCAAAAAAAGTGAAGGAAATTTAACAATAAAAAAAGAAACATGAATCAGACTTGGTCAGCTCTAAGGTGACATTAATTCTTGAGAGTGGAATGATTCAATTCACAAACTTCCCTTTTGTAACAGTTTAAAGGAACAATATTAAGGAAGAGTGAATTTCTTCATGACAAGTCCGTTTTAAGATCCTGACTCAGGACGCCTGGGTGACTCAGTGGTTAAGTGTCTGCCTTTGGCTCAGGGCATGATCCTGGGGTCCCGAGATCAAGTCCCACATTGGGCTCCCCGCAAGGAGACTGCTTCTCCGTTTACCTGTGTCTCTGTCTCTCTTTCTCTGTGTCTCTCATGAATAAATAAAATCTTTTTTAAAAAATCCTGACCCTTATATGTATAACACAGTGCAATCACACTGTGGCAAAAAGAAAAAGAGGGAATACTCAAAACCACTGTAGCTTTGAACCTGCAAAATAGTCCACCCACGTTCATGTTCAATACATGCCCCTCGAAAAAAAATCAAACTGTATGTAGAAGTAAAGAAAGTTAATCATCAAAATCTTTCTCTCTTCCCCACCTCTCATCCCTACACTTTGGTATCATTTTGATGTGTATCCTCCCAGTTTGGTATGTGCATATACCTACACACTATATATAGTGTTAGGTAGAATCTTAACCAAATCATTCTGCGATTTGCCTTTCCTCTAAAATTTGTATGGGTGGACTCATTTTTTCTATTGGCTACATAGTATTACATATGACTACTTAAGGAATCACTCATTGAGGGGATACTTTTTATTAGATTTTGTTTCTTTTTTCTATTTTTAAACTTTTTTTTAATTTATAGAAGTAAAACTTGCCCATATTTTTAAAAATTCAGACTGTATAGATGCACATGGGTGGTTCAGTCAGTTAAGCATGTAATTTTGGCTCAGGTCACAATCTCAGGGTTGTGAAATCAAGCCCCATGATGGGCTCTGAGCTCAGCATGGAGTCTGTTTTAAGATTCTCTCTCTCTCTCTCTCTCTGCCCCTTACTTTCTCTCTCAAGAAAAAAAAATTTTTTTTTACACTGTATAGATGTGTCTAAAATGAGAAACAAGGGTGCCTGGCTGGCTCAGTTGGTTAAGTGTCTGCCTTCAGCTCAAATCATGTTCCTAGGTCCTGGGATCAAGCCCCCGATTGGGCTCCCTGCCTGCCAGTCTGCTTCTCCCTCAACCTCTGACTCTGCCTGTCTGCTCTCTCACTTTCTCTCTCATAAATAAATAAATAAATAAAATTTAAAAATCTCCACCTCCCATCCCCACCAACCACATCATAGCCATACCCATTACTCAGAGGTTTTATCAATCAATAGTTTCTGTTTTAAGTTCTACTGTTCATTATCACTAAAACTGTATGTAATATCTTTACACCCCTTTTTCTTGATTTATCAACTATAGATATTATTTATTGACTCCTCATAATAATAAATTAGGCATATGTTGTTTAAATTAGTAAATTCAACACATGGATGAAAAGGAAATACAGCATTTGGCTATTGAACAATTTCAGCCTTCTCTAATAACAAGTCATCTTTTATGGTAACACAACTTGGTTACTACAAATAATAGTTTAATTAGGGAAATATAGTAGCTTAGTAATAACTTGGATTTAGATACAGATAAACTCCTCCAGGGGACAGGAATACCTAAGTTCACATCAGGGTCCTGATGCTGATTTACTCTATGGCTACAAACACATAATTTAACCTCAGTGTTTTAGTTTCTTATCTCTTTAAACAGGAATGATGGGCAGCCCCGGTGGCTCAGCGATTTAGTGCCGCCTTCAGCCCAGGGCGGGATCCTGGAGACCCGGGATGGAGTCCCAGGTCAGGCTCCCTGCACGGGGCCTGCTTCTCCCTCTGTGTCTCTACTTCTCTCTCTCTCTCTCTCTCTCTCTCTCTCTCTCTCTCTCTGTGTGTGTGTGTGTGTGTGTGTGTGTGTGTCTCATGAGTAAATAAATAAAATCTTTAAAAAAATAAAATTAAATAAACAGGAATGATAACTGTCTCACAAGATCTGAATGAGGATTGAATTAAATAAATCATGCCTTTGAAAATGATTCTAAACCTCAGAGGTATCATTAGTGCCCTTTCCTTTAACTATCTGTGCCACTCCTAGAGCTGGTTGGAAGCAAAAAGGCAGAGGGTAGGCAGATAGGTCAAGCTGCAAGGTCAGGAATCCTCACTGCAGTGACAGGCCTTGCTGCTTCTCAGGTTTCAAGCCTCTAAGAGATCTGATAGAACTGGGGGTGTCAGCAGGAGTGGAAGTTGAACCAGAATTTGAGTTAGCAGAGTCTTCTCAAGAATGAGAAGTCCTAAAGCAAATCTAGAAGCTGGAGGCAGGAAAAATAGATGTCTGTTGCCTGTAGTGGTAGCAATAGAGACACCAACCCACTCAGGTAGGAGCAGGACTTAAATATTTGACACAGATCAGGGAGTATGATGGGAGAAGCCTATGGTGTAAGAATCAGATAACTAAATCTCTAAGACAGTCCTTGGAACTAGATCCTGGGATAGAAGAGCCGAAGGGGAGAGTGAGTGCCTGGCTGCAGACAGAAATATGTCATTGTCCTGGGTGACCCAGCAGTCTTAAACTGAATTAGTTTTCCCTGTTGTACTCCTGGTTAGGGTAACTTGAACAGGGTAGCCTGACTTTTTTATTTCTTTCTATAAATTATTGTCAGTTTCTTTATATTTTTCATTTTTATATTAAGAAAAATTTAAGGGCAGTCTGGGTGGCTCAGCAGTTTAGCGCCGCCTTCAGCCCAGGGCATGATCCTGGAGACCCGGGATCGAGTCCCACGTTGGGCTGCCTGCATGGAGCCTCCCTCTGCCTGTGTCTCTGCCTCTCTCTGTCTCTCTCTGTGTCTCTCATGAATAAATAAATAAAATCTTAAAAAAAAAAGAAAAATTTCAAATACACAGTAGGGATAGAGTATAATAAGTTTATAACACATATAATGTACAAATAGTATAAAATACCCATTAACTAGATTCATTCTCCCACACTTGCTTCACTTTCCTGCACTTTGAAAAATTAAAATATTTTATTTTTCTTAAAGATTTTATTTATTTATTCATGAGAGACACACAGAGAGAGGCAGACACATAGGCAGAGGGAGAAGTAGGCTCCATGCAGGGAGTCCAGTGTGGGACTCAATCCCAGGACCCTGGGATCATGACCTGAGCTAAAGGCAGATGCTCAATCACTGAGCCACTCTAGCATCCCTAAAATATTTTATTTAAAAAAAAAAAAGATTATTTATTTATTATTTATTTATTTATTTATTTATTTATTTATTTGAAAGAGAGAGGGAGAGCATGACCAGGGGGAGGGGCAGAGGGAAAGGGAGAAGCAAACTCCCCGCTGAGCAGGGAGCCCAACGCAGGACTCCAACCCAGGACGCCGGGATCATGACCTGAGCTGAAGGCAGACATGTAACTGAGCCACCCAGGTGCCCAAACTAAAATGTTTTAAAGCAAATGACAGACCCATGTCATTGCATCCCCACTCACTTCATTGTGGATCTCTAAAACATATGTCCTGCACACCCTCAATAGTCTGTTTTGTATTTATTAGTTACTGTGTGCCAAGTTAACAGGAGATGACTATATTCTCAGGATGCCAACAAAACCTAGTTTCTGATTCTGATGCACAGTGAATTCACTGAGGTGAATGCCACTGTGAGGATTCCTCTGCTGACCAGGATCCTTCTGTCTAAACTGGACTCTAAGGACTGAACTACAACAATTCAAGTCCCCTCACCTCTCATTTGTGTACACATGCACACAATGTGCATAGACACACATACATACACACACAAACTAAGGGGAAAATGAAGTAAACCCCGTCTACACAGTAAAATAGTCACTGCAGTAATTCTGGTAGGCTATCAAGATAAATGAGAATGCTACCTATACAGAGAACACAAATGCAAGGGTATCATCTATGCTGGCTTGGGAAAGAGTAAACAAAAACATCAGAAAACTAGGAAAGTACTGGCCGGTGGAAAGGGAACTGAAAACCATAAGGTACACTAACAGGGCAGTATGTCATGCCAGAGCAAAATTCTACTGGTTCCACTTCTCTCTTGGTATATAGGAATCTTGTTCATCTTCTCTTGCCTTCCTCATCATACCCAATGGCCTCCTTCTGACCCATGGGCTTCCAAGACTGTGACTTCATAGAAAGTCCTTCTCTTTCCCATCCTTTCTCTCCATCTTTCCTACCTCTACACCCTCCTCCCCAAATGCCTCTTCCATTAAAGATGAAGTTCAAGAAATGCTATAAGAGGGATGCCTGGGTGGCTCAGTGGTTGAGCATCTGCCTTTGGCTCAGGGCATGATCCTGGAGTCCCGGGATGGAGTCCTGCATCGGGCTCCCTGCATGGATGGAGCCTGCTTCTCCCGCTGCCTATGTCTCTGCCTCTCTCTGTGTGTCTCTCATGAATAAATAAATAAATAAAATCTTAAAAAAAAAAACACTAGGGACACATTTCTTTGGCCTGTCATGTTCACCATGAGCATAGTGTCTGGTATACAATTTCTGCTATGATCTGAATGACTGTGTCCCCTCCAAAATTCACATATTGGAATCCCAATGCCCAATGTGATGATGTTAGAAGACGGAGACTTTGAGAGGTGATTTGGTCATGAGGAATTTGTATTCTTACAAACGAGACCTCACAGAGCTCCCTACCCCTTTCTACCCTGCGAGGATGCAGTGAAAAGGCATTGGCTATGAATCAGGACGAGGGTCCTCACCAGAACATGATCCTGCTAGTGCCTTGATCTTGGGTATCTAAGCCTCCAGAACTGTGAGAAGTAGATCTCTGCTGTTTATAATGCCACTTAGCCTGTGGTATTTTGCTAGAGCAGCCCAAATAGACTACAATAGCCTGTTAAGAAATATTGGTTAGATGGATGGATGGATGGATGGATGGATGGATGGACAGATGGACAATGAGTGGTTTTAAGTAAAAGGTACTACTTTAAAACCTACATGAGTTCTGATAGAACTCTACTATGATACTGAGGGACCATTTGCCAAAACAGGTACCAGTCATAATAGCTGGCTGCTCACTCAGGAAGTTAGAAAAGTGGAAATGAGATACACATACCCTTCCAGCACCACCACCAATCACCAAATACAAGAAGGGAAGAAAAGGTCAGAATGGAAAGATGATAGGCACTAGGCTATGACAAAACCTGAAAGTAAATCTTGACTCCACCATCTTCTAATTGTGTGACTTTGAATTAAGTATTTAAAATTTTCCATTTATTACATGTATAAAACAGGGATAAGGGGCAGCCTGGGTGGCTCATCGGTTTAGTGCCGCCTTTGGCCCAGGGCGTGATCCTAGAGACCTGGGGTCCAGTCCCATGTCGGGCTCCAGCATGGAGCCTGCTTCTCCCTCTGCCTGTGTCTCTGCCTCTCTCTCTCTGTGTCTCTCATGAATAAATAAAAATAAATAGAACAGGGATAATAGTATCTATTATGCAAGGTTGTGTTAAAGATTGAATTAAATAACATTTAATTAAGGTTCCTAGCACAGTGCTTGATATATATTGGGCTCAAAATATTATAATTTTTATTATATGATAATATTTATTATCATTAAGAAATCTCTTGAGAGAACCTAGAAAGTTATGGTTTACTTGTGAAACAGGCAAGCTAACCACTTAAAATTAACTTCAGAGAAAGATGGCAAAATGATTTATTTAAAGTGAAAACTTAGGGCGCCTGGGTGGCTCAGTAGTTGAGCATCTGCCTTTGGCTCAGGTTGTGATCCTGGGGTCCTGGGATGGAGTCCCGCATCAGACTCCCCCACGATGAGTCTGCTTCTCCTCTCCCTATATCTCTGCCTCTCTCTGTGTGTCTCTCATAAAATAAATAAATCTTTTAAAATAAAAAAAGAGAGAAAAAACATAAATTTCCTTAATTTCTGAGGAAGTCAATAGAATGTAGGTAAAAAAGAACTGCTTATTATCTCCCTTAACACCTTAAGAAAACCTTTTGACAGGTTTTCAAAGGAGAGGCTGAAATAAAAGTCCCCTAAGTTGAAATGTTTTGTGAGGCAATGAGGAACTGGCTCAGAAACAAAAAAAACGATGAGTGGAGCCTGTTGATTCCAGCCAGGGGAGGGAACTAGAGGGAACTAGAGGGTCCAAGTGACAGATCCTGGAAAGGCAGCAGATGTATGAAGGGCGTAATAGTCATATTTCTAATTCTGGATTTCTCAAAGGAAACAGTGCAGTTCTCATCAGGAAGGTGGAGTCTTGTATACTTGGGGAATCTGTGGTAGTTAGGCGTAAGATAACCATGGGGTTGACATCAATGAAAGGAAGTAGGAAAGGGGCCTAACATTAATCCAACAGTGACTGGAGCAAGCCACATGCCAGTCACATTATCTCATATAAGTCACCACAACCCACTGATGGTAACTATTATCTCCAATTTACAGAAAAGGAAACTTAAGCTTAAAAAGATCTTGTAATTCAAGTTCTCTCTGCTAATAAGGGGAAGGTGCTGTTAGAAACAACAGTACCTAGCCAATAAGATGAGGTCTGCTGTGACTCTGGTTCTTCTGTTCAACAAATGCTTGTTGAGCACCCACTATGTGCCAGGCATAGGGTGAGGTGTGGGAGATGCGAGCAAAGACAGACAGTCCCCCACCCCCCAGTTGTACAGAACAGAGTCTAGTAAGAGAGTTAGAGGCAGCCATTAGTCAAATAGTGCCACTAATGAAGATAAAATTACAAAGTGAGACATGAGGACATGTAATAAATAGACTTGTCTAGACTTGGGGTAGGATGAGTGCCATGGGGGGGGGGGGCAAGTGGCCCTAGACTTTATCTAGAGTTAGCGAGCTAAAGGAGTTGTGAAGAAAATCATTTCATAAAAGCTCTCACAATGGCTGTGGTCGGAGCCCCAAACAATGCAGGTTCAGTGTGGCTACAAATCAGAGTGGCTGAACCAAGGGTGTAAAAGTAGGTATGCAATCAGATTTCTATCCTGAAAAGCCCAAGGTATTTAAACAAGAGCCACTGGCATGCATGGGCAGCCACAAGCAGAGCACTCTAGTGGGTTCTGGGATGCCAGTTACATCCCACCTGTATGAGGACAGCTGGTCTATCTAAAGGTTGTTGCCTTAAATAGTATATTGGGAAGCAGAGATTGATGAACCCAAGTAAAGAGACTGAATCCTCAAGCATCTTTGCCTAGCAAGGGGCTCTCAAAAATACGTATAAGTGATCAGGAGGAGGGAGAGAGCAGTAAAATCTCTAACGACATTTCTCACTAGTGATGGGTCTAGACCAGGGTTAGTAAACTACAGCCTACAAGCCAAATCTAGCCTGCACCTATTTCTGTGCAGCCCTTGAGCTAAGAATGGTTTCTACATTTTTTAAATGGTTGGAAAAAGAATGAAAAGACAACTAATATTTTGTGACATGTGAAAAGCATATGAAATTCACATTTCAGTGTCTATAAATAACGTTTTATGGGAATACAGCCATACTCATTCGTTTATGATCATCTATGGCTGCTTTCACAAGAGCAGAGTTGAGCAAAGGCAACCGGCACTGGGGTACTGCTGCAAAGCTGAAATTATTATCTGGCCCTTTATAGAAAAAGTTTGCCAATCTCTGGGCGAGTCAGGAGTGCCTATGAATCTGACCGTGTGGCCAGACAACTGACAAATGAGCTTTAGTGGGAACAAGTGCAAAGTAATGCACTTTGGGATAAAAATATCCAAACCATTTATAAAATGAAGACAGGGCTCTGAGCTATGAGGTCACAACTCAGAACAAAACACAACCGGGAGGACTTAAGGCAGCAACAATAATACTAAGAGTATTTTCTGCCCTGGATGATAAAAATCAACACACAATGGATAGAGTTGGTTATCTAAAGACTACCAGATGGGGGCGTGGGGAATTATTCCAGAAATACTAAACTAAAATTCAACTGAAAAAGAAAGGCTATGTTATTTTTCACTTCCACTTAAAAATTACATATACATATCAACAGTCTACATGTAATCTGGGGGAAATTATTGATAAAGAAGTAGAATTTGGGACCCCTGGGTGGCTCAGCGGTTGAGCGTCTGCCTTCGGTTTAGGGAGTGATTCCGGAGTCCCGGGATAGAGTACCGTATGGAGCTTATTGCATGGAGCCTGCTTCTGTCTCTGCCTCTCTCTGTGTCTCTCATGAATAAGTAAATAAAATATTAAAAAAAAAAGAAGTTGAATTTGTGCTGTGCATACAAGACTAATCTGGGATGGGTTATCATATAGACTTGAGTCCTGAGCCCCCCCCCATCAGGCTCTCCGCAGGGAGCCTGCCTCTCACTCTGCCTATGTCTCTCTCTCTCTCTCTCTCTCTCTCTCTCTCTCTCTTTCTCTGTGTGTCTCTCATGATTAAATAAATAAAATCTTAAAAAAAAAAATTCCAAAACCAGTCATCTTTGTTCTAGCTGTAAGGTAACTTGGTTTCTCATATTCACTGGTCCTGTGAAGAGGACATCCAGGGCAATAAGAGAGTTGCACCCCCAGGAAAATTAAGTAATCAACCACACAGTCATTTAGTCAGTCTCCTAGGACTGTCTGGTACAAACTGATTTTCCTAGCCTCATCCTCAGGTATAGTTTCCATACCTGCAAAGCTACAGAACTGATCTGGGACCTCAATGGCTCTAACAGGGTCATGGTCTATTAGGTGCCTTAGCTAGGTGTGGCTGGCTGCCCTCTTGGAGACCTTTGATCCCTGTCATTTCACTCTAACAGGGGTCACATCCAGAAAATTTCCCCAGAACACCCAGCTCATTGTGCTGCAAAGCCCTAAAGGAACAAGGTAAGATACTCTTCTTGCCCGGCAATATCATGGTTACAGAATCTATTCTTGCTACAAGGCAAACTCATCCCAGTAAACAGAAAAGTCCCGGGTTTTGGGAATCCCCTCCAACCCGAGTAAACCAGGACAGTTCGTCACCCGCCAGACAGGTTCCTCATTTACAACAGGCTTCTTATCCTACTGTTCCCCCAGACTCCACCTGGGCCTACTCCAGAGTTTCTGCTACCTGAAGCACACTATAAAGGCTGCTTTTAGGCAATAGGCTTAAACAATGGAAACCTGAGTCAGGTAAAAGGGCCCACAGGGACTAGTGGGCCGAATGCAAACAGGCCCCATCAGGAGACCTACCTCAAAACAGCCATAAGCCCATAAGCCCTAGCTGACCAAGGGGCTACTTAAAATAGGGCACAAGTTCCAAAAAAAGGGAAAAATCCATATTTTCCAATACCTCCCTACCTTTCCCCATTTAACTCCAGCCTCCCTGGCAGACAGTCTCTCCTCTGCTGTCCTGCCCATTTGTATGCAATAAACTTCTATCACCTTTGTTCTCCCACAGGTGAATTCTTTCACCGCCCACACCTTGGGCCTCCACCCAATTGGGTCACCATACACCCACCATTCGGAATGTTCAGAGTGGTTCCTCCTGGGTCAGGGAAGGGAGACAACAAGGGCTGGGTGGGTCACTGGGAGCAGGATTAAGATCAGAGACCCAGAGACTGAGCAGAAGGGGTTCGTTCCCAAGGAACCTCGGTGATGTGGGAAAGAAAGGCAGAAGGGAATGTAGATAAAATTAAGTGTCCTTATAACCTGTAGACAAATACTTGAGACAGGTAGAGTATAATGTTCCTCCTGAAAGCTCCCAACTGTCTTATTGTTAATGCCTTGCCAGAGGGAAAAACAACCTTAGTTTGACAATAGCAAGGCCTCCCATATCTGGGTAGTCTTCTTTAGCACATGAAAGTCCTTTTGGACACCTCCCTTACCTTTAGGTCTCATAACCCCAAAGTGTATCATCAGTCACTCCTCATAATCCCGGGGCACCAGGCAGCAGACAACAGCAACTCTTTATGCCAGAGTCCTGTCTCTGTGCTTTAATAAAATCACCTTTTTTGCACCAAACACGTCTCAAGAATTCTTTCTTGGCCATTGACTCCTGACCTCACCTACATTCCAAAACAACATCATCAGCTGCTGCAGAGTTAGTTGTTAAGACTCCTGTCTTTCATCTGTGTCTACGTGTTTCTGTGCATATAAGAATGATTAGACAGTACCTCATATCAGGAAAAACTCATCATTTCCAATGTTTGAGTGTGAGGAAGACCTACTAAAGTGAAGGCTGCCTTAAACCCTATCTGTAAGTGAGCAGAAGGTTGGTAAAATATAAATAACAAAAAGGAGGATAAAACTTTGTTGGTCAGTATAAAACACCTGTAATAATTACAGTAATTTATATCTAATTACTATGTGGCAAAGTGATTATGAGGCATTATTGTGTCATGTAAATCATACACCAAGATCTTTGTGATTAGGGTACTAAATCCTGTTCACTCATGTGCTCCCCGTGTTTAAAACCATTAAAGGATCATTTACGTTGGCTTAGTCTTGGGTTTTTTGCTTCAGGGAATACGGGGAGTTAAACAGCAGGTGAATTTGTTACATTTGATTCTGGGAGGACCCCTATAAGGATACTTAAAAAAAAAAAATTAAAGCCATCTCTATTTATAAAGGAATTCTGGGAAAAACTCAAAACACTTTGCAGATTTTAATCTAATTAAATCTCACAATAACCCCAGGAGGGAGTTCTTACACAATGGTCTTCATTGTTTAAAGCCACCAGTTGTTAGAGGCCACAGAAGGGTCATTTTGCCTGCAGTTGCTTCTCTGTCTTGGTTTAATTCATAAACGTTACAGTGTTCTTTGAAATAAGTCTAGTGTGGATATAAACTGAGTATTAGTGTATTAATCATCTCCAATCAGTATCAGACAAACTAATCATACCACTAGGAAGTTCTTGGAAACTACACACCAGCTTCACGAAATACAAATAAATGTTTGAGGGGGATTTAAAGTTAGGAATGAATTCCCTGATTAAAATATTTTTGTATATAAATCCATGTGAATTTACAGCACTTCTGCTCTGAGTACAATGTTAGGTACCATGGACACAAAAACACCTTAAGATAGAAATAATAGTCACAGTAATGTGTGTGGTTGTGATCTAGAGATCTAAGGGAGTCAGAATACATCGTTAACAAACCAGGGACTGGAGTTTAACTCTCCTAGGAAGGGACAGATGCAAGTGAAGGATTCTTAACAATCACCATTTCCTTGCACCCATGTTTTGCATTTTGGTTCAGATGGCCCGGTCTTTAATAGCTCTCTCTAGAAAAGTAGGTAAGGGACTATTTTCAAAGGAAAATCCCATTGGATTCTTGCAGTGTTCCAATGAAATACGTAGGACAAATACTGTTTCCACTTTACAGACAGAAAATGAGTTCAGCAACACTATGCTGCTAGGGATCATAGTGAAAGGATGGTGAAAATTAGAAGCTGAAAGAGCTGGTCTGTGATGAAGGATTCCCAAAGCACTTTCAAATCGGCTTTCCACCCTCACCTTCAAGCTCCTCCAGCCCAGCTGCCCCCTCCAGACTCCAGGGCTGGTGCGCTTATGCCTTAAACCCATCCCAGCTCCTATTCCTTCTAATTTTAGCCACACATGGTTAGAGAAATTCATAGGTACATTTACTTTAAAAATTAAGGGAAGACAAAAACAAAAGTATAAAAACAATGAACTTGATTGATTGAACCTTGATTTAGGCTTTGGCTCACAGGTTGGTTTGCCTGACAGGATACCTGTACATGGACTTGGCCCCCAAAGACCCTCTCCGTTATCTTCTCTCAGTCCAAGAAGATTATTTGCCTAGCCTTGGGCAATTCTCTTAACTACTTTGTGTCTTTCTTGGCTCCCCTGGAGGAGGGGTTAAATTGAATCTCCAGCTACTCTGTTACCAGAGCAATCCACAAAAAGAAGAAATTATTACACTCACTGAAGTTGTACACCACATCAGAAACTTTTCTCCATATGTAGCTAACAGCTTTCATCCCCTCCTGAAAAGGATAAGGAGTCACATTCCAAAAACATCCTTTGGGAATCTCCTACAATCATCTATTCCAATGGAGAAAGGAATTCTCAGGATGGGAAAAATGCGACCACTGAGCCTGTCAATTAAGTGGCACCTTTCCCCACATTCCCATTTTTAAAAATTTTTCCACTTTCCCCCCTTGCTCTCCAAAAAGGATTTCACGGGGTGATGCTAAAGTCTTGAGGTGCTGGCAAATCTTTGACATATGGAAGAAGAATTTCTCCTAGGACACTTCAAGGAGTCTAGGTACTTTTTAAAAAAAAAAAAAAGATTTTATTTATTTATTCATGAGAGACACACATAGAGAGAGGCAGAGACACAGGCAGAGGGAGAAGCAGGCTCCATGCAGGGAGCCCGATGTGGGACTCAATCCTGGGACCTCGGGATCATGCCCTGGGCTGAAGGCAGACGCTAAACCGCTGAGCCACCCAGGTGTCCCAGGCTAGGTACTTTTCTGTAGATCATTCCATTTGTGTGTGGAAAGAGACTGAGAGGACACTGTATTCTAATGGTTGAGAGGTTGAGCTCTGAAACCAAACTGATCTGAAATTGAATTCCTGCTGTTTGCTAGCATGACTCTAGCCAAGTTACTTCACTTCCCTGAGACTCTCTGTCTTCATCTACTTAAGAAATATTAATAGCTGGCATTGATTGAGCACTTACAACATGCAAGGAACTATATATGCTATGTTTTACATGCTTTACATGCATGATCTCATTGAATCCTTACCACAACCCTGTGAAGTGAGTACTCTCATCAAGCCCCTTTTATAGGTAAGAAAACTGAAGTACAAATAGGTTAAATGGTTTGCCAGAGATTATAGGACTAAATAGTAAAACCAGGACACACACACAGTCACACTTCAAGACCCATACTTTGAATTATTAACTTCCTCATAGTGATGTTATAAGGATTAAATGAGCTGATGTAAATCAAGTCCCCTGCAGAGGTGTTTGGCACGTAAAGAAAGCCTCAAGTAAATGTTAGCTCTGGTATTATTTTTGGGATTGTCATTTCTTCCAAAAAATATCTGGGCCAGAAAACAGGTTTTGACATAGGATATTGTGGGGCTATTCTATTGACTGCCAGAGGTATGTGTCTTGCAAATGTCAGACATTTACTGTTACTTAAACTATTTGTGTATTATGAGTTACCTGGTTAGGAGATGGGATAGTTAGCAACTGTTTCTATTTGCCCATGCAAAAAAGCTCTTCATACTGAAAAGTATGAAGTCTCTTATAAAAGAATGGCATGCTGAGCAATAGCTAGCTGAATTGCAGGCAGTATCCAGATTATAAATGCATTCAAAAGTTCATTTGCCTATTGTTATAAATTCTGAATACATAGAAATAAGGTTGCAAATGGTGGTTACATGCTAAGACTATTAACAGAAGTCTATTTAGCCCATTTTAAAGTTCAATGATAGAAATCATGCCACTACCCAAGGACAAGCCTAGGAACAAGGGCCTGTATGATAAAATATATGTACTGCTGAAGTGAGCACTGTGCGATAAAATAATTTAAAAAGTGTCTTTCCTGGTACAAAGGAAAGTTGAAATTGAGTGTATTAGTCATCTATTGCTCTGTAACAAATTATCCCCAAACTTACCATATTAAAACAATAAACATTATTACCTCATACTCTCTGTGGGCCATCCCGGAGCAGCTTTGTTGGGTGGTTCGGCTCAGGATCTCTTATGGGTTTCAGTCAACGTATCCTGGGCTACATCACCTCTAGGTTTAAGTGCAGCTAGAGGATCTACTTCCAAAATGGCTCATTCTAATGGCTGTGGGCAGGAGGCCTCCATTTCTTGTCACATGGGCTTTTCACTGGGGCTGGTTGAATTCCTCATGACATGGTAACTCTGGCTTCCCCCAGAACAAGTGACCCAGGAACAAACAAGGAGGCAGCTGCAGTACCTTTTATGACCTAGTCTTTTAAGTCATACACTGTCACTTATGTCATATTCTACTCATTCTAGGCCATATGCTATTCACATTTGAAGGGAGAGAGATTAAGCTCTACCTCTGGATGGGATGAGTATCAGAACTTGTGGACATACACTAAAATCACTATATAGTTTTTGTTATCCTCCCACCACCCTATACAGATACCCAGTGACACAAAATAGTAAAAATAAATTGGGATTCAGAACTGCAGCCCTTCCCAACAAAGCTTGCTGTAAGTACCCAAAACAATCCATGTGCTGCCTCAACTTTTCTCGAAAACATCTATCCCTTTTCCCTTGAATGGAATTTTATTGAAGAATTTATACTAAAGAAAGAGCAATCACATTCCTAACATATTTGCTTTATTCACTTGTATTTCTTATTAGAATTTCAGGCAATTTAACAAACTGAAATGAAAAACAACGAATAGGGGCATCTGGGTGGCTCAGTGGTTGAGCATCTGCCTTTGGCTCAGGTCATGATCCCGGAATCCTGGGATCAAGTCCCACATCGGGTTCCCTGTGGGGAGTCTGCCTGTGTGTGTGTGTCTCTCATGAATAAACAAACAAAATCTTTTAAAAATGAAAAAAAAAAAAAAGAATCCATCCCCCCAGTTGGATGGGGTTAAGAAAGATTCTAGGCAAATCTGCCCTCCTTGGTCTTGGGAACCAGGGTTCCTAACCTGACTCTCATGGCTGCAGCTCTGTAGGAATCTGGTGGTCATTCAAAAGTGAAGGATTTCTGGAGACTCCAAAAGCAGTTGGTGCTCTTGCACCTGAGGCATGAGAGATTCTAAAGTGCCATCTGAATCTTCAGAGGCAAATGATGTTCCACGTGAATTACTGTATTATTTTGTAACTTGAATTTTGGTAATCCACATAGACTACTATCAAAATACACCAGGCATTAACACAGGATAACTGGGAATTTCACTGCAACTCAACTCCAACTGTTAGCTAGGGGCTTGATCTAGGAGTTCCCCCTGACAGTGTGGCTGTTTTAAATTTTAAAATTTGAGTCTTAAGCCCTTTCGAGAATATGACAAAAGCTAAGGAACTTCTTTCAAGAAAATACATATAAGCCACAATATTTTGCACATGAGTTTAAGGCCTCCAGAAACCCCCAAAACCCATCCAAAGGAATTTGGATTAAGAAATCTCTTAAGACTTCAAGGGAGAAGGGGAGTGGGGAGGGTTATTGCCATTCCATTTCACCATTAAAACAGAAACTAACTACTACTCAACTTAATTCTTTTAAATTTGTTAACAGAACCGAGGGCCAAAACGGAACTCCCTACTAGATTTTGTGCTTGGATTTAGTCCATGTCATAAGTGCAGGCAAAAGGAACAGGGGAGCGAACACACACAGGACAACACCTATTTGATGAAAAGCAACAGTAAATACGAAGCAGGACTTAGAACCGCCGCCGACGACCAGAAGCCTTGCCCTCTCGAAGCTGACCTGACGCTGCAGCAAATTTTGCCAACCTGCCAGAGAAGCAGCAACTCGAGGAAAAGCAAGCTGCGTGGTTTCTCACCCAGCAAGAAAGCGCTAAAACCATTTTGGGCCGCGGTCTTGACCCGAGATTCCCGAGGCCCAAGGTCTTGACCCGAGATTCCCGAGGCCCTCCGTGGGTGGAGCGAGCTCCGGCAGCAACGCCCAGCCGCGGACGGGCGGGACCGTTCGAATCTACCCACTGGGTCCGCAGGCCTCCCTCCGCTCCCGCCTCTCCGCCTGGGGAGGCGGCAGGGCTGCGCCGGGGCGCGGGGCTTGCGTGCAAGGGCCCCTCGGGCAGAGCCGGCGCGCGGTCGTCCGCAGCCGGGACCGGGGCGCGCGGGCGGGGGGACGCGCGGGCGGGGGGACGCGCGGGCGGGGGACGCGCGGGCGGGCGCGCGGGGGGACACGGCGCGCCCCCGCCCCGCCCCGCCCCCTCGCGGGCGCCGCCACCCTGCGCCGCGGGCCTGCGCGTGCTCGTGCCGACCCCTCCTTCGCGCTCCTCGCCTGCGGCCGCTCCGGCGCACGCGCGCGGCCTCGCGCAGGGCGGGGAGAGGCGGGGAGAGGCGGCTGCCCCCGGCGGCCGGCCCCGAACCTGTCAGACCCGGGGAGCCGGCCTGGAGCTGCGGGCGCGGCAGGCGCCAGGACCGCCCGAGCTGTGCCCGGCGGGGGGCGGGGAGATGAGCGGCGGCCCCGCGGCGGAGCCCCAGGTAGACGCGCCGCCCCCTCGCGGAACCCCGGCGCCTCCGGCCGGCCTGCGCTCCCGCCGCCCGGGGCTTCGGAACTTGTGGGCAGTGTCGGGGCGCCTTTGATTTATAACGTGTTTCGTTTTCCACAGGATGGGGAGGGCCGCGCGGCAGGGCCCTCGGGAACTGGCGCTCCGGTGAAGTAGGAGCCCCGGAGCTCACGCCCGCCCGCCCGCCCGCCCGCCCCGAGCCGTTCCGTGCCGCGGCCGCGCAGCCTCTGCCATGGCCGGATCCAGCGCGTGGAAGCGCCTCAAATCTCTGCTAAGGAAGGATGATGCGCCGCTGTTTTTAAATGACACCAGCGCCTTTGACTTCTCGGACGAGGTGGGGGACGAGGGGCTTCCTCGCTTTAACAAACTTCGAGTTGTGGTGGCCGATGATGGTTCTGAAATCCCAGAAAGGCCTATGAACGGGGCGCACCCGGCCCTGCAGGCCGACGATGATTCCTTGCTGGACCAGGACTTACCTTTGACCAACAGCCAGCTGAGTTTGAAGGTGGACCCCTGTGACAACTGCAGCAGACAGCGAGAGTTCCTGAAGCAGAGAAAGGTGAAAACCAGATTGACCATTGCTGCCGTTCTTTACTTGCTTTTCATGATTGGAGAACTTGTAGGTGAGTTGTGGTGCCAACTCACTCTCCCTTTACCTTGTCCCGAAGGGTGTCGTCAAGCTTTAGTTACACACGATTTGAGGTTTAAACTTTCTTTTCAGGAAATTTGTTATTTATCAAGATACCGGTCTCATGATATGAAAAGTCCACACGGTTCCAAAGTACAGATCAACCCAAGTACAACATAAACTTTCAGAGATAACTCTTGACTTTTCTTCTGGTTCTCCAAACACTGTGACACCTACTACTGTAAAGTTAAGGACATTTAGCTTCATCGTATATCATGTAACTTCCTCTTTAAAAAAAAAAATTTCTTTTTTTTATAAAACACCACGTTAATTTTTGCATCATCTAAAATAGCAAATGATCTAGAATAACATAGAATCATAAAATTTTACAGCACGAAATGACCTTACTGAACACCTCCTCTGCCGTCTTTTTCACACATAGGAGTCTGAGGGCCCAGAGACTTCGATAAGTGGTGAGAACGCTTAGCTGGTTAGTGGGAGAGCCACTTGTACCATCCCGGTCTCTTTATTTTTTTCGTTAGAGTGAGGATCTGAAAGGAACCACAGGGCTCCCCCCAGGATTTATGAACTTGTTTTTTTCACATCTTAATTATTCAAGTAATACATTCTCACTATAAAATACATTCTTAGAGATTAATTACGTAGGCATGTTAGTGTAACTGCTAACTTCTCATAGTGACAGTTTACAAAGTGACATTAAAGCAGGGAGGTTATCCTGCCATGTTGTTTCCTAATGATGAACCATTACTAGAACAGAGGTGGCAGTCCAGATTAAGATGATGGCCAGAGGTTACATGTAGGAAAATTATATACCTTTCCTACCGCATTCTACACCTCTCCTCCCCAGTGCATACTTCAGCCATGCCGGCCTCTTTTCTCCCCGTGACTCACAAAGCTCTTTACTGTCCATAAGGCCTTCAAACTGGCTGGTCCCTCTACGTCAGTGGCTTTCAAACTTTTTTGACCTCACTATAGTAAAAACTACACTTAACATTGTGACCTGGGTAGGCTTTCATGCATACATGTTTATGTACACACATGCACAGTCATCTATGTATAAATATATGTATAACTGAAACAAAAAGTCTCATTTCTTGTGGTGCTTTCTAATATTTTTTCAGTTGTGGCCTCAGCCCACTTAAATTGATTTCGTGTTCCACGAATAGATCAAAACTTGAGGTTTGCAAAAACAGTGCTTAACCTTTTCCCAAAGCAGTGCCTTTGGAGTGCCTTTTCCCAAAGCTTCTCTTGGCTGGTTTCTTGACATTCATAATAGTATCCCCAAAGATACCTCTGAGAGACATTTTCTGACTAAAGTAAATATCTCATCTTCTCTGTTCTCTTCCCCAACTTTAAAAGCCCTCAGCATCTTGAGACTGATCTTGCTTATTATGTGTATTTACTTGTTTAACATGTCTTCTTCCACTGAAATATAAGCTTCATTCCCAGCACCTTCAACAATGACTGGCACAGAATAGACGGTCAATAAGTATTTTTTGTTGAATTAATGTTTATTGTGATAGAGAGTTATAAATGCTTAAGCTGTAAAGAAATTAAAAGGAAAGAGTGAAGCTGTGGCCAGATAAGGTATGACCTCTACAGACTAACATCCAATGACTTGCCCAAATTCACAGAGCTAGAATATAGAGTCAATCAGATGTAGTAATTCTTGAAGTTAATATTTAATATTTGAAGTTAAAATCATATTAATTACAATTTTCCCCCTTAAAATTGATTTAGAGTTTATTTTGTCTAAGTAAAAATTATTAAGATAAAATTGTCCTGACATACCATTTTTGAAATCTCTCCTTTGGTAAAGTTGTTTTGTGAAAGCCACAATAAGTATTTTCTTTAAAATACTTTGTCTTGGGGATCCCTGGGTGGCGCAGCGGTTTGGCGCCTGCCTTTGGCCCAGGGCGCGATCCTGGAGACCCAGGATCGAATCCCACATCAGGCTCCCAGTGCATGGAGCCTGCTTCTCCCTCTGCCTGTGTCTCTGCCTCTCTCTCTCTCTGTGACTATCATAAAAAAATTAAAATACTTTGTCTTAAAAGATAAAAATATTTGGTTAAAAAATACAGAAATGCTAATTCCTTGGGATAGGCAATTAACATATTCAGAATATTTGAATTAAATTGTGTATAGTAGAGCATTTATTAAAGTGTATCAAAAACACTTAGAAATAAAGCATCCTATGTAGAAAGTATGGAGTAATTTTAAAAATGAAGTAATTTAAAGATCTGAAAGAGAAGACTTGATTTTGAATCTTGGCTTTGCCACTAACTTGCACTGAGACTTTAGACAGGTCCATTCTTTTCTTCCTTTCATTCAGCAAGTATTTTTTGAGTACTTGCTTTATGACAGGCACTATATTAAATATTATGGATATACAATGAAGACAAAACTATTGTAAAACCTACTATCTGAAGCAGTCTGATGGAGGGCACAGATGTTAAATAAATACACAAATGAATTTAAAGTTCATACGGTCTTTAGTGTTTTACAGAAAAAGAACAAAGTACTATAAGATATAGTAACAGTGGGACATATTTTATGTATGTATGAGCCAGGTACAGTTAAGCCAAAAAAAAGGGGGGGGGTAGGAGTTACTCAAGGAAAGGGAGTGGAGTTTTCCAGGTGAAAAGAACTGCATGTCCGAATGTCCTAAAAACCTTCCATTCTTTAAAAGGATCTAAAAAGAAGGCAAGTTTGACTGGAATATAATAAGCAAGACGAAAGAGTCTGGAGGGCCAGACCAGGCTAGTTCTAATAGACCACATTATGAGTGTAGTTTTTAATTCTAAGTACAATGAAAAATACAGTGAAGGCTTTTAAGTGGAGAGTGATATGATGGGATTTACCTTTTTAAAAGATTACTCTGGACCTTATATGGAGATGGATTGGAGGGTGCAAAAATGGAAGCGAGTAAACTATTACTGAAGTCCAGACAAGAAATGATTACAGCTTGGACTGGTGTGGATGGGGAAAAATGTACTGATTGAAAAACATTCTCAAGGTAACATTACCAAAATTAGCTAATGGTTTAGATATGGGGGTTGATTCTGTAGTTTCTCACCTGAGTAACTGAGTGTATGGAAATGTATGTCATTTATGAGGCAGGGAGAAAATACAGAGCAGGATTTAGGCATGGGCTCAAGGGTTGTTTTCGACCTGTTAATTATCAGATGTATGTAAAATAGCCAGTAAAGATGTCTAGTGAGCTGTTAGATATATATCTGAGTCTATAGTTCAGAAGAATGGTCAAGTTAAGAGATAGTGTGTAATGCTATCAGAATGGAAAAAACCACCCATTTTGGAAAAAAAAAAAAAAAAGACCGTTTTGAAGAACTCCAATTTTAGAAGTCAGGCAAAATAGGCTGCTTTAAAAAAGAAATTCAAGGGTAAAGAACAATGAAAACAAAAAAATTTTAAACTCCAAAGAAGAGTTATAAGATGAACTAAGGTAATCTCTCAAAGAGTAGAACAAAAAGAATCCTAAGTAGGCCTAGAATTGGTTGCACCAGGTATTCCCAGAAGTGTGAGTAAAGAGAAAAACTGAAATAAGGAAACTAAACAGATTATAATAAATATATAGTTAGTATCCACAGAAATAAGAGATTATATATCTATAAAAATAGACTGCTTTGTTATTTTTTTTAAGATTTTTATTCATTTATTTGAGAGGGAGAGAGAAGGAGTACAGGGGCGCAGAGGGAGAAGCAGACTCCCAGCTGAGCAAGGAGCCTGATGTGGGGCTCCATCCCAGGCCCCTGGGATCATGACCTGAGCCGAAGGCAGGCACTCAACCTGCTGAGACACCCAGGCAACTCAAAAAGGCTGCTTGCTTGCTTTATTTATTTATTTGGGCTGCTTTAAAAAAAAAAAAAAAAGATTTTATTTACTTATTCATGAGAGACCGGCGGGGGTGGGGGGGCGGTGGCGAGGCAGACACACAGGCAGAGGGAGAAGCAGGCTCCATGCAGGGAGCCCGACGTGGGACTCAATCTGGGGTCTCCAGGATTAGGCCCTGGGCTGAAGGTGGTGCTAAACCGCTGAGCCACCCGGGCGGCCCTAGGCTGCTTTAAAAAAGAAATTCAAGGTAAAGAAAAGAGCTTTCTTTATAATGAATAAAGATATTCATTTATTTGTTTTTATTAATGAAAACAAAAAAATTTAAAACTCCAAAGAAAAGTTATAAGATGAACTAAGGTAATCTCTCAGAGAGTAGAGCAAAAAGATAGAAATAGATAATAAGGGATCCCTGGGTGGCGCAGCGGTTGGGCGCCTGCCTTTGGCTCAGGGCGCGATCCTGGAGACCCGGAATCGAATCCCACGTCAGGCTCCCGGTGCATGGAGCCTGCTTCTGTCTCTGCCTCTTCTCTCTCTCTCTGTGTGTGTGACTATCGTAAATAAATAAAAATTAAAAAAAAAAGAAATAGATAATAAGAGAAAAAAAACATAAGAAAATTATCGGGACACCTGGGTGGCTCAGCAGTTGAGCCTTTGACTTTGACTCAGGACATGATCCTGGGGTCCAGGATAGGTCCTACATCGGGGAGCCTGCTTCTCCCTCTGCCTATGTCTCTGCCTCTCATGAATAAATAAATAAAATCTTAAAAAAAGAAAAGAAAATTAGTGTATCAATCCAAACTCCAAATAGTAGGAGTTTGAGGAATAGAGAAAATAGAAGAAAAGAAATAATCGACAATATTTAAGAAATTTCATTTAAGAAATTTCCCCAGAACTGAAGGGTATACATTTCCAGATAAGAAGAGTCAACAAAAACCCAGAAAATTGGGTAAAAATAAACCCGTACCAAGGAATATCATCCTGAAATATCAGAATATAGGGAACACGCTGTTATCTATTGCCTCAAGCAGCTGCAGTCTTAAAATCCCTTTGACTGTTTTTGACAAACATTCCTTAGGATTTGCCTAGGGCAGACCCCCAAATCAAGTCAGGTCAAAACAGCCTTGCTAGTATGGTCTTCCAGAAACTACCAGACAGATTAGATAATGATAGTTCCTTGGGAATGGGGCTACTAAAGAGCTCTAACCCCCTTTATCCCTTGCAGTGACTCCCAGACTGAAGTTTTCACTGGTTGTTGCCTGTTGGTTTTCAGGGCTACCATAGAGCTGGAGAGTGGGAGATGGGTCCAAAGCCACATAATGTTTCCTATTCCTATAAAGATTTAGTCGTTTTCCTTGAATGAATACTACTGTATCAGTCTTTGGTTAATTTACAGAGTTCTGAAAAAGCTGATTTGGACCCTTTTTGCCCATGCTCTCATTGCTTTTATGGAGGAGATGATTTTCAGAAGTCCTTATTTTGCTATTTTTGCTGCTATTTTTGCTGTTGTGATTATCAACACATGGCTCTTTAAATTTAGGTTAACTAAAATAAAAATTCCTCACTTGAATTATCCATATTTCAAATGCTCAAAAGCTACATGTGACTAGTGGCTACTCTACTGAATAGCACAAATAGAACATTTCCATCATCTCAGAAAGTTACTGGACAATACAGCTTTAAGGTATTATCTTTATTTTTTAGATAAGAAAACTGAGCTCAAAAGTATTAAGTAACTTGTGGAGAGAGTCTCAGAGAGTCCAAAACCCCATGTTATTAGCCACCAACTTGTATTCTTCTCTCAGTGACTTCCAGCTCTTTAATGTCAAGGAAATACATTTTTAAAAATGGTATTTGTGTAGAGCTGGAGTAAATGGATGTGATTCCCCTCTTTCAGGGATGAGTGTGCAGAGCCAAGAGCAGCAGGAGACATTGCTGGTGATCTTGTGATCACATCCATTTAATCTTCGTTTTGAACTAACGTACATTCAAAAAGTTTCTTTGGTTTAGTTTTGTGATCAAATCCTCACAAACAAGTATCTACCTTCAGCTTTCTTGTAATATTTAGATGTTGTGGTTATTAGTTTCACTAATAGAATCGATTAGTAGGTTGAGTAAAAGCTGCAGTACTAAAACACAAAATTTCAATGCGTTAGCCCCTACTTTAGTGGTTAGGTTTTTTTTTTTAGGATCATTGACTCCTCCAAGAATCTGTTCATAGATGTGGACGTTTTCACCACAAAAATACACACATAATTAATGTTTTGCATAAAATTTCAGGGTATCTTGATTTAATTGTAATAGGATAAAGATTTAGTTATAAGTTGATGTTTGGTAGAATGTTACATATTTTTGGTTTGCTTATGTTTATTATTTTAATTAATTAATTTCTTCTTCCCTCTCATCCTTACTCCAAGGTGGATACATTGCAAATAGCTTGGCAATCATGACAGATGCGCTTCATATGTTAACTGACCTAAGTGCCATCATACTGACCCTGCTTGCTTTGTGGCTATCTTCAAAATCACCAACCAAAAGATTCACCTTTGGATTCCATCGCTTAGGTGGGTAATTGGGAGTTTCTTTTGGTTTACAAAATTTTATAGTAAAACCACAGTGAACTGTAACTATCCTCTGATTAACTGAAATATTTGTGGTGATAACCCATTTGAAGCAAATGAAAATAGATGAACAAGATTTACTTAGATACATATATTCCAGGGTACATTCAGCCTAGACAGCTAAACAGTTGACTCATATAAAATTATATGGTAATCATTAATCTTTAAATGTTGTTCCCTATTTCCTAAAGATGTTTTCAGAAAAAGTTTACCTTCAGTTTATTCAACCAGGGAAAACCACATGAGTTTATTTGCTTAATGTGTATTAGCTTCTTCCTTTCACTTCAGGTATTCCAACCAAAGCTACCATAGCCCAGATCTTCAGCAGTACTATATTTTTCACATATACTATGTGACTGACCTTCATTGTTGCCACTATATTATCATAATCCCGTAAATGCTGATAAAGATTCTCTGACCAAAGTTTAGTCAGTCACCTGAACCTTTCTCCAAGCCCATCTATGCACTTCCTTATAAAACCCTGTTTTAGTGGGTACCTGGGGCACTCAGTCGGTTAAGTGTCTGCCTCTGGCCCAGGTCATGATCCCAGGGTTCTGGGATGGAGCCCCACATCAGGCTCCCTGCTCAGTGGGAAGCCTGCTTCTCCCTCTCCATTTCCCCCTGCCCCCCTGCACGTGCGCTCACTGTCTCAAATAAATAAATGAATTTTTTTTTAAATCCTGTTTAGCAAGAACCCTGCTAAGCCAATTTAACAGAATGCCCACTCTCAGTAACTGATGAGTTTTCCCCCAGGTGATGTCTCATTGCACTGGCCTGTCTAGTGAAAATTCTCTTGGGTCAGTTTAGCCAGAATCCCCCTCTCCCTTCATGTTTCCTCTTAGTAATTTTCCATCCAACTGACCCCCACCCTGCTCCTTGGCTGTAAATTCCCACTTGCCCATAACAGTATTCAGAGCTGAACCCAATCTCTCCCTGCCCACTTCAGAGTTCTACTACAGTGGTCTTGTACCTTCTTTGATAGCTTCCCCTCCTTTGAGTGAAGTCATCTTTACCATGCATTGACAAGTATCACCAAATTTTTTTCTTTAACAACGTACACATATTTCTATTTTCCTGTTTTGAACAAATATTAATATTTAATTAGGGGATTTTAGCCCTAATAACAATAACATTGTTATTCATACAATTCTCTGTTGTGTTTTTAGGTTTTTTTTTTACTTGTTTAAAAATATGTATAAAATAATTACTTGGGGACACCTGGGTGACTCAGTGGTTGGGTGCCTACCTTTGGCTCAGGTCATGATCCCGGGATCTGGGATCGAGTCGGGATCGAGTCCCGCATCGGGCTCCCTTCAGGAAGCCTGCTTCTCCCTTTGCCTGTGTCTCTGCCTCTCTCTCTCTCTCTCTCTCTCTCTGTCTGTGTCTCTGATGAATAAATAAATCTTTAAAAAACAAAACAAAACAATTACTTGAACTAGTATGTGAAATGGCAGATGTCCAGATGTCATTTGCTTAGAATCTAGAAGTTGACATTTAGGTAGCTTCAGCAAAACCTGTTTTAAAGAACCAGAATTAACAATTTACAGTTTAATTTTATAGCAGTACTGACTTTCTTGGCTAATATGTCAGTCACTTCCTCCCCTTCTTGGTTACTTTTTAGCCTCATCTTCACTCAGCATCTGGGTCTTCTAAAATTTAGTTTCTGAGCCTTCTGTGTAAAACTCCATTGTACCTGAAAGGCTATATCCCAAGTAGCTAGCCAGATCATCAGATTGGGAAATTATCCGGCACCGCTGTCCTGCAGCACTCTGCTGCTTGCTGTACCAGAGAGCTAATGTCTGTGATTTGTTACCCACTGGACAGGGCACCCTGTGCATGCTGCTTACCAACATATTATACAGTCATTTGTTACTTGATTGCCTTAGGCTTTTGAAACAAAGATTTTTTTTTCCTTTGTCTTTTTTAAAGATTGATTGATTGATTCATGAGAGACAGGCAGAGAGACAGACAGAGGGAGAACCAGGCTTCCTGCAGGAGCCCGATGTGGAACTCGATACCAGGACCCCGGGATCACGACCTGAGCCAAAGGCAGATGCTCAACCACTGAGCCACCCAGGCGCCCCTTCAAGATTATTTTCAAACTTTAATTTCTTGTGATTTAAACACCTTCAATCTAAGATCTAACACTCTAACACAGCAATGTGGAATGGGGGTTTTTACCTTCCACCACTGTTTGAAAGAGTGCATTTCATTTTATCCTATAGCTCTTAACTTTTTGGGTTGTAGACCCCTTAGAATGCTAATGAAATAATGGAATTTTCCCCCAGGAACATGCAATAACAGAATATAGAATAAGAACTCATAATCATGAAAATTCTATTAGATATCAAAAGAATACTTAGTGTTTAGCTAGTTACTTCATTTCTTTTTTTTATTTCATTTCTTTATAGACAAGCACTGTGAAAAGATGAAAAAAAATAGAACCAATTGTTTGTATTGATCTCTGCAAGTTTCTTTTTTTTTCTCTGCAAGTTTCTTTTTTTTTTTTTCTCTGCAAGTTTCTTTTTTTTTTTTCTCTGCAAGTTTCTGTAGAAAGTCAAATCTTCCTTTTTCCTTAAAAGTACAAAGTTCAGAATTATGGACTAGATACCAGCATTTGACTTCTGTCTCTCTTGAGAATTCATTCGGTTAGAAACAGCAAAGGGATGCCTGGGTGTGGCTCAGTTGTTGAGCGTCTACCTTTGGCTCAACGCATGATCCTGGGGTCCTGGGATCAAGTCCCATGTCGGGTTCCCTGCAGGGAACCTGCTTATCCCTCTGCCTGTGTCTCTGACTCTCTCTCTGTGTCTCTTATGAATAAATAAAATCTTTAAAAAAAAAAGAATTAGAAACAGCAAAAAGAAACAAGTGATTAGGTCACCAATAAACACCTTTCTGGAAGTTGGAAGATAAATGGGAGTGGGTCGAAGGAAGAAACAAGCCAGGAAGCTGCAGCCCAAAGTGCACTGAGCCAGGAGCTACATCAGCCCAACACTTCTCCAAAGATTCAGGGACAGAGATGAGCAGTAGTAAGAACTGGGGCTGAAAACAAGGACAATTAATTGAATGACTATAAATAGGAAACTGCTCACACTTGTCCACTCTGTCCCTATCTTCCTTTCTTCCCCCACTCAGGTAACTTGCATTTTCCTCCGTGCAAAACACCAGATAGTTCTAGAAAGACATTGAACAAAATGTCTGGGGACAGCTGAGGCTTTTAATGTGGAAGCTGATGCTCCAAAATAAGTCTTTTTCATGATAGAATTCAGGGTTCTATAGCCTTAACATGTGGTTCCCCTTCTGCTCACCTGAAATTATACATTTGTTCTAGTTCACCCTGCTTTGCACCTCTTATTAGTAACCATTTTAATAGTTTATGGCTTATCCTTCCAGCACTTCCTTTTTGCAAAGGACCATTTCCCTGTCCTTCTGCTCTAAATGTGAATGGACAACCGATGACCTTTCAGCACATGAGAAAAACAGAAAAAGTCCCTAGAGGAAAAAGAGGTGACTTTAGAAGCAGAAGAAAATGTTTTAAATTATCTTATTAATGTACTCAGATTAATAAGAAAAGATAGGGACACCTGGGTGGCTCAGCAGTTGAGCATCTGCCTTGGTCCAGGGCGTGATCCCAGGATCCAGGATCGAGTCCCACATCGGGCTCCCTGCATGGAGCCTGCTTCTCCCTCTGCCTGTATGTCTGCCTCTCTCTTTCTGTGTGTCTCTCATGAATAAATAAATAAAATCTTTAAAAAAAAAAGACAAAAATATTTTGAAAAAGAAGAAAAAGGTCTTTGAAATGTTATTGGTGAAATTTTTAAAATTTTCAATATACAGATTAGAAAATATAATCAGTCTCAGGATATAGAATAAAAAGATAAAAACAGGAGGAAAAAGTTAAAAACTTTCATAAAAAAAACAATTTCAGGGATGCCTGGGTGGCTCAGTCCATAAAGCATCTGCCTTTGGCTCAGGTCATGATCCGGGGAATCCTGTGATAGAACCCTGTTTTGGGCTCCCTGTTCAGCGGGGAGCCTGCTTCTCCCTCTCCCTCTGCTGTTCTCCCTGCTTGTGCTCACTCTCTCTGTGTCAAATTAATGAATAAAATCTTAAAAACAAAACAAAACGAAAACAATTTCAGAGGTCCAAAGTTGTGCTATTAAGAACCTCAGAAAAAGGTTAAAAAATAAAAAGGGGTGACTGCGTAATGGGAATGGGGCTTCTTTTTGGGGTAATGAGCATGTTCTAGAATTAGAGGTGATTGTGGCACCACCTTATGCGTACACTAGAAGTCACCGACTGGTATACTTTAAAATTGTAAAGATGGTGAAGAAAGTATAAGTGAATACATGTATATACCTTACCACCTTACCTTACGTGTTTCCTATACATGTTCATATCCTGTTCCCTACCACCCTGTCTTAGGCAAAAGGCAGCATACTGTATACCCAGTTCTAGACCTGGAAGTATGTGTCTGCAGATGATAGAGATTAGTAGTACCATTCCTTAAATTGGTTTCCTTTTTGTTTGTTCCTAACACTTTATACATGCCTAGTAGCATTTATCAAATTTTATAGCTATTTTTATGAAATTATATCTTTCCCTATAGCATGAATGAAGTAGGGATGGGAACATAATATTAAATTCTGTGTGTCTGGCTCTAAGAAGTGCAGTATAAGAGATTGACTGAATTATTGCATATTCAGGCCGAGTAAAAACATGAAAACTGTGAAACAGATCATTTAATATAGCTCATGAATCTCAAATAACTTGTGTTTGGGGTAAATTAAACCAGTTTCCAAACTAAAAATAGGGATATTTTTGAAATTTGGGGACTGAAATATTTGGGACTTGAAAACATTTATCTGTAATTCTGGAACTATGATCATATTCAAAAACTACACTATAAAAAGTTATTTGATTCACAACATAACTGGATGGTACAGCCTGACTTCTAGGTACCTTTGACTAAGTAAGAAATTAGAAGAAAGTTTCTCCCTGATGTCAGTCAGGGGCAGTCTTTTTTGTTTTGGTACTTACCACTTTTAGAATTTTGTGAATAAGCTGTCTTTGGTTTTGATCTGAGATCTGCAAATTAGACCTTTTTGAGAGTGATTTAATCTAAGTATTTTTTTTGTAAAATATGAATGATAGTACTTGCACTGCAGTATTGTAAAAAATACATAAGATGGTAAGGTACAGGTACCTAACCTGGTACATGCCAGGGGCAGAGTAAATTCCCAATAAAAGTTAGTTCCAAAAATTAAAAAAAAAAAAAGTTCCAATGTTCTTTTCCTTCCCTCTTCTTCCTGCCAGTATATCATCCTGCCCACACTTTTCATATCTGTCAAAATGGTCCACACCCCCAAATTACCTGTCTTCCCTCCCTGCTAATCGGAATTCTTCTCTGAGCTTAACTGTCTCAGCTAAGTAGTAGGAGAAAAGTAATGTGATTCACCACCCTGATGATTAAGCAGGAGTTTTTAGAACTATACTTTTTAGCTCAGGTCTTTGGTAACATTTTTTTTTTAAGATTTATTTATTTATTCCAGTGAGAGAAAGAGGGGGAGGAGGGGCAGAGGGAGAGAGAATCTCAAGCAGACTCCCCAGTGAGTGCAAAGCCCCATATGGGACTCGATCTCACAACAGAAGCCAAAATCCGGAGTGGGTTGCTTAAGTGACTGAGCCATCCAGGTGCCCCGTTGGTAACATTTTTGGCAATATAACCAAATTTATTGTAGCAAAAATCATTTAGTGAAGGTGAGAGAAAAATGGTTTTAGATTTGAGGGTAGGACTAAGTGGCTGTCCCAGGAATCCATTCCATTCTGGTGGTATGTTCCTTTCCTTCATGTGAACTCACGGACAGTATAAAATCATTCAGGTTTTTCTTTTTTTCTTTTCTTTATTTATTACTTTACAGTGAACTACAGTGGCAGTTCTGTCGTGGGAAAAGGGAGAGTAGGCTAGGAACCAAAAATGAGCTATTTTTAAATGCCTGAATTTATTTGACTGTGGGTTTGCCCTCTTATCCTAGAAGTTAATAAAACTTAGAACTTAATGAAACACACTGTAGCAGAAACCCCACGAATCCTTAGGAGGAACAACACTATCTCCTAGACAAAGGGGAATTGCTGTTCCAAAGAGAACAATGCTATCCCCTTGCTGTCTACTTTTATCCTTCTCTGTGGATTATGAGCATAATTGACTCTTATTTATATGGTTTTTCTTCCAGTTCTTGGGCTGAAGAAGCTGCAAGGATTAGATAAAGATAGAAATCATGTAAAAGTACTGTAATAAGAGTTGCCTTTGTTTGAAATAAAGCAGGATTTACATTTTGGTAACGCACATCATCAGCCTAGGTTAATGGCAAAATGACAGTACAGGAGTCTTTTGTAGCAATGTATATAGTTCCACTCAGCAGAGACCTTGGCAGATCTGGCTAGATTATGGTTATACTAAGGTAGATAGATATGTGGTTATAATGCTAATTCTGTGTAGTTTTGCTATTTCATTCCCTGATGCTAAAGGAACAGAAAATGTTCAGCTAAAAAAATCTCTTCCCCCATACATGCAGCCAAAAAAACAAAATTGCTTCTCCCTGGTTAGTGATTTATCTTAATAATGTCCTCCCACCTCTGGCAAGGGTTATGTCGGTTAATTATTCACATCTTAGTATTAATTCCTATCACCTCAACATTTAGAAAAGCATAGGTACCTCCTAGAAATAGTTTTTGCTGAGGCAGAAGGAAGACGTGAGTGCAGTAGTCCATGTTGGAGAGCCAAAAGTCAATTTGAGAGTGCTGGGCATCTTGGGTACAGGGTAGAGGGAGTGGTGAAAAAGCAGAAAATCGAAGATTATTTAGAATGGAAACTGAAAGGATCCAAAGATGAGCTTTATATAGTTTAGCTTGGTATTCTGGTGGCAGCAGTAAGCCACTGAAAAATGCTATGTGATATCTTTAGCCTGAGTGCAGCAGGGTTGTCTGTGGCTGAGTTGAAATATGAGTTTGGAAATCCTAGGCAAATCTAGTACAAATCCTAGGCAAATCTGATTTTCCTTCTGTTTCCTTCCTATCTTTTACTGGAAGAAGGTAGAGAAGAGAAATAACATAAAAGGAAGTACAAGAGAGAATATGTCTCCACTCTCCTTCCCTGTTCATTTTTTTTGAATCTCTGAAACCTGTTTTTAGATGTTAGCTATAGTTTTTTGAGGCAATAGAAAGACAAGTGTTATAGAATTTTAAGGAAATATATTCACTACTGCCATCATAGCGTTAGCAAAGTTAACAGTTTTGATAGGCCAGTACATTTAGGCAGCACTTATGAAAAATAAAATATGCTTGGGTTGAGTGTGGTTTACATAATTGAAGCAAATTGTTACTCATTCACTGAATAAGTTACCTGTTGACAGAATGAATGATAGTATAGGTTGGGGAGTCGGACAGTAAATATGTACACAAAAACAACATAATTACAAGTTACATTAAATGCTATAAAACAAAAGAATAAAGTCTGTATTGGAGAGTAACAGGAGTACAGAGAAGGACTCCGTGTTTTTCACATGAACCTTAAAAACCTCTAGTTTTGAAAGTTTATAAATGTGTTAAAATAGGGCAGCCCAGGTGGCTCAGCGGTTAGTGCTGCCTTCAGCCCAGGGCATGATCCTGGAGACCCAAGATCGAGTCCCACATCGGGCTCCCTGCATGGAGCCTGCTTCTCCCTCTGCCTGTGTCTCTGCCTCTCTCTCTCTCTCTCTCTCTCTCTCTCTCTCTCTCTCTGTGTGTGTGTGTGTGTGTGTCTCGTGAATAAATAAATAAAATCTTTAAAAAAAATAAAAATGTGTTAAAATACACAAGAATATGGGATCCCTGGGTGGCGCAGCCGTTTGGCGCCTGCCTTTGGCCCAGGGTGCGATCCTGGAGACCCGGGATCGAATCCCACGTCGGTCTCCCAGTGCATGGAGCCTGCTTCTCCCTCTGCCTGTGTCTCTGCCTCTCTCTCTCTCTGTGTGACTATCATAAATGAATAAAAAAAAAAATTAAAAAAAAAAGAATGTTTTTCACATTTTATAGTACTGTCAAAACTTGATAATCATCTGTGTTTTCTCCCATTTGATTTTTTTTCTTACCATTTATTAGCCATTCAAACCAAAACTGCTTATTCTCTGTATGTGAAATTCAGGTATATTTTGGTCTTAAAAAAATCATTCACCATGTGTTTATATTTCAGCTGAATGAAAAGACCTAAGTGATATTATAATAAAAAACACATATTCACTCATCTTACTCCCTCTTCTAGTGCTACAGTTGAGTCAGATGGAGTGATTTAATTATTTGTATATAAAGTAGCAAAATATTAGAACTACTGTAATAGGTTTTTAGAATTTCCATAAGAATGTTTTCCAAATGTTTTCTATATGTTACTTCTTTTGTGTTAAAAAAAACTTTATTGTATGTTCTGTGACTGGAGACTAACCCAGAGCAAGAATGAGAAGAGTAGAGTAAGTCATAATTTGGTTGTTGATAGAGAGCTTTCCTCTCTCTTAAATGTTGGGAGGAAATAAACTTGCCTGTGTTTATCTGTTATTGCATCATGTTAAAAAATACTGTAAAAGGGGCACATGGGTGCCTCAGTCGATTAAGCATCCAACTCTTGATTTTTGGCTCAGGTCATGATCTCAGGGTTGTGAGATCAAGTCCCACATTGGGCTCTGCACTGAGTGTGGAGCCTGCTTAAGATTCTATCTCTTGCTCTGTCCCTCCCCACACCCCCATTCCCTCTTCCTCCCTCTCTAAAAAAAAAAAAAAAAAAAAAAAACTATGAAAAGAATTTGTAAAGGCTAATTTGTCCTCTTTGTGATATTTCACCAGTTTAATTTATTCATAGTGAAAGAGCTTTCATCAAAATAAATGATTATATTACTGCTATTAGGATTTTTAGCTATATAGTATTATCTGTGCCTTATACTTCTCAGTTATAAATATCAGCCCTAAAAATCTACTTAAAATTTTTTCTCCTTTTGCATTTATCAGTATTCTGTCTAGAAGACATTTTGGAGCAGCCCGCGTGGCTTAGTGGTTTAGCGCCGCCTTCAGCCCAGGGTGTGATCTGGGGGACCCAGGATCGAGTCCCGCATCAGGCTCCCTGTATGGAGCCTGCTTCTCCCTCCGCCTATGTCTCTGCCTCTCTCTCTTTCTCTCTCTCTCTCTCTCATGAATGAATAAATAAAATCTTAAAAAAAATAGAAGACATTTTGACAGGTGATTAGAATAAAAAAACAGATGAATGTCTTTGCTTTTCACCAAGGGAATGAGATGCAAGTCAAATTCCTTATTAATTGCTGGAAAAAAAGATATCATTGATACCAGCATCCTAAAATGTCATTTTGGCAATTTCTAGGAATCAGCTGAATTCCATTACTCTTAGCTGTGGGCAGGCATTGGGAGCCCTTTTATGCTGCTCACCTGGGTGAAAACTGGAATGGAATACCAAGTGTTGAGACACAGGCTGCAGGAGCCTCATGGGCCTAAGTGTGGAAATCCTCCCTGCCAAGGATCTCTGTTCATGCTTTAGTTTGACTTTCATTTTACTTTATTTTGAAAAAAAAAATTTATTTCATTGGTTCTGCCTTATATGAAAGTTCACAAAAAGATGATTTTAAGTGTTTAGGAAAATTATCACTGGGATATGGAGTTGCCAGATTTAGTGTTTGGCCATGTGCACATACTTGCAGGATGCTCAATATGTGTGAAATATTGCATGGGACATATTTATACTAAAAAAATATTTATTGTTTATCTGAAATACAAATTTAACTAGACATCCATTTAATCTGGCATACCTACTAAGGTAACTTATCATTTGCCATCCAAACCAGGAGACTTTTTTTTAAAATTTTATTTATTTATGATAGTCACAGAGAGAGAGAGAGAGAGAGGCAGAGACACAGGCAGAGGGAGAAAGCAGGCTCCATGCACCGGGAGCCCGACGTGGGATTCGATCCCAGGTCTCCAGGATCGTGCCCTGGGCCAAAGGCAGGCGCCAAACCGCTGCGCCACCCAGGGATCCCCAAACCAGGAGACTTTTGAGAGTGAAGAGTGCAGTGGGGCACTTTTTAATGATTATGCCAGGACAACAGACATAAATTGGGGCTATCCCAGGAAAGCTGTAAAGTATTGTCAACCTAATTATAGGGAATTTTGAGAGAATTTTTAATTATTGGTTTAAGATTTTCATAAGTAATCACAGCTGTATGTCATTAACTTAAATAGCTATGAATTTTTGTAAATAAAGAGTATTGCCTTATAATTTTATATTAACAATTTGATTAAGTCATCGTAAAAACTATGTGGCCTAATTCATAGCTTCAACCTTGACACATTAAAGTTCTCTTTTTGGGGGGGTGGGGAAAGAGTTTTAAGAAGAATTGGTTTTTGTTTTGTTTTTTACCTAAAAAAATTTACTGGGAGTAGTCCCAGTGTAGGGCTCGAACTCATAACCCCAAGATCAAGAGTCTCATTGTCGACTGTCTGAGCCAGCCAGGTCCCCCAGTATTTATTAAATACCAATTTTAGAGAAAGTTTTCTTATTTTGTGAGTAAAAAATGAAGCTACCCCTAGTATATTAAATTTACAGTTAAAAAATCTTTTTTTAATAATAAATTTATTTTTTATTGGTGTTCAATTTGCCAACATACAGAATAACACCCAGTGCTCATCCCGTCAAGTGTCCCCCTAAGTGCCCACCACCCAGTCACCCCCATCCCCCACCCCTGCCCTCCTCCCCTTCCTTTTAAAATTTATTCATTCATTCATTCATTCATTCATTTATTCATTCATTTTACAGAGAGAGAAAGAGAGAGCACAAGCAGGGGAAGCAGAGTCCCTGTTGAGTGGGGAGCCCAGTGACCTAGGGCTTGATCCTAGGACCTTGGGATCATGACCTGAACTGAAGGCAGACACTTAACTGACTGAGCCACCTAGGCACAGATATTTTAGTTCCTTTTTTTTTTTTTTTTTTTTTAATGTGTATGTACTTTACCATTAGCAGGTATAACTTAAGATGAGAAATTCCGTGCATCTTCTGTCTGGTATTTGACTTAATTCTTCTAACCAATTTACTTCTTGTTTTGGGGGATTTAGGAAAGCCTGTCCTTCTTACTTAATTGTATAGCCTTTTATCATCTCCCCTTGCTCAGCCTAACTAACCTCATTCAGCAAATGCATCCATAAATATTTGCTACATGACAACCACTCTGTTGAGTGCTATAGTAAATGTGACATGGAATGGAACTGGTCCTATCCTCAGGCTGCTGAGAGTCTGCCCTCAATGTGGAAGTGTCTCCACAGCTTTGTATATTTCAGAGTCTTTCTCAGTCTTCTTCAGCCCCATGTGTTTTTTGAAGTATGATTATGAGTATGTCAGAAATAGGCATACCATGGTTTTGAATAGGAACTATTTGTTGTCTTACTCCATCATTTGTTCTGCTAATGCACAGGATGGTGTTATTTTTTTTTAAAGATTTTTGTTTATTCATTAATGAGAGACAGAGAGAAAGAGAGAGAGGCAGAGACACAAACAGAGGGACACGCAGGCTCCCTGCAGGGAGCCTGATTTGGGACTTGATCCCAGGACTCTGGGATCACAACCTGAACCAAAGGAAGATGCTCAACCACTGAGCCACCCAGGTATCCTTAAATGCAGAGTTTTCACAACATTGATGAGATATGTTCAGGAAACAGCTTATAACTGCTAGATAACTTTTCTGTGTTGTAATTTATGCATCAGAATAAAATTGTATCAAAGTTCAATATATTTGAGCTGCCTGGAACCTTTGAGCAATGACTTGATTCAGATAACAGTTTCCCAGGTTGTTTTACCTTTAACAAGATTAATGTCTGGTTTGTCTAAAGGAAAAAATTTCTTTAAAAGTATTTTTTTGCTTTTATTGTTTTGACTGTCAACAATTGCTTTATATTATAATCCTAGTTAATTATTTAAAAATGTACTTCCCATTGGCCTATTGTGTTATCTTGAAAAGATAAAAAATTATCTCTACTGTATACTTACATGGTAGAAGTTTATATGATACAAAAGCATATATGGTGCAGTTGTCCTTGTCTCCTAGCTACCTATTTTCCTCATAACCAGTTTTTTTAATCAGTATTTTGTATGTCCTTTCAGAGATTGCATGTACAGATATTATTTATATATTCTCTTTTTTCACAAGTAGTAATATACCATACGCACTTTGCTTTTTTCATGTAACACTATATCTTGGAGATTACTCCTTATTAGAACATAAAAAGCTATATTCTTTTTTAACAGCTGCATAATATTCCATGTTATAGGGCCTTATAATCACTTTTATTGTTTTCAGTTGTTTGCTATTATATACGGTGCTTGACGAATAGCTTCATAACATACCTCATTTTGCACATGTGATGAATGTGTATATCACTCTAAGAAGAAGAATTTCTGGGTCAAAGTACATTCATGAGTATTTGCATGCCTTATTGTTTGTCTTTAGTCTAAAGATAGTATGTATCTGTGGTAAAACTTAAAACATTTCAAACATTACAGAAAAGAATAAATTGAAAACTAAGTTTGCTAAGCTCCTAGTCCCACTTCCTAGATATAACACTTTCTTGTGATTATCAATTTGCCTGATTTTTGTTTTTTCCTTTTCCCTTTTCTTTAAAAAATATAAATGGCTTAATGATACTCCACTATCTGGATATGTCACACTTTATCCATTAATTTCCTTATTGGTGAACATTTACGATATCACCAGATATTTTTTGATACTAGTGAAGTTACAATGAAAAACCTTGTAGGTATATCTTTACATATATATCACGTGTTTTATTGAATAGATTCCTAGAATCAAGGAATACATGCATCTTAAATTTTGATTTGTTTTACTAACTGCTGTCCAAAAAGATAGTTCCACTTGATACTTCCACCAGTATATCCTTGCTAACTCTGGCTGTCATCAAGCTTTTTAATATTTACCAGTTTAGTAAGGGACAAAAACCAATCATATTCTTTTTTGAATTTCTTGTATTTAGGATTGATTTAGATAAATTGGTTATTTCTGTTAATTTTCTGTGTATTGGTATTTGTGTCCTTTACCCATTTTTGGTATCGGTTCTTTACTTTGTTATTGATTTATAAGTGTACTCTTCTACTGGGAAATTAGTCTGTGTCCATGTATGTTACAAATAATTATTTTTTCAGGTTTTCATTTTTTATCATATGTATGGTCTGTTAAATATACACAGTTTGACCCTAAGGAGATGAGGGAAAGGTGGGGATTGGTAAGAATTAATTAGTGGAGAATCCAGAGCAAACTACCAAACACTTTTTAAATAACATGACAAATTATACAGGGTTTTTATCTCTTTAGAGGAAAGATATAAATAAAAGAGTGTACAATATTTAGTTTGTATGAAGTGTAATAACCATACTACAGATATATATGTTCTTTATATTTTTCCCTCCAGAGGTTTTATCAGCTATGATTAGTGTGCTATTGGTGTATATACTTATGGGATTCCTCCTATATGAAGCTGTCCAAAGAACTATCCATATGAAATATGAAATAAATGGAGATATAATGCTCATCACTGCAGCAGTTGGAGTTGCTGTTAATGTAATGTAAGCTCTATTTTAAAAAAAATTAATAGCTTTATTTTTTAGAACAGTTTAGGTTCACACCAAAATTGAGCAGAAAGTGCAGATTTCCCGTATACCCCTGCCTTGACACATGCATAGATAGCTTCCCCCATTATAAACATCCTCCATCACAGTGATACCTTTGTTACAGTTGATAAACCAGCATTAACACATTACCACACAGCATCCTTAGTTTACATTCGGGTTCATTCTCTTATTGTTGTATAGTCTATGGGTTTGGACAATTTTGTAATGACATGTATATACCATTATGGTATCATATACTCTATATTGTTTTCACATTAATATTTTTAAGTACTGTAAACTTAGAGACTATTATACATGCATTAGGTAATGTTCAGTGGTATTTTTATGTATTTTAAAATTATATAGTACATTAACTTTTCTTAACAAAACACTGATGGAATTATAAATTTCTCATTAGTTTGCTCAGTTATACTGAAGTTTGACTAACAACTTGGAACTTAAGTGGGACAAAGTTTTTAACTTTTACTTTTATATAAATAAGATTTTTTTTAACTATAAACTTTTTCCCTAAAAGCTATGAAATTTTTAGGTTATATGATTATTTGGACCAGCAGTCAGCAAACTTTTAATGTAAAGGGCCAGATAGTAACCACTGTAGACTTTGAGAGTCATGCAGTCTCTTTTCCAGCTAGTCAGTTCTGTTGTTATAGAACAAAAGCAGCCACATTTAGTATGTAAATAAATGAGCACATCTGTGTCCCAATAAAACTTGGGCCTGTTTGCCAATCCCTTTCCTATTGGCTTCCATTCCTACTTAAAATAAAATAAATACAAATCAAAGTCCTTAATTTGTTAATAAGATACTGTGTACCTCTCTAACTCACCCTAGCATTCTTGCTCACTTTAGTCAGTCAATGGCTGTCTTGCTTTTTTGAAACACACAGAGCACATTTTCATCTAAGGGCCTTTGCCCTGGTATTCCTTCTGCCTAGAACACCCTTTCACCACCACATGCTTCCTGATTTGATTCAAGTCTCTGCTCAGATAGAATCTCAGGCTTTCTCTGACTGACTGCACTCCCCAGCACTCTCCATCCCCTCTCGATACTTTACTTTTCTTCAAAACATTTGCATTGTCTGGCAGTATATTATGTATTTATTTGTTTACTTCTCTGCCTTCTCTTCTAGAATATAAGCTCTATGGGGATAGGGATATGTCTGTTTTATTCACTGTTTTGACTCCAGTACCTAGGATAGTACCTGATACATACTAGCTGCTTATGTATATATATATATATATATATATATATATATATATATATATATATATAAAATGAATGAGTTCCTTGTTGCCTCATTAGTATCTGATTTATCTGATTTGTAACAAATATTTTTAATCAATAATACTAGGAAAAATAATAATGTTTTTTTATTTTTGACAGAATGGGGTTTCTGTTGAACCAGTCTGGTCACCATGCCCATTCCCACTCCCTGCCTTCAAATTCTCCTACCATAGGTTCTGGGTGTAGACACAACCATGGGCAGGACAGCCTGGCAGTGAGAGCTGCATTTGTACATGCCTTGGGAGATTTGGTACAGAGTGTTGGTGTACTAATAGCTGCATACATCATAAGATTCAAGGTAACAAGATTGCTCATTTTTCTATCTTAAAATATATTTCATTTCAATATTAAAACTAAAGGTAATTGTCTTTTGTCAGTATACTGGACACCAAAGCCAGTTCTTACTCATTTTGCATTTAGGTAGGCTTAATTGAGCCATCAGTATAGTCCTTTTGCTAGCACTAAACACAATAGTATCATTTCACAGAGTAACTTATCTGTAGCTGGCTTCCATACTGCCTTCACTGGAGAACTCAATTTTAAGCCACATCACTGAACTGCTAGGTACTGGAATGTGTGCTGGACTAGAAATCCAGAGATTTGGGTTCTAGTTTTGGCTCTGCCATTAATGCTTTGACTTTGAGCAAGTCCCTCCTTTTTTATGTGAGAGGCTTAGACGAGATATGTGGCTGCTAAAACTCCTTCCAGCTCTCATATTTTATGGTTCTGGGTGGAAGATTTAGAGAAGTGACAAAGGAAAACAGAATAAATGGTTAAACTTCTGGAAATAGGTCTTAGGAAGAAAGGCATTTAAACAATTCTAGGAAAGAGTGAAGATGTTTCTCAATTACAGTATTTAAAATTAAAGGTATTCTTCAGTGCTAGTATAGAAGGCTAAGGAACAGGAGACAGAGTATGGCTAGCTTTGCTTTACGGTGTTTTATGTCGGTCTGTATTTAATCACACAATTTTGACCTCTCATCTTTCAGCCAGAATATAAGATTGCTGATCCCATTTGTACATATGTATTTTCATTACTTGTGGCTTTTACAACATTTCGCATCATATGGGACACGATAGTTATAATACTAGAAGGTAAGATCTCACTAATATCCCCTTTGTGATTTTATTACCTCCTAAATCAGATAGGGGGTGGGGGGACACCCTAGGATAAGAGTCCATGTCTTTTCCTTTCTCTTTACTGATGCTTATTAGGCTATATAGTAACACTACTTTATGTGTATATAACATAATTGATGTACTCTCCCCTCTGTTACCCATTTGATCCTTATAATAGCCAAGAAAAGTAGGTAAGGTGGACATTATCCCCATTTACCAACAAATTGAAATTGAGTTACAGAGGGGTAACATAACTTGCTTACTCAAGTTGATTGAGCAGGTAATGCTGCTAATAAACTGTGGTGTTAGATCAAAAATAAAACTCTTTTGATTTTTAATACATTTATGTTTAGTGGTTTATTAATTCCTTAATTCCCATTTAACCTGCTACTTTGTTGTATTTTCAACATCCCTACTTACTGATATTATGTATAAGTATGTAAGTTGTCAACAATACGTTCATCATCATTGGATGTTCCTTTTTCTTTCTTTCTGTTATGTCTGTCGTAGCTTATTAAGTGAAGTATTCAAGTTTGATATTTCTTTTTAGCAAAAACGAACATTTTAAAAATTAGTTATTAACCTCTTATACATATCTTTATGTGTGCATGGTTTATCTTAAAGTTATAGGTATTTTTGAGTGTCCATTTAAACTGAATTTGGTAAAGCCATTTGGTTTCTTTGGGGAAAAAAAGTTCCATCAGAAATGTATAACTTTCTTCCCCAAAATAAACTTTACTCATAAATATATATTCTGAACTAATAGGTGTACCAAGCCATTTGAATGTAGACTATATCAAAGAAGCTTTGATGAAAATAGAAGATGTATATTCCGTGGAAGATTTAAATATCTGGTCTCTCACTTCAGGAAAACCTACTGCCATAGTACACATACAGCTAAGTATGTTGCTGACAATAAATGCTGGGGTTGGTGGACTTTATCTGTGGAATTAAACATATGTGCTTATAATTAAGTAGGAAGACTTGTCTGCTGGAAAGATTTACCTTAAGGGAGGGGTCAGGCTTTTCAAAAGGTGAGTTGCAGATCAATAGTAACAGCAGAGCAATAATTTTCGATCTCTGAGATGAGACATTACAAATTGATTTTTGCCTTCAGATTAAGGCATGAAGTATATTTACCATGCTTTTTCTAGATAAGAAAAGCTAGATCTGTTTTTACTTCCTAAAGTCATTTCACAGATTGATGTTTCTTATTTATCAAAATATTAAAAAGTACAAAAGCCAAAAGACTTGTAATTGATGTCTAGTATTCTTTCTCTACCTGAGAGTGGACTGGAGGATTTTGAATAATGAGAAAGCCATCCTGGCTTTGGAAACTGGCATACTTCTCTAACAGTGGCTTCAGGACAGGAGAAATCAAACTAATTAAAATAGGTTCACTGTATACTAAGTTTGTTATTTCCCTGTATCATTGTAACTATGTACAATGAATAGTAATGATATTTTCTTGACATTGCAGTTCCTGGAAGTTCATCTAAATGGGAGGAAGTACAGTCCAAAGCAAAGCATTTATTATTGAACACATTTGGCATGTATAAATGTACTATTCAGCTTCAAAGTTACAGGCAAGAAGTGGACAGAACTTGTGCACATTGTCAGAGTTCCAGTCCTTAATTTTATACATCTTGGGGACTACTGCCTATTGATCCTGCAGTCACAGACCTGAGAGCAATAACCGCGCACACCTGAATGAGAAAATGGAATCCCTGACAGCTGTGTCCATATCAAGCACCAGTCTTTCAAAACAATCACTTCAGCCTGACAGTACTAGTTTCTGCTTAATGGTAAAAATGAGACTTCACCATGATTTTCAGATGAAGATGTTTCCAGAACACTACAGAATAAGATGTGACTCTACAGATACCTCAAAGAAGACAATCCGAGACCATACTTCATTCATTATGACAGAGTACGTGTCTTAAAGGAAGCATCAAGAATTCAGTATTTGCATTTAAAAATTCTTTTTAAAGACCATTTTTTATCAAGCCAGTGCTGGAAAACTGAATTTTTTTTATTATGTAATCTTGACATCCAGCTTCTGGAATTTGACACCCAGCTCTCTTTTTACAGAAATTATTTCTCAACAGATTTCAGAGAGTACTAGAAATTATCCAGAGAGTGGAATAAGCATGTATTCCCCCTGTTTCAGAAATGTCTTATTTCACAAATAATGTTTTTGTTAGAGTTATACTTTATAAACAGTTTTTTTCAGATGTTACAGGGTTTTGCATCTCAACGTTAACATTTTTTGGTTATTTGTAACCTTAATCAGAACCAAATCTTTATGTATTGTGGTCCCTGTCATTAGGAATACTTAGGAAATATTTTCAGTACTATCCTGAAAGGCAGAAGTTCATCTTAAATTCAAGTTATGATATGATAATATAAAACAAAATATAGGAGTAAGGATGGAGTGTGGAATGTCAGATTTTAAGTCTTCCTGAAATCACTTTTATTGTTCATGGAATTATCTTTACTTAAGAATAGGAGGAGATTGCAAAATGTAAACAGTGATCCTCTGCCCTTTTAAGAACTAAAAGTTTGCTTGGTACCTTGCTTCAGGCCTCCTGCCCAGTTAGTCTGTTTGTGCCCTTTCAGGGTAAAACTCTGGAGGACTGAGGTTCAGTTTGTAATGCCCATCTTTCCCCGTGTAGATTAACCACATTCCTCCAGAGAGATTTTCTCTTTGATGATAAGGGTTAGGGATTCTCCATGGACTCCAGAAACCCTAAGATACAATCTTGAGGTTTTCCAATAATACCACAGCAGAAATGCCCAAAGAGATGGGGAGAAGACATTACTCGGGGCGGGGGCGGGGAATGTCAAGGGTTTTTGACCTAGTGTTTGTGTTTTTTAAAGCAGGGGAATAGGGATAGACATTCAGTCTGTGGTGTAGGGAGGCTAAACATGAAACTCCAAACTGAATGTAACCTAATTGGTAACAGTTGTGTTAAAGAGGCAGCTGTGAATACTCATGTTCCATTTTGCCACTGTTGGTTTTGAGATTATCTTTATGCACTTTAGGAGTCCATTTTCACAGGGACAGTTTCTTAACCAAGAATGGATATGGTTCTTGGGATCCTCAGAAAATCAGAGCAAAGTACAGTGTACCAGACAGACAAGTTGTGAATTGAAAGCCTACATAAACATGCACATGATTTATAATATCAAAAAAGGGTGAAAAACAGATTTTCTTTCTACCAAGTACCTCACTATAAGTAAACTGAAGAGAAAACCTGAATTTACCTGAATTTATATGAAAGACAAATAGGAATAAATGAGAAGCATCTCAGTGGACATCTGGGCATTTATGGACTTTGGGTACCTAGCAAGAAAAAGGAAGAGAGTATGCATTATATGCGAATGGTTTTCCATATTTGCAGCTGTTTCCCATGTCCCCTGAGCTTATTTCTTGTAAACTTTCCTATATCTTAGATTAAGTATATCTTAATTTTCATACTGACCTGTTCCTTGAAAAGTTACTTGATAAAACAGTCTAAAATCCATTTGAGGAAAAAAAAAAGGAGCCTTTTGTAAAATGCAGAATCACTGAAAACTTCTATAAATCCTAATGACCACGTTCTATTTAAAGTGAAGTACATATGAAGTCTCCTGCCTTTGTCTTTTGTAGCAAGGATTACAGATTTTGTACTTACTGGGTCTGTGAGACAGAATTGATAGATGTCACTTTTTGTAACTTGACAAGACCCAGGAAGAAGGATGTGAATTTAGCAGATAAGACCAGGGACTGGTCTGCCTCTGATAAGGAGCCTTGGGTGTGTCCCTCACCTGCTGAGCTGCAACCCTGAGTTACAGCCCTCAGCCAGCCCTCACAAGGGAGAGTTGTCCACTGACCTATGACAAGCGGTGGTAACTATGGATGAACACCTAGCATGGTTACTTTTGCACTGGGAGGACAGATCACAGCATAAAAACTGGGCAGTTCTTCAGTGTGGTGTATTGTAATTAACATTTGCAAATAATCAGAGTTACTTATGTACATAAAACGTGTTTCACAGCTCTGGCTAGAGGCAGCATTTTGATTTATTTTAGGGAAAACCCTATTTTTCATTAATAACTACGCTGCCTTAGAAATCTAATATGAGAAATACAGTGGAATAAGGCATCTTTATGGCATCAGAGGGCTATGAAATGCAAAACCACAAGCAAGCAGAATTCCTACACACTTTCCATTAGTTGTGCCTTATGTGATGCAAGCCCAGATTTTTGCAGCTTGCAGCTCTCATCAGTATTGTTTGTCAAATCACAGGATCTCTTATTTTACCTTTCTCTTTTCAAATTTTGGTACTTTATTTCCATTTTCTAAAACTATCCTGCTCTTAAATGTCTCAGTGTTCTGGTTCTGTCTCTTGAACCCAGGTGTCCTCACTGACACTGTTTGTCTTTAGTAGAACTTTCCCAGAATAGACACAGGCGAGATTAGATACATGAGCTTCCCTTTCATTTTAATGTGAGGAAAACGATCTTTCAGAAAAACAAAGCACCACTTGTAAAATGTATTTCTAGGGGTAAGGAAGAACCTTTTGTTTTGTTTTGTTTTTGTTTTTTGTTTTGTTTTGGTTTGTTTTTTTAACAGCTGCTTGTTTCTGATCCAAATTTCTTTGCACATTGAGCTTTACAGAGTAAGTGTGATAGGAATGGTCTACACTATACAACCATGACTGAAGATCATTTCTAAGAAGACTCTGGGTTGTGTTTCTCCAGCAACCACTCTTCTGAAACAAGCACAATTACCTAAATTTTCCTTTCTTCCTTTTTCTTTCAAGTGTGGAGCTTAAACTTAAGACCCTGAGGTCAAGACCTGAGACACCCAGGCACCCCTAAATTTATTTTCTCTCTATGAATTTATATAAATTGGTTCACCATAATGAATAGTGTGCCCTTACCGAATTTGAACCCCTTTGGAATAAGGTTTTAGGTAATTTTGCTGTTGACTCCACCTTACATCTAGTAAATTTAAAGTTACAGTATGTGTTAATAGATATAAAATTAGTTCATTTGGCTCAGTTTGTCTTTAAACCACACTTAGCTTATGAGCCAGTTGGGTATTAGTCACAAATGAATAATAACTCCTTGCTATGCTGCGTTGAGGGGAGGTGAGTCTGATTTCCAAATGATTAAGTTTTATTTCTAAGTATAGATATGTCATGTGAGTCTTGCCAGACAGGGTATCCAATTTATTTTACAGCTCACCAATCAGGGATATTTTTTGTGATGTTGGTAGGTACCTGCAAATTAGAAGAAATTGTCATGGGAGTTCGTCAGTATTGTGTATGTGCATTCAGGCCATCCCGTCACTGATTTCTCACTTACAAAGGGTTTACCCTGTTCTTATCATATTGTGAGGACCAATGAACATTTTCTGATTTTTGGTAAGACTGGAAAACCTTTACGGAGACTTCCCCAATTAAATCTGTGCCAGTATCAATTTATAATAATGTAATTAAGTATATTTTGAAGTAATTGCAACACAAAATTGAAATGGCCAGTAGTATGTCAGCTTTGCACCTGGAAGATACTGTATATTTGGAAAGCTTTTGCTTATCTAAAAAAAATAATGTTATTAAGTAAGCCATATCACAGTTTAAGAAATTGTATATAATTTTCCATTTGCCCTTTCAGAAACCAGGTATTTTGCATATGATTGATTTTAGGAAGATTTTGAAGCTGGGGTTTGCCCTTGTAATTTAAGATCAAAGTATAACATATGTATATGTACTGTATTTGCAATTTTCAAATTGTAATTTCCTATACATTTATTAAATAAAGTATTGTTTTGCTGTGTGGTTTATTAAAAAATGAAAATCTACAATCCCCCTTAAATCTCTGAGTTTTTTTTATTAAATAATAGCAGTAGGCCTTAAAACATCATAATAATCTCAAAAAGCATTCAAAGTAGATTGTAACCTAACTAGTTATATCAACTCAGATGGTAACACCCTCTGAGATGTTTAAGAAATGTGAAAAAAAAAATCCAGATAAGGAAAAAAAATATTAAAAGAATCTAACTTTCTCTGTCACTTTCAATATCCCTGCAGCCCCAGGCCAGGAACAGTGGCAGAAAGGCAAGAGCAAGGCTTCTGCTAAAGATTGGTGAGGGCCTTCGTGAGATCTGAGTGTCACGACAGGGTGACCCTCCAGTAGTGTAGACAAGGGGTCTCACACTGTGCCTCACGAGCCAGTTCTGTCCTGCAGCCTGTTTTATATGGCCCAAGGAGCTGAAAATGGTTTTTATATTTCTTATGGCTAAAAAAAAAAATCAGAAGAAAATGATGTGAAAATTATGTTGAACTTTACATTTCAGAGTAAAAATGTTCCTCACACACAACCATGCTCACGTGATCATGTATTGTCCGTGACTGCTCCAATGCTGCAGTGGAAGAGTTGAGGACTTGGGACGAATATGAAATATTTACTGTCTGACCATTTATAAGAAAAGTTTGCGCACCCCTGGCATACACTGTTGTATTATTTTAAGGCTATAATAGCATATTATGGGTGCAGCAGACTTCTAGATCCTGCTTGGAAGCTTCTGAGACTGGCCAATCTGAAGGCCATCTGAGCCATCAAAGGTTCTTTACCTCTCCTTATCTTTTTTCTTTTCTATATCCTCCTTGGAGTTTGGGGCAGAAAGAGGAAAAGAATAGCAAGATTTCAAACGTGTGCCATATGTCCTAATGTTTACTAGCAAAGCAGTTTTCTACTCCAGGATCATTTAAGAATACTTTCAGAAGGGGTGCCTGGGTGGCTCAGTTAAGTGTCCAACTCTTGATTTCAGGTTGTGATTTCAGGGTAATTCGATCCTAAAAAAAATACTTTTCAATATAAAGGTTTATTTACTTGATTTTTAAATTTTCACTTAAGTTATGACAAAAAAGGGAAATTAAAATGTATATCAAGTACTTTGTGTAGTTTGTGCCACCTGGTAGCTCACAAGTGAAAAATAACATTTTATCTGCTAAATAAGATGAAAATCGGTTATTGGGCTGGCTGGCAGGCTGGCTTGTTTGTTTATTTGAAAGATTTATTTATTCATGAGAGGCAGAGGGAGGAGAGGCAAGCTCCATGCAAGGAGCCTGATGTGGGACTCTAACCCAGGACTCTGAGATCACACCCTGAGCCAAAGGCAGATGCTCAACCATCGAGCCACCCAGGTGTCCCAAGGGCTTTTAAAATATGTTCTTTAAAGTTTTTGAGTCACCCAGGGAGAGATACATCTATTTTTGAAAATAGTAATGGAAAGTTCCCTCTATCCCTATACTCTGAAGAGTTTTGATCAGGAATGGATGCTGTATTTTGTCAAATGCTTTCTCTGCATCTAATGAGAGGATCATATGGTTCTTGGTTTTTCTCTTGCTGATATGATGAATCACATTGATTGTTTTACGAGTGTTGAACCAGCCTTGCATCCCAGGGATAAATCCTACTTGGTCATGGTGAATAATTTTCTTAATGTGTTGTTGGATCCTATTGGCTAGTATCTTGTTGAGAATTTTTGCATCCATGTTCATCAGGGATATTGGTCTGTAATTCTCCTTTTTGGTGGGGTCTTTGTCTGGTTTTGGAATTAAGGTGATGCTGGCCTCATAGAATGAATTTGGAAGTACTCCATCTCTTTCTATCTTTCCAAACAGCCTTAGTAGAATAGGTATGATTTCTTCTTTAAACGTTTGATAGAATTCCCCTGGGAAGCCATCTGGCCCTGGACTCTTGTGTCTTGGGAGGTTTTTGATGACTTCTTCAATTTCCTCCCTGGTTATTGGCCTGTTCAGGTTTTCTATTTCTTCCTGCTCCAGTTTTGGTAGTTTGTGGCTTTCCAGGAATGCGTCCATTTCTTCTAGATTGCCTAATTTATTGGCGTACAGCTGTTCATAATATGTTTTTAAAATCGTTTGTATTTCCTTGGTGTTGGTAGTGATCTCTCATTTCTCATTCATGATTTTATTAATTTGAGTCTTCTCTCTCTTCTTTTTAATAAGGTTGACTAATGGTTTATCTATCTTATTCTTTCAAAGAACCAACTCCTGGTTCTATTGATCTGTTCCACAGTTCTTCTGGTCTCAATTTCGTTGAGTTCTGCTCGAATTTTAATTAACTCTCTTTTGCTGGGCGTCGGGTCGATTTGCTGCTTCTTCTCTAGCTCCTTTATGTGTAAGGTTAGCTTTTGTATTTGAGTTCTTTCCAGTTTTTGAATGGATGCTTGTATTGCGATGTATTTCCCCCTCAGGACTGCTTTTGCTGCATCCCAAAGATTTTGAACAGTTGTATCTTCATTCTCATTAGTTTCCATGAATCTTTTTAATTCTTCCTTAATTTCCTGGTTGACCCTGTGGAAGGAGCCTCGGTGCCCATCGAAAGATGAATGGATAAAGAAGATGTGGTTTATGTATACAATGGAATATTACTCAGCCATTAGAAACAACAAATACCCACCATTTGCTTCAACGTGGATGGAACTGGAGGGTATTATGCTGAGTGAAGTAAGTCAATCGGAGAAGGACAAACAGTGTATGTTCTCACTCATTTGGGGAATATGAATAATAGTGAAGGGGAATATAAGGGAAGGGAGAAGAAATGTGTGGGAGATATCAGAAAGGGACACAGAACATAAAGACTTCTAACTCTGGGAAATGAACTAGGGGTGGTGGAAGGGGAGGAGGGCGGGAGGTGGGGGTGAATGGGTGACGGGCACGGAGGGGGACACTTGACGGGATGAGCACTGGGTGTTATACTGTATGTTGGTAAATTGAACACCAATAAAAATTAATTTATAAAAAAGAAAATAGTAATGGAATCTAGTTTTAGATAAGTTATACTAGATAGGTGTTACATATTATTTACTTAGCTAGATCTATCTAAAATGTGTGAGTTTTTATTTTTTTTTGGTCCATGTCAGATGCTAAAATGAATTCTAAGTTGGGGTAACAGCGTTACAAACTGTTATTTATGCCAAATTTTCAGTTTTATTTAATATATTAGTAAAATATTTCTTGGTTATAATTCAATTCCAACTATGATATATTATAATTCCTGTAAACTATGAAATAGCTTAAGTAGGAAGTATGAAGCCGGGGATCCCTGGGTGGCGCAGCGTTTGGCGCCTGCCTTTGGCCCAGGGCACGATCCTGGAGACCTGGGATCAGGTCCCACGTCGGGCTCCCGGTGCAGGGAGCCTGCTTCTCCCTCTGCCTGTGTCTCTGCCTCTCTCTCTCTCTCTGTGACTATCATAAATAAATAAATAAAAATTAAAAAAAAAAGGAAGTATGAAGCCTTCTGACTAAATATTATCTCTACATAAATCATGTGTTTAAGATTAGGAGGTTTAAAAATCCAGCCTCAGTGAAATATCACCAAAGATCTCATCATTTTCAAGCAACGTTCTGGTTTAAGGCTCTCGTGTGACTTATAGAACAGTGAACTATGAAGTTTGGCCTATGGGAATTACCCAATAAACATGAAGAGGATACTGTGTAACTTACCAAATAGCTTCCATGTCTCCTTTCCTGAACTTTTCAAAAATTCATTCTGGTTTGACTTTCAAATTCCTTTTTTTTTTTTTTTAATTTTATTTATTCATGAGAGACACATACAGAGGCAGAGACACAGGCAGGGAGACAAGCAGGCTCCATGCAGGGAGCCCGATGCGGGACTTGATCCTGGGACTGCAGGATCATGTCCCGGGCCAAAGGCAGACACTCAACCACTGAGCCATCCAGGCGTCCCAACTTTCAAATTCCTATTGTCTATGTTTTACTTGCCAGTTTCTGCATATTAGTTTGTGGGGTTTTGTTGGGTTTGGGGTTTTCTTTGTTTTAGCACTTCTGTTCCCTTTAACAAAATGCCATGGAAAAAGTGTGTGGGGGTTAGTTTTTCTACAAAATATATTGAGCTATTTCTTGGTAAGAAAGTAGGATTTTTTTTTTTTTTTTAATGAAAATTTTCAGAGACCCCATGAATGTAAGGCCAGCCCTGGAGCAAGACAGATCACCTCTGTTCCCTTGACTTTCTTAGGATTGCAGATCTGACCCCACCCCCACCCTCCTCCATTATCTTTCCTTCCTTCCAGAGGAATCCAGCTGGCAGCAGGATATATGCCTCAGACAGTGGATTTATGGCCTGGCATGAAGAAATGGGGTGAAGATGAGAGTTTCCTGGACTTCTATTCATTAAAACATAAAACCTGTGAAGGCTACAGGCAAATCCTAGTTCCAACAGGCTCCTTTTTTTTTTTTTTTTTTTTTTTATTTATTCATGAGAGACACAGAGGGACAGAGACATAGGCAGAGGGAGAAGCAGGTTTGTGCATGGAGCCTGATGTGGGACACGATCCTGGAACTACAGGATCACACCCTGAGCCAAAGACAGACTCAACCACTGAGCCACACAGGCATCCGCCAACAGGCTCTTAATCACTTTATAGTCTGGCTGGAGTTCAGCATTATCTGAATACAATCCCATTCCATCCTGTCTTTGCTTTTTTGTGTAAAGTCCAGCATATTTTTTAAAGCTCTAAGACAAAATATTACATAATTTACAGTGTTTTAGCCATTTATATATATACATATATATAATATATATGTATATATATTATATATATAAATATATTTGGTTTGAGAAACATTCTCATGATACCAGTAACTGAAATTGGGATATTTCAAAAAGTTGATTTAATTTTTGGAATTTTTTTACAAGGTATATTGAGACTACCTCCAGATGCTATTCATTTTATAATCTTATAATTGTTCTTTGAAGATCACCTCCCTCCCACTGAACATATTATAGATTATAACACAAAATTCCTATGTATTTTAAAAATTAAATAGGAAATGTAACAATATTATATTTTTGGAGAGCATCTTGGGTCATATTCTTACTCCTACAAACAGGTCAAACTCCCATTAGGGATGGGTTGAGAAACTGTGGCCTGCCTGTAGGATAAAATCCATCCTCTTGGTAATGACATACAAAATCCTCCTAATTTGGTGACTGCTCACTTCTCCACCGACAGTTCCATCCTGTCCACAACCACTCCCTACCTCTCATGTGTCAGCCATACCAAACCACAGCCAACTTTTGGTTTAACGGGGGAAATATTTGCTAACATTTTTTTGAGATTTTACTGCATTTCAGACACCGTACTGTGCACTCTAATAGTTAATTCTCATGATGGTATTTTGATGAATATTATAATCTTCATTTTACAAATGAAGAAACGGAGACCAGAAATTAAGTGCCTTGCCAATGTCACATAGGTAGAGGCATGATGCAGGATTGGAAGGTCATAACTCTTAAATAGTTATAATTAGTAAACAAGTAATACAAAAGGGATCCAGTGTAGAATAATGTAGTCAAAATCACAACCAAGTTTTAGATAATAGATGTATAAAAGTAATGGAAGTATAATAGTTCAGGAACACTCAACTTTCTAGCATTTATATGCGTGATTGGTAAAAAAGTAGCCAGAAGTTTATTTCATAATTGAGTTCTAGTTTTCTAAGGTACTAGAATGGTACTAAATGAGGTCACTAGCCTTTCCTCTCTTCATTCCTCAGCCCTCATTCCCATGACTGGGAAGGGTTGGGACCCAAGCCACAGGGGGCTTTCCTGTGGCTTTCCTCTATATACTGCCACTGCTTTGCCCCCAAGACAGTGCACTTCTGCACCTGGGGGAGGGGCTGTTTCACGTTACAGTCAACATACATTAGGACCCACTGGTCACAGCAATCCCCCAAATCTTCAGTCAATGCTTATATTGCTTGGGGAGAGGGAAGGGTCGCTAAATCAAGGAGAAGGGGTTGTACCCACCACTGGACCATCACCAAGACAGGATTGAAATGAAGAAACAGTTCAGAAGTTCTACATCGAGAATGTGAACCCATGACACAAGCCTCCAGTAATTCACAGAAATTTCCAGGAAGTTAGTGAACTTCCCACAAGCCATGGAATTATGGGTTGAAGCTGATCTCATCTTGGTTGAGAGTGGGTAAGATCTAGTAGATATCCGGGTTAGTTAGTAGGTAGCTCCAACCCAAATAGATGCTTTCCCTGTGAGCTCACACAGAGGTATGGACTCAGAGCAGGCTGTTCAGATTTCCATCCTGGCCGCCCCCTTCCTAACAGTGAGATTTGGGATCATTTATTGAACTTTTCTGTGCTTCAGTGTCTCCATCTGCAAAGCAGTAATATTAACTGTCCCTACCTCATGTGACTTTTATAAGGATTAAATGAGCTACAGAGTAAAAGTGCTGAGAACACATCATTATTACATGTTAATCTCTTTACAAATGCACTGCCTATCATTTTTTTTACTTCACTGGGCAGTGCCAGTCTTGCAGGTCTCAGAATAAGGCCAACTTTCTTAGCCTCTGCTCCTTTTTCCCTTCTTTATCTGGAAGATCATTTCCCCAACTTCTTTATCTTACAAAACCCAACTCATCCTTAAAGTCTCTCCTCAGACATCATCTCCTTCAGAAAGCCTTCCTTGCCCTCCCTATGTGGATTAGGAGCCCCTCCTCTGTGCCCGTCTTCCCTGTTGGTCACTGTGAGAGCCACCACTGGGCTAGCCCCTAGGGAGGGACCTAGGTCTTCCCTTTGAATTTCCAGTGTTGGAGACACAGGAGGCCTGTGAGAACGTTGGAAACTATAATATCCATTTTTGCACGGAAATTTTTTTTAAAGATTTTATTTATTTATTCATGAGAAACACACACACACAGAGAGAGAGAGAGAGAGAGAGAGAGAGAGAGAGAGAGAGAGGCAGAGACACAGGCAGAGGGAGAAGCAGGCTCCATGCAGGGAGCCCAACGTGGGACTCGATCCCAGGGTCTCCAGGATCATACCCCGGGCTGAAGGCGGCACTAAACCACTGAGCCACCCAGGCTGCCCCTGCATGGGAATTTTTTAAGGAGCCCTAAGATACCCCCATTGTCGATGCTGTAATCTCTTTCCCATAATGTAACTGAAACCCTAGCATAAAACTGTACCTCTGAAAAAAATATTCCAGATTGGCCATCTCCCAATAATAAAGAATTGGGTTTGGGGAGCCAATTTGGTTTTTTTCTTTAGGGGCCTGATGTGGAGCTCAATCCCAGGACCCCAGGGTCATGACCTGAGCTGAAGGCAGATGCTTAACTGACTGAGCCACCCGGGTGCCCCCAAAGAAGAGGGTTTTTTATACTTAAACAATATATATAATTATAGTACAGCTATTCAAGAATTTCTGGTTATTTTCTATCTCTAAGATTACAACGGAAATTATCTGCTTTTCTGAAACACCCCAATTACACAATTAACTGCAACTAAATTGGTGTTAACAGCCAGTACTTTTATCACTTACAGAATCTGTGTATTCTGTGGTAGCCAGGAGCTAGTTCCTGTCAATTCCAGGCTTGCCATGACAGCTCATTTGTTTTGCAAAGACACTTAACGTTTAGAAGATGAACAGCTACTATTTTCAGCTTGAAATTGGGGGACAGCTCACACTACTTTGAAAGTAGTGATGGGGTTTAAGTCAATCTTTATTGTCACTGTTAAAACATTTAACTGAGTATACACAAGTACAGTAAGAGGCAAAATAACAGATTCTGGTCTCAGCTTTGCTGGGGTGTCTCATTGGACAAGTTATTCTGTTTTGCTGGCCCTCAGTCTGGCTGTCTGAATAATAGTATTAGTGATAATAATAATAATAATAATAATAATAATACACTGATTGAATGCTTCACACTGTACATGCCAGGCACTGTTCTAAAAGCTTTTTAGGGGGATCCCTGGGTGGCGCAGCGGTTTGGTGCCTGCCTTTTGCCCAGGGCGCGATCCTGGAGACCCGGGATCGAATCCCACATCGGGCTCCCGGTGCATGGAGCCTGCTTCTCCCTCTGCCTGTGTCTCTGCCTCTCTCTCTCTCTCTCTGTGACTATCATAAATAAATAAAAATTAAAAAAAAAAAAAAAGCTTTTTAGGTATTCGGGAATCTTACCAAACAACCCTATGAGTTATTATTGCCCTGGTTTTACAGATGAGGAAACTGAGACGAGGAGAGTTTAAGAAACTGGCCGAAGGTCAGTTAGCAAGCGGCAGAGCTGGGATTCAAATCCAGACGGGTTGGCCCCAGCATCCATGCTCTTAGCCCTTCGGGATCCTCTAATGCTGAATTTCATGATGCTCTCGGCTGCTCTGGGCCACAGCAAGAACCTGGCTGCGTGTGCAGCTGCGGGTGGGGGAGTGTGAAGAGGAGCGCGGAAGGAATGTGCCTGCTTCAACAATTGTGCAACGGGATGGACAGGTTACCTTAACTCTGACCTCATCTCTCCCAGAACTGCCTGAGGCTTACTAGCATTTTTTTTAAATAAATGAAGACCCTGAGGGGCTGTGCAATTCCTGCCTCCTCTCTTGTGTACTTTGTCGGTGAGCCGTCGAGGAGAGGTGGCATAGTGTGATGGCAAGGGCGAGTTTGGGTCCAGCCTGAGGGGCTCAAATTCAGCTCCGTGAACTTAATCTCTGGGTGACCTTAGCAAGCATCTAGACCTCCCAACTATAGGAGGTAACATCCTGGATTTCCCAGGTCAGCTTGGGAGTGAACTATGGTGATGTCCATAAATTTCTCTGTGACTGAGAAATCCTGAGTATCTTGACTAGACACATCTACTTAGTATAATGCGGGTAGACACTGACACCAGGGATTCTTCTAAGGATGGAAAGAAACTGTTATCTGAGATTTCAGGTCAGATCATCCTGACCATCAGCCTCTTCTCACCGGGGTGGAAGTGACCCCGAGTTTATATCCAGGTTCCATCAGTATGAACTTAGGTAAATTACTTGACCTCCTTGGGCTCTGTTTTTTCATTATTAAAGTCAGAGGTCATAATGTCACTTGGTCTTGGGACTGTTTTGAGGACTACGTGAGGTGATGCTCACAGAGCACCTGGCACGTGCTGGGTGCTCACTGAACGGTGACTGCAGCTGCCAGTGTTCCCATTTTGTTTTCCTGAGCCTCCCTGGCCTCACTAGAAGCCTTCCTGACATCCTACAAATAACCTCAAAGTCATAACTTCAATATACAATTGAGATGCAGGATCTGAGTCACTCATAACCACCCCAGCACAGATCATGCCATCAGTTCAAGGAGGACATCTTATTGGGCTGGCACTTCCTCCCACCAAGATCCTGGGCTTAGGGCTGCTTCTGGGCAAGGCATCCAAGGCAGAAACCGTGAGTCATGAGCAGAAGGACCTAAAAATTCTTAGGAAGATTCTCAGTTCAATACACCCACCCTCACTAAACCAGGACCTAAAATAGTTTTTCTCTAGAGGGAAACATAAGTCGAGATGTGTCTCTATCATGTCACAGTGACAGAATGAAGGCTTAGATTAAAGGGAGTTCCCGGGAGCTGAATCACTGCCTGTAATGCCCCCTACCGTGTCCCTAGGACAGGCTCAATTAACCCTAGCACAGCCAATGTCTCCCAGTACCTGAAACATCAAATTCACAGACTACCCCCTTATCCTCCAAACACACCATCATCCCTGTACTTGGTTCTTATTTTCACAGGCTACATCAGTAGGAGAGGGAGAGGCTTCATCCTGCACCCTCCTGTGGCCATCCCTGCAGCCTATATAGACTTGAACTACTCTATAATCACACTGAGTTCTTCCTCTCATTCCTCAGTGGACTCAATACACCCATAACCCAACCACCCAAGATGCATGTGGACCCTGTCCTTAAGATACTGTACGCACTTAAGATACTTAAGTCCACATGCATCTTGCCCCATCCCATCCTTAGCGTCTAACACAACGAGTGGCACAGAGTGGGTCTCAACAGATCTTCACTGAATGAATGATAAGTTAATAAATTCTGACATTAGAGAAGGCATGAAAGTCTCTCCCTGGTACAGAATCACTAGAGTAATAAATACCTTCTAGAACTGTGCTGCCCAATGTGGTAGTCACTAGCTATATGTGGCCATTTAAATTTTAATTGTTATTAATTAAAACTAAATAACGCCATAAAGTTACACCTACCATATGCTCCAGCCATTCCATTCCTAGATATATACCTAAGAAAAATGAAAGCATATGTCCACACAAAGACTTGCCTAATGATGTTCGTAGCAACTTTATTTGCATTGGCTAAAAACTAGAGAAAAGAAGCAAATGTTCATCCACAGATGAATGGATAAAAAAAAAATTGTAGTATATCCATACAACAGACTGCTACTGAGTGATAAAAAGGAATGAACTATTGATACACACAACAGACATGAATCACTGAATAACTATGCTGAGCAAGTAGACAAAAAATAAATATTATATAATTCCACTTATATAAAATTCAAACTATTTGTACAGACTGGAAGCAGCAGGTCCACGGTTGCTTGGGGACGGGGAGGAGCAGTGGAGGGTGAGGGGGAAGGCTTACAAAGGTGCATGAGGAGACCCTGGGCTGAGAGAGATGCTCACCGTCGGGCTCACCGTCGGGACTGTGGTGATCATTTCACAGGTATGGGGGTCATACACATACCAAATATTATTTTTTTAAAAGATTTTTTTATTTATTCGTGAGACACAGAGAGAGAGAGACAGAGACACTGGCAGAGGGAGAAGCAGGCTCCCTGTGGGGAGCCCGATGTGGGACTCCATCCCAGACGTCGGGATCAGGACCTGAGTCAAAGGCGGACGCTCAACTGCTGAGCCACCCAGGCGTCCCCATACCAAATATTATTAAGCTGTACTTTTTAAATATGTGCTGGATATTGTTTGTTAACTATATCTCAATTAAAATTGAGTGTTAAAAAATTTCAATAAAATTAAAAATCCAGGGGCACCTGGGTGGCTCAGTGGGTTAAGAGTCTGCCTTTGGCTCAGGTGGTGATCCCAGAGTCCTAGGATCGAGCCCCACATCAGGCTCCCTGCTCAGCGGGGAGCCTAGCCCTCCCTCTCCCTCTGCCCCTACCCCCACCCATGTGCTCTCTCTCTCTCTCCCAAATAAACAACAACAACAAAAAAAAAACCTCTAAAAAATCAGTTCCTAAGTCACTTTCACCACATTTCAAGCACTCAATAGCCTATGTGGCTCGTGGCTACCACACTGGATGGCAAAGACAGAGAACATTTCTGTCATCGCAGAAAGTAGCAGATTGGCAAGGGCCCCAGAAGCCACCTGTGCAACCCACCCCCAGAGCATAAATCTGCAAAATTCCTGGAGGCCCCTGTGGCCTCCCTGTTCCCAGGGCTCACCCCACAGCCCACTGCGCTGGGCCCCTGGGCAGGCTCACCAAGCTCTCCCTTTCGCCCTCTGTGCTCCACTAGCCCCTGGGCCCTCAACCCTTCCCCATCCCCTCCCCGTCATGCCCTCACCCTCAGTAAGTATCTCAAATCTCTCCCTTGCAGAACTGCAAATTAAACCTCCCTTGATCCTGGCCCTGCCCCTGGCTACTGCCCCACTTCCCTCCCTCCCGAGCAAGGTCAGGCCAGCAGGTGGCCTGTCTCTGCTTCTCCTCCTTCTCACCCTCGTTTACTAGGCTGGATTTTACTGCCTCCTCTTTTTTTTTTTTTTTTAATAAATTAATTTTATTGGTGTTCAATTTACCAACATACAGAATAACACCCAGTGCTCATCCCGTCAAGTGTCCCCCTCCGTGCCCGTCACCCATTCACCCCCACCCCCCGCCCTCCTCCCCTTCCACCACCCCTAGTTCGTTTCCCAGAGTTAGGAGTCTCTATGTTCTGTCTCCCTTTCTGATATCTCCCACACATTTCTTCGCCCTTCCCTTATATTCCCCTTCAGTATTATTCATATTCCCCAAATGAGTGAGAGACAAGACTCCATCAAAATCCTAGAGGAGAACACAGGCAACACCCTTTTTGAACTTGGCCACAGTAATTTCTTGCAAGATACATCCACGAAAACAAAAGAAACAAAAGCAAAAATGAGCTATTGGGACTTCATCAAGATAAGAAGCTTTTGCACAGCAAAGGATACAGTCAACAAAACTCAAAGACAACCTACAGAATGGGAGAAGATAGTTGCAAATGACGTTTCCGATAAAGAGCTAGTTTCCAAGATCTATAAAGAACTTATTAAACTCAACACCAAGGAAACAAACAATCCAATCGTGAAATGGGTGAAAGACATGAAGAGAAATCTCACAGAGGAAGACATAGACATGGCCAACACGCACATGAGAAAATGCTCTGCATCACTTGCCATCAGGGAAACACAAATCAAAACCACAATGAGATACCACCTCACACCAGTGAGAATGGGGAAAATTAACAAGGCAGGAAACCACAAATGTTGGAGAGGATGCGCAGAAAAGGGAACCCTCTTGCACTGTTGGTGGGAATGTGAACTGGTGCAGCCACTCTGGAAAACTGTGTGGAGGTTCCTCAAAGAATTAAAAATAGACCTGCCCTACGACCCAGCAGTTGCACTGTTAGGGATTTACCCCGAAGATTCAGATGCAATGAAACGCCAGGGCACCTGCACCCCGATGTTTCTAGCAGCCATGTCCACAATAGCCAAACTGTGGAAGGAGCCTCGGTGCCCATCGAAAGATGAATGGATAAAGAAGATGTGGTTTATGTATACAATGGAATATTCCTCAGCCATTAGAAACGACAAATACCCACCATTTGCTTCGACGTGGATGGAACTGGAGGGTATTATGCTTACTGCCTCCTCTTGACCAAATCTCTCCCCTGAGGTCACCAGTGCTCTTCCAAGTAATGGCACCACTGGATCTATTTTGGCCTTTTCCATTACTAGGTTCCAAACTTCCTCTATTTTCAATTCATAAACCCGTCACATGGTTCAAAAATTAAAGCCATATAGACAGCTACATGGCAAACATCTCACTCTTCTGGCTCTCACCATTCTCTCTGTCCATCCCCTAATAAGTAATCACCTACATTAGCTGTTTGGGTGTCTTCTTCCAGAACTTACCACCCTCCCTCCCACCCCCCCTCCCCCTTCCCACCCCACACCCAGCTCTCTGTGCATCCAGGAACTGTCCTCTCTGATCTTTCCGGCCCCCAAGAGTGCTCCCTCAGGCTTTTGTTTAGCTGACTTCTCACTGGATCTGCAAGGATGTTTCTTAAGGCTTTATTTTTTCTAGAGGAGCTTTAGGTTCCCAGCAAAACTGAGTGGAAGATACAGATTTCCCATAGACCTCCCCTCAACACACACACACAACAGGTATCAACACTCCCTGTCACGGTGGTTTCAATTTCTTACAATTGGTGAGCCTGCACTGACACTTTATTATCACCCAAAGTCCAGAGTTTACACCAGGCTTCATTCTTTACATTGTACCTTCTCTGGGTGTGGACTAATTTATAGTGATATGTATCCACCATTATTGCACCATATAGAGTAGTGTCACTGCCACAGAAATCCCTCTGCTCACCTATTCATCAAGCCCTCCTCCCTAGTCCTCCTCAACCACTAGTTTATTGTCTCCGTAGTTTAGCCTTTTCCAGAATGTCACACAGTTGGAGTCCTGCAGTGTTTAAACTTTTCAGATTGCCTTCTTTCGTTGAGTAATGTGTATTTAAGCTTCCTTCAGGTCTTTTCATGGCTTGATAGCTCTTTTCTTTTTAGCACTGAAAACATTCCGTTGTCTTGAGGCACCACAGTTTATTTACCCATTCACCTTTTGAAGGACTGTTGTTAAAACCTACTGTTGGGAAGCCTGAGGAAAGGTGTACTTTGGGGGGTTTCTGGGTTGCTCTAAGTTGTTCTGGAGGACAGTCTGGCAAAGTTTATGAAAACAAGACATTCAAGTAGCTGTGCCCTTTGACCAAATTATTCCACTTGTGGACATTTTCCCTACACAAAGAATTCAAAAGAGAAAAAGCCAAAACAAAATGTTTGCCTAAGGCCAGAATTCTCAGGGGGAAAGGACTGGAGTGGGGCTGGGGGGCAGACCCTACCCTAGAGGGTAGAATCTGAATTGCCTCGAGATTGTTTTTACAGTCAACACCTACTTCTGTCCTTTTCCTGAGTTTCTGGTGTCTCACATTCTTGCCTAGGCTCTCCTGATTAGGCATTCCACCCTATACTTCCATTTAAAATTTTTTAACTTTATAACTGAAGTGTTAAATATATTTTTAAGTGCTCAAATGAAAGATAAATTATCACAGAGTGAACATACTCCTATAACCACGCGGGTGAAGAAACCTAACATCACCAGCCCCGGAAGGCCTTCTCATACTGGGTCCCCATCCCTGCTTCCATCCTCCCCATGCCTGAGATCTCCGGTGTCCTGACAGCTAACGTAAGCAGTTTTGCGCCTTATACAATTATTATCATAGAGCATGCATTATTTTATGCCTAACTTCCTTCAGAAGTCAAGTTTATGCCCAGTTTTTTGTTTGCTTCGTCTGTTGTTAGGAATTACATTGCATTGATATATTACAATTTATTTATCCAGCTGATTTTTCATGGACACTTGGTGTTTCCAGTTCTTGGCTACTACCAATAATGCTGTTATAAACAATCCCATATGCCTCTTAGTGTACATGTGCACACATCCGTGTTGGGTGTATACCAAGAAGTCTATGTTCTAGAGTATGTCTGTGTTCAGCTTTTTTTTTTTATTTATTTAATTTATTTGACAGAGAGAGAGAGAGCACATGCAGGGGGTAATGTCAGGCAGAGGGAGAAGCAGGCTCCCCGATGAGCAGGGAGCTGGATGTGGGGGCTCAACCCCAGGAACCTGGGGATCAAGACCTGAGACAAAGGCAGATGCTTCCCTCACTGACTGCACCACTCAGGCACCCCCTATGTTCAACTTTTAAAAAATAATGTCGAACAACTTTTCACAGTTGTGTCACTTTGCACTTTCTCCAGCAGTGTGTGAAAGTACCTGTTGCCCCATATTTTTGCCAATTTGGTATTGTTAGTCGTTCAGTTTTAACCATTCTGGAGGGTATGTGGTGGTAGTTCCGGTGTTCTATTTGCATTTCCCTGATGCAAACGGAGGTGAAATTTCTCCCCCTAGTGGGTAAAATCTGAATTACTTGGGACATTTTTTTTTTCCTCGGTATTCGGTATTTTCTCCACCTCTTTCCTCCCCCAAGAGTCTAAGAATAAGAAGTTGACCATCTTTCTTAAATTCATTGTCCACTGGAAATACTCTTTTATGGACTGTCCCCTTAAAAGTCTCTCTTTTTAAAAAAATATTTTATTTGTTCATTCATGAGAGACACAGAGAGAGAGGCAGAGACACAGGCAGAGGGAGAAGCAGGCTCCGGGGAGCCCGATGTGGGACTCGATCCCGAGACTCCAGGATCACGCCCTGGGCCGAAGGCAGATGCTCGACTGCTGAGCCACCCAGGCGCCCTTAAAAGTCTCTTGCTCATTTTTCTATTGTATTCTTTAGATTAATTTTTAGGAGTTCTTCACAGAGTCTGACCCAGATCCTTTGTTGGTTACACCTGTTGTTGCACGCATCTTTTCCACCTTTAACTCTCAAATCACCTTATTTTCACCTGTACAGGAGGCTCAATGCAAGTTCAATTTTGATATACTCAGAAGTGACCAGTAGATGGCGCCCTAGCCTCACATCTGAGCCTTCCACTGACTGCCTGAATTTCAGCTAAACCTCCCAAGATATTTTATAAATGAGCAACGTTAAAGAGAAACCAAACTTTAAACCATTATGCAGCTCCATGGAATACAGATAGGACTTCTTCTTTTTTTAAAAGACTTTTTTTTTTTTTTTTTATGATAGTCACAGAGAGAGAGAGGCAGAGACACAGGCAGAGGGAGAAGCAGGCTCCATGCACCGGGAGCCCGACGTGGGATTCGATCCTGGGTCCCCAGGATCCGCCCTGGGCCAAAGGCAGGCGCCAAACCGCTGCGCCACCCAGGGATCCCTAAAAGACTTTTTTTTTTAAAATTATTCATAAGAGACACACCGAAAGGTAGAGACACAGGCAGAGGGAGAAGCAGGCTCCATGCAGGGAGCCCGACGTGGGACTCGGGACTCGATTCTGGGGCTCCAGGATCGTGCCCTGGGCCGAAGGCGGGCGGCAGGCGCTACACCGCTGGGCCATCCAGGGATCCCAAGACTGGGCTTCTTGAAGGGAACAACACATTAATCCTTTTTTGCTCAGAATAAAAGAATAAAAAGTTCTTTACCACAAGGCAGAAAAGCAGGGGTGAGGCTGTCCTCAGGCAAGTAGGCACCAAACAGAATCTGGGAAATATCCTCAGAAACTGTTTCACTCTTTTTTGTAAGATGATGATGATGATTTTATTTGTTTGTTTGTGTTTGTTTGTTTGAGAGAGAGAACACAGAGGGAGAGGGAGAAGCAGACTCCCCGCTGAGCAGGGAGCCCAATGTGGGGCTGAATCCCAGGATCCTGAGATCATGACCTGAGCCAAAGTCACACGCTTAACCCACTGAGCCACCCAGATGCCCGTTTCACTCTTCACAGAATTGCTAGGGGGCACCTAGCACAGGGTCTGAGAGGACAGCAGAACTAGGATTGGAGAAGGGGTGAGATATTTCTCTACTTCCCCTTCCTTATTCCTTTTTTTTTTTCTTCATTAGTTACATTTTGTGATTGCTGAAAACTGACATGGTGTGAAACCAGCCCACCCACTGTGATGGAAACGGTGTTTGTAGAGTGAACATGCTTGAAATGTGATGAGTGGCCTGTCTTCTCTGCATCTCCGGTGGATGCTCCCCTTGAGCTGCCCCACACATGGTCTTGGAGAGACCTTCCATCTTGCTTCTCTTCCCCAATCCCCTTCCCCAATGAATGAATAAGTGAGTGAATGGATGAATGAGTGAGTGAATGACAAGGTCCTAGCCTTCCTGAGCTTAGAAAGCTGAGCATCTAAATCCCACACTCAAAGGAAGATCCCAAGGAGGATGCAGAAGCCCTACAAGTAAGTAGAGACAGCTCCATGGAGAGGGAGCTAGGAGGGAGCCCGAGGAGACAGGCTGCCTTGTGATGGGCTGTGACCAAGGACAAGGGAAAGCCACCTTTAGCTGAGGGAGAGACATCAACCAGGGACTGAGGCATATTTGGGATGTGGTGGAAGGGGACCTCTTTCCTCCAGCCTCCACAATGGTCATGGACGGGAGGGAACACAGGAGCATCAAGCCAGAGATACAACTCTGGGGTCATACAACTCTGACTCATTTCCTGGGGTCACCAAGACAAAGTTTTCACTGCTATGTGTCACCACCTCTGCTGTCACCAAGACCTAGTGCAAAGACGGACACATTTAGAACGTGCCCAATGAACTCTTCAGTGCTTTTCTTTCTCCCTGTGCAGAAGGGGGTCCAGGCTGAGTTAGCAGCCCTGAGGCTCTCTTCTGTCCCACGTCCGTTCAGACCCAGCACTACCCGCCTGGCATTGCAGCCTCTGAGAAATAAACAAAAAGAGGCTCTAGTCTCTTTTGTTTTCTTCATTGCTCAGAAAGCAGGCTTTGCCCCATCATCTACAATGTGGAAGTTCCAACCGCCACAAGATTTCACACCTTCAAGGACAGAGGGCATTGCGCCACTCAAACTCCCTGGTTCTGGGCTGCCAGGGTAGGTGTCTAGGGACTGGGCTCTGGGTAAGGCCCAGGGCCCAGGGGTCCAGTACCAGGAAAGCCCATGTCTGCGGGTAGAGGGGTGCCCAGGGCCAGGCTCTGCTGCCTCTAGGCCTTACTATAAACAGGGATGCTGAGGCTCGCTGCCCATCCCCTGCCACCCAGACCAACACTGTCCAGGGCCGGGGCAGGGAGGCAATGCCAAAGGAGATCCACATTGGTGGAAATGTTATCCCCTAAAATTTGAGGTTTGGAGTCTCTCCCTTTTCTCTTGACCCAGATAGCACTTAGTTGTTTCCTGGGGCCAATCTGTACTGCTTGCAAGAGTGAACTGTTAAATTTTCAGGGATTTGGCAAACCAGTTGTTCAGCAGCCATCATTTAAAAAATGAAATTATAGGGATCCCTGGGTGGCGCAGCGGTTTGGCGCCTGCCTTTGGCCCAGGGCACAATCCTGGAGACCCGGGATCGAATCCCACGTCGGGCTCCTGGTCCATGGAGCCTGCTTCTCCCTCTGCCTGTGTCTCTGCCTCTCTCTATGACTATCATAAATAAATAAAAATTTTTTAAAAATGAAATTATAAAAACTGACAAGAAAATAAGTTCTAGGGGATCCCTGGGTGGCTCAGCGGTTTAGTGCCTGCCTTTGGCCCAGGGCGTGATCCTGGAGTCCCGGGATGGAGTCCCGTGTCAGGCTCCCCGCATGGAGCCTGCTTCTGTTTCTCTATCATGAATAAATAAATAAAATCTTTAAAAAAAAAGAAAAGAAAAGAAGTTCTAACTTCTGAAAAGCAATGAATACTTAAAACTCAGCATTTCCTAAATAATTGTGGGTTGTAATTACACAGGCTCTTGAGGCCATCTCTACCTACTGTGTCTGTGCGGAGGGGGTATTACAGGAGAGGCTAAGACTGTCCCAATTCTGCCTTCAGTGCTGTCACATTGACACCTTGCAACTGGTCACAGCAGGGATATTTACACCACAGAAACCAGTAAAGGCTACCGGTCAGGGCTTTCTGCCCCAAGTGCCTGTTACACATTGGCCAGCGCCCCGCACACCTGGCGACAAACACCCTTGACTCTCCCGGGGCACCGCAGGGAAGGGCCTGGCTCCCCCATGGGCAGACAGAACCACCTCAGGAGCTCAGCTCCGCACGGTTCAGCTCCTGCGTACCGAACTCTCCTCAGCTCTGTCACCTGTGTCATTCCTGCTCGGCGCCCTCATTACCCTCAGGCACTCCTGAGCTCCTGAGGCCGTACAAGTTCCAATCAGAATTTCATCCATTAAACACCCTCTGAGAGGTACTGCATGCCGGGCACTGTGCCAGGCACCAGGGATGGGAAGGTGAATAGGGCCCGGGCCTGGCCCTCCAGGGCTCATGGCCTACTTAGGGGAGAGCCACATAAAGAGATCATAAGTTGTAACGATGCCCCGAGGTAAGGACAGTGGTGGAGTGTGCACAGTCCTGCAGGACTTTGGTGGTACACATGCCAAGCTATAAGCCTGGGCACCTTTCTAGCCACTTGGGTCTCCCTCACTCCTAATAAGGGACCCCATGGAGGGTCCCTTCCTTTCCCAGATGCCCTTCTGTCCCCCAGCAAAGTGTAGCTCACAGGAGTTAAGCCCAGAGCCAGACACCAGGCTCCAGGGTAGTGGGTGACAGTGGAAGGTCAGCCAGGTCCTCTTAATCCATCCACGCCTAAAAAAGTGTTTGCATCTAAACAATTAATTATAAAATTTATCTTAATATCCATCATATACTCAGAAAAATGCTGGAGTTTCATGCAAATAAAGGTACAAGGAAATAATTCTCAAGACAAGGGTGCGTGTGAACCTGAGGACTTTACTTTGACTATGACTAAGCAGGAGGCAGGGCTGGGCCCCAGGAGGCCCCGGGAGGCCCGGTGTGGTGGGGCAGCTGAGGGGAGGCGACCTGCTGCCCAGCCTCACTTTCCTCAGGCTCTTGGCTCAGGGCCCCTGACTGACCTTCCACTGTCACCCACCACCCTGGAGCCTGGTATCTGGCCCTGGGCTTAACTCCTGTGAGCTACACTTTGCTGGGGGACAGAAGGGCAGCCGGAAAAGGAAGGGACCCTCCATGGGGGCTGGGGCAGCTAGCCCCCAGCTGCTTCTAGCACTTTACCCTGGCCAGCCTCACGGTTGCGTCTGGGTTCCTGCACTTCCCCACCTCCAGTCAGGGCCTTGGAGCTGAGGCCAGGTCTCTGAGCAGTAGAGGTCTAGTAGGGAGGTGAGCATAGTCCTCCACCCACTCTGCAAGCCCCCTCCCTCTCTGGAGGAGGCTTCGTTCTGTCTGGAAGGCCCCACCTGCAGCTGCTTAACCTCCAAATCCCACGCTGACCTTCTGACCCAGAAGTGGGGGCAAAGCTTGACCCCACCTGGCAGGCCTCACCCAGGCAGGAACCCGGAAGAAGGACTGACCCTCGGAAGGAGTGGCTGCTAGGATGGCTGTGAGGAGGGAAGCCAAGCACAGGTGTGCTCTGTTTACCTCCCTGGCTCCCAAACATAACTGGGCCCTCCCTGCCTGACAGGGTAAAGTCCCTTCCAATGAGCCCAGCCCTCAAGCCTCTGCAATTCAGGCCATAACCTGCCCATCCAGCCTATCTCCCCCACCAGTCTCGACCCCAAACTCTCTCCTCTCATAGCAAACCATCCTCAGACTGCACCACACCCTCCAGGCCTCTCTGGCTTTGTAGGTGCTGTTCCCTCTGTCTTTAGTGCCCTTCCTGGCATCTCCATAGAGCTAGCTCTTTCTCATTAGACCCAGGTCAAAGGTCATCTCCCAACCTCTGTGCAGAGCTTCTTCTCATCCTCCCCTTCCTCTCCCCTCACCCCCCACCCAGGCACAGTGTGCTGGGAGTGCTTCTGTGCCCCCCCTTACAGCATAATAAAGAAAATACAAGCTCATGAGTCTGTGTCCTCACTAGACTCTCAACTCCTCAGTGATTGTAATTGTATCTTTATCTTCAAATTCTTAGAGCCTGGCACATAGTAGACACTCAAAAAAAAAAAAAAAAGGAACAAATGGCTCATCAAAATCAGTATATGGACCTTGGATTTATTCCAGAGCTAAATTAGGAAGCAAGTCTCAATGTTACACAAGAGTCCCCTTCCAGCTCATTTATTCAACACATACTTTTTGAGTACCGTTATGTGCAAAGCCCTGGACAAAGTACTAGAAACTCAAAAGCTGGAGTAGACACAGGAATTTAGAGTTTGGGGGTACAGAGAGGCAGAGAAGAGGACTAGTTGGAAGGAAATGTCTGACCTGACTGACCTGCTGGTGCAAGCAGGTGATTGCATTTAATCTTTTTTTTGTTTTAAGAGTTTATTTATTCATGAGAGACACAAAGACAGGCAGAGACATAGACAGAGGGAGAAGCAGGCTTCCTGTGGGGGAGCCAATGTGGGACTCGATCCCAGGACCCCGGGATCACGACCTGAGGCTGAGGCAGACACTCCACCACTGAGCCACCCAGGCATCCCGATTGCATTTATTCTTATGCTAGCCCTACAAGGTGGGCACCTTTATTATTATGCTCACTTTACAGATGAGGAGATTGAGGCTTCACAAGTGGAGAGACTTGCAATGGCGTAACTAGTAAGTCATGGGGGCAGGATTTGAACCCAGGCTGCCCTCAGACACTACATGCCCAAACAGAAAGATCTGGTATAAGCATTTTCTTTTCTTTCTCTTTCTTTCTTCTTTCTTTCTTTCTTTCTTTCTTTCTTTCTTTCTTTCTTTCTTTCTTTCTTCTTTCTTTCTTTTTTTACACAGATTTTATTTATTTGGTAGAGAAAGAGCAAGAGACCACAGGCAGGGGAAACAGTAGGGAGAGGGAGAAGCAGAGTCCCCACTGAGCAGGGAGCCCGATGTGGGGCTCAGTCCTAGGACCTCAAGATCATGACCTGGGCCAAAAGCAGACACTTAACCAACTGAGCCACCCAGGCGCCCCAAGTGTTTTATTTTCTTAATTAGTGATCCTCAAGATCGTCTGCATACCTCAAACACTTGGAGAGCTTTAAAGAGCACTGGTGCCCACCCTGGTGCCACCAAGAGATCCTGATGTAATTGATGGGGGGTGCAGCCTGGGCACCAGGGGTTCTAATGTGCAGCCAGGGCTGAGAATCCCTGTGAAATGAGGGAGCCTGGTGTCAAAAGTGTAAAGGGAGACCCACCTGTAGCCGAGATGCTCCTGATTGTATCAGCATCCTGTTTGTCCACAGAGCTTTCTTGTCCCCTTGGGAGGGGCCCCAGACAGTGTAGGCCGGGCTGGCACTTCCTCCCTGGCATTCTCTCAATGTTTCACCAGTTCTGACCTTCTTGTAACATTGGAGTTGCCAGAGACAACTTACTGGGGAAATTCCACGGTTTCCATGTGGGGAGGTAAGGGGAGGGGGTGGGAGTACATGGGTTTTCCAGGCCGCCAGCCACCCAGCTTTCAGTATGAAGGAACCAAGATCTGTGGGTCATAGCGAAGACAGCTGATGTGAGGACCCTGGGTGGATGGCTTGTGGGCTGCAGGCCTGAAGGGATCAAAACAACCCCCCACACGTCCCGGTAGGCAGGCCCTGTGGGAGCAGAGTGGGGAGAGGGCTACTGGGCCCACTGTCTGGCTACTGCCAGACTCAGCAGCCACTGGCCCCCCTGCACTCGTAGGTTCCCAGGGACTAGGAGAATCCCCAGAGCCAGCAGAGCCAGGCTATGTGGCTGCAAGCAGCAAGGCTGGGTTTCCCCTTCTTAAGCCCAGACAGTGACTCAGGGAACAAGTATCAAAAGCAGAGGGTGACCTCGGCATCCTTGCCCAATGGCAAGCGTGACCTTGCCCAGAACCCTCTTAGGAGCCCAGGGCCCAGTGGGATGGAGATGGGTAGTGAGGTGTAGGCATATGGAGCACAAAGGACACTGTCCTCATTTGCTGGGTGCCTTGAGTCCCTTGCTCCTCACAGAGGTGTCATGAGCATAATTTCATTGGATCCGCACACAGCACTTGAGGTGCAACTTTTCAGTGCAACAAGCTCGGGGCTTCCCAGATCACACAGTCCCCTGGGCAGTGCCAGGCTCCTACCCCGGGAGATGGGGAGAACGGACTTGGGCTACTTCCAGATCTCTCCCAATGCCAAACTTCCTGCCTCTCTGGTTCTAAGTCATGATTCCCGACTGCCTGACCTAGAGAAGCCATCACTTAGTGCCTGTTCTTCTCATCTTGGGCCTAGGATATACCTGTGGTTTCACCCCACCATGACCCTACAGGAAATAGCTTTCTTTACAGGAAAACAACTGAATGAGGCACCAGAGCAGCCACAGTGCAAGGTGGGTTTCACCCCCATCCTGTACTTATTCATAAGGGGAGAGATCCCAGGGACACCTGGGTGGCTCAGTGGTTGAACGTCTGCCTTCAGCTCAGGGCTTGATCCTGGGGTCCTGGGATGGAGTCCCACATCAAGCTCCCCACAAGGAGCCTGCTTCTCCCTCTTCCTGTGTCTCTGCCTCTCTCTGTGTGTCTCTCATGAATGAATAAAATATTTTAAAAAAAGAAAGGTGGGGAGAGATCCTGTTTCCTTTACCTTTGTATAAGCTCCCTCCCCACATTACCTAGCGCAGTACTCAGCACAGTGGCTGATGCTCCTCAAATGTTTTCTGAATGACAAAACCCAGTAAGGAATCCTTTTGTGAAGACTCATGCCATGATTGACCTTTGGCATACTTAATCTCAGGCATTTTAAGTATTCATTTATTCAACAAATATATGTGATGAGTCCCTGCTATCCACCAGGCACACGCCAGCTGCTAGTGATCCAATGGTAAGCAAAAAAACAAAAAAACAAAAAAACAAAAAAAAAAAAAAACCAAAAAGCTCCTCATGGAGCTCCACTCCTGTGGGGGAAGAAGTTAATATTGCCCAAATCCATTTAAAATGACACTGCGATAAGGTTTCTAAAGAAAAGGGCCACAGGACTGTAAGTGTAGGGAAGAGGGCCTGCATAGGGTCAGAGAAGGCTCCCTTGAGGAAGAGGTTGGCACATTAATCCACAGGCCAGGCGCACGCTGGCTGTGCGTGATCTCCCCGCACCGTCCCGAAGGCCCCAGGGAAGCCCGAGTCTCCTGACTGCCCCATCCTTGCTCAATGCCACCTCAAGCTTTTAGGTGTAAGTTTTCTGGTCAAGAGGAAAGAGGATTTTTGTTTTTTTATGCAAAGCAGCTTAAACTGGAACTGACCTCACCATGGGCGTCTGAGGTAGTTTTCGGTGACCCTGGAGGAAATGAGCCAACTTTCCAGGAACCCCGAGGACACACCCTGATTGCCCAACAGTGCAGGGCAGTGCAGCTCAGACGCCTCCCAGGCCCCTTCCCCAGCCTTGGGACCCTGAGGGGACGCCCTCCTCAGTGTCAGCTCCTCTAGAGCCAAAGACCCACAGGGGATGACCCCAGCTGGAAACTTCCCCAGGGACAGTGCAGGGTAAGGTCAGGGGCAGGCCTGGAGAAGTGACTCTCATACCAGCCAGTTGATACTCAGAGACCAAACTGTCAACAATCAGGAGGTGGCTGGTGACAGTTCCTCACCCCCCTACCCCCCACCTCCCACCCCTTGCTTTGCCTCTGAGCTGCCCTCATGCCTTTTCAGGGCCCTTAGCTCGTGCTCATAATCCTACTGGCCCAGGGCAGGCGCTGCCTCCATCAGCGCGGCTTCTTTCTGGCTTTCTGCTCAGCTCGCTTTCTCTCTCCTGACTGGCTTCTCTCCGTGTCTACTCCCTCGGTAACTTGGGGTGCAAGTGGCTCTGCGATGGCTTCTCAGTCTCGACTTTTCTCCCCAGGTTGTGTGCCTCTGATCATAACTCCTGCCTGTCTCTTCCCTGAAGCTCCAGAGAGGCTCTGACCAACTTTGTAATTAAACCTTTGCAAGCCGGGCCTCCTGGGGTCTTTGAGAAGGGGACTCTTAAGATCCAATCTCACCTCCTCTCATTCTCTCTCCCTCCTGCTGATCAAACTGGTTTTCCTTTTGGATGTACAGGTAGCTACTACATCCTCAAAAACTCTTCCTGTCTCCAGGATCAGAACGTAAATTCTGTGCTGCTTCTCACGCTTTGTCCCTCCAAAGAAACACCCTTTCTCTCTTAGCATGCTGTGTACATATGCACCCTGGCTTTTAGGCTATGGTCTCAGCTCTGGATTTTTTTAAAAAATATATTTATTTATCTGGGAGGCAGGGAGGGGCAGAAGGAGAGGAAGAGAGAACCTCTGAGTGCAGAGCCCAACGCAGGGCTCAATCTCATGACCCTAGGATCATGACCTGAGCCAAAACCAAGAGTCGGAGGCCTAGCCAGTCACGCCACCCAGGCACCCCTCAACTATGGACTTTAAACCCTCTTCATTGAAACTTCTTTGGCCTAGACCAGAGCTTCTCAAACTTTAGCCACGTATAATAACCTGAAGAGGTTGTGTGTTAAAACACAGACTCCTGGGCCTCCCCCAGCCCAGAGATTCAGATTCAATCGGCCTGGGGCACGATCCCAGGTGATGTTGATGTTGCCCGTGGAACCCATCTACCCTGGAAGTAGGAGGGGGCTCGCATCTGCAGCCCTCACCCCGAGGCAAGGAATACTCCTGGCTTACAAATTGCAGGGAAGGAGAACAATGAGGAAATGATGCAGGAATGTAATATCACAGTGAAAAGATTTCTAAATATTAACCCACCCCATAGGCCTACTCCTGAGATGAATCCCCCTTTGCAAAGCAAGGCTCTGAGAAGTTAGGAAACTTGCCCCAGTCACCCAGCTCTCTCGACCGGCAGAGCCCAGAGTCTGGTGCTGACCCATCTGCTTGTTCCTGGCCCACTGTGTCAGCTGCAAGGCTGAAACAATGAAAAATTCGATCGTCACTGGCAGGACCACTGTCATCTGTCCTGATATGGGTGGTCACTTGTGCAGAGAAATGAAGATGTTCACAAATGCACAAGCCTTTACCCGCATGCCTGATAAACCCACTGCTTCTCAGGTTAGGTGCCAGGCCAGTGGGATTCAGTAGGCAGCCAGTCTCCCCGGCTGGGAGAGGTGTCCCACCCCTGAGCCTTCCACGCCTGGCCTGACCCTCTCTCCTGGTAGCAAGAGTTCAACTCCTGGCTCAGGTTTGGGCAGAATTACCCACGAATTACCAAATGTTACATGGAGCGAAGCTTCGACACCATGCTTGGACTCTGGTGCCTGGACCACCATCATCAGCCTCACCGGGAACTTGCTAGAAACCCAAGTACTTGGGTGCCCCCCCCCCCGGATGTATCAAAGCAGAAATTTGGGGTTTAGGGCCCAGCAATCCATATTTTAACATGCCTTCCAGGAGATTCTGATGTATAGCTGAGAACCACTGTTCTACTGAGAGAATTCGGCAGGTTGATAGTGGGGTACTTGATTTAGTGACATGGGGGGTTCCGTGCTCTCTGGGCAAGCTCTGACATACACCAGTGGCAGGGGAGTTGGTGAAGCATATGCTAACCCAGCTGAGAAGTCAACTGTAACTTCCCCTGCTTCACGTGGTTACAGCCTTGCCCTGGAGAGGATTTACTGCCCGGATAGCTTTGTTGCCATTGTAACTCTGGTCTCCGCCTGGGCCTGTCCTCTGTGGGTGGTAATATTTGTGTCGCTTAGACACTAAGTAAACCCAGCGTCCAGACTCTGCTCCCAGGTCTCTGCACACCAGAACATAGGGAAGCCTATTTGTTGTCACTGAGAGGACTGAACTAGAAGCCCTGGTCCAAGTGACCTTGTTAGTGTGCTTCCTACCATCTTTAGCGACGTCTAATTTCTTGTTTTCAGAAAAAAAAAAAAAAAAAGCAAATTGAGTATAATATTTAGGGTAGGGGATTACTTCATATGATGGGGAAAAAATATACCAACCTGTCTTAATTCTTGAGATGAGATGGCAAGTAAATGTGGAACAGATTCCTTTTTTTTTTTTTTTTTTTTTTTTTGGAGGGAAAGCAATAATTCACATACCATAAAATTCACCCTTTTGAAATGTGCAGTTTGGTGGGGGGAGCTTTTTAGATTTTATTTATTTATTCATGAGAGACACAGAGAGAGAGGCAGAGACACAGGCAGAGGGAGAAGCAGACTCCCCACAGAGCCTGATGCGGGACTCGATCCTGGATCCCAGGACCACGCCCTGAGCCAAAGGCAGATGCTCAACTGCTGAGCCACCTGGGCATCCCTAAGGATTTATTTATTTATTTGACAGAGAGAGAAAAAGATAACAAGCACAGGGAATGGTGGGGAGAGGGAAAAGCAGGGTATCCATGGAGCAGGGAGCCCAATGAGGGACTGGTGTTTGTTTTTTTTTTTTAAAGATGTGTATATATGTGGACAGAGAGAGAGAGAGAGAGAAGGGGCAGAGGGAGAGAGAGAATCTCAAGCAGACTCCCCACTGAACCTGGAGCCTGATCCCATAACCCTGAGGTCATGACCTGAGCCAAAATCAAGAGTCAGATGCTTCACAAACTGAGCTACCCAGGTGCCCCAGTTTGGTGGTTTTTAATTTAAAAAGTGCCACAGAGGGGATCCCTGGGTGGCTCAGCAGTTTGGCGCCTGCCTTCCGCCCAGGGCATGATCCTGGAGTCCCCGGATGGAGTCCCATGTCGGGTTCCCTGCGTGGAGCCTGCCTGTGTCTCTGCCTCTCTCTATATCTCTGTGTCTCATGAATAAATAAATAAAATCTTAAAAAAAAAAAAAAGTGCCACAGAGAGTGGACTGGAGGGGTAACAAGATGGCGGCAGAGACGGTGGCACTCCATAAGCTGAAGCTTGCTGAACTAAATAAAGCAGGAAGGTCTTGCTCGTGGTCTGGAGACCAAAGGAATCAAACAAGATCTCATCAACAGGCTCCAGGCATATCTTGAAGAGCAAGCTGAAGAGGCAAATGAAGATGTACTGGAGATGAGACAAAGGAAGAAGAGTCTGTCAAAGAGAAAGAACCCTCTGAGAAAACTGCTGCTGTGGCAGCACGGAGGAAAGTGGTAACAATGACATCTGAGATACCACAGACAGAGAGAATGCAGAAGATCACCGAATGATTCGATGTACCTGTGAGCTTGGAGAGTTAAGAAAGCTGCCCGGGCAGCAAGATTTGGGATTTCTTCAGTTCCATCCAATGGCTGGTCATCTGATGCCAAGCCTACGGTTAACCTGGATAAACTAAAGGAAGGATCTCCAAGATTTGAGCTTTGAATGTCTCTTTAATCTCCAGAGTCTGAAGATGATGAGAAGCTGCAAGAGAGGAAGGAGAGATGTGGGATTGTGACAAGTTCGGCTAGAAAAGGAACCATGGAGGATACAGAGGCAAAGAAGAGGAAAAAGGCACTTTAGGATTGCCTGATGAAAAGCTCTTCATGCTGTCTGCTTTCCAGTGGTTTCCACCTCTTTGACTTGTGTTGGTCAAATATACACCTAAATGCACAGTCCTGCCCATAGGTAGGTCCTGTCTCACCATGAGAGAACAGGGACCCCGGGTACATCCAGGAACTCCAGCAGCAATTCACTCATCACTGTTCCAACAACTTTAAAGTTGTTGTTTTTAAATTATTTTACTTGTTAAATAAAAAGCAAAAGATAAAATTAAAAAATGGTGTTATAAGAGAACTTTCTGGAGTGATAGAAATGTTCAATAGTTGGTTTTGCATGATGCCTTCATGGATATATATAATTATGAAACCTCTTCTAACTGAACCATTAAGACCTATTCATTTTATTATATCTAAACTATACCTTAATTTAAAAAATAATTTAAAAAGTAGGGATGCCTGGATGGCTCAGCGGTTGAGCGTCTGTCTGCCTTTGGCTCAGGGCATGATTCCAGAGTCTGGTATCGACTCCCACATCAGGGTGCTTGTGGGGAGCCTGCTTCTCCCTCTGCCTATGTCTCTGCCTCTCTCCGTGTGTCTCTCATGAATAAATAAATAAAATCTTAAAAAAATAATAATAATTTAAAAAGTGAATAGTGCCACTTCAAAAAAATCTTACACTTAAAATCTGAGAAATGTTCTGTGGTTGACTCAATGAACTTGTTTCCAAATAACAAGCAAACAACAGGTCACATTTGCCTTGTGGTACAGATCCATTTCTCATTTATGTGAAGGCATTATAAAATAAGTCAGGCTACCTTGCTTGAGGCAATACGGCCTTAACAATCACCAAGGAAGAATATCAATGTCACGATTACACACACTATGTAAAGGAAAAAAATCACATAACATTTACTTGATGTACATACAAAAGAGTGGAGTTTAATTTTTTAAACAGCATGCCCACCCTCCAAATAAGCAGTACTTGGGGATCCCTGGGTGGCTCAGCGGTTTGGCGCCTGCCTTTGGCCCAGGGCGCGATCCTGGAGTCTCGGGATCGAGTCCTGTGTCGGGGTCCCGGCATGGAGCCTGCTTCTTCCTCCTCCTGTGTCTCTGCCTCTCTCTGTGTGTGTCTATCATAAATAAATAAATAAATCTTTAAAAAACAAAACAAATAAGCAGTACTTTATTATATATGTATTATAAGTCATACCAAGGGAATGAAAAAAGTGGTTCTAGCATGTCTACAAGAGTTCTGAATTTGGGCGTTTTCCTTAATTTTATTCTAATTTTTATTTTAAAACTAAAAATGATGGCATCAAACACCACCAAAACCAAAACAAAAGCTTTAATTTCTAGAGAAAAATCACATAATTATCTGAGGCAACTTTCTAAGCATGGGGGAAAAGACAGTTCTGGTCCTTATAAGGACCAGAAAAACTAATTTGATTTCTATAACTCCCTTAGGTACATGCACTCTGCTTTACCTGCCTTCCTTATGTAAACCACATCATGTTTGAATGTGAGAATCTATGTAATATACATGTGTGACTATAATCATCACTAAAATACATTTGTCTTTAAGGATATATCTTTATATTATGTAAATATAAATATTTTTGTTATTATATGTGTTCTGGATGTGACGTCATCTGTGTGGGCATATGTGTAGGGGTTCTTATCTCTAGTTAGGTCTCTATGTAGGAGAGAGTCAAGGTGATATGTATTTATCTATGGGTGTGTTTATGCTCTCACAAAGGTTTATAACTGGGGCAAAGTGCATCCAAGATGGACCAGTCCCTAGAGGTAGGGATGTGTGAATTTCAAACAGTCAATGTTCCCACTCACGGGAGAATATAATTTTAAATACAGTAAGACCCTCCTACTTCACAGAGATAATCATTTAAAAAAAAGAAAAAGAAGGGTACACTTTTTTGAACAACTAATGCTGCACACATGAAACACCAGGCTCGGTACTCTATTGTTGCACTTGGTCTTCACAATTAACCCAAGTGGGTAAAATTAACCCAGTTTTATAGATGAGGAATCTGAGCCTGGTCCAAAGCAGTATAGGTAGTAAGTGGCAGAGCAGTCTCATTTCAGAGCCTAGACTTTCACTTTCTACCAGAAAGTCTCAACTAAAATGTGAGACAATCTTCCCAAGGGGGGAAAAATGATGAATGAGTATTTTGTCAGATCTCAGGCCAGTTTTTAGTGATATGGAATGTGATTTTAACTTTATTCAGAAAGCGTCCTTCACATCTTAGTTTCACATAAGAGAGAATTACAGATGTTTGCTTAAGGCTGAAAGCCATAAAGTTAAAAGGATTCTGGCCTTCAGTTTAATTGCAAACTGGAAAAATATGACCAGGAAGAGCACTCCTTCCCCTCTGGGCTCCAGGACACATTTCCTGGGTCTCCTTCCCTAGTCGTTTCTCTCAGTCCTCATTCAGGGACCAGGTCATCCTCCTCTGGCCCCCGTGCTTCGTGGTGACATCCCTCCCCATGTGGTCTTTATCTCACTTAGATGCCCTCTGCCCTCTGTGGGCTGCCTCACCCACACCGTTGGCCTCACACACACCCCCTTGCAGTTCTCCAGAAGTAACCTACCTAGAGAGCTCACGAGACTTTCAAACAACAATTCCAAAGTGTATCTCAATTTCTTCCCTTATTTACCCACCCTGGATCATTCCACTGTTTTCCTCCTATACTCTCTATCTTGGCACCAGCACCCACTCACTTACTCAGGTGAGAAACCAGGGTGTCATTTTGGGGATACTCCATCCACATTCAATGAGCCTGAAGGTCTTCTCATGAATGGCTCTCAAAGACACCCTCCTTTTTTCTCTTCCCTGTGCCATTGCCTCGGATGGTTGTGTCCCTCACTACCTGTGCCCTGGGCTGCCACTGTCAACAGCTGGTCTCTGGCTGCCAACCAGAAAGTCCCTGCCGGTGTGCGTGCCCTTCACTATCTGCTGTGGCCAGCACTCCAGTCAGAAGACTCTCTCCTTCCACAACTTAAATCCCTTTTCTGGTTCCTTAGTGCCTGCAGGCTAATGGCATAAAAGGCCCTACACATTCCCTCTATTACACTCCAGTATTAAATTCCATATATTAAACAACTTCAAGTTTCTAGAAGATAGGCTATTTAAGTCCTCTATGCTCTGGTAAATATGCACGTCTATCTCAATTGAATTGCTGACTTCCAATTATTGGGGTTTCAAACCAGACCGATCAGCCTCTCAGGGATCCACCTTCTTTGGGAAGCTTTCTTTTGTACCTTGTGCTTATGTCTATCCTTGCTTTGTCACTGTATTGTTCTGATTTGTTCATAGGCATGTCTGCCTTTCCTATGTCAGATTCTTGAGGCCAGCAAGATGCCTAGCATATAGTGAATGCTCAATCATTGTACAATTTCTTAAATATTTCAATTATATGAAATTATTATTATATCTCAAATGAAAAAATTCGAAGTCCACATCCAGGAAAATCTTCTCCAGATCAAACTCTATTGGGAAAGCCGTTCTACACAGGCTCCTTTGGAGTCATTTTTACAACCACGTATTTGTCAAGTACTCACTACAACAAACAAATGCAACAAGTGAATCTTGGATTGGATTCTGAACATAAAAATACAGCTATAAAGGACATTACAACTAGAGAAGTGGAAATTGATTGTATGTTAGGTCATGTTATTGAATTAATGTAAATCCCTGGGGATCCCTGGTGGCTCAGCGGTTGGGGCTTCGGCCCAAGGCGTGATCCTAGAGTTCCGGGATTGAGTCCCATGTCAGGCTCCTCGCGTGGAGCCTGCTTCTCCCTCTGTGTCCCTGCCCCACCCCCCTCTCTGTGTCTCTCATGAATAAATAAAATCTTTTTTAAAAATAATGTAAATCTTTTTGGGAATGATAATAGTATTACAGTCAGCTAGAATGTCCTTTCCCTAGGCATAAAAAAACAAACTTTGAAGTCTGGACTTATATTTTAGGAGTTCATTTTATTTATTTTTGAGAGAGAAAGAGCACATGCACATGAGGTGGGGTGCAGGGGTGAGAGGGAGAGGGAGAGAGAGAATCCTAAGCAGGCTCCATGCCTGACAAGGACTCAATCTCATGACCTAAATCAAAATCAAGAGTTGGAGGCTTAACCGACTGAGCCACCCAGGAACCCCTCAAAGAGTTCATTTTAAAAGAGCATAATAATATAGAGATATAGCAAATGTGGCAAAATGTTCAATTAAAAGTATGAGTACTCTTTCTATTAATTTTCCAACTTCTCGGGCAGCCCTGGTGGCGCAGCGGTTTAGTGCCGCCTGCAGCCTGGGGTGTGATCCTGGAGACCTGGGATCGAGTCCCGTATCAGGCTTCCTGCATGGGGCCTGCTTCTCCCTCTGCCTGTGTGTCTGCCTCTCTCTCGCTGTCTCTGAATGAATAAATAAATAAATCTTTAAAAAAAAAATTTTCCAACTTCTCTGCATATCTGAAAAATTTCAAAATAAAACATTTGGGCCAAATGCTAAGAACACAACCAAAAATGAAATCAATAAATCTTTTGAAATTTAAGCATCAATGTTGCTCTTGGGGTGTCCCACTCCCAAACCTTCCATTGTCATGTTCACCCCTTAAAGCCACTGCATTTCAATCAAGTTTGTGTTTTAAAGTTGTAAGCTACAGTTACCCCTCACAAAACACTCTACAGTTTACTCTCCTAGTTGACCAACCTTCCTTCACAAGACTGTTGATTTTTATTTGCCTAAATGGCACCATATTGCACTTTAAAAACCTAAGCAAATAAAATTATGCTTCATAATTGGTACATGTAATACCTTGAGATCAACCATTGAAAGTTTTCAACTGGGAAAACTGGAAGTGATAAGGAACCACCGAGGTCGGTACAGTAATTCTGCTTTAGTCCTCTCAGATGATGAAAGTCTCTAGCAAGCGCTGGTTATTTTTTATTGCCAGGAAGGCGATAGGATAGCCTGTCTCTTAAATTTCTACTCTATTCAGATGGAAATTTTTAAAAGGCATTTATCGTTTTTATTTAAAATAGTTGACGAACTTAGGTATATACACAAGAGAACTAAAAATGTATGGGTCCACTAAAACTTGGACATGGTTGCTCACACTCAAAAAGTCCAAAGTCCATCAACGGATGGGTAAACAATATGTGGTATATCCATACAGTGGAAAATCACTCATAGAAAGGAATAAAATACGAGGCACAACATGCATGAATCTTGTACGCTTATTAAAGGAGCTGAACACAAAGGTTGCATAATTTATTATTTCATTTATATGAAATGTCCAGAATGGGCAAATCCATAAAGAAAGACTAAACTTATCAGTGTTTGCCTGGGGCTGTGAGCAGCGGGGTCAGGAATGGGGGAATGACTGCCAAAGGGTACAGCATTCTCTTTGGGGTGGTGAAAATACTCTGGAGTCAGATGGTGGAGATGGTTGCAAAGCTTTGTGTGAATATATTAAAAACCACTGAAGTGTGCACTTTACATCGATGAATACTATGGTATGTGAGTTATATCTCAATTTTTAAAAATATTTTATTTATTTATTTATTTGGGAGCGAGAGAGTACAAACAGGGGAGAGGGGCAGAGGGAGAAGCAGGCTCCCCACTGAGAGGGAGCCCAATGCACCTGATCCCAGGACCCTGGGATCATAACCTGAGCCCAAGGCACATGCCTAACCAACTGAGTCACCCAAGCATCTTAATTTTTTTTTTTATAAAGGTAATAGAAAGCAATTCCTACTTGGTCCCATTTTTTTTAAACTTTTTTTAATTTTTATTTATTTATGATAGTCACACAGAGAGAGAGAGAAGCAGAGACACAGGCAGAGGGAGAAGCCGGCTCCATGCACCAGAAGCCCAACGTGGGACTCGATCCCGGGTCTCCAGGATCGCGCCCTGGGCCAAAGGCAGGCGCCAAACCACTGCGCCACCCAGGGATCCCTTGGTACCATTTTTAAGAATAGTCAAGGGCATGCTGGGTTTGGTTGCACCTTCAGTGTTCAAATCACCATTGGCCAGAGTGAAGATGGCCCCCCACTACAGAGAGCAGGCAAAGGTCTCCAGTCCTGCCTCCCCAACCCTTGTAGGAGCATCTCTGTTAGCCTTGGGATCTACAGGGCCAATTTTGCATGCCTCACATTCCTACTCACCACCGTGATCCCCAACACTTCCTTCCAAGACCAACTGTCATGCAAGTCTCATCTCCCATATCTTCTTCACTTTCCTCATTGTGCTCACCATCTTTTATTCATCACCCCCCAAAATTTGGTTCTATTCATTCTCTTATCTCACTGGCCCAGGAAGTGCACAGGTAACAGCAGGGGCTCCATAAATTTCTGGTGAATGAGTCCACTTACAGGAAAAGTTGATATAGAAATTTGCACTGTGTATTATTTTAAAAATGTAGCTCCATGCTTCAAAATGTGTTTTTTTCCCATAAAAGGACTTCCTCCTCCATTTAAATATGTATCTTTAAGAAATAATGCACAAATAGTATTTTATTATAGACAATTCAGTTTATAAATCTCTATACACTTTAAGGAAACCATTTGGGCATCATAAACATTCAAATTTCAATATGCAAAATTAAATTTACAACAAGAAAATAAACACAAAATTATTTTTGAACTATGTGGTCATTGCTATACTACCTTCATAATTCCTATCCTGAGTCCGAAAATGTAGTCAAGCCCTAAAAATGTAGCAGAAGCATTTCCGCACACTGGTATCCATAATCTAGTTTGTGCAGCAATGTTTCCACTAGATTCATAGAGTACTCTTTGAAAAAAAGAAGCAAGAGCTGGTCATTTAGTGGCTCTTCGGACCTTCTGCAACTCTTCAATGGGCTTCCATTCTTGGTTGATTGTTATAAGCTTGGAAAAAAAGAAGGAAAACATGAAAGAGTTTTAGGATCTGCCCTTCATTCTCATGTCCCTTTTTGAGATTTGTCTACACTCCTCTTTGGAAAGAGCATCACCATAATATTTATAGTCAAGGAACCATCTCTCCCCATCTCTAAAAATATGCACAAAACAGTAACATGGGCTCTAAAAAGCCTTTGGGTTCCTAAGTGGTATAGCATCAGAAAGAAGGGTCATGTATATTTGCCCACTTTCACGTAACAGGTGCTAGATTTCTAAGTTGCCCTTGGCTTTATGTAATCTGTAAGTTCAAAAAGTGTGTCTGCTCCTGGTGAGTGGATGCATTCTGCTCTAGCACAGGGGCTTGGCCCATAGTAGGCTCTTAACCAAATCTCTTCATTGTAATTACTCAACAAAGGTACACATGATCCAAGTTATGCAATAAGGAAGAAGGGGCAGAGCTGTGTAAAGTCCTTGCCTTCCAAAAAACTCAAATTCAGAGATTCTCATTTATCCTTACAAGGTTTCTATTACCTTAAGATCTAAGAGATGTAGGTTTTGTTTTGTTTTTTTCTGTTTCTAAAAAATTTTTACATTTAACTCTAGTATCATTAACATTAAATGCCATCTTAGTTTCAGGTGTACAACTCTACACATAACTCAGTGCCCATGATTCATTAACCCTATACATTACTCAGTGCTCATGACAAGTGCCCTCCTTAATCCCCATCACCTATTTCCCCCATTGACCCACCCAGCTCCCTCTGGAAACCACCAGTTTGTTCTCTAGAGTTAAAAGTCTGTTTCTTGGTTTGCCTCTCCCCGCCCCTTCATCTTTGCTCATTTGTTTCCTAAATTCCACATATGAGTGAGATCATAAAGTATTTGTCTTGCTCTGGCTTAGAGATACAGATAGTTTTAAAGACTCTAAATATCCCTCACTAGGTCAAACTCCGCTATTTGAAAGCTGTTAAAAAAAAAAAAAAAAGATTTCCTGACAGACCTAAGTAAATTCCAGCAGACTCAATGTTTTTTACTTTCAAAATATTTAAAATGTTAAAAAAAAAAAAACTTTGGTATAGTCTTAAAAGAATGAGGGAAGGGCACGTGGGTGGCTAGGTCAGTTAGGTGTCTGCCTTCAGCTCAGGTCATGATCCTGGGGTCTTGGGACCAAGCCCGCATCCAACTCCTTGCTCAGCAGGGAGCCTGCTTCTCCCTCTCTTTCTGCCTGAAGCTTCACCTGCCTGTGCTCACTCTTTTAAAAAGAAATGAAATAGGGACCCCTGGGTGGTTCAGCAGTTAAGCATCTGCCTTCAGCTCAGAGCATGATCTTGGAGTCCCGGGATCAAGTCCCACGTCGGGTTCCCTGCATGGAGCCTGCTTCCCCCTCTGCCTGTGTCTCTGCCTCTCTCTCTGTGTCTCATGAATAAATAAATGAAATCTTAATAATAATAATATAATAAAATAAAAAAGGATGAGTGACTAATAACTGATTTTGTTTAAACAGAATACCACTCCTGTTTCTCGGAGCTCCTGTTATCACAACAGACCTTATATTAACTTTATTTTTTTTAATTTTTATTTATTTATGATAGTCACAGAGAGAGAGAGAGAGAGAGAGAGAGAGGCCGAGACACAGGCAGAGGGAGAAGCAGGCTCCATGCACCGGGAGCCCGACGTGGGATCCGATCCTGGGTCTGGGCCAAAGGCAGGCGCCAAACCGCTGTACCACCCAGGGATCCCCTTATATTAACTTTAGATAAATAATGGATACAATGGGATAACATATTACAATAATGATGAATATTAATATCTAGCCACTATGCTAAAGAATTTTATATATTTTATATTCTTTAATCCTCTTAACTCTGAGGTATAGATCTTTTTATTAAGCCCATTTTAGAGATTCTGAGAGCCCCAGAAAAGGCCAGTTGTCCAAAATCTCCTGTGAATAATGGAACAAGGATTTGAACCATATCTCCAGAACTCCATAGCACTCCCCTTATCACTACACTAAACGGTACTCTAAAAGTATTAAATCCATTTTGCTGACAAGGGTGCTAAAGTTCAGGCTAACTGTAAATCACTTTTTTTTTTTTAAGATTTACTTTAGAGAGAGAGAGACAGAGCATGAGCTGGGAGAGAGACAGAGGGAGAGAAATTCAAGCAGACTCCATGCTGAGCAGGGAGCCCACTTGAAGATGGATCCCACAACCTGAGATCATGATCTCAGCTGAACTCAAGATCAGACACTTAACCAGTTGAGTCATCCAGACATCTCATAAACCTTTTAAAAATTAATTTTTAAAAAATATTTTATTTTTATTTATTTGAGAGAGAGAGAGAGAGTGCATGCAGAAGCAGGAGGAGCTGCAGGCAGAGGGAGAGGGAGAAGTAGGCTCTCTGCTGAACAGGGAGCTGAATGCAGGGCTCCACCCCAGGACCCCAGGATTGCAACCGAGCTGAATGCAGATGCTCAACTGAGCTACCCAGGCTCCCCATAAACCACTCTCTAATGGAAATGTAGCAATACCTTGCTAGGTACACTAGGGTCCACGGTTTCCCAAGGTTCTGGATTTCTTTTCCGATCAAGGCTAAAAATAAAAGAAAGCTGATTAAACACTAAAGTAAGTGAATTTAAACCAACTCTGACATTGTGTCTATAAATATGCTGGGACATCATGGGACAGATCCAGGCTGATAACTAGGCATTCACCTGTTAGTTCACTGAAATTGAAGGTTAGGTAAGGGAGCCTCAGGATTTGGCTCAAATGTTGAGGACCAGTTCCTCTGCAGGATAGAAGGTCTGTATTCCCTTTGTTGGGCTGGATCAGAGAAAGTTCCCATAAGCTGAATAACAACGGGAATGGAAGTGCCAGGATAAGAGCCAACCAAGAATGTTCTGGCTCTGGTTTCTGGGAGAGGCAGAGGGTCTGGGCCTGAACCCTGCAGGTGGTGAACTGCACGGTGTGAGTCCCCTCTGCCAGAGCCTGGCCTTACTGCCCTTTCCAGCCCTGCGCTGGGCCAAGATCAGTTTCAAGTTTTTCTCTTCCTCATATTCCAGGATTCATGGTATTTTGGCTTCTTATATCAAGAGCTGATTGTAGACAACTGAATCTATAAACTCTATCACATTAAGGAAAGATCTTTCTAATAAACTGAAACGTAAAAATCTCATTAAAATAATGATTTCAGTTTGATGATATGCACCCCAAAGGCCATTTAAGAACTTTAGATTTCAAAACTTCAGTCAAAAAAAAAAAATCGTAAAACTTGGGCAGCCCGGGTTGGGTCAGCGGTTTAGCGCCGCCTTCAGCCCAGGGCGTGATCCTGGAGACGCGGGATCCAGTCCCACATCGGGCTCCCTGCATGGAGCCTGCTTCTCCCTGTGCCTGTGTTTCTGCCTCTCTCTCTTTCTCTGTCTCTCATGAGTGAGTGAGTGAGTGAGTAAATAAATAAATAAATAAATAAATAAATAAATAAATAAATAAATAAATAAATAAATAAATACAAACTAAAAAATTAAAGAATCCTAAAACTTAAAACGTAAGTTAAAAAACTTTGCTGTAGGGGATCCCTGGGTGGCGCAGCGGTTTGGCGCCTGCCTTTGGCCCAGGGCGCGATCCTGGAGACCCGGGATCGAGTCCCACGTCGGGCTCCCGGTGCATGGGGCCTGCTTCTCCCTCTGCCTGTGTCTCTGCCTCTCTCTCTCTCTGTGACTATCATAAATAAATAATAAAAAAAAAAACTTTGCTGTAGAAGTGGAAGAAGGCCAATGGATGAAAAGATATTTAGATACAAGGAACAAACTAACTTTATTAATATCGTAATTTAATAGTCCTCTGGTATCAGCATGCTTTCTAGTCCCACCTACAAGTTCACAGTTTGACCCTCTTAGTGTGAGGGTAAAACTCGGAAACTGAAACCATGCATTTCATTACTAAGGTCAATCTAACACTGCTAAAAAGCGTGTTTACAATTGGAGCCTACTTACATCACATCAGATTTTTGAAGGGAATATACAGCAAAAGACGAAGCTCCGCCCGCCGCTGTGGCCATGAACAGCACCAAAGGAATAAGCTAACAGAGAACAGGTGGAGGGTAAATATTCCGACGTTTCGATGTGAAACATATGAAATATAACAGAAGAGCTAGATGTCATTTTATGCTTTCTTCAAAATCTGCACCATCTTTTCCATCGTTAAAAATCAGTACTTTAAGAATGTCAATGGCCTTAAACACTTACTTCCTTCTTTTTCTTCAGGAGTTGGAAAAAGTTCATGATGACCTCAGCGCAGAAAGCCAAACCTAGAATTAAAACAAAACCAAACCGAGATACTGATCAAAACTTGAGCCCGGAGGACCCAACCCGGCGCGCGCCGAGCCCCCAACGTACTCCCCGAGGCGACCTCCCGCGGCTCACCTGGGAGGCGGCTCCCCTGGGAGGCGGCGCCGGGCCACACGCGCGGACGGCGCTCACGCCCAGGACGCAGCTGCGCCTCGGCGTCCGCGCTTATATACTGACCGCTCGGGTCACGCGGACTCGGGGCGGGCGTGGGCCGAGGGGGTCCTGCCGAGCCGGACTCGCTTTCCCCGCTCGGCTCCCGGCTCCCCGGCGCCCCCTGCAGGACGTCCTGCCCGCGGACGCGCCGCTGCCAAACGCGGGCGCGGGCGCCCCCTGGCGGCGGGCGCGGTCCCTACCCGCCGACCCGCGAGGGCCGAGGCCCGGCGTGGACCCCGGGGGCCGCTCCCAGCCCCGCCGCGCGCCTGCTAGGGCTGCCCCCGAGAACCAGCGGAGTTCCGATGGCCAAGGCCTGGGGGAAAATCAAGTTTGCTAATAGGCGGCCCGGAAAAGGAGCCGCAGAGCCGGGGGTGGGGGACGGTGGGGCTCCCAGGTGCAGGCAGGTAAATTAAAATCAATCCAATCACATTAACAGCTCCGAAATGTGATGGAGCGCACGTGCTCCATCACACGTGCTAATTAATTTAATTTAATTTAAAATTTAATTTAGAATTAAATTGTAAAATTCATTTCAGAAGAACTCTCATGATGTCCTGATTTATTCCATTTAATTTTTTGAAATTTCCACCCCCCCCCCTTTTTTTTTTTAATGGGAAAAATCAGGAAGTGAGGGAGAAGAAACAGAATCAGCTTTGGAATGAGTTCCATCTATGGGAGACGACACAGTCTTTGGCTTCAGTCTCCCTTTAATCGCCCCTAAACTAGCAGCGGTGCCTCGTACAGAGCATGCAGGAGTCTGCAAAACCACGGAAATAATGCTAACATTTCCATTAAGCCAGGCCCATGTGTCAGACTCTGTGCTGGAATCTTCTCAACGGTTTTGCAAGGTATGTTTTTTAGGCTCGGAGATGCTCAAGTCACGTAGCCAGGAAGTGGCAGGGCTGTAATCAGAACCCAGGTCTGTCTGGTACCCAACACCATTGTTCTTCCTGCAATTAAGCCAGGAACACTAGCTCGGTTATTTTTAAAATGGTTATTTTAAAACAATTATTTTAAAACTGAAGTTCAAAGCTGTGAGTTAATATTAAAACAGAAACATCATGTTCTCTGGAAAGGACCAGGCCCAGATCTGTTTCAACCTCATTTTTTAGTTCTAGGCATGGGCTTTGCAGCGAAACAGAGACCTGAGTTCAGAACCCACCCTGCCACACTTCATCAGCTGACTGACTTCAAGGAAACTACTTAACCCTTCCTTAAGAGTCTTAGTTTATAAATCTGTAAAATGGGAACAAATCTACTACAGGAAGCAGTTGGAAAACATATTAGAATGTATGTAAAGCGCATGGCATTCTGCCTTGGTAGTAGTAGGCATTCAATAAGTAGTAATTATTATTTGCAAAGATTTGTTTTGTTTTATATAAGGCAGATCATAAATGTAGCTTCACACCCACTTCAGATAAGGGTTCTTACTGTGTAACCCCAGAGCTGTAACTGGAGACATTCTCTGGTTGGTTCGGTTCACTAATCAATACAACAAAAAAAACCTCAACATTAATTCTCTGTGGTTTGTATTGAATAGAATCAAAGGAGCCTTTTAATGCTCCTTCTGCAGGATTTCTAAAACTCCTTTTGTCGGGAGTTTCTTTAAAAAGCCTCTTTTTTTTTTTTAACAATTAAAGATAAGTGTTTCTAGAAAGGAAGGGAGAGAGAAAGGGGAGGAGGAAGGAAGAAATTTTACAGGAATGTATCATGTCTCCCAGATTAAAAATTACAGTGTGTAGCCCTTGCCACTGATGGGTTTAAACTCAGAGCCCTGCTTCTTTCCAGTATTGCTTCTTTGCAAAATTCGGTGTTTTGTAGTAGTCTAGGCATTAACCTGGGGGCAGGGGCATGGTATATTTAAAAGATTAATGAGATATGAGTGTCTTTTTTTCAAGGTTCTTAAAATTTAGTGCCGGCAAATAACCCCAGGCATGGGGGTTAGTGCCTGCAAATAACCCCTGGCACCAAAGGCAGGTCATTAATTCCAACTAAGGGGGTCTGAGAAAACTTACAAAAAGTGAGGATATATATTTGGGGGCAATTAGGGAAACCAAATGTGGACCAGACATGAGAAGATATATTTTTTAAAGATTTTATTTATTCATGAGAGACACAGAGAGAGAGGCAGAGGGAGAAGCAGGCTCCATGCAGGGAGCCCGACGAGGGACTCAATCCCAGGTCTCCAGGATCACACCCTGGGCTGAAGGCCGCACTAAACCACTGAGCCACCCGGGCTGTCCAAGACATGAGAGATATTAAAGAAGTGTTGTTCATTTTGTTAGGTGTGATAATGGTATTATGTTTATGACAAAAATACCGCCCCCCCTTTAGAGATTGTGTATGGAAGTATTTAAGGGGGAAATGTGTTTTGTGTTTTTTTTAAGTAAACTCTAGGCCCAACATTGACACTTGAACTCACAGCTCTGAGATCAACAGCTGCATGCTTTTCCAAAAGCGCCGACCAGGTACCCCTTAAGGGAAAAATATGATGACTGAGATTTACTTTAAAATACTTCTGCTAAAAAACAAAACAAAAAATCCCACCAAAACCAGAAAAAAAACAAACTTCCGCTAAAAAACAAATGAAACAAAATATTAATGATTAGTCAGTCTAGGTGGTAAGTATGTGGGAGTTTGTTATAGTGCTCTATTCAAGAACACTTGAAAATGTTCAGAATAAAATGTTTTAAAAATTCACAAATTGTATATACAGATACCATGTGTCCATATAACCTTTAAGATCTGCTTATTTCTACTTGCAGCAGTGAGAATTAGACCCAGACAGCCACATTTTCCTTCCTTTAAATTAATGCCCAGGTTTACTGACCTTGTGGGAGATGCAAGGTCAGTACGTAATTTGTTTTCTCCCGGGATTATTTGCAGGCACAGCTCCCACCCTTCAAATTCCGGCAGTCCCCAAAAAACCCACTCAGGACACACACCAGGATCACTCTCTGTCTCTGCTCCAAAGCCTATTGGGGAGCCTCCCCACTCCACTCCAATTGCCAGTAACTTCTAGAACCTTCTCTAGCTGCTGCTAGCCAGTCTTGCAGGGGCATTGAGCCATAGCTGTTTGGCTCCCACTCTAGGAATTTCAACTTAGATTTTAATCAGCCCAGCTCAATCTTTATAAGAAAAATACTCTTTAAAATACTATGTTTTGGGGCAACCCCCTTAGGTCCCCTCCCTCTTTGGGAGCTTTGTACTATCACTCAATAAATTTTGACCACCATTAAAAAACTTAAAAATAAAATAAAATATTATTTTTTTGTTGAAATTCTTTCTGCCCATCCTTTAATGACTGCCTAGTTTCCAGGCTTAGCAAAAAACTGGATTTGCTAAATTTTGGACTGTCTAGGAGTACATTATATTGCTTATGGCTGTTAATGTGGCTCAGAAAGGAGTTTGAGCTCAGTGTATAGGGAAAGCTGTTCAGACTTCCCAGGTGCTTAGAAGCTGAAGTGTTCTTTTGTCACTGATTAAGAACACAAGTTTTAGAAGTTGCCCAGAGCCATCTTCAAATCACATTAAAACTGAGCCAAAGGGGCACCTAAGTGGCTCAGTGGTTGAGCATCTGCCTTTGGCTCAGGGTGTGATCCCCGGGGTCCTGGGATCGAGTCCCACATCAGGCTCTCCACAGGGAGCCTGCTTCTCCCTCTACCTGTGTCCCTGCCTCTTTCTCTCTCATGAGTAAATAAATAAAATCTTTAAAAGTAAATTAAATAAATAAAAATGATCTATATATGCATAAGGAACTAAAAAATTAAATACCTAAGTATTTTCTTTGTGTTTGTTTTTTACTAACATTCGAATTAACTTTTGTTTTAAAAGGAAATAAAAACATACATATAACCTAAGTCCTTAGAAGTTGCTTATAATTAGGGATGCCTGGGTGGCTCAGAGGTTGAGCATCTGCCTTTGGCTCAGGGCATGATCCCTGGGTCCTGGGATGGAGTCCCACATCAGGCCCACTGCAGGGAGCCTGCTTCTCCCTCTGCCTGTCTCTGCCTCTCTCATGAATAAAATAAATAAAATCTTAAAGAAAAATTGCTTATAATTACAAAAGGAAAAATAATAGCTATATGTAGAGGAATTGGACGATACCGTGAAGAAGTGATCAAAATTAACATCACCGATATGTAGAGTCATGTGCCTCTAGCAGTGATCTCTGAGAACACAGCCCTTATGTAGTGTTCCACTGATAGTGCATAACCTGAATCTATCATGATGCAAAATCAGACAAACAAACCAGAAGCCAGTCGTTCTATGAAATAGTTGGTCTGTACTCTTTAAATGTTGAGGTCAAGACTGAGGAACTGTTTCAAATCTAAAGACACATGACAACTAAATGCAATGTATGATCCTAGACTGGATTCCATAACTGGAAAAAAAAAAAACTGCTGTTGGGACAATAGATGAAAATCACTGGATAGATTAAAATGTTCTATCAATGTTAAATTTCCTGAGTTTGATAAATACACCATGGTTATCTAAGAAAATAATCACATTTATAAGAAATATACACTGAAGCGGCACCTGGCTTGCTCAGTTAGTGGAACATGTGACTCTTGATCTTGAGGTTGTGAGGTCAAGCCCCACATAGAGATTACTTAAAAATAAAATCTTGAAAAAATATATACACTGAAGTATCAAGGGGTAAAGGGGCATGATCATAAAATCTTTTAAATAGTCCTGAAAAATACTGTGTGTGCATGTATGTGTGTATATATAAAGGAGAAAGCAAATATGGCAAAATGTCAAAAATTGGTGAATCTGGTTTGAGTTCATAAGAGTTCTTTTTGTACTATTCTTGCAACTTCTGTAAGTATGAAATTATTTCAAAATACAGTTTAAAAAAAGCAATCAAGCCAAAACAAACAAAAGCAACCACCATCCCCACTACAAAAATCAACATACAGGGGTACCTGGCTGGTTCAGTTAGTAGAGCATGCACTCTTGATCTTGGGGTTATAAATTCGAGCCCTACATTGGGTGTAGAGATTACTTAAAAATAAAATCTGAACAAAAAAATCAGGGGCGCCTGGTGACTCGGTTAAGCATCTGCCTTTGGCTCAGGTCACCATCCTGGGGTCCTGGGATTGAACCCCACGGAGGCTCCATGCTCAGTGGGGAGTCTGCCTCTCTCTGTCCCTCCCTGCCACTTGTGTGCACTCTCTCTCTCAAATAAATAAAAAATCTTGGGGGACAGGGCAGGATGGCGGAGGAATAGGGTCCTCACCTCACCTGGTCCCACCAACTCACCTAGATAACTTTCAAACCATCCTGAAAACCTACGAATTCGACCTGAGATTTAAAGAGAGAACAGCTGGAACGCTACAAAGAGAAGGGTTTGCGCTTCTAACAAGGTAGGAAGGCGGAAAAAAATAATCAAGTGGGGGAAGCCGCCCCCCCCCCCCCCCCCCCCCCCGCGAGGAGCCGGGCTAAGGCCCAAGGCGAGAGCCTCCAGGACGTGAAAGTCCAGCCTCGGAGAAGCGGGGACTTTAAAAACCCGCGCTGGATTCTTCCGGGACGGAAAGGTGCTTAGCGGGCAACTGGGGCAGAAGCGCAGGAGGGGCAGTGGAGCCTCCAGCCTCCCGGGGTCCCCGGGAGAGGAAGTGCGCCCGGGGGAGAGCGCACCGCACCCCGCGGGCCGAGCTCGGTAAAGGGCTGGAGCGCGCCGGTCGGGCCTCGGGGAGCAGCTCGGGCGGTGGCTCCCGACGGAGGGGGCTGCGCCCTGCTGCTTTCCGCAGCCCCGGCCGGGAGCGCGATTGCAGCAGCGCAGGCCCCGGAGCCCAGGGCGCTGGGGGACAGAGCTGGGATCCTGCGCTCCCCCTGGGACAGACGGAGGCGGGGAGGGCCCAGGACAGCGAGGACGCTCCAGCAACTGGGGCGGCCCCAAGCTGCGCAGGTCAGCACCCCGCCCCCGGAGCATCCTGGCCAGTGCGGACCGGGAGACTGCGGTAGTTACTGCGAGAGCTGCTCCGGGGCTGGAGAGCTGGCCGCCGCCAGTGGGGCTGCTTCTCCTGGTGTCACCGCGTGCCTGGGACGGAGCGGGGCCGCGGCACCTCCCCCATGTGCACACACCTGAGAATCAGCACAGCAGGCCCCTCCCCAGAAGACCAGCTGGAAGGACAGGGGAAGAGCAACTTCTTGACCCAGCAGCACTGGAAAGCTCCAGGGGAAGTCGAGAATTTACAGCATATAGAACCAGAGGGTACCCCTCCTATTTTTTTTCTTCCATTTTCCAGTACAACTCGGTTTTATATCAGACTGTAATTTTCCAATTTTTTTCTTTTCCCACCTTAACTACAATATTTTACCACCTCTTCATTTTTAAGATTCTTCCTTTTTGACTTTCATATTTCTACAAGTCTTAGATATACTTTCCACTTCTAGATTCCCTTCAACATACTCAATTTTGGGAGATATACAATATATGTTTTTTTGTGTGTTTTGTTTTCTCTGACTCATTTTGTTCTACAATGGCATAAGTTAATACCTTCTAAAACATGACCAGTATACACCCAGAACCAAGTGGTATACCGTGCTGGTTTTCTGTGAGATTCCTCATTCCTATTCTGCCCCCCTCTTTTATCTCATTTGTTTTGGTGGTCAATGTTGGGGCTCTCTACAAGTATTTCTGGTTTATATAAATTTGGGACTGAGCATCTTCTAACATACAGAACTTAATATACTCAGAACCAAGAGGATCACCCTCTGGGACCCCTCAGGTAGACTACATTCTCCCTCCACTACAACTTTGTCATCAACATCATCTCCCAGCCCTCCCCCTTTTTTTCTTCTCCTTTGGGATTCTTGGCCTTTTATTTTTTACTACTTTGTTTTAAAATATATTTTTCACTTTAGTGGTCCTTTTGTTTTATTTTGTTCTGATCTGTTTTCAATTTCTGGTCTCTGACCTCGTCCGAATCATCTAGGTTGAAATTTACTTAGGTCATGGTTGATATTCTTGATTCAGTCCACTCACACAGCCGCTATGCACTGAGCAAAATGACTAGAAAGAAGAACTCACCACAAAAGAAGAATCAGAAACAGTACTCTGCCACAGAGTTACAAAATTTAGATTACAATTCGATGTCAGAAAGTCAATTCAGAAGCACAATTATAAAACTACTGGTGGCTCTGGAAAAAAGCATAAAGAATCGAGAGACTTCATGACTGCAGAATTTAGATCTAATCAGGCCAAAATTAAAAAATCAATTAAATGAGATGCAATCCAAACTGGAGGTCCTAACGATGAGGGTCACTGAAGTAGAAGAAAGAGTGAGCAAATAGAAGACAAGTTGATGGCAAAGAGGAAGCTGAGGAAAAAAAGAGGAAAACCAATTAAAAGACCATGAGGAAAGGTTAAAGGAAATAAATGATAGTCTCATAAGAAAAAATCTACGTAAAATTGGGGTTCCAGAGAGCGCTGAGAAGGACAGAGGGCCAGAAAACATATTTGATCAAATAAATAAAAAATCTTAAAAAAAAACCCATATATTTTGTTCCTAAATTATGGTATTTTAATATATAATATATATTTAATATATATTTTTAGAAATAAGATGAGCTTTAGCTTATCTGGTACAAATTCTTTTATTTACAGGAAATAACACACAAACTCTAAAAGTGCAAAATTGCAAAAACTATAGGGCAATTTAATAGTTCAATTAATCTGTGAGCAGAGATGTAACATTAATTTTTAAATATCTTCTAAGTTAGAAAATCCTTGTTTCTGAAATAAGTTTTCATACAAAGTCAAGTCCTCGGGACTTAAGGATGGTTTTACAGTCTTAAGTGATTTTAGAAAGTGCTCTTGTTTCACTGTGGTTGCTTCTAATCCATTTTCTTGCAGAGCCAGCAAAGCAGCCTATAAGACACAAACAGGAGGAAATAATGAATGTGCTTCTTTTTTTTTTTTTTTTAACAATTTGTGGTAATACTTTAAAATCCGGGGTAAAAACCTCAGTCCCACTTCTTAGAATTCCAATATTCATGACACTGAAAACACTAAAAAGTTAAATAAGGCGATTAAAAGTTATATTAATAGACCATCATCTCTTCTTAAATGGGAAAAAAGAAAAAGCAAGTTGCAGCATAATACGTACACTATGAGTCCATATACATATTTAAAGATGAGAGACTATCTTTCTGACCTCAGAATAAGAGTTTTTAAACAGAACAGAGCACTGATCCTAAAGGAAAAGATCAAACACCTACTCTGTGACCCAGCAATTCTCTTGGTAGGTATATACATATATAAAATAGACTTATCTATACATATGTACTAACAGACATAACAAGATTATTCACAGCAGCATAATCTGTAACAAAAAATAGTAACCCAAATGTTCAAAAAAAATGAATAAATGCAGTATATTCATAACCTAGAATATTACAAAGTGATAGAAATGCACAAACTACTGCTATAGGCAAAACCACAGATGAAGTTCAAAACATAATCCTGAGTTAAAGAAGCAGATATAAAAATATACTGTACAGTTCTATTTATATAAAGTTCCAAAGCAAGCAAAACTAATCTCCAGTGTTGGAAGTCAGGAGAGTGGTTCCCTTTTGGGAGGGAGATTGGGAAAGCCCCAAGAGAAGCTTCTGGGGTGTTGATAATAATCCCTTTCCTGATAGTTATAAAAGTGTTCATTTTATGTTAATTCAATGAACTATATCCTTATGATCTGTGCATTTTTCAGAATAGTACATTTTTTTAAAGATTTTATTTGAGAGAGAACACAGGGGCAGAGAGAGAGGGAGAAGCAGGCTCCCCCTTGATCCCCTGAGACCTGAGCCAAAGGCAGACACTTAACTGACTGAGCCAACCAGGCACCCCTATCTGAAGAGTAACTATAATAAAATATAATATATAATAAAAGTTTGTGGAAAGGGAAACACCTAGCTTCTTTTGCTCTCAAAGTCTAAATCCCTTAAAGTAGTTTATAAAGACCTGTGTGATCTGGCCATTATCCAGCTCTTCAATGTCATGTTCTCTCTTACTTCAGTCGCCCGCAAGTCTGGGTCAGTGTCCTTCACAAGTGCTCCCATAATACCCTAAACTTCCTGATTCACTACATATTATCAATTGTCAATTCAGTATTACAATTTCCCTCTTTGCAACCTGCCACGAACCTGTAAGCTCGAGTAGGGCAGGGTATGGTAGGAAAGGGTAGGGAAGGGTAGGAAGGGTAGGGAAGGGTAGAGAAGATCTGAATAAATGAAGAAATGTTGTCAACCATATGTTCCTTCGCTAATTAACTTACTTCTCTGCAAAGATTTCCAAGATCAGCACCAGAGAAAAAACAGGTTTCTGCTGCTAGGTTTTCTAAGGAAACATCAGGCCCCATTGGCATATTTTTTGTACAGACTTTCAAAATAGAAAGCCTGCCCTGAAAAAAAAAATTTAAATGTTTATAAACTTATTATAACATTTATGTTTGACACAAAGCTGTATTAAAACATTTTAATATGTTTCCTGTCATACTACAGCTGTGTATATATTTATTTAATAAATAATAATAATAATCACTTCTGAAGAGGTAAGAAGAGTAACTCATCAATGGTTCATATGATAATGGTAAAAATAATGACATGATAAACTTTTAATACTTTTATAATAATTTTTAAAATAGCCAACTATAGGTACATTTAAGAGACACATAAGTCCTCATTTTGGGTATAAATAGTGTTATCAGACATGGTTTAAGAAGCAAAAACATGAATTATCTGGATACAACTTAAAAATAGACATTTAATTTTTTTTTTTTTTTCGTTTAGGAAGGATGGAAAAAATTTGTTGACTTTAACCATTCCTTGCTGTGGATGTTAAAAGGGCAAAGATTTACTGATTCTCTGACTATGGAAACTGTGTAATCTCTCTAATTTCAGACTTTCCTACTATAAAATAATAATATTGATACAAATAATCTCCAACTGCTTTTAATACTTTAAGATTCCTCCATTCTAGTTGTAAAATAATGTTTGAGTAGATGTAACAAGCTCAGTATTTTGAGTCTGCCTCAGCAATGAAAAAGGTAATTATTTTTAGGCTTAAGTTTCTCTAAAAATAGGCCTAGAGTATCCAGCAAAAGCAGATCAAAATTATGTGTTTATGAAGGGCTACCAGGCAAAGAAGAATGAGAACCCAGTGTAAGTCATATACCATGTACGTATATATCCAGTTTGGGATTCAATTCTGCTAGGCTCCTTAGAGCTCTTACATTGATGTGTTAAGAATCCTCACATACACTAAACATGTGCAATGATTACCTTTTCATCTGGAGGTGGAATATAAATAATCTTATCTAATCTTCCAGGTCGTAACAAGGCATCATCTAATACATCAGGTCTATTTGTTGCAGCAACAATCATGACATTTCTGTTAAAAACTTCTTGAAACTCTGAGAGAAAACACACAACATAAAGTAATTTCAGTAAGCTGTCAATTATTAAATTTTTAAGAAATTATAAACCAGAATGTTCAGTTATTTTTAAATGAATATATCCTTTTCTTAGGACCAGAATGCTTATACCTCCTATCTTTTTTTTTTTTCCTTAAGACCATCTTTTAAGATTTTATTTATTTATTCAGGAGAGAGACAGAGAAAAAAAGAGGCAGAGATACAGGCAGAGGGAGAAGCAGGCTCCATGCAGGGAGCCTGACATGGGACTTGATCCCAGGTCTTCAGGATCGGGCCCTGGGCTAAAGGCAGGTGCTAAACCGCTGAGCCACCCAGGCTGCCCCTAGACCATTTTTTTGATATCAAGGTATGCTAAAACAAATTATTAGTCAAAGAACTACTTTGTGTGATGAAGGGACTAGCTAATCCTGAGGGACATCTCTCCATGTAAGAACCAAAGGAAAGCCTTATACCACAGCAGAGAATACCTACTGAACACACCTGAGCCCCAGTGAATGATTATAACCTAAGTGGATGACCTGAAAGAACAAAGCATGTGACTTTGGAGATGGAGATGTATGGCTATGAACCACACTGGCTCTAATATCTTGGATGAGAGAGATTTACTTTTTATTTATTTTTCTTTCTAGAGGCAGAAATATACAACATAAGCTGCAGATGTGTAAATCCTAGATGAAGATAAGAAATACAGAAAAGCAGCCAGGGCAAGGCCTTTTACATGCTTGCTAAACATTCAAAATTGTCTATTGAACTCTCAACAAACAAGTTCAGGATGGCTTCTAGGTGAATTCTACCAAACATTTAAAGAAGAGTTAATACCTATTCTCAAACTATTCAAAAAAATAGAAGTGGAAGGAAAACTTCCAAATTCATTCTATGAGGCCAGCACTACTTTATACCAAAACCAGATAAAGACATGGTGAAAAAAGAAAAGAACAGCCAATATCTCTGATGAATATAGAGGCCAAAAATACTCAACAAAGTACTAGCAAATCAAATGCAACAATACAATAAAATAATCATTCGCTACGATCAAAAAGGGTTCATTCCTGGTATGCAAGGGTGGTTCAATATTTACAGATCAATCAACATGATATATCAGTAAGAGAAAGGACAAAACCATGTGACTATTTCAATAGATGCATAAAAAGCATCTGACAAAGTACAACATTTATTCATGATAAAAACCCTCAACAAAGTAGGCTGAGAGGGAATATACTTCAACATAATAGAAACCATATATAAAAACCCACAGCTAATATCATACTCAATGGTAAAAAACTGGAGCTTTCACCCTAGGCCAGGAATAAGACAACAATGTCCACTCTCACCACTTTTATTCAACACAGTACTAGAAGTCCTAGCCACAGCAATCAGACAACAAAAAGCACTAGAGGCATCCAAAACAGCAAGAAAAAAGCCAAACTTTCACTATTGCAGGTGAGATGATACTATATTAAGAAAACCTGAACGACTCCACCAAAAAGTAGTAGAATTGATAAATGAATTCAGTAAGGTCACAGGATACAAAATCAATGTACCAAGAATCTGTTGCTTTTCTACACATGAATAATGAAACAGCAGAAAGATAAATTAAGAAAACAATCCCATTTACAATTGCACCAAAAATAATAAAATACCTAGGAATAAACTTAACCAAGGAGATGAAAGACCTGTACTCTGTAAACTATAAACACTGATGAAAGAAACTAAAGATGACCCAAACAAATGGAAAGATAGTCCAAGCTCATGGATTTGAAGAACAAATATTGTTAACATGTTCAAACTACCCAAAGCAAGCTACAGATTTAACACAATCTATATAAAAATACCAATAGTATTTTTCACAGAACTAGAACATACAATCCTAAAATTTGTGTGGAACTATAAAAGACCCTGAATAGCAAAAGCAACCTGAAAAAGAAAAACAAAACTGGAGGCATCACAATCCCAGATTTCAAGTTTATATGACAAAGCTGTAATCATCAAAACAGTGTGGAACTGGCACAAAATCAGACACATAGACCAACAGAACAGAACAGAAAGCCCAGAAATAAGCCCATGATTATATGACGAACAAATCTTTGACAAAGGAGGCAAGGATGTGCAATGGGAAAAAGTCTCTTCAACAAATGGTGCTGGGAAAACTGGATAACAACATGGAAAAGAATGAAATTGGACCTCCTTTCTTTTTAAGGTTTACTTATTTGAGAGAGAGAAAGAGAGAGCATACAGGCAGGGGAGGGGCAGAGGGAGAAGGAAAGAATCATAAGCAGACTCCCCAGAGTGTGGAGCCCAATTCAGGTTTAATCTCATGACCCAGAGACCATGACCTGAGCCAAAATCAAGAGTTGCACAAGCTGACTGAGCCACACAGGCACCCTGAAACTGGATCACTTTCTTAACCGTATACAAAAAAACCTCAAAATGGATTAAGGATCTAACTGTGAGACCTGAAATCATAAAAATCCTTGAAGAGAGCAGGTAGTGATTTCTCTGACATCAGCCATAACAATATCTTTTCTTGCCTCCTTACACAACAGAAACAAAAGCAAAAATAAACTATTGGGAGACTACGTCAAAATTAAAACCTTCTGCACAGCAAAGGAAATAATCGACAAAACTAAAAGAAAATCTATTGATTGGGAGAAGATATTTACAAATGACATATCCAATAAAGGATTAGGATCCAAAATATATAAAGAACTTATATAACCCAATACACACAAATAATCCAATTTAATCAAAACCACAATGAAATATCACTTCACACCTGTCACAATGGCTAAAATAAAAAACACAAGGAACAAGAGTTGGTGAGACTGTAGAGAAAAGGAACTCCTGTGCACTGCTGGTAGAAAGGCAAACTGTTGCAGCCACTATGGGAAACAGTATTGAATTTCCTTAAAAAATTAAAAACAGAACTACCCTATGATTCAGTAATCACACTATGAGGTATCTACCCAAAGAATATGAAAATACTAATTTGAAGGGATAAATGCATCCCTAGGTTTACTGTAGCATTATTTACAATAGCCAAATTATGGAAGCAGCCCAAGTATCCATCAATAGATGAATGGGTAAAGAAAAATGTGGTGTACATACACATGAATATTATGCAGCCATAAAAAATAATTAAGTCCGGCCATGGCTCTAGAGAATATAATGCTAAGTGAAATAAGCCAGTCAGAGAAAAACAAATACCATATGATTACACATATGTGGAATTTAAGAGACAAACCAAAACCAGACTCTTAACTATAGAGAACAATGGTGAGGAGGGAAAGAATGGGTGAAATAGGTGATGGGGATTAAAGAATACACTTATCTCAACGAGCAATGAGTAATATATGGAATTACTATATTGTACACCTGAAACTAATATCATGCTATATGTTAACTACACTGGAATTAAAAAAATTTTAATTGAACTGAATATGAATAATCAGAGTAGTTCCTCCAGTAATCTGATCTCTCAAAGTAGTGAGTTCCCTATATCTGCAAGTATTTTAGCAGAGGCTGAGTCAACACCTGTCAGATACTGTAGAAGGAATTCCTGCATTATGAGAAAATTTGATTAGAAAACCTCATGCGGGGCAGCCCAGGTGGCTCAGTGGTTTAGTGCCGCCTTCAGCCTAGAGCCTGATCCTGGAGACCTGGGATCAAGTCCCACGTCAGGCTCCTTGCATGGAACCTGCTTCTCCCTCTGCCTTGTGTCTCTGCCTCTCTCTCTTTCTCTGCCTCTCATGAAGAAAAGAAAAGAAAAGAAAAGAAAAGAAAAGAAAAGAAAAGAAAAGAAAAGAAAAGAAAAGAAAAGAAAAGAAAAGAAAAGAAAAGAAAAGAAAAGAAAAGAAAAGAAAAGAAAAGACCTTATGCGTCCCTTCAAATTCTAGTCTCACATGTTCCTAATGAGCTGTAAGACTCTCCTTCCATGGAATGATTTTTCAAATGGGAGAGAACAAAAGAAAAATGATCTGTTGGATAATCTAAGTATATCAAACACTATTGAGGAAGAGACTCAGAAAGGGAGGAAGGGACTTCCAAAGGTCATTTTAATTTCATTATAACCAAAGAAACCCATTCTTCAAGGAAACTGGAAGTTTTGAATACTAAAATTGTTGGTAATAACAATATTTTGTTTTGTTTCATATAAAAATTTTTATTTTTATTTTTATTTCATATAAAAATTTTTAGAAAGGGATGAACACTGATCAATCACTGACCTCTACCTCTGAAACTAATAATAAATGTTAATTAATTGAATTTAATTTTTTAAAAAAGGGATAAACACTGGTTCTTCAGGATATAAAAATAAGAATAAACTCCCTTTCCCATTAGAATATGTAAAGTCGTATTTCTAAACCTTAGGAAAAATAAAATTCAGGTTCCTATGTATTTAAGATAACTTATTACAAATATAAAATTTACCTCTTTCCTAGCCAATTTTTAGCAGCTCTATGAAAATTCCAAGAGTCAAACCAAAATTATATAATTCCTTCTATGAGATGAATCCAGCATAGGAAAAGCTAGTGTATATGCATTGTATTTAATGTTAGCCTGGGTTTTTGGTATATTCTGGCTAATAAATACCTCTTCATTTATTTTCAGCTCCTTGTATTTACCCTGTTGATCTGATTTACTTCCTCTTCTTTCTGTAGTCTTCAGTCCTACCCCATCTAATTCATTCAGGAGAACAGAAAGAACACGCTCTTGAACATTACATTCTGTTTTGCTGATGGATCGGGAGCCCAAGATTGAATCAATCTCATCCAAAAACACAATTGCGGGAGTATTTGCTCTTGCTTGTCGAAATACCTTTTGTTAGAAAAATAAAATTATTGAAAAGCCATATGTTATATGGTATTCTAGTGAATATATGCTTTCTGCATTACTATTATAATTTTTAAACTGTAAACAGAGAAAGGTGCTAAAAGTCTAAGAACTGGGGAATAAATAAATAGAATAGGAAACCATACAGTATTATGTACAGATTAAAAATTATGTTTTCAAAAGATAGTTAATATTATGGAGTTTTAAAACTCCATAAAAGTGATGAAGTGAAATTTCTAAATTTTCTATAAACGAATATAACTTTTCTAATTAGAAAAAAGGCCAATAATACTTTTAATAATAAGTTTATTTTTAAGGCATGCCATGAAAATTCAAAAGGACACTTATGTACTTGGGGGAAAATAAATGAACAAACCTGAGATAAGACTTTTTCTGAATCTCCAACAAAAGGAGAAAAGAGATCAGCACCACTCACTGAAACAAAAGAGCAATGACAGCTTGTGGCCAGGGCCCTCACCAGGGTGGTTTTAGCACATCCAGGGGGACCATACAGGAGAACTCCCTTTGGTTGTGTAAGGCCCATCCTAACAAATTCCCGAGGGAATTTAAGAGGCCACTCGATACTCTGTAAGTACACAAAAAGGGATGGTATACAATAAGAGATAATTATTTTAGTATAATGATAAAACATCAAATAATTCAGTAAATTCATTTGTTCACTCAACAATTCTCTGGTACCTATTATGAGCTGGAAATGCAGTCCATTCTCCACACAGCCATCAGTGATCTTATAACTTAAGTCAGGTCACATCATTTCCTACTTCAAATCCTTCAAGAATGACTTGTCATCAGAATTAGAATAAAATCCAAATCTGAACTCCTTCCTACCAGTGATTACAAAGCTTTATACAGCCTATTTCCCAAACACTCCAGTGTGTTCCCATCTTGGGGCCTTTACTGCTTTTCTCTCTCTGCCAGAACACTCCTTCAAGATCCCTGTGCAGCCATCCCTCATCATTCCATCTAAGCTCACAAGTCATTTCCTTGAAGAGGTCTTCTTTAATCACTCTAGTTAAAGCAGAACCCCTACCCCACCCCAGACATTCTATGCTACTGTCCATCTTTTACTTTGGGAGCACTTGCTCATTCATTATCTGAAATTATTATTTTTCCATGTTGGGTTTGTCATTCTGCTCTTGCTAGAATGTAAATACGGTCCACCTCTAAATAGCGAAACCTAGAACGACACCTTCACAAAGTAGGCACTCCACAAATGTTAAACTAAATAGTAAACAAGTCCCCTTTATCTCTGAGGTAGGTGATTTTTATCATCATAATTTTACAGATGCAGAAGCTCAGGCTTACAAAAGTTAAGTAACTTGCCCAGGTCTTATTTCTAGTGAGGCAGCAGAACTGAGACTGCCCCAGGCAGTGTAGATTAAGAAGTATAAACCCTCACCCACAAAACTACAAAAAAAGGATAAAGTCCCTTACCAAGGGAACTCAGATTTTAGTTGGAGGGACTGGCTTATAAACTAACAATGAGGTCAGCAAAGGGCTTCCACAGAGAAGGAACAGTATGCACAGAGACAAAAACTCTTAATTCATCTCACCAGTCAGCAGGAACAAAGGGGAGAACAGGAGAAGCAAGGAGCAATAGAGTTGAAGTGGAAAGAGGAGTCAGATAGTGCTGCACCTTGAAAGTTTTAGTGAACACTGAGGAAGCAGTATAGAGAATGGACTGGAAAGAAATAAAACTAGAGGCAGGAAGACCAGTTAAATTCTCTCACAATGACTCAGACTGCAAAAATAATAAAGCTGGATGTGTCATAGGCAGTGGCAATGGTGTTGAAAGGATGGATTTGAACATAAAATGTAACTCTCTTTTATGCAGGGATTATGTACTTTTTTTTTTTGTGGGGATTATGTTCTAAATCCAGAGAAGTTACATGCACATATGGCATGACCCATGCATTTAGAAGGGTTTCTTTCTCTCTCTCTCTCTCTCTCTAAGATTTTATTTATTTTAGAGAGAGAGAGAGAGCATGCACGAGTGGGGAGGGTCTGGAGGGGGAGGAAGTGAGGAAAGAGGGAAAAAGAACCTGCACTGAGCATGGAGCCCAACATGAGGCTCAATCCCATGAACATGAGATCATGACTTGAGCTGAAACCAAGAATCAGATGCTCAACTGACTGAGCCAGGCTTCTGATTAGGACACGGGTGGCTGGCTATATTCACAGAGGTGCGGAACTCAGGTGTGGAGGGGCTGAATAGCTGAGCTTTGAATTTGTTTGAGATCCCTATAAGTTACCTGGTAGGCAGGCAGCTAAGGAATTCTAATGATCAAAAGAACTACTGGGGCACCTGGGTGGTTCAGGTGGTTAAGCATCTGTCTTTGGCTCAGGTCATGACCAGGCATCCTAGGACAGAGTTCCACAGCAGGCTCCCCACAGGGAGCCTGCTTCTCCCTCCGCCTATGTCTCTGCCTCTCATGAATGAATGGATAGAATCTTTAAAACAACAACACCACCACCACAAACAAAAATCCATCTTTGCTGGATATAAAGATTTTTCAAGTTAATAGTTTTCAGGGACAGTTGAAGCCCTGGATATCAAAATCATGAACTCGGAATGAGTTTCTTCCAGGAGGCCTCCCAGAAACTTGGAGCACTAACATTTAAGGTACGGGAAAGGAGTGTTCTGAAAGTCAGGAAAGCTTGACAGCTGAAAGCTATAGAAACAGTGTTTACAACAGGAAGTTGTGGCTAATCTCTTAAGTACTTTGTGAAGATTAGTCATGATCTTAGGGCTCTGGGGTTGAGCCCCTCATCCAGCTCCCTGCTTAGTGGAGAGTCTGCCTCACCCTCTGCCCCTTGCCCCTCTGCTTGTGCTCTCTCTCTCAAGTAAATAAATATTTAAAAAAATGCAACAGTGCATATAAAAAATTAGGGAATATTATAGATGTACTGATCTATAGACACAAGGATTCTACGTTTCACAGCAGAATAACTTCTAGCTAAGATGAGTAAGTTACAGTGATACTTATAAATCAGTCTTTTGTATGTGGTTTGAGAAACCTAGTTGCTTATGGCAGAATTACCTGAAGGTAAATTAACAAAATTAATTTCTAAAAATGAAATGCAAATGAGAGCATTTGGAGAGCTATGTCCCTCACAGCCACAGTGAGAACCAGTGGCCACCCAGACCATACTGTTTTATAATTTTGTGCTTTTACCAGTTTTTCAGGGCAAACTCAGGCCTACAACCTAAAAATCTATTTTACCACCCACAAACTAAGAATCATTCTTACATTTTTAAATACTCGGGAAAAAAAAAATCAAAAGAATATTTGTGACATGTGAAAATTACATGATTTCAGTATCTATAAATAAAATTCCACCAGAATACAAATACTAATTACATATTATCCATGGCTGCTTTCATGCCATGAAAACAGAGTTGAGTGATTGCAATAGAGATTGAGAGCCTAAAATATTTACTATCTGGCCTTCTACAGAAAACGTTTGCTGACTCCATTCTCTATCATAAAGTCTTTAAAGGAAAAACAAAAGAAGGGTGAAGTAGGAAATTATGAAAAATGGTATTTGATGTCTCTAGAAGGCCAGTTAAACCAGGACTGAAAAAGGCCCCTGGATTGTGGTATCAGGATGGCATTACCAATGTCAGCAAGATAGTCTCAGCCTTTTGTCTTCATCATAAAACTGTTACACTTAAACACTACTATTCTAGTGGCATAAGCAAATTCTGTATCACCTGTTTTAACTTCAGTTTTACATCTTCAAGGCCACCAATCTGCTCCCAGTCAACAGGCTTGATATCCATCAGTCCAATGACACTTCGAAATGATGAGGGTTGAATCTTTTTAAAAGCTTCAAAGAAGTCTGTTTCATCAATAGCTGGGTTGTCCTTGTTCTGAAGAAATAAATCCCCAAAAGCAAAATCAGACCAAAAATTACATGGGCCTGTTTTATAGTACAGGAGCACAATTCTTTCTTTTTTTAAATGTTCTTCTGAATTTATAAAACTATTGTTATTATAAAATTTACATACACAATACAAAAAAATTAAATGTCTCCTCCCCCAGCTTTCTCCACTATTCATCTCTAGAGGATGTCAACCACTTCTTGTGTACTCCATCAGTATGTTTTATGACAGTAAGGATATGTACATATTTAAAAAAAAAAAGATTTTATTTATTTATTCATGAGAGACACAAACAGAGAGGCAGAGACAGAGGGAGAAGCAGGCTCCCTGTGGGGGAACCCGATGTGGGACCCAAACCCAGGACCCCGGGATTATGCCCTGGGCCAAAGGCAGGCGCTCAACCACTGAGCCACCCAGGCGTCCCTATGTACATCTTCAAACAGATACATAAGTGGGACTCTATTTTATAAATTAACCTGCACTTTTTTCCATTTACATTAGAAATCTTTTCACATGGATTAATATAGTTCAACCTCACTTTTTTTGGACAACTGCAAAAGACATCAGTGTATAAGTGTACCATAATTTAACTGCATCCTTCTGTTGAACATTAGTTTATTTCTAGTCTTTTGTTATTAAAAACAAAGCTACAGCTGAAAATGTTTGTGCACACGATCAAGTATTTTATATAATTTCCTCCGAGTAGAATTCTGGGTTTAAGAGGATGCTCATTTACAATTGTGACAGAGGTACTATCACAATGCCCTCAAAGCTGCACCGATAATATAAAGCTGTTGTTCTCCCCATATCACTGGATATTACCAAGCTTTTAAGTTTCTGCCAATGTGACAGAGGAAATAGTACTCACTATTGTGTTGATTTCTTTAGTTAAGAATGAGGTAGAAGGAACATGGAATTAGAAAATCAGCTTTTGGGCAGCCCTGGTGGCTCAGCGGTTTAGCGCTGCCTTCAGTCCAGGGCCTGATCCTGGGGACCTGGGATCAAGTCCCACATCAGGCTCCCTGCATGGGGCCTGCTTTTCCCTCTGCCTATGTCTCTGCCTCTCTCTCTCTCACTGCGTCTCTCATGAATAAATAAATAAAATCTTTTTTTTTTTAAATCAGCTTTTTTTAATAGTCACATATAGCACAGGCTGTTTAGGGCAAGAATCATCCATGGATGCAAAACAAGGGGAGTGGAAGTGTGACAAGGAACACGATCTCAAAGGGTCTCCACAGATTTCTAATTAGTTACAAAGGGGAAAATAGCAGTTATACAGTGGAGAAACTGGACAAAAAACCCTGACTGGTTGATCATATCAACCACTGATTAAGGATGTCACCAATGAGGGGCAGGCAGCCATTTTGTACCTTCATCTGTGACACCCGAAGGACACACTATCACTTACGGAGTATTCCAAAAGTGCATGTGCAACATGAATCTGACTATGAAAAAAATATTAAGACAAACCCAAATTGAGAGACATTCTATAAAATCATAGACCTGCATCCTTAAAAACTGTCACTGTAAAATGTCTCACTGAAAAAAAAAAGCAGGGGCACCTGGGTGATACAGTCAGTTAAGCTAGGGACTCTTGGTTTCAGCTCAGGTCATGAGATCAAACCCTGTGTGGGGCTCTATGCTGGGTGTGGAGTCTCTTTCTCTCCCTCTGCACAACCCCCCCCCCCCGCCGCCACATTTTATCTCCCTCTTAAAAAAAAAAAAAAGCTACGGGAGTATTACAGATTAAAAGAAACTAAAAACTAAATGCAACATGTTATCCTGAACTAGATCCTGTACTAAAGGGGAAAGAAATGCTAAAAAGATCAAGACAACCACCAAAAATCACAGTATGGGCTGTAGATCTGATGTTCTGTATCCGTATTAAATTTCCTAAATATGATTACACATAACCATACTGTGGTCACATGTGGGGACATACATTTTCTTAGGAAATGGATAATGAATGGGTTATGATGTATGCAACTCATCTCAAATGATTCAGAAAAAGTAGGTAATATGTGTGCACATATACATTTACAGGCAGAGAGTGAAAAGGAGAATTATAAAGCTAATTTGGCAAAATGTTAAAAATTGATGAATTTGGATGGAGGGTTTATTGGGAGTGCTCTATTTTGCAACTTTCCCTAAACTTTTTAATTATTTCAAAATAAAGAGTTAAAACCTGAAGACTAATTTTTTAAAAAAGATTTATTTATTGCCTGCTTAAGCAACAGATACTAAGATTTATTTATTTATTTATTTATTTATTTATTTATTTATTTATTTGAGAGACAGTGTGCAGAAGGGCAGAGGGAGAGGCAAAGAGCATCTCAAGGAGACAGCATGCCCCTCTCTGGGCTCTATCTCATGACCCTGAGATCAGGACCTGAGCCGACACCAAGAGTTGGTACACTACCCAGGTGCTCCCGAAAGACTAATTTTTTTTAAATTTTTTTTATTTACTTATGATAGTCACAGAGAGAGAGAGAGAGAGAGAGAGAGGCAGAGACACAGGCAGAGGGAGAAGCAGGCTCCATGCACCGGGGGCCTGACGTGGGATTCGATCCCGGGTCTCCAGGATCGCGCCCTGGGCCAAATGCAGGTGCCAAACCGCTGCGCCACGAAAGACTAATTTTTAAAGAAAGTAAAGTTGAGAATTTTTCATGTTTACTGGCTATTTGTAATCCTTTTACTGTCTACTACCTGTTCATATTTTATTACCCATTTTCTCTTGGATTCTTGGTCTTTTCACATTGATTTGTGAGAGTTCTTCCTGTATCAAGGTAATTGGTCTTTCTGTCATAGTCCAGAGAGGGGCATGTGCAGTGCAGTTTCCTTGAGATTCTCTCTCCCTCCCGCATACCCTGTGTCTCAAATAAATTCTTCCCAGTCTGTCTGTCTTTTCTTTATTTATGTATTGTTCTGCCATCCCCAAATGGTCAAATTAATAAATATTTTCCTTTTTTGGCCATTAGGTTTTATTTTTTTTTTAATTTTTATTTATTTATTTATGATAGTCACAGAGAGAGAGAGGCAGAGACACAGGCAGAGGGAGAAGCAGGCTCCATGCACCGGGAGCCCGATGTGGGATTCGATCCCGGGTCTCCAGGATCGCGCCCTGGGCCAAAGGCAGGTGCCAAACCGCTGCGCCACCCAGGGATCCTGGGCCATTAGGTTTTATGTTATGTTTGGAAATGCCGTGTTCCGGGTGCCTGAGTGGGTGCGGTTGGTGGAGCATGGCTTCTTGGTTTCAGCTCGGGTCAAGAGATCTAGCCCCACCTTGGGTTCCAAGCTCAGTGTGAAGTCTGCTTAAGATTCTCTCTCCCTCTGTCCCCCATCCACCCTCCCCCCCATGGCATGTTCTCTCTCTCTCTCAAATAAATAACTTTTTAAGGAAAGAAAAAAGAAAGTTCAGCTTTAAGATTATATTTTAGAGAATTTTTCTTGCACTTTCCTTTATCATTTTAGTAAAGCAGATTTGTTAAAAACTGCTTGTATTTGGGGATCCCTGGGTGGCGCAGCAGTTTGGCGCCTGCCTTTGGCCCAGGGCGCGATCCTGGAGACCCAGGATCAAATCCCACATCGGGCTCCCGGTGCATGGAGCCTGCTTCTCCCTCTGCCTGTGTCTCTGCCTCTCTCTCTCTCTCTCTGTGACTATCATAAATAAATAAAAATTAAAAAAAAAAAAACTGCTTGTATTTGTAACACCTGTATTATATTTGAGATTTGCCCTCATATCAAATTCTGAACATACAGTTGTCAAAAAATTTCCATTTTCAACAACAAACTATTTTATCCCATTTATAGAAGATTATGTAAGAGTATATATATGTATAGAGCTATTCTGAACAATGTTCCTAAAAATTATAATCTCTGGGGGGAGGGTAGATTTCAGGCAATTTTTACTTTCTTTATAACGTATTCATCTGGTTTAATTTCTCACAAAGAACACCATTAAGTAATTTGTTTAAACAGCTTTTTCTTTTTTTTCTAACTGGCTAGGAGTATTAAATGTTGGGTACCTGAATACTAATTAATTTTTAAGCAACATCAACAAAGATCACTTATATGTACATTATTTCACCTAATTGTCATAACCCTTTCAGACAGACAAAATTCTTTCCCCTCTGTGTATATACGTGTATGTATTAAACTATATTCTAAATCCTTTAGTGGGAGTACTTCACAAAAAGCTGACGTTTTTTAGCCTTTTCACAAACATTAACATATCCTCTGTCTGCCCTGATAGCAGTAGCTGCTCCTCAGCTGCCTGAGGGGTAAAGATGGAAAAGATAAAGCCAGTACCTTCCTAGATGCCTGTCCCTTCTTCCTTTTTGCCTTTCTTCCTTCCACTTCCCCTGGTTGTTTATGAACTCAGTCATCACCTGTGGTAACTATGCCTGGGCAGGCCGCTCCTGAAGTAGCAGCTGGCTGGTCCACCTAAGCCAGGGTGCTTAAGGTCAAACCTGGAACTTCAAAAGCAGAGGGAATCCTAAGTGTAAATCTCCCTTCAGCCCCTGGTACTCTCATCCTCCCTTCAGAAGGCATATATTCACACCTCCACGCATGAGAAGTATCATTAAATGTTCAAGCAGTTTTGGTTCTTTTTTTTTTTAATATTTTTTAATTTATTTACTCATGAGAGACACAGAGAGAGAAAGAGAAGCAGAGACACAGGCAGAGGGAGAAGCTGGCTCCATGCTGGGAGCCTGATGTGAGACTTGATCCCGGGGCTCCAGGATCATGCCCTGGGCCGAAGGCAGGCGCTAAACTGCTGAGCCACCCAGGGATCCGACAGCAGTTTTGGTTCTAAATCCAGAAGAGAATTTACAAGTTCACATAATTCCTTCCCACCTTCAGCGTACATGTAAAAATAAATGAAAATGAGCAAGGGTGTAAATTACATAGGTAAAAAGTTTTCAAAATTTTGGATTAATTGTCCTCTTATAATTGAAATTAATTCAAAACTGGTTTTTAAAAATTATAAGATCAAAGGGCAATTTTAATGTTATAATAGTTACAACAGAGATTGTAAACTTCATCCCAGAATCCTCTGGGGGCTAAAATTAATTTTTTTCTGAAGGTGTTTAGGGATTAAGAATTACTTATTATATACATGGTGAAGAGATTTTTCCAATCCATGGTGCTGAAAATTACTGTATTTAAGCTAACATCCTAAATATTTTTAAGAAAGGTAGTCATGGGGACGCCTGGGTGGCTCAGCAGTTGAGCATCTGCCTTCAGCTCAGGGCGTGATCCCGGAGTCCCGGGTTCAGGTCCCATATCAGGTACCTCCCAGGGAGCCTGCTTCTCCCTCTTCCTATGTCTCTGCCTCTCTCTCTCTCTCTCTCTCTCTCTCTCTCTCTCATGAATACATAAAATCTTAAAAAAAATAATAATGAATTAAAGATTTCAATACCAAAGATTAATTTAAATAAAAATTCCAGGAGTCCAATCTTCTCCTGGGTTAGAAAAGGTTACTTTCCCTACAAAATATTTATTAATAAGGAAAAAAACGGATGCAATGAGAACAGTATTTCTGTGATCCTCCTGCCAAAAATGCAAAAGCTGAATCAAATCATGAGGAAACATCAGTCAAACCCAAACTAAGGGATAGTCTACAGAATAAATGACGTGTAGTCTTAAAAAAAAAAAAGACTACACCCACACGCCTGGGTGGCTCAGTCACTTAAGTGTCCAACTCTCAGTTTTGGCTAAGGTCATGATCCTAAGGGTCAGAGGACTGAGCCCCACATTGGGTTCTGTGCTCAGTGCAGAGTCTGTCTGTCCCTTTCCCTCTGCTCCTCCCCCTACTCATGTTGTCACTCTCTCTCTCAAATAAATGAATAAAATTTTTTTAAAAAAATTAAAAATTAGGGATGCTCAGCGGTTGAGTGTCTGCTTTTGGCTCAGGGAGTCCCGGGATCAAATCCCACATCGGGCTCCCTGCATGGAGCCCGTTTCTCCCTCTGCCTATGTCTCTGCCTCTCTCTCTCTGTGTCTGTCATGAATAAATGAATAAAATCTTAAAAAAAATTAAAAAGTTAGGCATAAAAGAAAGACTAAGGAATAGTTCTAGATTAAAATATACTAAGAAATCATAACTAAATACAATATGTAATCTAGGATTACTATTATTCTTTTTTCCTTTTTAAATTTCTACTATAAAGGAAATTAATGGGACAGATAATGAAATTTGGATAAGGTCTATAGATACTGGGTAAAAGTATCGTGTCAGGATTAATTTCCTCATCTTGATAATTGTATGGTCATTAAAGTCTTTGATTTTAGAAAATATACACTTAAGATTTGAAGGATAAGATAAAAGCCCATTATGACAACAGTATACTCTCAAATGTTTCACAAAATACATACATAGAAGAAAAGAGATATATCTACATGTAAATATATATAAAAACACAGATGAAGACAGAAAGATAAAGCAAAACTGGTAAAATGTTACATTTGGAAACTCCGGGTAAAGTATACTATTTCTGCAATTTTAAGCCTGAAACTGCTTCAAAATAAACAAAATTAAAAATTAAAAAAAATATATGTTTGATTCTTCTGGGGCCATCCTGTCTTTTTCCTGGCTGTTCTGGGCTTCAGCACTAGGGAGTTACTATGGGAATGGGAGAACATGCCCTGGTAGACCTAGAAGACTCAGCCCTCTGTCCCCCCATATGCCAGTCCCAAAGAGAGGAGATGTAAAAAAAATATGTAAGAAATAGCTGTGGAAGGTATCAAAAGTAGCAAGAAAATGTACTTACCATTTGTTTAATCCCCAAATTAGTTTGTTATATTAATGAAGAGATCAACATACATGGTCATATATCAATACTTCCTACCTTCTCACTGTGAAGGAGAGCATGCAGGGCAGCCTCTCTACAAAGTGCAGTCAAGTCTGCACCGACATAGCCAACTGTCATTTCGGCAAGGAGACTCAAATCCACTTGACTGGAGATGGGCATCTTTGAGGTAATCACTTGGAGTATTGCCTTTCTTTGTTTAAGTGTGGGAGTCCCAATGACAACCTATTTGCAAAGTAAAAAAAGAAAAATTAAAAGTTTCCAGTTTAAAATATTATGTAATATTTTTATTCTCTCAAATGAGAAAACTTAGTGAACAAATTTGGAATTGGAATGATGTACTCTTAAGCATACCATAAATTCCGAATATATTAAACTCCAGAGGAGTAACACTGGCCAGATAGTTATACAATGAAAATTACATACAGAGCTTCCTCAAACTTAAGATAGGGTTACAACCCAACAAATCCACTGTTAAGCTGGAATTACAGTAAGTGGATAAAGCATTTAACATACCTAACCTACTGAGTATCACAGCTCAGTTTACTTAAATGTATTCTGAGCATTTACATTAGCCTATGGTTGGGCAAAATCAAGTAGCACAAAGCCTATTTTATAATAAAGTTTTAAGTATCTCAAAAAATTTATTGAATACTGTACTAAAGTGAAAAACAGAATGTATGAGTATAAAATAGTTGTCAATGTGTTGGTTGTTTACCCTCATGATCTCCTGGCTGCCCAGCATCACAAGAGAGCATCTTACTGCATTCGGCTAGCCTGGCAAAAGACCAGAATTAAAAATTCTAAATACGTTTTCTACTGAATGTGTATGGTTTTCACACCATTGTAAAGTTGAAAAACCATTAAGACGAACCATTGTCAACTGGGGGCCCTCCATATAATCATTAACAATATTTTGTTATTTTTTAGAACCTATCAAGTTCTGGGAGCCAGGGATGCAATAGTAAACCAGTCTAGGTCCCTGGCCTTATGGAGTTGATTCAGGACACAAGTACTAGATGATGCAAAAAAGAAATGTGCTCAAGTTCTGCAGAGATTAACCAGAAGTGTGCAACTATCATCCTTTTCTTCAGAACCCTAACACAAAGTTCAAGCATCACTTAAATTAATCACGATTCAAGCTATTTAATCAAGAATCAAGGGCATCTGGGTGGCTCAGGTGGTGAAACTGGGGTCCTTGGATCAAGTCCCTCATTAGGCTCCCTGTGGGGAGCCTGCTTTACCCTCTGCCTATGTCTCTGGCTCTCTGTGTCTCATGAATAAATAAAATCTTAAAAAAAAAAAATCAACTTGGGACTAAAGCTCAGGAAATAGAGGACAGCTTTGAATACTCAAATCTTCCTGGCAACTCAGGGAGCAACTGTGGGTACTTTCTCACTTGTGGGACAGGATGCTGGCCTCCTGACAAGGAATAAACAAATCCAGAATTAATGCCTGTTTTGATTTAGTTCTTCCCTGCCTTTCCCCTTTTTATTTCAATACACTTCCTTCTTGAGGCCATCCTACTTTAATTCTCATACCAAATCCATAAGAATGTAATACACGCACAGCTGACCTAGTTCCCTTAAACATTAACGGTACCGACGGTATTCATTCTCCGGATCTGCACAACAAAACTAATCCTAAAGGCCACCTGGCTTCTCAGAACAATTTGATTCTGGGGAAAAACAGGTCCAGGCTCACAGATCCCGTAAGGGCAGAGGACGTGTTCTCTGCATTACAAACGGCCCCACTGTAACCTCACTGACTGCCAAGCCTAAGTGGCAAACGCCTGGAGGCCACCACCCAAGGCCAGGAGAGGCCGAGGTTCCATCCAGGGCCTTAGGGCGCACAGCCCGGCCCTGATTACCTCTCGGTCAAATCTCCCCGGTCTGCGCAGCGCTGGGTCTAGAGCGTCCGGCCGGTTGGTGGAGGCCACGACCACCACGTCCCGGTCCCCACGGATGCCATCCAGCAGCGTCAGCACCTGGGCCACCGCGCGGCTCTCGGGGGCTCGGTGCGCGCCGCCCCGCCGGGGGCACAGGGCGTCCACCTCGTCCAGGAAGAGAAGCGTGGGTCTGCGGCTGGCCAGCTCCCGCGCGCGCCCGAATACCCGCCTCACGTTCTCCTCGGTCTCCCCGGGCCGCGCGCCCTGCAGCGCGGGGGCGCTCACGGCCAGCAGCTCCGCACCGGCTTCCCGGACCACCGCCCGCACCAGCTGGGTCTTGCCCACTCCGGGGGGGCCCGCCAGGAGCACCCCTCGAGGCACCGCGAGCCCCAGGGCCGCCAAGGTGCGGGGGTAGCGCAGCGGGAGGCGGAGCAGCTCCCGGAGCGAGTCGGCCGCCTCCGAGAGGCCCCCCAGGGGCATCTCGGGCTGCGGCTCCGCTCCCGACGGGGGCACCTCGCTGAGGCTGATGCGGGTGCGAGGGGTGACCAGGCCGGCCGGATCCGGGCTGGGCGCCCCGCGGACGATGTGCAGCGCGGCCACCGGGCCGGGAGCCCCCGGTGGAGCGGCCACCACGTGGCCCCGGGAGACCGGTCGGTTCCGCAGAAGCTCCTGCGCCGCCTCCAGCACGGCGGCCGCATTCCAGGCACCTGGTGCGTCCGCGCCCTCCCGCAACACCGGCCACACGGTGAGGAGCCGCAGGGACGGGCAGGGCACTAGGCGGAGGCTGCTTAGGCTGAGGCTCCCCCGAAACCCTGAGGCCCCCACAGCCGTCCCGGGGCTCGCACACTGCGGGTCCAGTTGCACAAAGCCGTCGGCTCCGTCCCGCCGCAGCCAGGCGGTGCAGAGACAGGAGCCGCCGTCGGGCAGAGAGATCTTCACCGCCGAGCCCAGGCGCGCGCCCAAGGCGCGGAGGGCGGCCGGGCCCAGGCGGCAGCGCTGGGTGCCCCGGTCCCTAGCGTCTAAGGGTAGCGCCTTCAAGAGCGGCTCTTCGGGAGGGGGACCGGAGTCCGGAGCCATTGCGCACACACACACGCACACACTCAAGCCGAGGAAAGTTGGGGGAAGGAGTTCCCCCACGGACCGGAAGGGCCGGCACACCAGCTCCTCGGCCGGAAGCAGGTGACGCGCATGCGCCGGGGACAACCCTCCGTTGCTAGCGGGGGAGCAGAGGCCGAAAGGGCCAATCGGGAAGTTAGGTGATGCTCCGACTGCCGGTGGGGCGGTGTCGGATTTGACTAAACCCAGCGGCCCACTCCAGAGCCGTATGGGAAAGGCCTTAGTTACGGGTATCCGGGAGGCCTCCTACGCTAGTTTCTGGAGGTCTTTAACCATGTACCTAGGTGATTTAGAGTCCCCCGCATAGTCGTCTGTCCCTGGCGCTCAGACTCGAGCATCACCGCCTGCACTTTGAAAGAATCCTCATCTGTCCCTACGGGCACAATATTTTGGAGCGCTCTCATGTTAATATCTTCCTTTTTCTTTTTTTAAGATTTTATTTATTCATAGAGACAGAGGGAGAGAGAGGCAGAGACACAGCAGAGGGAGAAGCAGGCTCCATGCAGGGAGCCTGATGCGGGACTCGACCCCGGGTCCCCAGGATCACGCCCTGAGTTGAAGGCGGCGCTAAACCACTGGGCCACCCGGGCTGCCTTCATGTTAACATCTAAGGTGACTTGGAGCAGTTGAGAAATACAGCCTTGGTACCTCCGTTGGTCTGGGTTCTTAGGTGTTGGGAAGGTCCAGGCACGCCCCTCCTCTGGAAAAGCACAGCGTAGCATTTTAAATCCCTGGGAGAGAGAAAAGAAGGGAACGCAGGCCATCTGACCTAGCTGTGGCACACCGGCACATTCTGCTCGGATTCTGTACTCCTGCGGGGGCCAAGGGCAGGCCGGACAGACTGGCCCGCAATGGCATACTGATTATTTTGAATTGAAGCTACCTGGGGAACGGCTGGTACAAGGGCACTGACTCTCCCCTGTCCCCGAAAGCGAGAAAGAAACCTCCATGTGAAAGGTACCCTCTCTGTACTAAGACGACATCCTCATCACCAGAGATACGAACTTGAAAGGGGAGAAAGCCGTGGAAACAAACCTTGTGACTTTTTTTACTAACCTACTACCTCAGCCCAAATTCCACTTAGAATTCCTCACTAATTAAAGCTCCCAAACATCTTTTTTTTTTTTTGTCTTGTCAATTCCTCACAAATTTATTGTCTCTTTGTATAAAAATTTTCTGCCTGGTTTATTTATTTATTTATTTGGTCTCGATTTCATTACTGGGCCTCTGAGCACATAATAATAAAACTTAGGGGGGATCCCTGGGTGGCGCAGCGGTTTGGCGCCTGCCTTTGGCCCGGGGCGCGATCCTGGAGACCCGGGATCGAATCCCATGTCGGGCTCCCGGTGCATGGAGCCTGCTTCTCCCTCTGCCTGTGTCTCTGCCTCTCTCTCTCTCTGTGAATATGATAAATAAATAAAAAAAAATTGAACACACACACTGGACCTTTAAAAAAATAATAAAACTTAGGCGTTTCCTCCTTTTAATCGGTCTTGTGTAAATTTAATTCTTACTCCAACTGGAAGAAGGACTTACTCCCTTCTTCCATCTTGAAGGGCAGGGAGAGAATTTTTCCTTCCCTACACTTCTTTAAATGTTCTTTAACAACAGCATGATGGTAAACTCTTCTGTTGGTGTGATAGGTGCTTATTGCCTATTTGCTGCACAGCAGTACTGAGGTCTGTATTAGAGGGGATGCCTGTCTACATTATTAAGACTACTGCCTGCTATTCTCTTTCCACCTTTGTTCTCCCTTCCCCACAGGGGATTACTCTTTTTTTCTTTTTAACTTAACAAAAAATTGTAAACTTATTTTAATTCCAGTATACTTAATATACAGTGTTATATTATTTTCAGGTATACAACATAGTAATTCAACAATTCCATATATTAGTGCTCATTGAGATGAGTGTACTCTTACTCCCCTTCACCTATTTCATCCATCCCACCCCACCCCCACCACCCCTTCTCTGCTAACTATCAGTTTGTGCTCTATATTTAAGAGTATTTTGGGTTGCCTTTTTTTTTCTTCGTTAATTTGTTTCTTAAATTCCACATTTCAATGAAATCATATGGCTTTTGTCTCTGACTGGTTTCTGTTGCTTAGCATTATACTCTCTAGCTCCATCCCTATTGTTGCAAATGGCAGGATTTTATTCTTTTTTATGGCTGAATAATATTCTACTACATACATATACCACATCTACTTTATCCATTCATCTATTGATGGACACATGGGCTGCTTCCATAATTTGGCTATTATAAATACTATTTACAATAATGCATGTATCCTTTTAATATATTTTTTTATGATAGTCACACAGAGAGAGAGAGAGAGAGGCAGAGACACAGGCAGAGGGAGAAGCAGGCTCCATGCACCGGGAGACCGACGTGGGATTCGATCCCGGGTCTCCAGGATCGCGCCCTGGGCCAAAGGCAGGCGCCAAACCGCTGCGCCACCCAGGGATCCCTAAAATCAAACTTTTCAATAAAACTTTTGTATTTTCTGAAATAAAAGCCAATATTTTTACTAACCCCTGAAGGGGTGAATAAAATACCCATCAAGTTATTCTATCACAGGGCCTGTACTTCACAGATGTTCTTTTATTCTGGTACCAAGAAGCTTTGAGGAGCAAAGAAAAGGGGAGGGCAGAGGAAAGAAGACTTAACTGTATTAACTATGTGGAGAGCTCTCATATAAGAGTTGGTAGATTTATGTATATCTACAGTGCAGAACTATCCAGGAAGTGAAAGGTTAATGGAATAAACATGAGTCTTCCTCCTCATCTTTGGAGTATGGTTACATGGAAGAGGTAGGAGACTTTTTATAAGATAGCTGAGAGCCATAACCAAAGCCAACATAAATAAATCAAGATTTTTCAGCATTTGATGCCAGGAAACTACATGTTGTTTTGGGCTCTCTGACCTTATAAGGCCTATATACCCAGGAAATATTTACTTCACCCTCTCTCTAAAAGGTCCAGTTCTCACCGTAGGCTGCAAGTAAAAGCAACCAGGAGTCTTGTTTCTGGGCCTTTGGCCCTTATCCACACTCTCTCAGAACGATAACTAGCTTTTCCAGTCAGCCGTTGAAATTCACTGAGTCCCTTTAGGTGGAACCATTTGCAACACTATTATTTCAACTATCTTAATGTCCACATTTATCCTACCAAGGATAAATTACAATAGTCTTTTATGATCAATGATGTAGTTTTCTCCTTGTCGAAAACCATTCAAATAGTAGTTATGTGGTTCTTTTGCTTATTTGTTTTTAATATGACCCCAAATTTGGTGATTCTATGGAGTACCAATTAAAGCGCCAAAAGGTTGAACCACTAGAGGGAGTCCAAAACCAAATATGCCCAAAGGCTACGGGATTGTTGTTATTGAAGTGTTTCATTTGTGGCTTCTGTTAGATTTCCCAAGATTCACACTAGGTGTGTGAAACGGTCTGTTGTGTATGCAGTTACTTATTTTCACATAATTTCTACATGTCTCAGGCCATGTAGAACTCACTTTCCAAGTTATAATTCTTGTATTAAATATCAAAATGACACTCTCCCCAATTCAAATTTACTGGTGGATCAAAATCCAAGCAAAATGAATTTATCTTGTGATAGCCTAGAAATAATTCTAGCTCTGAGTTGTTTCAAATATGCTTGCTAAACAAAACCTTTTGTGATGCTTTCTTGAAGAGATGTATTTAACAAATAGTTCCTCTTCATTTTATTTACTACATTCAAGGTTACGATCTAATATTAAATTAACTCTAAACATTCTTCATTAGCTATAAGTCTAAATTTCAAAAGATACAACTGGAACCTGCTTATTTTTTAGAATAATGGTTGTACATTATTTTTGTGCCTTCAGTATCAATAATATTACATATTAAATAATATATTTCAGGATGTGAAACGGTAATTGTAAAAAATTTAAAGAAAATGGTTAAGTTAGTAGTATAAGTCATGAATACTAATCTTTCTTATGTTTCCATTTTCATGTTGTGTTCAACCCTAATGTTTTTGAACAGTAGGAATGATTATGAGTTGTAATAGATAAGTATAGAGAATCATTTAACCACATTTGAAAAGGCATGATTTGCAAATGCTTTCATCTCAACATGTTCATGCAGACATATTAGTGACTTATTTCCACAGATACCTAATATGCCAAACAGTTTCTTAAAGTATGTAATGAAAACCCTCTAAAATAGGACCTCGTTGAAATAGTTTTTTAAAATTGGACATCTTTAGTCTTTCTCATATATCAAGACTAGAATTATTCTTTACAAGATACAGAGTCATGAAGCAATTAGAGCCACCAGAAATCTTGGCTGGATTACAAATGACCTGCAGACTATGGTTCACAGAACACCATTTGTAAAGTCTGTTCTTGCAAATTTTCCAGAAACTATGTGTTTCATCATTTTTTAGAAGTCTTTAAGATAACTATTCTCTATGATGTTGGTTCAAACTGTTCAACTAATGAAAGTATTAATATTCATGATTTATTTAAAAATTATTTATTGAACATCTACTTTGTACTACTTACTGTCCTGGAGGCTTAGTGTATGGCAGTTTAAAAAAAAAAAGTAATTCTTGCCCTCATGAAACGTATAATTTAGTGGGGACGTCACATGAAAGGACTCAATAAGCAAATAAATCAGATAATCAAAAGTGATGAAAATTGCTATTAAAAAATACAACAGAAAAAGACTACTTTACACAGGGAAGCAGGAAGGGCCTCTCTGAGGAAGCAGCATTTAGGATGAAACTGACAGAAGAATTGGGGATGGGAGGCAGGGTGTACTAGTTAGAGGAAGGGCTGTGCCAATGCCCTGGGGGGTGGGGGTGAGGTGGGGGTGGGTTGAGGGGGGTGGAGCATGATTGCTATGTTGGAAATATTAAAAGGAGGCCAGCTTTTTGTGTTGTGTGTGTGTTTTGTTTTTACTATTTCTTTGGTACTTATGTTCCATTTTTTTCTAAATAGATCGATATTTTACTACTCTTACATTTTTCCTCTAACTAGATACTATATTACATCTCTGTGTATACAGTAAGTTATATAAGGATAGAAACTAATTTTAAAATCTCTATCTATGGGGAGGAGGGCGGGGGGTGGGGGTGAATGGGTGACGGGCACTGAGGGGGGCACTTGACGGGATGAGCACTAGGTGTTATTCTGTATGTTGGCAAATTGAACACCAATAAAAAATAAATTTATTATTTAAAAAAAATCTCTATCTATGGGAATGCCTGGGTGGCTCAGCGGTTAAGCGTCTGCCTTGGGCTCAGGGTGTGATGGTGGAGCCCTGGGATCAAGTCCCACATCAGGCACTCTGCATGGAGCTTGCTTCTCCCTCTGCCTGTGTCTCTGCTTCTCTCTCTCTCTCTCTCTCTCTCTCTCAAGAATAAGTAAAATCTTTTTTAAAAAATAAAATCTCTATCTATGGTACACTTTACAGGAATCTGGTAGTGTGTTGGGATATATCTGTGCTTAACAAATACTTGATGAATTGAATTTGATTGAAATTAATGAACAGAGTCTGGTGACTCATGATATATGGGTTGGATTTTGTTCTCTTCAGACACTATTCAGGACAGACTCAGGTAGACCTCAAGGATAATCTTCAAGAAGGATGTCCCTGCTCCTGATTGAGGCAATTCTATCATTCATTTCTCTCTCTTTTGATATTTTTAAAATTTCAGTTAAACCAATGATAGTAAGAATCTGTTAAAATTCAGGATTGTTGCCATCATCACTGCTGATGTTCAAATACTGTATCTTAGGATGACCATAATGTGCAATTGGAAGTCCATGTCCTGCTGACCTATCTAAACAGACATCTTCCCTTTTCTCTTCCTACTCTCAATAGAAATAGAAACAGAAATTCATATCACTTTTATCCAATTATTACAACAGCCTAACTAAACTCCATCCCTCCAGTCTCTCCCTCATTGTCACTATATTAATCTAGTCAGGAAGCTACTATATTCTGACTGGCTTGGGGGTTATATGTATTTTCATATATCCTAGATTTTTCATTCTCAAACTTGTCTGAGAGTCGACCCAATTTTATGTAAGGTCTGACCTTAGAGACTGAGCCAGAAAGAAGTGCACTATATGGGAATAGGGAAGACCTATCTGAAAATGTTTTATTCATACTGACTTCAAGGAAAATTGATAAACTTTGAACTACTTTATTTTTTAAAAGGTTTTATTTATTCATGAGAGATACAGAGAGGCATAGACATAGACAGAGGGAGAAGCAGGCTCCATGAAGGAAGACTGATGTGGGACTTGATCCCTTGATCCTAGGACTCTGGGATCACACCCTGAGCCGAAGGCAGATGCTTAACCAGTGAGCCACCCAGGGGCCCCTTAAAATTCTACTTTGGAGGCATCTGAGTGACTTAGTTAAATTCCTGACTCTTGATTTCCACTCAGGTCCTAATCTCAAGGTCTTGAGATAGAGCCCCTGCCTTGGGCTCCGCACTCAGTACAGAGTCTGCTTGGGATTCTCTCCCTCTCTCCCTTTCCTTCTCCCTCCTAGTCTGCTCTCCTCATGTTCATTCTCTCTTTCTCTCTCTTTCAAATAAATAAATACATCTTTTTTTAAAAAAGAAAAATCTATTTGGGGTCACTTTAAATTTGAGCGTCTGGGTGGCTCAGTCGGTTAAGTGACTGCCTTTGGCTCACATCATGATCTCAGGATCCTAGGATTAAGCCCACATCAGACTCCCTGCTCAGTGGGGAGCCTGCTTCTCTCTCTGCTGCTCCCCCTGCTTGTGTTCTCTTGCTGTCAAGTAAATAATTAAAATCTTGAAAAAAATAAAGTTGATGACTTTCCTTGATCCATTCCCTTGTCCAAGATAAGTGTTCCTGTTGTGGGTGTCCTCAATAGCCTGTGCATACCTCTTAGAATGATTATTATATGGTATCATAGCTCTGGTCTCCTTGTCTGTCTGTAAGGCAGAAAACAGGTCTTGCTCTTCTCTGGATGCTCTGTGCCTGAAGCATTTAGCTATAAAATAAAGATCTGCTGAATGAATGAATGAGTAGTAGCAAGGCTAGATTGGTAATACAGGACTCAGTTGTGGAAAGCCTTGAATACCATTTCATTTGTTCATTTTGTGTTCCAGGCAATGTCCTAAGAAATGGGCAGGAATAATGCCCAAAGCACTAGAAGGGAAGAGAGGACAGTTAATGGTATTACCTCCTGCAAATAAATTCTTTACTCCATATATAAATCCTCAATACAAATCTAACTTCCTCCTCCACATTGTGGTTCAAATTGCTCTTGCCTTACTCTGAGGTTCTATACCAATATCCATACATTAATGCATCTAGTTGCATTCTGTTTGTGTTAGGCAATTACTTATGCAACTTTGTATTCTCTCTCCAGTGAGATCTTCAAGTTATTGAAAATTTTTTTAAAAGAGTTTGTTTATTTATTCATGAGAAACATAGGGAGAGAGAGAAAGAGAGAGGCAGAGACACAGGCAGAGGGAGAAGCAGGTTCTATGCAGGGAGCCCGACGTGGAACTCAATCCCGGGTCTCCAGGATCAGGCCCTGGGCTAATGGCAGTGCTAAACCGCTGAGTCACCATGGCTGCCCCTCTTTTCTAATATTTTATCATTTTTGCTCCCTACCCCCAGCACTGAGCAAAATGCTAGTTGTTCAATAATTAAATATGTCTGGTCTTTCAACCACTAGATATTTGGTTTGGATTTAATGACATGACGAATCTCAGAAAATCTGGTTTGAGTATTACACCTGAGATATATTAGATCTAAGAACTCTATCATAATGAATCCTAGAGCTTTCATACTCTCAAATTTGTCTAGGAATTAATTAATCTAAGATCTGGTCTTGGGGACTGAGCCAGAAACAAGGCCAGTCTACAGAAAGAGGGAAGACCCTATTTGAAAATGGTTTATTCATAGTGATTCACAGATATATATTTCATTAAAGTTTCCGCTCGGGCTCTGCTACATCTCACCCAAAAATAGAATAAAGTATTTTGTTTCTATTTCCCAAGCCACCAAGATCAGGTGGAGGAGAAAGGATCATCTTTGCTGCACCATGATATCTCATTGATTGGCAAGATCGTGCTGGAAGAGTCCAAGTCCTGAAAGAGGAGAGACAGAGAGAGAGAGAGAGAAAATATCTCATAGCCGTTAGGTCTCAAAATGGGAGGACTGACTCCAGAAGAAATTGATCCACTGGGTTTCAAAGTAGCAAAACTGAAGATAAAAGGAAGAAGATACACATTCTGAATCCTCTCAAGCAGATAGGGAGCTTTCTTAGAATAATCACATTGTTCACATTATCCTTGGTACTGAATACTTCATTTGTCCTTAAAATGAAGGTCACTGTTTTCCTCCTACATCGAAAAATGTGTGGGAGTAGCCATGAATGCCTAGGCATTTTTCAAAGTTTTCTTTGGGCAACTTCTTTCCCTGTTATTCTGCTACTCCCAGACCTTCAAACTTTCTGACTTCAAGTAAACTCAATATGCTTCATTACCATGAAGTAGTGTCTGACCTGCTTTACTGCCATTGGGCTGAATTCTAGGCAAACATACTACCTCCAGACAGCATTCATTGATTCTTCCTTTGGCTTTCTTTAGCATGTAACTTGCACCCCTTTTAGCACATGGCTTCATTCTGCCTTGAATGAGCTAGTTATTTTCCTAGCTCTCTACCCTCTATTCCCTTCTGATTTTAAGAGTTGACACTGTGTATTAGTCATTTTTAATTTTTCATTGCACTTTCCCCAACGGGGGCTATTGACTTGCTTCTGTATGATCTTGAGCAGTCCATTTAGCCTCTCTGAGCCTGAAAGGTATAATCTATAAAATGGATTATTGTGAGGATTAAGTGATAAACAATTAAAATAACTGCAATTATTATCGCCTATCTTTTAAAGTCATTATGAGACAATTTATGGAAATTTCTTTTGAAAAATAGAAAGCCCAACTGCTGTATAAGAAGGCTCTACTAAACAGTAATAGCTCTACTTACAGAGTACCAGACATAGTTCTAAGTGCTCATTTAATCTTCCCACTAATCTTGGCAGGTTAGAACCATTTTTATTTACAGATGAAGAAATTGAGGCACATAAAGGCTAAGTAATTTCTCTAAGGTCACACACTAGTATGTAGTAGAAGAGCTAGGATTCAAAAGTAGGTCATCTGGCTGTCTCTGAACTACACTACACTATGCTATAATCAAATTTGGGTTTGCAAACTAGGTTCACTAGTTACTTAATAGCTATGTGACCTTTAGTGATGTTTAAAATTCTAAACCTACTTTTCATCATTTGAAAAATAGATAAACATAATTCCTACCTCAGGTTAATTTACTGAACAGCAAATAAAACAAAGCTCCTACTGTTTGCTATATGCTGGGCATACTGCAAGATCATGATGATTAAATTCACATAAAACTTTGGCATATTACCAGTCACATATTAAGTGGTCAATATTAATTATTTCAATTAATTATAATAACCCAATAACTTCTCTGATACCTATTTCCTATTACTTGGCTACAGATGATGTTGTCATCACCATATGGCCATTCTCTACTGGTCCCCTAATTCTATTTGAAAAATTTTTTTGTGGCACTGCTATATAGGATATTGCCTTGCTATCATAGCAAATACAAAGCCAAACAAAAGACAGTGCAAGTATCTTTCAGGGCTAAATAGAGTGCTTTAAATGACTACTTTCTAATACATAGCTAAGGCCGGATAAGGCATGCAAAATATGCTTACTATGAAGGAATATGAAAATATGAAGTACAATTGGTGAATGTGAAGATATGAAGATGATCAAATACAATGCTTTCAGGAAATGTATGATGAGGTCATCTTAGGAAATGAAATAGCCCCATATTACATCTCTAGTGACATATAAAGAGCCCAGCAACACTCTTTGGACTCTAGAAAGAAATGGATGTCCTGCCATGCTCTCCTGCACTGTGCTTTGATGCTCACAGGGTCCATCTGATGCTTGCCTTAGCTCCATACTGTGAGACTCAGGAGTACTTGGTAGGTTGCATAAGGGACTTTACCTCCCTAGATTGCTGATAATCAAATGATATATATGGAGTCACTTTGAAGTACTATGCACACACACACACACAAGCAAATAGTGATGAATTTTATACAAGATGTTGTATAGTCATGTACAGAGAATACTTAAAGTAGGAAGCAGATGTGGAAAGTACTATCTTCCCCATTTCTGAAATTGCTCTTGGTATCTTTTTTTTAACATCTTTTTCTTTCCTAATGTGACCAAGCTTGCCTTCTTGTTCTGACTAGTTCCCCTTCTCTCCATTTCAGTTCCTAATGATAACAATAATGACAGCTAATTTGTAGTGAGCAGTGTTAAAAGTGCTTTACATGCACAGATCTTCAACTTACGATGGAGTCACATCCTGATACACCCACTGTAAGTTGAAAGTGTCATAAGTAGGGATCCCTGGGTGGCGCAGCGGTTTGGTGCTTGCCTTTGGCCCAGGGCGTGATTCTGGAGACCCGGGATCAAATCCCACGTCAGGCTCCCGGTGCATGGAACCTGCTTCTCCCTCTGCCTGTGTCTCTGCCTCTCTCTCTCTCTCACTGTGTGACGATCATAAATAAATAAAAAAATTAAAAAAAAAAGAAAGTGTCATAAGTAGAAAATTAATTTTATATACCTAAACTACCAAACATCATAGATTAGACTTCAATGTACTCAGAGCACTTACATTAGCCTGCAGGTGGGCAAAATCATCTAACACAAAACCTATTATAAAGTGTTGAATATTTCATGTAATTTATTGACTACTGTACTGAAAGTGACAGAACACTTGTAAGTGTGTGGCTGTCTACCCTCGTGATTGTGTGGTTGACAGAGCTGTGGCTCCCTGCTCCTGCCCAGAATCCTGAGGGTATCATACCACATATCACTATCATGAGAAAAGATCAAAATTCAAAATTTGAAGTGTGGTTTCTACTGAATGCATATTGCTTTCACACCATCCACCATCATAATGTTGGAAAATCTTAAGTCCAAACATCCTAAGCTGAGGACTGCCTGTATTCATTTAATCATAACAACTCTATGAGTTATATATTAGCATTGTGCCTATTATATTCAAGAAAACTGAGATGCAGAGGAGTTAAATAACTCATAACCATACAGCTAGTAAGTGATAGAGTCAGGCTTCCAACCTAGAAGTATAGCTCTAGAGCACGTGCTCTTTACTGCTATGCCATACTTCATCGACTTTGCGATAGTGCCTGCCACTGTCTTAGACACATATTTACCAAGAAAAGTTCTTCAGGCAGCAGTCAGCAGTTTTCCCCTTTGCCTTTTATAATCAGGTCAGTGAAACTTGAAACCCGAGTCATTTTTTTTTCTAAAATCAACTCTTACATAACATGTTATGATAAATTCATAATCTTATCAACTGGTAATAACTCATGCTATACATTTTTATTTTTACTCATTATCTGGTGAAAAAGAGCGTTTAGCAATAACTCCGTACTGTATTAACTAAACACTAACTAGCTCACAACCACAAATATATCTATTCAAGAAATGAAGTAAAGAATCTCGGCTATTTTTCCTCTGATGATTACATGATATAGGATAACATTCAGGCTGCCACTTGCTCAAAGGCTAGGCACAAAGTTGGCAGAATCAGCTTTATTAATGGCATTGGAATTAAACAGGGATGAGCATTGTTCTGAAATGTATACAAAGTACCTTTCTGAGATATCAGAATGAAGTGGTGAAAAACCAGGACTTGAAAGAAGCCTTGAGATTAACTAGTGAGGCCTGGAGAGGTTAAGTGACTTGTCCAAGGAGTTAGTTATCCAAGTGGTTAATGGTTGAGCAGGGGCTAGAAGTCAGGCGTCCAGGTCAGCATGCATTTCCTCAGCACGGCACCTCTGACCAGAACTACCTCGGACAGGCACACGTACAGCAATTGTGAAAGACTTCTCACAGTCAAGAAACCCTTCCTCAGTTCCCCTAATGAAAACACTACACTCAAGAATCACAAATTCATTGGATATTTAAATAAGCAGATTTTGTATGTCATATCAGCTTAGTGTGAAAGCAGCTGAGGGCTTGGCTGCTGTGGCTTAGAACTCGAAGGACAAACCTGCTTCCTGTTCGTGAGAAAGCAGTAGTAGAAGCAATCATATAAAATGTATGTGAGTGCTTTACCAAACTCAAGTCCAACTTTAGGGTAAGAAGCCCCAAGTTTTGGAAGTGGAACTTCTCTCCACAAAACTGATCTTTACATAAAATGTATCATCTTTTTGATGTTGGCTGGCTACATTTTTCAACATCACAGGAACTACAGAGTTGAGGAACTATTCAAAAGCAGTTTTCTTAAGGAAGACGATTCTTTCCTTCCTTTGGCTTATATTAGAAGATATCCAGATAACTGAATTTTATTCCTTTAATCACCAGAAGTTCTTTTATTTATTTATTTTTAAATTTTTTAAATTTATTTATTTATTATAGTCACAGAGAGAGAGAGAGAGGCAGAGACACAGGCAGAGGGAGAAGCAGGCTCCATGCACCGGGAGCCCGATATGGGATTCGATCCCGGGTCTCCAGGATCGCGCCCTGAGCCAAAGGTAGGCGCCAAACCGCTGCGCCACCCAGGGATCCCCAGAAGTTCTTTTAATATATAAATTTCTCCCATTCTTATGGCTGCCTTACTAAGACATATAATATGCTTTCACCTTCTTGAACAGAATATTCTGAAACACAATTTAACCTTTTTACAAAAGTTGATCATTATACTGAAATTCAGGTGATGGTTGAACTTGATGAGCTATACAGTTTCTTCCAACTCAAGTTAGTAAGTATAGGACAATATTAATTAAACCATGTCCCCAAATAACCAAAGATTTCTTATTTTCAACCTAAGGTTTTTACCTCAGAGTGGGGGTACAATAGTTACAGCCTTACTTCTAGATCAGAGGTAAGCAATAGGTGTTCACCCAAAAGCACATACAAATCACTCAGGGAGGTTGCCAAAAGGAAGACTAATTCAGGCCTGAGATTCTACATTTCTTTCTTTTTTAAAACCAATTTATTTATTTTAGAGAGAGCAGGGTGTTGGGGGGAGGGATAGAGGAAGAGGGAGAGAGAATCTCTAGCAGACTCCCTGCTGAGTGCAGAGCTGGAGGTGGGGCTTGATCCCACCACCCTGAACCAAAATCAAGAGTCTGACACTTAACCAAGTGAGCCATCCAGGTGCCCCTCAGATTCTACGTTTCTAACAACCTCTTAGGTGATGCCAATACTGCTAGTGCATAGATCACTCTTTGAGAAGCAAGGACACAGGGAATCCCACATAGCAAAATTTGTATTCTAGGTGTTGACAGAGCTTTATGAGGTCAGGCAGTTTCTGGGACAGGGAAGAGCTTTTCTCTTGTGCTGCAAAGATCTTTGAATAGATATGGATTATTCACAAAGTATGGTCAAAGCTTTATAGTAGAAAGAGGAGCTAAAATTAACACTTTTATTAGGCAATGAATTCCACAAACATTTATTAAGCAGCAAGCACTGTGCTAGGGATAAGGGCTGTGGGTCTCAGTCTGGTGAGCGAGACAGATCTGTAAACACGCTAATACAGCCATGTGGTAAGTGTTGCAAAGGAGGCAGCAACCCGGTGCGCTGGTACACAGGGAGGAGCTGCTTCACTCTGCCAGTGCAGGCAGGGAAGCCTTGGAACCTAACAACTAGGAAGACCATGAAATGTTACTATTTGACCTAACCAGAGTCAGTGAGGAATAAGTCCTATGTGAAACATTTATTTTAACTGGCTGTGTGCAAAAATTTGGGATTACTGGATTTTCCCAGTCATAAATTGGCTGTTGCATCAGAATGTGGTTGCTACAGAGCTGGGCCAGAAAAGCACAAGCGTCTCATGTTGCAGATGCACTCTCTTGGGAATGCTGGTTGATATGCATGAAATCTGTCCACCGAGGCGCCTTAATTGCTGTCACATGAATAACATCACTTTCTAGAAAAGGCCATGTGTTGGCTGTAATATTCTGTCATTTCTAAATCAGGCCTTCATAAAAAATTCATGCCTCTGAAATCAATCCATCTCCATCTTATAGGTGAATACTTGTGGCTCAGGCCTTGCAGGCCTGTCTTAGTACAGGTTTCCCCTGACATCTGACAGTACAGTGTTCCCACGAAACATTTTCATAAGGCAAAATGGTGTAAAACATGGAAGCAACTATCTTTTCTTAGAAGGGAAAATCTTTTTCGGATTTCTGGCTACTAATAAAAACAGGTTCTAATGTAGTAGGTCTTTTGTGAAAGCAAAGTGGTGTGACACAAACCTTCAGATAGCAGGGGGAGCCTGAATACAGTCAGGCTTTTAAATACTGAACAGCGTGGTTGAAACAGAAATTTAGGGAACCCTGGGTGGCACAGCGGTTTAGCACCTGCCTTTGGCCCAGGGCGCGATCCTGGAGACCCGGGATCGAATCCCACGTTGGGCTCCCGGTGCACGGAGCCTGCTTCTCCCTCTGCCTGTGTCTCTGCCCCTCTCTCTGTGTGTGTGTAACTATCATAAATGAATAAAAATTAAAAGAAACAGAAATTTAGGGTTCTTAAGCAAAGTTCAAAATTGGCTCCTATTTTGACCCTAAGCTTGCAAATTCTGAATTTTCTACCTCCACAGACCTTTCTTTACTAAAGACAACATGCCTGGATGGCAAGTTTTGCCACTTAAATGGTCTTGAGGGGTGGGGATGAGTGCTTTCTGCTGGGATGTTGCCCAAACCAAGTAGGACTACTGCAGATGGGTAGAGAAAACTGGCAGATGTTAGTTCTCTTTTTCCCAGGGCCCAAGTGGGAAAGTGCGTTTTGCTGGGAGCCATAATTCTGGAGAATTCTTTATCAGCAACAAGTGAGACAGATAGGAGTGAAATAACAAGTAGAGACCTCAGGGAGACGGGCAAAGTGCACGACAGACAGAAGTGCCTTCCCACGCTGGTCTCCTCGTCCTGCCAAATCACTGCGGGGGTGCACAGGAGAGGAGCCAGGTGGCTGTGGGAGGTTTTCTCCCAGAACAGTGTCTACAGTTTTCTTGGGGCAGAGCTGCAAGGGAAAATATCTGTGACAATAAGAGAGCTCTTTCTGGGTACACACAGAACCCTTTGCTTCTTAAAAAAAAATAGCATTTATGGTTCTTTTTCTTATTATAAAGTGATAATGGCTTATAGAGAAAACTGCACAAGTTGCAGAAAAGTAGAAAGAAGAATATAAAGAGTACCCATTATTTCTCTATCCAAAGATAGTCACCATTTAGTGAGTTTCTTTCCAGGATTTCATATGCATAGGTATTCAACATGGTTAAGAGAATATTGTACAAACAATTTCATATTCTATTCTTTTTTTTCCTAATGACATAAGAAGTGTTCCAGGTTATTAAAACTCTTTGTAAACATTCTTCTTGGTGGCTGCATCTTTCATCCTATGATGAAATTTACATATTCTAAGTCCTAAATGTATTCATCATTTAAGAATAGTCATTAATGGGATCCCTGGGTGGCGCAGCGGTTTAGCGCCTGCCTTTGGCCCAGGGTGTGATCCTGGAGACCCGGGATCGAATCCCACATCGGGCTCCCGGTGCATGGAGCCTGCTTCTCCCTCTGCCTGTGTCTCTGCCTCTCTCTCTCTCTCACTGTGTGCCTATCATAAATAAATAAAATTTAAAAAATTTAAAAAAAAAAGAATAGTCATTAATATAAATGTGCTTATTCACTTAAAAGCCAAATGTTGAATGTGTTGCAATTTCTTTAATCATCCTCTAGTTGTTGGTCGTTCAATCTGTTTCTTATTTCATAGTGTTTTGTTTTTGTTTTGGGGCTTTTTTTTTTTTTTTTTGAGGATATAGGCCAGAAATGAAAATAGGGAGTCAGATTGAAGAAGAGGGTGGGGAAAATCTTGGGAGAGGAATTTGGGCTGAAAGAATGAGATAAGGGAGAGGGTCCAGCAACAGCTGCCTTCCCCCCATTGAAGCATCCTAAGCACATTTCCTGCAAAATCAGGAATTGTTCATGGACAAAGGATCTGGCATTATGTAACATAGTGATGGTGATTAATTAACTTTTGCATCATTTCTGGGATTGCCCAATATGCATTCCTCCCTCTAAAGTGCCAACTGGCTGTGGCCACTCCTGGCCATTGCTGCCAGTGCTACTGGCTGTTGGGTTAGGAAAGGGAAGTGCCAATTTAGGGGAAAAATGCCAACGGAGGGGGAAAGGTAAGGCACAGTATTTTCAGCAGGGTGAGTGGAGCTATTTTAGCTCTTACTAAAAGTCTTAAGGTTGGACTCAAGTAGGGATGAATAAGTAGCCTATTTCCAGAACCATCCCAATGGGATAGACCCTTCTGGAGCATCTTCCCCTTCCCGATGTTTTTCCCTCTTTGACTGCAGAGCAGGAGGCAACAGGTACATGATAACATAAAAACTTTAAAAAAAAATTAAAGTCAATAAATGTTAATTGAGCACAATTAGGGGCAGGACAGTATGAGAGACCCCCCCACACACACACACACATATACTTTATCTTTTATGTAAACTGAGTTTTTCTATACAGGTTAATTTATATTTTTTTTAAAGATTTTTATTTAGGGACGCCCAGGTGGCTCAGTGGTTGAGTGTCTGCCTTCAGCTCAGGGCATGATCCTGGAGTCCCGGGATCGAGTCCCACATCGGGCTCCCTGCATAGGGCCTGCTTCTCCCTCTGCCTGTGTCTCTGCCTCTCTCTCTGTGTGTCTCTCATGAATAAATAAATAAAATCTTTTTTTTAAAAAAAGTATTTATTTATTCATGAGAGACACAGAAAGAGAGGCAGAGACACAGGCAGAGGGAAAAAGCAAGCTCCTTGAGGGAAGCCTGACGTGGGACTCGATCCTGGGACCCTGGGATCACGACCTGAGCCGAAGGCAGATGTTCAACCACTGAGCCACCCAGGCATTCCCCATTGTTTAATTTTTTAGAAGTGAACTGTACTTACTGCTTATTTATCTATTCTAAAAATGAAATTTCCTCTCAATCATTTATCTCTAAAGTTACCTTTCATAATTTTTTAAAGATAAAAGGGTGTTTTAATCCCAGTCTCATACAATCTATATAAAGAAGTATTTCTTCTTTGTATTTGTAAGCAACTACTAATTTTGCCTCGTTTGAAGGAAGGACTTTAGTTACTATTAATAGGCATCAGTTCCTCCCTAAATAAAGGTATTTCAGTTTTTACCTGTTCTAAGACAGGTGTTCCAAAGGTGTACAAATGGCCAATAAGCATGTGAAAAGATTGTCAACATCTTTAATCATCAGGGAAATGCAAAGTAAACCCACAATGAGATACTACATCACACCTACTAGGATGGAGATAATAATAAATGTAGACATATAAGTGTTGGTGAGGAGAAACTGGAACCCTCCATATACTGCTGCTAGGAATGCAAAACTGGTGCAGCCACTTCAGAAAAGAGTTTGCCAGTTCCCCAGAATGTTAAATGTGGAGCTACCATATGATGCAGCAATATCCACAAGAAATGAAAAACTACTTCCATATGAAAATTTGTACATGAATAACAGCATTATTCATAATAGCCAAAAACAATACAAATGTCCATTAACTGATGAACAAAGGAGCAAAATGTGGTGTATCTATATAATGGAATATTACTTGGCCCTAAAAAAAGAATGAAGTACTGATACATGCTACAATGGATGAAACTTATAATTCTAAGAGAAAGAAGCCAGACACAAAAAGACCACTTATTGTATGGTTCCACATATATCAAATGCCCAGAATAGACAAATTGACAGATAAAAAGTAGATTAGTGCTTGCAGGGGTTGGGAGGGGGATGAAGGATAATTGTCTGCTAATGGGAACAGGATTTCTTGTTGGAACAATGAAAATGTAGTGGAATTAGTGGTGATAGATGCACAACTCTGTCAAAATATGAAAAACCACTGACCTTATATTCTTTTAAAGAGTGAACTTTATACTCTGTGGGTTATATCTCAACAAAGCTGTTGTTTGTTTGTTTTTTAAGACTGGAGAGAGGGCAGCCCTGGTGGCTCAGCGGTTTAGCACCGCCTTCAGCCCAGGGCTTGATCCTGGAGACCCGGGATCGAGTCCCATGTCAGGCTCCCTGCATGGAGCCTGCTTCTCCCCCTGCCTATGTCTCTGCCTCTATTTCTCTCTGTGTGTCTCTCGTGAATAAATAAAAAAATATTAAAAATAAAAAGACTGGAGTGAGGGGTGCCTGGGTGGCTCAGTCGGTTAAAGTATCTATCTGCCTTCGGCTCAGGTCATGATCCTGGGGTCCCGAGATCGAGCCTTGTATAGGGCTCCTTGCTCAGGGGAAGTCTGCTTCTCTCTCTCCCTCTGCCCCCCCCCCACTCGTGCTCTCTCTCTCTCTCTTAAATAAATAAAAAACTAGGGTGAGACTGGAACAGATGCAGTTGTTTTTCCGCTAACAAAAATTGCCTGCCATATACTCATGCTATCAGGACATGAACAAGTGTCAATGACCTTTGCTTTTTTAGTTTAAATTTAGTTAGGACCTAAAAGTGAATAGTATTTACTGATTTTAAATTCCAGAAGGGCATCTGAAGACTGAAGTGGAAGAAATAAGATCCTTTGGAGCAGACTCTGGATGTTTCTTCCTCAATATTCTTTTTTTAAAAATTTTATTTATTTATTTATTTATTTATTTATGAGAGAGAGAGGCAGAGACACAGGCAGAGAGAGAAGCAGGCTCCGCTCAGGGAGCCTGACGCGGGACTCGATCCCAGGTCTTCAGGATCAGGCCCTGGGCCAAAGGCAGGCGCTGAACCGCTGAGCCACCCAGGGATCCCCCTTCTTCAGTATTCTTAAAGCCAGATGGAGTGCTGACTTCAGCTGAGATTGGAAAAAGCTGGATTTAACTTAGTTGGTGCTACTGTTTTGCAGTTGTTGTCTGATAAAAGAATCCACCTCTGAGACATGTTGCCCAGTAATGACCCAGATGTTGACAATAAAAATCCTAAAAGGCTCTGTAAAAAGACTGTGCAGAAGCTGCTTTCAAAAGACTTTGCAACTCAGGGGAGATGGACAACTAGAGTAGAGGGAGGAGGCAAAGATATCTAGAGAGTTTCAAGCCTAAATGATTAGGAAAGGATAGAACTCTTTCTAGGAGAGAGGAGGAAGGGTTGGTGTGAGTTCCACTGCAGGCAGACTGAATTTGAGGTGCTGACAAAATCCCAGCATAGAAACACAGCATTTTTAGAGCTGGAAGGGACCACAAAGATTACCTAGTGACCAGTGCCTTTAATTTCAGAGGAAAAATCCCAGGCTGGGTGAAGAGGAGTGACTTGCACCATGTATAGCAGAAAACTGGTATCAAGCCCCTAGGCTAACATTCTGACCTGCAGGTACTTGAAAATGTAGGTCAGGCACCCAGGACAGAAAGTGGTGCTAGAACTACTGGAAATCATCTGAATAGTGGGGAGAGTCAAAGTTATGTGAGAGGATATCCAGAGACATAAAGGATGTTGAAATCAAAGACCACAGACAGGCAGCAAAGACAGAGGTCCGCTTATTCAGTTCTGGGCTTCCAGAATGGCATCTCCTTCATTGAAATTGTTTGAGGCACTGTGTTCAGAATATAGTGGCGGGTAAAACAGGCTCCCGGGCCTTCTGAAGTCACTGGCCCAGCAAGAGACAAAAAGATAAGCAGGCAATTTTAGGGCAGTATGACAGGTGCCGAGAGTTAGGAGAACACGGTATTGTGAGAGTGAGTCAGTCTCACAGAATTTCAGGTCCAGAAACAGAATTTCATCAGTTTACCCGCAATTGACTAGGCAGACAGAAAAGGGAGAACATTAAGAAGGGGAATATACTCAGAGAGCAAGGATTGAGCTACACCCAACCAAATCACCAGGCTCTGAAGAAAAAGCTAGAATAGTGATATAAAAGTTTACAGGGAGGACTCCACCTTTCCAGCTCTTTCACTTGTGCTCCACCTGACGTGTGAACCCTCTCCCCATGGCAAGGTTTCCAGAAATGATAAGGTTGCTCAGTGAACTCAGAAGGTAGAGGAGGTGAATATTCTAGAAGGATTTTCCATCAAAATCCATGAAATTATTATTTTCCTCAGTAAGTATCACCTTTTCAGGGACCAGAATATTCAGATTCCATCCTTAGAATTGGATGAATAGATTCTTACAAATTGTGCACTCTGGCTTCCTTTTGTAAAACTCCATTTTGACAATTATACCTCTATAAAATGCAGTCTTCTAAATATTTATTTGCTTAATAGGCAATTCATTAAATTGTTCAAAATTTAAAAGTACAATACGGTATGCAGTGAAAAATCTCCCTCTTGCCCCTGTGCCACAGTCACCCAGATCCTTGCCCCAGGAGCAACTTCTGTAATCACTGTCTTATGTATCCTTCCAGACAAATTTTATTTATTTTTAATTTTTCCCCCAGAGACATTTTATTAATGCAATCCAAATAATACTTTTCTTAACTTAAAAAAGTGGGTTTTTTTTTTGGGGGGGGAGGGCGCCTAGGTGGCTCAGTTGGTTGAGCATCTGGCTCTTGATTTGGGGTCAGGTCATGATCTCAGGGTTGTGAGGTGGAACAAGATTCTCTTTCTTCCTCTCCCCTTTCCCCCTCTAAAAAAAAAAAAAAAAGTTTTTAAAGTAATCTCTAAACCTAATGTGGGGCTCAAACTCATAACACCAAGATTAAGAGTCACATCCTCTACTGTCTAAGCCAGACAGTTGTCCCCAAATAATACTTTTTAAAAGTTCTATCTTTCTTTAATTATATTCTAGTCATGAGAACATACTATAGTCACTTGTTTGAATTTGAGTAATCTCATATTTTTCTGATTTAATTTGAGAGGTATCCTGCCCCTTAAACTACAAGTACAAATATCTCCTAGAACGGATGACTTCTGAAGGTAGCTAATTTCATCCACTGTGTGTGCGTGTGTTACTAGTTTCACAGAGTATCTTAAGCTCTTAAGCTCTAGGAACACATTACGATTGCTTCCTATGCACAGATTCTGGCATCAAACCATGATGGTGAAATAATTAATTCTTACAATAGGCTTTTTTGTTGTTCATTGTGTTGACCCAAAGACTTTACCAGCTTTTTGGGGTTTTTTAATCTCAGGACACATTTCACAAACTCTGTACTTTGTTGGGTAAAACCAGGTAGAGTTGGGCATGGCCCCAAAGCAACAGTGATGAGGGAGAAATTAGAAAATGGAATAATTTGTCATACTTCTGTTGAGTTTTCTATCCCTTGTACTTTTACCCCCACATGACCCTAAATTATGCCCCTAGATTAACCTACAAGAGTATACTACTATTAGACATGAATATGCCTAACCATTAATTATGAGACCACCAAGATTCTAAAATTATTGGTTTGATCAAAGTTATTGGTGTTACACTAATCTATTGCCAATGAGGGAGAAGAAGGTAAGAGTTCACAGCCTGTTCCACTTCTGGTTTGGGTGGCTCTATTCACACACTCTCCCTGGATCCCAGGAGGTAAGTGTATGTTCTATGGCTATGAGCCTTTCTTTATGTAAAATTTAATGACATCCTGGCTTCATTTATTTCCAGGCACTTCCAATTCTTACATCTGCAAAATTAAAAGTGTCTTTAATGAATGATGTGAGGGTATCCTCAGATCTCAGAAATGTTATAGAGTAATGTTCAATACCATTTGTTAGGTGTACTTACTGTACTCTTAAATTCCTTTATTGAGGAGGAGTATATTTCTGGCTACCATAAGACCATTAGAAAATTAGACCTTAGAGGTGACTGCACTTAATTCTTGGGAGAGATACTTTTTAAATTTTGAGAAATATTAGAGACTTGCCAAAGCCTTCACTAGAAGTGTGACGCCTTCACTAAAAAGGAGGAGGATTTTGATTCCAGGTCACAAAGCAAGTTAGTAGCAGAGCTAAGATATGGTCCTGGATTTATTGACTCCTTTCACCCTATTATCACATTTGGAGGCCTTCTTATTGTTAGAGCTGGTGACTCTATGAGGTATTGTTACCTCATATTCATGTAGCTCTCAGTGCCACCCTACTTTCACATGTACAATCTTTCCTTTTGGCCCCTCCACGACCCTGTGTGCTAGGGACAATAAATGCAATTGTTCTTCCTTTAAGGATAAGAAGACACAAGAAGACACATAGTAGTCTATAATAGAGTCAAGACTAGCACCCAGTTTTCCCAACTCCCTCTCCAGGGCTCCTTTTACCATGGCATCCTGCTTGTCTGGTGCCTTCTATCAGCAAACTTTGGAACACAAGTCTGAGACACCAGAATTAAAAAGACAGCTCATTAAAAATAATTACATATTTTATAGGTAGTTGGTCAGTGATTCTTCTGCAACAGCCAAGAACCCTTCCTGATTTGACTTTGAGGCCCCAACATTCTAGCCACGAGGCCGCCCTGGGCCCCAGCACCCTCCCGCCACCGCCCCACCAGGTTCCCCAGCACAGGCGCGTCCCCAGCGCCTTGTCCCTGTTGCCTGCTGCACTGATCACGAAGACACCGGCCGCTGCCACGCGTGTAGTACACCTGCCATCACGCTCCCTCCTGATGGGCAGTGTGCGAGGGGGTGTCACCCAGCCGTTTTCTCAATCCCAGGGGCCGGTGGCTGGTTTTGAACTTGTGTTGACTATTGATACTTATTTACTGTACATATATAATTTATCATTTGTATCATGAAAAAAAATTTTTTGTAGGTACAAAACGAAATACTCAAATCTCTCTGTCTCCTCTCCTGCTAGGTACTTAAAGGTTAAACTGAGTTCTCTCCTTTTGCACCGTTAGGGAAACTCCTTTTCTAATAAATGTAATCAAACTGAAACAAAAATTTAAATATATGAAACGGAAGGGGAGACGAGTCTGTAGTCCTCCCTTATTTCTGGCCCACTTCTGTGTCTCTATTGTATGGCCGAGATTCTCAAGCCGGAGCACATGGTCAACGACTATTTGAAACGTCTAGTTATTCCCCCAAACACCTACCAGGCTAGTGGGTGCAAAGTGCAGCGCCCCGTAGGCTTCTCTGATCTCAAACCTCGTGTTGCCCTGAGAAGCCGTCTAATCTTTACGTGGTTTCGTTCACTGCAAAACGAGGGGACTGAGTCCGTGCATACAGACGAATTCAACCTGCGATGGTACTTAGGCTTTACCTGTGTCACCCGACAGAGTGCGCTTAGCGTCCTGGTGAGGTCACTTGGTCAGGTCGCGCGCTCCTCCTCCCCGGCCGCACGCACTGGCGGGCCTCCTTCGGCCCACGCGGGCTGGGCTCGCTAGCAGAGGCCGGTCGGCGCGCGGACGCGCTAACCCCCGCAGTCCCCTCGCGGTCCCTAACTCGGGGCGGCGGGCGCGGCAGCCCGCGCTCCCGGGCCGCGCCACCTGCTCCCAGCAGCCAATGGGGCGCGCGGGAGGCGGCGGGGCGGGGCGAGGCTACAAAAGGCCGGGGCCCGCGCACCGCGACACCCCTGCCGACGCGCTCTCGGGAGGCTCGGGCGGACGCCGCGGAGCGCCGGGAACATTCCGCTCGAGGACAAGCCGGGCGCGGGGCGATGCTGCGGGTGCGGTGTCTGCGCGGCGGGAGCCGCGGCGCCGAAGCGGTGCACTACATCGGCTCTCGGGTGCGTGCGCCGCCTGCCTCGGCCGGCGGCCGCGTGCGCTGCCTCTCGCCTTCCCTCGCTTCCCCAGCCGGCATGCCCGACCAAGCCCCTCTGTCCCCCCGGGAAGCCCGGCTTCAGGAGCCCCTGCTGGCTGCCCGGCGCTCCGCGGTACCCCGGGGGAAGCGGCCGTGCAGCGGGGCCACACCCCGTGGGCGCAGCCGCTCCGCGCGCCTCCCGCCGTCAGTGCAGGGGGCGCCGCCCTCCCGGCCCGACCCGGATTCGCTCCAAGAGGCCTCGGGCCGGGGGCGGGGGGGGGGAGGGTGTGGGGCGACGAGTGACACTTCTTAGTTCAGGGATGGAATTCTTGGGATCCAAATGCAGGGGTGGGCATAGAGTTGGGGAGCCTTCGGGGAAATGCGTGGGGTGTGGATGCGCGAGAGGGGAGGCACAGGGGAGTCAGACGGAGAGGGAGCAAGCAGGCCCACCCCAAGGGTAACACGGAGCCCTGAGTCGAGAGAGGAGTTGGAGCGAGTTGAGGCCGTACCCGTACCCGTACTTTGTGCCGGTCCCCACTTCCCGCTTGCCTAGTTATCGTGCAGACCCTCCCTGGCTCCTGGGACAGGAATAGCAGGGCAGTCTGGCTCCCTCTCACAACTGCTTCCAGAACACCTGTCACTCTCCTTCTCGCTCTGGTCCCTACCCTGGCTCCGCTCCTGCCTCCTTCCCAAGGCATTTAACAGAGGAGGACGGAGACTGGGCGCGGGGGTAGGGTGTATGTAGGGTGTGAGGTGTGGGTGGTGTTTGAAGTTTGCCCTGTGAGTGAGGGACTCTCCCTGTTGTAGATTTTATAGGCCCTGCATTTTCAAAAGGCTTTTCTGAAGTCCTTAGTTCTCTTTTCTGTTGTTTACATTTGTACTTGGGTTAATCCTGTCTTGGCCAGGATACCATGGACCATCTGTAAAATGGAGCAGATGGCACTTGGTCACTCTCAGAATTGGAGTGCCAAAGAGTGTGAAGTGTGTGTTAGCAATGCAGAATTTTTAGTTTGAAGCTGATTATTCTGAAAGATAAGATTCTTTACATATTCATCTACATTTTTATTTGGGGAAAAAAAAGTCTAATATTGGTAACTTCTTTTTTTTTTTTTTTTGGTAACTTTTAATACTGAAAAGGAAAGGAGGCTTCTTCCTCCAGCTGGACTTGGCATGGAGATATGGAGCAGCTTTCTGTGGTTTTCTAGGAACAGGATGATCCATCATCCATGGAAGGGTTGCTTAAAGCTTGATTAAAACTTGATTGTAGAAAACCATTCTGAGATATAAATGGAGGTGGTCACTGGGGACAGAATCTTCTGAGGAGCTTTAACAAGCTATGCTAATGAACATATAGACAAGATAATTTATAAAAAACAAGAAGGTAAAACTATAGCCCCACTACCCACTAACATCTTGATTTACATTCTTCTAAAGGATTGTAAATGTCTATGTTATGTTGGGTTTCTCTCCACCTGTACCTCCTCCTCCCCACAAATACTTTGTAGGACTGTGAAATAATCTTTTTTTGTTGTTTTTCTTGGAAGCTTGGAAGAACCGTAACAGGATGGGTGCAGCGAACTTTCCAGAGCACCCAGGCAGCTACTGCTTCCTCCCGGAATTCCTGTGCAGCTGACGATAAGGCCACTGATCCTCTGCCCAAGGACTGCCCCGTCTCCTCTTACAATGAATGGGACCCCTTAGAGGAAGTGATAGTGGGCAGAGCAGAAAACGCCTGTGTTCCACCGTTCACTGTGGAGGTGAAGGTAAAGCAAGGGTATTTGCAGGTCTGAAGGGGTTTCACTCCTCACCTTCTGTAGGCTGGCTTTTGCTCCCGTTCTCCTCTATAACTGCTTTCATTGTAGCTCACTCCAGACCTCCGAAATCTAGTGGTGATTTTAATTGTCTTACGTGAAATCTCTGTGGTGTTTTATACTAATTTACACAAACAACTCCTTTTTTACAACAACTTCAAACAACTCAGATTCTAACACCTCATCTGGGGATGTTCTTTCACTATTCCTCACCTCTTCCTTCACTGTCTGTGATGTTCAGGTTGAGCAGAATTTCACTTTAGCCCTTTTCTCTTAGTTCTTCTCACAGCTTCTGCTCCCACCTCCATGAGGGTTCAGATCTCTCTCCAGATCAACATGTTGAACTCCTTGGTGGGTATTGCTGTGGGACCTCAAACCTGGCTCATCATTTTGGCATTCCTATTTACTTCAGCTGAAACATCAAGGAATCATCTTTGATTTCAGTCACATCCTCTACATCCATTCTCCAAGATCTAACAAGTCCTCTGTCAAAGGCAATCTTGCCTCCATCCATCTGCTGCTGCCTTACGTCAGGATCTCATCCACTGCCTGGGCTATTGCTACGCCCCCATTGTTCTCCCTCATTTGCTCTTCTCTCTGAACCACCTTCCAGCTTCTATGAGAGTCCTTTAAAAAAAAAAAAAAGATTTTATTTATTTATTCATGAGAGACACACACAGAGAGGCAGAGACATAGAGAGAGAAGCAGGGTCCCTGCAAGGAGCATGATGGGGGACTCGATCCCAGACTCAGGATCACACACTGAGCCACTCAGTTACCCAGGTGTCCCGAGAGTGCTTTTTTAAAAAAAATTTTTTTAATTTTTATTTTTAAAAATATTTTATTTATTTATTCATGAGAGACACAGAGAGAGCGAGAGAGGCAGAGACACAGGCAGAGGGAGAAGCAGGCTCCATGCAGGGAGCCCAACGCGGGACTCGATCCCCTGTCTCCAGGATCAGGCCCTGGGCTGAGCCACCCGGGCTGCCCCCAAGAGTGCCTTTTTATTTTATTTTTTTTAAAGATTTTATATATTTATTCATTAGAGACAGAGAGAGAGAGAGAAAGAGAGAGGCAGAGACACAGGCAGAGGGGGAAGCAGGCTCCAGGGGCAGCCCCGGTGGTGCAGTGGTTTAGCGCCACCTGCAGCCCCCCGTGTGATCCTGGAGACCCGGGATCGAGCCCCACATCGGGCTTTCTGCATGGAGCCTGCTTCTCCCTCTGCCTGTGTCTCTGCCTCTCTCTTCGCTCTCTCTCTGAATGAATAAATAAATAAATCTTAAAAAAAAAGAGAGAGAGAGAGAGAGAAGCAGGCTCCATGTAGGAAGCCCGATGTAGGACTTGATCCCGGGACTCCAGTATCATGCCCTGGGCCGAAGGCAGGCGCCAAACCGCTGAGCCACCCAAGGATTCCCCCAAGAGTGCTTTTTTAAACCAAAATTGGATCACCTTGCTCATCCTGCTCCTATCATTCCTCTATCTCCCAATCTTCTACATGTCCCCTCCCCTGCAACTACTTCAGATAAAGTTCTCATGGTATTCAAGATCATTCACAATCTGGGTCGTGTGTGCCTTTCCAGGACTCCCCATTCAATCATTGGCTCATCTTAGAAGTGTGTTAGTATGGCAGGTTAGCAGATGTCCATTCTATTTGGGTACCTCTCAACTCTAGTATTTGCCTTGACTTTCAGCAGACTTTATAAGTTAACCATATAAGCAGCCAAACTAGACTACTCACTGTTCCCCAAACAATGCTTATGCCTTTGCTCCCACTCAGGACCCTTCCACCTATATTCATGTACCTCTCTTGTCTGTAGTTTAAACCTACCCCTCTTCCGCACCACCGAGCCCTGATGGTACCTTCCACAAAGCCTTCCAGGGTTTCCCTGGCAACAAGTAATACCTCTATTCTAAAAACTCCTAATGTTCTTTATCTGTAATATTCCTAAGGAGGGGCCTCTGTGGTTTGATGTTCGGGTTGTATCCTGCATAAGAGAGTGCCAACCTCATTGCAGATACAGCCTGAGTTTCCATTAAATAAGGGGTTACAAATACTTTTTCAAGAAATTTAATTCTTCCTGAATATTTACATTTTTATTTGTAACATGAATTAAGGAAATAAATTCCATTACATCATTGTCATCATCATCATAAATGTTGGCTACCTTGTACTAGAGCTCCAGGGGTATCAGCACAAAAGAACTTGCTTTCTATTTAGAGAGATAAGATATGGGATACCTGGGTGGCTCAGTGGTTGGTTGAGTGTCTGCCTTCAGCCCAGGGCGTGATCCTGGAGTCCCAGGATCGAGTCCCACATCAGGCTCCCTGCATGGAGCCTGCTTTCCCTCTGCCTATGTCTCTGCCTTTCTCTCTCTGTATCTCTCATGAATAAATTAATAAAACCTTTTAAAAAGAGAGAGAGAGAGAGATAAGATATTCATATAGTAAGAAAGACTAAAGCTAAGTGTTTTATGCCAACTAACTGGCAGTTGAATTGAATGCCCGAAGAGTAAAGGAAAAAGCAATGACCAAATGCTGGATAGTTAGGAAGTCTGCTTGAAGAAAATGACTCTTTAATTAGACCTTGAAGGCAGGGTAATAGAAAAAATAATAATTCTAATTGTTCTGAAACTGTCTCTGGTTCTGATATTTGACACTTTGATGAACAGATTAATTTATGTATCATCCACATGTTTTAAAAAGGCATGATCTTTTTAAAGTTTTTTTCTTGGAAAGAAGTCCCATCCCTTAACCATTTTAATTGGGTGGAATTAAATTTCACATTCAAGCAGTGGTTTATCCTTTTACTTGTCTCTAAAAGTGTTGACTTTTATACTATGCAATCTTATGGAAACAGACATGATTCTCAGATATGATTTTGAGTTCTCTGTCATTTGTGAAAAGTGTACCAGGCTGAAGTTAGGAGAATAGAACTGAATTATATATGTGATTTAAAAGTTTGATATTAGTCTTGGCTAATCAGCTCTTTGACTTTGTGTGAGATCCTACAATTTCTGGGCCTCAAGTGAGGATATTAAGAGATCTACTATCTACCTAACAAGACTAAATAAGAAGGTAAAAGGTTACATGCTAAATTTTTCCAAGGATAAAACCAAACTTCATTACTGGCCATATGGATCTAGTTTTATATCACAAAAATACATTGGAAGTGCAATGATTGTAGATACTACTAGCATTAGCTGTATTGATTTCATTCATTTGTCTGGTTATTTCTGCCTTATGCCACATACTAAACTAGGTAATGAGGGAGAGAAAGTTAAATAACATGCATGGCCCCTGCAAGGTAAGGCCTTGACTAATAGAAAAAAAAAAAGATACAGATGTATTAATCAGCTTGGGAACAGTGAAAGATAAAACAATGTATTAAACTGCTTATAGGCATAAGATTTGCTGGAATATATAAATGATAGAGAAATTTTCTGGGAGTGAGGAATGCAGTTATTAGGAAGCACAGTGTTTAAAAGCTGTATCGCTTTTTATTCTGTAAACCATAATGAATACTTTCCACCAAATGTATGCTTTTTGTTTTGCTTTTATCTCTTTAAAATAAAGCTTTTAAGAAAGGACCTTTTATAAAATACAAAGTCATTCAAGGCTAATGTACTATAAGCTTGAAGCTGGATAAATAAGAAGTTTCTATTGATATTTTTTAGCCTTCCAAAGATAGTATTTAAAATTCCTTTGGCACCCCCCCAAAAGATTTTAGGCCCTAAAAGACTATAAAGTTTTTAGGAGGGCAGCCACATCTCTGAAACAGATTATTAAAAACATCATGTGCTAAGCATTTAATATAGTGTTTTTTTAATCTTGCAGACACTTGGTAAATAATTGCTAACTCATTTAGCAGAGTTACAAAGGAAGTGTAAATAATTTCCAACTATCTCTTGGAAAATGTAATGTGCCTTGATCATTTGGACTTTGTTCAACCTTTGCCAGACAGAGTATCGGTTACACAAGAAAACTCACACTTGTTCAAATAGCTTTTCTTCCCCTAGGAAAGTTTAGTTCATATTTACCAAAGCAAGCTTCATTCTGCGTAGTTACACAGAATACTTTGGAATGTGTCTGGCAAGACAACATGGCTGTGCATCTGCTGTAACCCAGTGTTAATTTTCAAAGGCTTCTTGTCCTTTAGTGGACTGTAAGAGATGTGCCTAGCATGAGAAGGAGAAAGTGATGAATGGATGAGTAGTACCACGATGTGTCTGAGAGGAATATAAAGAATCATTATTATCCTCTCCTGGTGGCTGCTGCCGGACTTCCTAGGAGTAGAAAACAGTGGAATGCTTTTGTTCTTAAAAAGAGTAGATTGATCTTAAAAAGTAGCCAATTAATACTGATAATTTGATACTGATAATATTTGTCACAGGCCAGAAACTGAGCTAGTTGTTTTCCTATAGATCTTCAAAAGTAAAGCAACTAACTAATAACTTAGACAGGGATCAGCAAACTTTTTCTGTATAAAGCCAGATAAATATTTCAGACTTTGCAGACCATTGGTCTCTGTCCCAGCCACTCAGCTTTCAACTCTGTAGTGCAAAAGCAACTACAGACAATATGTAAATGAATATGTCTGTGTTTCTATAAAACTTGTATTTACTAAAAAAAAAAAAAAAAAAAAAAAATTGGCTATGGCTTTTAGTTTGCCAAAATTTTTTATTATTTTTTTATTTTTAAAGATTTTTAAAATTTATTTATCTGTAAGAGACACACAGAGAGAGACAGAGACATAGGCTGAAGGAGAAGCAGGCTCTCTGTAGGGAGCCTGATGCGAACCAATCCCAGGTGCTCTGCCAACCCCTGTTTTATACCCTCACCGGCATCTTCCATGTTTGATAAAGACATAGTTTTCAGATTCTTAGTCCTTTTCCAGCCGGCTCAGCTCCAGCTTTTCTGATGTGAACCTGTGTACTGAGCTAACAAGAGGCAGGTCTGCCTCCATATGTTTGATATTTATCAGACTGAGGTGAAATGGAAGCAGAGACAGAAAATCTGGAAAAAACATTGTTTTTGACATTAATGAGCTAGGTATCTAGACACACTATATCTCATTACCCAGTTCCCTTCTTTCTACCCTGAAATTGTCTGACTTGTGGTAGAAACCTGACATGATAAGAACTGGTAGTCAGTTAATCAATGATATAAAGAAGTATTTTTTTAAATACCTGCTTTAGGGGATCCCTGAGTGGCTCAGCAGTTTAGCGCCTGCCTTTGGCCCAGGGCATGATCCTGGAGACCCGGGGTCGGTCCCGCATTGGGCTCCCTGCATGGAGCCTGCTTCTCCCTCTGGCTGTGTCTCTGACTCTCTTTCTCTCTGTGTCTCTCATGAATAAATAAATAAAATCTTTAACTTTAAACTTTTTTTTTTTTAAGATTTTATTCATTCATTCATGAGAGACAAAGAGAGAGGCAGAGGCATCCTAGGCTGAAGGCAGATGCTCAACTGCTGAGCCACCCAGGCGTCCCGCTTTAAGCGTTTTTTACACTTAAAATATATAGATATATATCACTCTGCCAGTCTTTTTGTTGAAAATCCGAGGTTTTTTCTTAGCATTCAGATCTTCTGATTGGAATTCTATACCTCATCTATCTTGATAAATTATATCCATATACATCATCTACATTTCCCAGTGTATTTCTTTAAATTGAGAACTTAGGCATATGCAAAACAATCAGAAGGAAGAATCCTTCTACATTTTTATATTTTTGCAAACCAGTATTTTACAGTTGTTATGCCTGCCCTAATTTAATAGTCTTTTTTAGCAAATTGAGCCTTTTTAAAGCATTTAACTGGTTCAGTTGTCTTTTAAAATGCATATGACCTTTGGACACTTCCTAAATGTTAAGCTTTTTTTCAACTGCCAAAATTGCATGAATTCACTTACCAGATCACTTGCTTCTAAGATAAAAGGATTTGAAGCAGTATGAAAACTTGGAAACACTTGGGAGGGGAGGAATGTCTGCAGGGAAGGATAGAAAGTCTAAAAGGCAGGCTTGCACTGCTGCACAATTTTGCCAAGTGCTAATTCTATTGAATGAGAGAATCAATAATGGTTTTTAAGAGCAACAAAGAATGTTTGAGACTATGTCCCTAATTTTAAGGGGGCAGTGTCCTATTTTCCTACAGAGTATTTTGCAGTGCTGTTTTCTAGACAGAATTCTGGGATGCATGGTTTGATCTAAGTAACCGATGTGCTCTTATCCTCTTATGCTATTTTGTTTGTTCTGTTATTTGGTTTCATTGAGACTGTCTAACAGAATACCTATGTCCTGTTTTGTCTATGAAGCTTGTAAAACCAGTCCAAGAAGATGTCAAGCTCATCTGAGGGCAGACATGCTGTGAACGGCAGGGCATGAGATCTCAGGCAACAGGGGCAAAAGATCTCAAAATATCAAGAAAATTTAGAATTCTTCATTCAGCAAATATTGAGTGTCTGCCCGGACAGGCAGTATGCTGTGTGCTAGGGATCAACACTAGACAAGACATGGTCTTAGTCTCATTTCCATTAAATTACACAAATCATTGTTCATTGCCTATGACCTTATCAGGAATTGCATTTTTCTCCAATTAAATATTCTGCCTATTTTCTCCTGCTTTTAGGCCAACACATATGAAAAGTACTGGCCATTTTACCAGAAGCACGGAGGCCACTATTTTCCCAAAGATCATTTGAAAAAGGCTGTTGCTGAAATTGAAGAGATGTGCAATATTTTAAAAACAGAAGGAGTGACAGTGAGGAGGCCTGACCCCATTGACTGGTCTTTGAAGTATAAAACTCCTGATTTTGAGTCTACGGGTAAGTGATGTTGTATACCTAAACTGCTAGTGTCTTAATTTTTTCTTTCTTTCTTTCTTTCTTTCTTTCTTTCTTTCTTTCTTTCTTTCTTTCTTTCTTTCAGATTTTGTTTCTTCATGAGAGACACAGAGAGGCAGAGACACAGGCAGAGGGAGAAGCAGGCTCCCTGTGGGAAGCCTGATGCAGGACTCAATCCCAGGACCCCGGAATCGTGACCTGAGCCAAAGGCAGACGCTTATCCACTGAGCCACCCAGGCGCCCCTTAATTTTTCTTTCTTAATGTGTAAGGAGAAAGCTCAGATAATTTCTCAGGGATTCCTTTATTTTAATAATCCTTCAAAACTTTAGAGATAACTTAGGAACAGATTGGTTCTTTTTTTTTTTCTTTAAGATTTTTTATTTATTTATTCATGAGAGACACAGAGAGAGGCAGAGACACAGGCAGAGGGAAAAGCAGGCTCCATGAAGGGAGCCTGATGTGAGACTCAATCCCGGGACTCCAGGACCACACCCTGGGCTGAAGGCGGCACTAAACGGCTGAGTCACCCGGGCTGCCCCAAATGGGTTCTTTTTGATATGATTAAGGTGTCCATATTATTTTTTTTAAGATTTTATTTATAAAACAGTGGATTCCATGAGTTTTCCTCAAGTACAGAAGAGAGGAACAGAAACATTCCCATTTTAGTTTTAACTGATATTGCTACAAGATTGTTCTTGTGCCTGAGGTCAGTGTTCTAATTTACAGTTCTAGAAATGATCATTGGCCCAATTTTTATCTTGTGGTACTGATATTCCCTGAAGAATTCCATTTCTGTATAGCAAGAAAGGAGCTTACAAAATGTGAAAACTTGGTGGTTCTAGATCTCTTTGAACAAGGTCTGTAGGGCTTCATTTCTTTTCTTCCTTTCCCCTTCTCTTTCCCTCTCTCCCTTTCTTTCTCTCTTTCTCTATTCTTTTTTCTTTTTTTTTTCTTTTAAAGATTTTATTTATTTATTCATGAGAGACACAGAGAGAAAGAGAGGCAGAGACACAGGCAGAGGGAGAAGCAGGCTTCATGCAGGGAGCCCCATGCGGGACATGATCCAGGATCACTCCCTGAGCCGAAGGCAGGCGCCAAACTGCTGAGCCACCCAGGGATCCCCTATTCTTTTCTTTCTTTTCTAGCTTTGCCATACATACAGAATAATCATGCTAACAATCTAGTATGTATCCATTTTTTTCCATTTGCATATAAGTCTATACATACACATTCCTATAGGTTTTCTGTAATTTTTTTAACCAGAAAAAATGGGATCTTATTCTATAGACTTTTCTGTCTTGGAAATTAGCATGACTGAGATTTTTGTGGAACCTTTTGGTCTGATAGGTTTATATGGTGCGATGCCTCGAGACATTCTGATAGTTGTGGGAAATGAGATCATTGAGGCTCCCATGGCATGGCGCGCCCGCTTCTTTGAGTACCGTGCATACCGGTCAATTATCAAAGACTACTTCCATCGTGGCGCCAAGTGGACAACAGCTCCTAAGCCAACAATGGGTGACAAGCTTTATGACCAGGTAAGACCCTAATTGTAGATGAGCTTATTAGTAACTCCTCTCAATAATCTAGAGAATGAGATAGAGATTCTCTGATACCATGTATTTAGTATGCATATGAGAAACTGAGAGCACCACCTACCTTAAAAAAAATGGTGGTTTTATGATGAAACGAAGAGTAAATGATATTGTGATAGTAAGAGTTACAGTAGTGATAGCTAACACTTATCTGGTGCTTACCGTGTGCTAGGTCTTGAGCTAAGGGCTTTTATACATCAACAGTCCTGTTTATTATCCACAAAACCCTCTGAGGGAGTAGCATCAATCATTCCCTTATAAAGAGGAAGACTTGCCTGAAGGCACACAGCTATTCATTGGTAAAAACAAAAAAGTGACTAAACTGAACCCCATTCTTTTCTTCTAGAGAAGCAATTTAGTCTACAGGCCAAATTCACAATAGAAGGAAGTATATGTCCTTTGTTAGGTCACTTATTATTTGATCATTTATAAGAAGAATCAAAAGATCAAAATTTCTTCTTAAGAGTTTAAAGACAGAAATAAGTAATGAATTCATTTCACCACACCAAATCAAATTTGGCGGGGGATGCATGGCATTTCATTTTATGGTATAGAGCTATGCTCAGGGCCAAATTCCTTTTCTAAAAGAACAGAATGACTTCATTCTGATGACTTTCAATACTCTAAGTAGCTACATAAATCAGTGTATGGGTCATGGAATATTTTCAGAATCATTACTACCTCTGTACCATTTGCTACTAAGTATTAAGAAATTGGTGTCATGCCTAGTTTTTGGTTTTTGTTGTCACCTTATTTTGATTTAGTTAGCATGTGCCTACATCTTCCCCCATACATGTTTTTGTCTAAAACAGGGTAGTACTATTTTGGGAAATTATGATGTTGAATTAATTTTCTTAGTAATTAATGCCCCATAGATAATTTTCTTATGAACCAATGCATGATATGTATTCATTCTTGTTCCATTTAGAATTACCCTATCCATTCTGTAGAAGACAGACACAAATTGGCTGCTCAGGGAAAATTTGTGACGACTGAGTTTGAGCCATGCTTTGATGCTGCTGACTTCATTAGAGCTGGAAGAGATATTTTTGCACAGAGGAGCCAGGTCAATAAAAGCTGCCTCTTAAATTCCATGCTTTATTATTATATTTTATTATTGTATTATTTACTTATAAATTGTATTTATTTATTTTTTGAAAATATTTTCATCCTAAATATTTTTAGTTATCTAAACATAGAACCAAATCTTTATAGAATTATTATCATCCTTTCATTTTCAGGTTACAAACTATCTGGGCATTGAATGGATGCGTAGGCATCTTGCTCCAGACTACAGAGTGCATATCATCTCCTTTAAAGATCCCAATCCAATGCATATTGATGCCACCTTCAATATCATTGGACCTGGTCTTGTGCTTTCCAACCCTGACCGACCGTGTCATCAGGTAAGGGAGTTTTTAAGACTCTGGAAAAACAATAGAGTCTAGTAACTTAAATAATTATCACTTTTATTTTAAGCACTTCCATATTTCCTAATGATTATAAATTACAAATTCAGCAGTGCTCAACATTATGATAATCAAACATTGGATTGCTTATGGTGGATTTACTACAAAATGTCCAGCACTCACAAATGTACCTTGAAGCCATGATAATTAGTGTAGTGTCATCAGACTTTGACTTTGCTGCTTGCTGCTTTCAAAAGCTTCAAGTTTGTGTGTCTGTGTATGTTTTTATCAAACAGTATATTATCCCATAACTTGTAGCCAAGACTCCACAGCAACTGAATTGCAAATAGAATGATCCCTGCATGGCTGGGTGATGCCATTGGGTAGTGGGTATCTTCCTCCCTCTCCAGTGTGTCAGGACCCCTTTGGCCAGCCCCACCCTGCAGGGAGGAGCAGAGCCACTGCACTGCAGCTGGTCTATCCCTATCACCTGCAGCCTCCTACTTCTGCTCGCTCCCTCCTACTTCCAGTTGGGTGGTGAGTGATTTTGTGTTATTTGGTAGGCTGCAGTTCACCTTTTTAAAAATGACTATTTTATCATGTTCATTTCTATCCCATATATTTATACCCAATGACCAAGTTTACTTATCTGTTTCATTTTAACATAATTTATTGATGTACTGAGTATGTGAACATAGGGATGGCTGGGTTATAATAAGTCCCTAAGGACAATTATAGTTCCTGGGAAAGTCCATCCTTAATATCTATCTTTATGTTGTGGTATAGATACAAAATGATGGACTATGAAGTGGATGGACTATGGGTTTAATGCAGTGATATTTTTGTTTCCCTATAAACTAAATAGTGAGGAAATATTTTCATTTTCTTTAATGTGAATTTGTCAAGGACAGTATCTTGTATTTTAAGGCCTCTGAAACCTAAATAAAGCATGAGAATATTTTTAAAAGCTTTCATATTTCTGTTACTTTTTAAAACTTTAACCTGGTAGTATGTGGATTTTATGTACATTTATAATTAGGATTCAGACAAAATCATTTCAGATGTTTAGAAATTTAATTTCTTTATTTTGGCAGCTGAGAAGTCAGCATCTCAAAAAGAATTATTAATCATAAGAGCTACCAGAGACTAAGAATGATAATAATAGCATGTATAGATTTAAACTTTGTCTTTGGGGTTTATTTTTTGTTTGTTGTTTGTTTTTGTCTTGAAGATTGATCTTTTCAAGAAAGCAGGATGGACCATAGTTACTCCTCCAATACCAGTCATCCCAGATGGTATGTTTACTATTATGTACCCATAGCATAAAATGAGTACTTCAGTGATTGAAGATCTTTCATCTATAGATAGCAGCCCAAATTTTAGTACTTTAGAGAAAATGTTTTCCCAGGAAGGAGTAAACTAGCATGTGGGCCTATAGGTACAAGGACAAGGCTGGGACTTATGTTTGCAACCTCTCCTTCCATGGACAATGAAAGTGAGAAGATGGGAAAAATCAGTATAAAGCAATATCACAAAGCAAGAAATGACTTTTTAAAGAAAACAAGGTGAAATCCGAATGTGTAATGGGCATAGATTGAGTCATAACATTCATAGATAAACTATCTTAAGATCAAAATAAAATCCACAGGGAAAGTGAACTACTGAAAGAATAGAGGTGTCACTTTAACATTCTTCACTTTGGAATCCATGCTTAAACATAAATGAGAGTAGACATGATTTAACAGTTGTTGCTATTTTTAGATCACCCACTCTGGATGTCATCCAAATGGCTTTCCATGAATGTCTTAATGCTAGATGAAAAGCGTGTCATGGTGGATGCCAATGAAGTCCCAATTCAAAAGATGTTTGAAAAACTGGGTATGTACAATAAATGAAACATGGTGTCATGCATTAAAGTGTTAAACCAGAAGAACTAAGGAAATTACTTGCTAGAAAAAAAAAAGAAATGACTTGCTAGGTCTAATGTATGGTTTATCTAATTCAATTTCTGTTCCTTTTAAAGGTACCAAGCTATTATTTTGTAGATGCACAATATTTTTATTTTTAATAATCATAATCCCAAAGGTTGGAGATGTATTCCAGGCTCCTCAGACACTCCCTTAGCAATAAATGTCAATCTTCTATGACTTACCTAATCTCTCGGTGGCCACGTATGAAGAACTACCCCTTTGTAGATGGGCATATGGATTATTCAGTCTTTCTCCAAATAAGAAATTGACTTGTTGAGGGTCCTTTAAAAGTAATTTCATTGTCATTACATATTTTAAAGGACTTATAAGGGTACAGATACAGAAGTGACTTATGTGTGTGATAAGCACAGTGAACAAAGTCATGAAAAGCAGTAGAGGCTGTCAGTAAATCTTCAGCTTTGAACTAAGAATTAGTTTTTACTTGGGTGGGAATCTGCTTATATTGATATTCAAAATTTAAAATAGATATTCTAACACTATTGAGAAAAGTATTGAAAGAAAGGATTTTCATATGGCTAACTCATAGAGTATAGAAAAATGTTTATCACTCTTCACATACTTGGCATATCCTAAGTGTCAAAGAAAGCCAGGCAGTATATACTTGTTGAAAATGAGTCATGTTTTTATTCATGCCTTATATTTCAGGTATACTAAAGAAATTATTTGCCCCCTTAACACATCCCTCTTTAATGTGGTATCAGTTTAAAAGGATTGTCCTGTCAGTTTTAGATTGAGCTCTTTAATGATTTGACCTCTAATACTCTGCCACCATTTTTGCTGACTTTCATTAAATAGCCAACGGCTGGCTTAGTTTCTTTGTCCATTAATATTTTATTGTTCCTCAAGTTAAAATATTATTAAGAACCAAATATATGATTTGTAATATTATTTTTTATAATTTTAGACCCAGGGAATTTGTTAAAGCAAACTTTATCAAGCAACTAGAACCTCTCCAATTCAGGATTAAAATGTCTCTAGCCATCTGAATAATATAGATATGTCTGTCTACCAAGAAGCATCCTTGTGTTTAAAAGTCCACTCCTTATCCCAAGCCCACTCCTTACCCCTTCCAAGCCCTGTTCTTACTTCCCAAAGCCCTGCTCAGTCTCATTTTCTCAGAAATGCCTTTTCTGATGGCTCCTGCTGCTTCCTTCCCTGACTAACCCAGTAGACTCTTTAGTGACTCTATAGCTATCTTTCCCCTCAAAATAATAAGTTCCTTGAGGGAGGAGAGTAGATTTCATTTTTAAAATCCCCTTATGCTGAACACAACAGATTTTTTTCTAAATACCACTGGTTGACTGGGCCATGCACATCAGCACAACCACATCAGTAAAATAGTGCCAGATTAAACTAATTGCCTGAATATATTTGGTACCTGTAGGATTCTACAACCCAGCATATTAAAATATGAGTTCAGTTCCACTGTTTTCTTAAGGTGGTAAAGTTAATCCTGTCAGATACATCTACTCATTCAACTCATGGACTTGTGAATTGTCAGTAGAACAAAACAGACTTTACAGTCTCTGCTGACTTTCTGGTGAAGATTTTATATCAGCAGTGGAATAGGTTAGATGAAATAGAATTGGTGACAATATGGTTGAAAGACTGTTTGGGGTTCAGGTAGACTTGAGAATTAGAGACACAGGATTCCTACCCATCTTTTGGCTTACTTCCTACAGGAAATCTTCACGGGAGTCCATCTAACAGACACATGTCTCTCTTTTGATGCAGGTATCAGTACCATCAAGGTTAACATCCGTAATGCCAATTCCCTGGGAGGAGGCTTCCACTGCTGGACCTGTGATGTCCGGCGCCGGGGCACCCTGCAGTCCTATTTTGACTGAGGGGGTCTGGGTGGCTGGTGGCTTGGGCTCCAATAAATCTAGGAAGCTTAGGGAGAAGGTTCATTCTCTCACTTGAAAAAGTGCATGAACTGTAGTGCTTTAAACAATCATATCTTTAACAGGGGTCTTAAGCCTGGTTTATTTTTATTACTTTTCTTTGATATAAGGAAATAACTTGTGCTAGGTCATACTCTCTACTCCTAAATTTATTTACTCTTTGGCTTCAAGTGTAAACATTTGGTAAATATGAAGCAACAAAAATTAGTCGTTTGAGTAACTTGGCCACTAATATTTAACCGTCTACCTCTGTTGTTAATTTTCTTTCCAAAAGGCAGCTTGAAATGTTGGTCCTAATCCTCATTATTTTTTCCTTTTTTTCTAGACTTGTGAATGTTTCTATCACTTCTCTTTTCTAAATGAGAGAAAGACTTAAAATGTACACAGATTTGAAGAGAACCAGATAATTGTCTCTTTCTCTAATGAGGAATTTAAAATTTTAATTTCTCATCTTTAAAAAATAACCTAGACTATGCAAACATTTTAAGTGAATTTTCCATAAATGTTTTTAATATTCTTATTTCAACATTGGTGATATTTGCTACTAAAAACCTTTTCATACAACTTACCTCATTTCAAGTGATTTAATCTTTTTTCTCTGTCCAAATTTTACAAAACTACTTAGTGCAATAGGTTATAACTCAATTCTGAGCCTAAAGTTTGATGTCCAGTATCTAATGGATATATTGCATCTTTGATAATCTCAGCTTGGTTTACAGATGTGCGAATTATTTAAAGCACAGACCTTAAAAGCATTAAAAAAAAAAAACTAATAGAGGTAAAACCTATATGCAACATGAAATAATTTTAATGTTGGATTGTATGTGTATTTTTATTCTAATAAACTTTTATGTTACAGAATGGATTTCGTTAGAGTTTGTCATCAGTCTAATTATTTTAAGCATAAGTAAATTACTAGAATGTAGCTCTAGGGACAGAATTCTAATGCTCTGAAATAATATATTCATCCCTACTAAATAATTTAAACCTAATACTTGTATTCAGAAATGTTTAGCAGAGTCAGGTTTTATTAGTTGTGTTTTTTTATTTTTATTTTTATTTTTTATTTATTTATTTTTTAGTTGTGTTTTTTTAAAGATTTATTTTATTTATTTTAAAGAGAGCACGTTGGGGAGGGGCAGAGAAAGAGGGAGAACAGGAATCCTTAAGCAGACTCCACACAGAGCACAGAGCCAATTTAGGGCTTAATCCCACGACCCTGAGATCATGACCTGAGCTGAAAGCAGGAGTCAGATCCCTAACTGACTGAGCCACCCAGGTGCCCCAAAATTTTGTTAGGTACATAATTCATTAAAAAATATCTGAATGTTTTCTGAATCTAAGAAACTAATCCTAGGCCCCAGAAAACAAAGAGAGTCTCTGTTCTCAAGATGCTAAATGTTTTGACTCATGAGATATCTGGAGGGTTGGAGGGTGGGGAAGACCTGCTTTGAAGTGAGCCATAGGTCTCTAGCCGTGTCCATGCCAACACCTTAAGCTCCATTGTATTCTGGTGTCCTTTTTTTGCCCACCACAGGAACACCTTATCAGTTCTATACTCCGGCTGAATCCTCAAGAAGTCCACAGAATCGTGTGGATGGGTGCACACTTAGGATATATATTCCCGGGTCTGAATACTGTTCAGCAGTTCTATTACATACCCCTCCACCTATTCCAAACCTTCACTATGTTCTCTTACCTGATCTTATCATTACATTTTTCACTGAGAAAATAAAGGCAGTCCAGTGTCAGCTCCCTCAGCTTTTCTGCTCCAAACCCCTGCAGATTGTCTGTATTTGCATTCTCTGGTTGAAGTCCTCTCTCTCCTTAACTTTATAGCTAAGCTTCTAAAGAGAAAAGTCAGGCCTTCATCTCATCACTTGTCATGTCTTTACTTCTCGACCCTCTACAAAGAGATCCTTCTCTCACCACTACAGAAAACAAGGTAAACCTTCTGAGCAGGTCTAACCCATACAACTATCCTTTGACTCTAATCTTTCCTTCAGGAACTTGCTGTATCAGTTATCATTCTTGTAACTCCAGTCTCTCTGCACAATGTATGCATGTTATTTTTTCCTCCTCAGTAAATAGTCATACTTAAAATAATTTCAAAATAAAAACTATTCTTTTGACTGAAGTCAGAAGAACTAAGCTAGAAAGAATACATCTACTATCTTAATTTTTTCACCTTTTATTTACTCCTCAATCTCCTGCTATCTAATTTCTAACTTATCACTGCAATGTACTAATATATATCCCTGATCTGACCTCTGCAGTGCTATTTTTAGTGGACATTAGTCAGGCCTTACTGACCATTCCTTTCAGTGTCTCTCCTTACATGGATTTTTGTGATGCCACTTTCTCGCTCTAAAAATAAATAAATAAAATCTTTAAAAGATAAATAGGCACATGAATCTGATCACTATGTATGTTAACTTGTTTCTACATAGGAATACCACACAATAGTTTGGGAGAATGTAAAAATACACTACCACAGATTTTTTTTGGCCAACTTTTTGGATACATAGGATCTTTTTCTTTATTTGAGAAATTAGGAAAATATTTTTAAAATACGCCATTTTGGGGCAGCCCGGTTGGGGTTTAGTGCCACCTTCAGCCTGAGGCGTGATCCTGGAGACCTGGGATCTGTCCCGCGTCGGGCTCCCTGCATAGAGCCTGCCTCTCCCTTTGCCTGTGTCTCTGCCTCTCTCTTTCTCTCAAATAAAAAAATTAAAAATAAATATAAATAAATAAATAAATAATAATAAACACACCATTTTTAACTTCACTAATGGTAACCGTTAAATGAGGCTTGATTGCTAAAGACTCATCAGAGTCAAAATTACATGCTTATAAATCTATAGTATATTGCAGGAAAAGGATACAATAGAGCAACAGCATTAAGTAAGGACATGCATCATAGCCAAAGGCTACCTCATAGCAAAGGGTTCAGGGCAGCCAAGCCCAAGCTCCACTTGTAATCCCTCTGTAAGGGGCCATCTAGACACACTTTCTACAGATCAAGAACCACCAATGTGGACATGGACCATCTCAGAACCAAGGAGCTCAAGATGGAGTCTTGACCAAGGTTTCTCATCCCCTGCTGGTCATGTGGGCACATACTTGTTATGTAACTACCTCCAATGACAAACCCTCGGGGTGTCTCAGACCAGGTGTAAATGATCAATATTACTGTTATCAATAAACAGTGCCAACAGCTTGCCCTGAAACTCTTCCCACCCATGGTTACAAAGCAGCACTTAATAATCTGTAGACATTATGCCTTGATGAGATGTCAGGATCACGTGGGTACATTTCCTAATTTAGTAAAACAACTCAGGCCAATTTCAGTCCTGCAGGAATTAATCCTCACAGTACAGTCTATTCCCTTGATACATGCTCAGGTGTTTTTTGTTTTTGTTTTTGTTTTCCTTTTTTTTTTAGGATTTATTTTTTTATTTGAGAGACAGAGAGAGTGTGTGTGTGTGTGCGCATGCACAAGAGTGGGGGAAGGGCAGAGGGAGAAACAGAATCTCAAGCAGACTCCCTGCTAATTGTGGAGCCTGATTTGAGGCTCAATCCCATGACCCTGAGAACAGGACCTGAGCCAAAATCAAGAGTCAGATACTCAACCAACTATGCCACCCAGGTGTCCCAATAAGACAATTTTTATTATGAGTTTTAGCCTTAGCAGAGGCCAAATAACAGCAAATCCTTCTTAGGAAGCACCATAGTCAACCTAAAGGAAAAGAGGCTACTTGCTTATGGGACATAAATTCCTCCCATGGAAACTCATGATAACATGCTCCATTTCCATATTAGAATGCAACTTCTTTGAGCATTGTCCACATTGGAGTGCTTTTCTGACATTACCCATGATGCATTTCAGGTCTTAACATAATCTTCTATCCTTTCGTTATTGGAGCTGTTTCATAAATGGTCAGTAACAATCCTATAACTGTTTTCTAGAAGGAGTATACTAGAGAGTAGCAACTGGTGCTTTTCTAGTTCTAAAGCCCAGAGGTCACCATCGATCAATGGCTATGGGCTTTTGTCAGAGACTCTAGTTGACATGAGTACAGGCAGAATGCTTCTAATTTAATCTTATCTTTAGGATCATATAGTCCTAATAGAACAATCTGAGCTGTAGCCTTCTGCAGTCCTATGAAGCCTTGTTTGCTGTTCAGACCCTCAATCAGATACATCCTTTTCCTGGGTAATTTTATAGATTTAAGCTAATAGTATCTATCCCCCGGTGAAGGATATAATTTTTCCAAAAACTAAATAGGCCCATCAGGTGTTGAGCTTCCAGTTTATTCTGGGAGGTGAGAAGCAACAACAATTTATCCCTAGCTGTCTTGGTAAGCCACAGGTTATTCCACCTCGTGCAATCGCCCCAAGTTTTACAGTCTGTGTGGGACCCTGGATTATTTTGGAATTAAATTGATCATCCCCAGTCATATGATTTATGACCTTAGTAAGGTTGCGTTTAGCTTAATCCTCAGTTGCTGAGATAATCATCATATCACCAAAATAGCGTACTGAAATATTGTCTAGTTGTATTAGATCCAGGTCTCACCTAACCAGACTGACAGTACATGGGAGAGTTCAGTATCCTTGAGGTGATCCTGTACATGTATGTTATGGACCATAACATGTGAATGCAAATTGGTGTTGCCTCTCCTTGGAGACTGGTAATAAGAACAACGTATTTTCTGTGGGGTTCTGTGGGGTGAATTGGCTCACTTCTCATTATCTCTGTAGACACTAGGGCTCTGCTTCCTGTATCCTGCTATCAGATCAGGTATCACTCCTCCATCAGCTGTCTTGTCTTTCAAAAAATGTGTGGCCAGCTCTCATTTACTATTCTCTCTTTTCCCTTCTCTTCAGCCTTGTGGGTTTTAATCTTGTTATTCTGCAACTACCATTTTAGAGCAGTTTCAAAGATAAGTGAAGATAAATGTTTGTGTTTCATCCACTCCGGTCCCTGATTGTGTAAAAGCCGTTAGACCATTAATCCTAAATTGCATGATAAAGGAGGAAATTGAGGGAGTACCCCAAAAACTTCATGAGATTTTGTAGGAAGTTGGGGGGTTACCCACAGCTTTGTCTCTTCAGACTCCTAGGATGTAAAAATCCCAAGGCTGGGTGTACAGTTTGGTAAGTGAAGTACTCACCTCGGGCACAAATTTAAGGTAGCCCGAAATTTACTGATCCACATAAATACTTCAATGCAGTATTATTAATTAAAATTCATTAATAAAATAATGAAAAATCCATGATGAACAAAACATAGAATTTTAAAATAAAGATAGGGTCAGTATTATTGATGTTTCTTTTGCTTCTACTCCAATGTGGCTTAATTCCTGATTGCATACTAGGAATTAAGGTGAAGTAGAAGTAAACCAGCCCTTGCACTATCTTCAGCCCAGCTTCAAATCATCCGTAGCCCAGAAAGCCCTTCAAATTTTCTGTAGCTCAGAAAAATCTCTAGCCACCTAATGGATTAAGATGAAAGATGATACTTGATTGCCCATAGTCTAAGATGCATGAAAATAAGCAATGAAAATTTTTTTTGAACAAATAGAACATCCATCTAGGGTTCAAATTATTTCTAAAAATAAATTTTCACAAAGTCCCACATATAGCCAAAAATAGATGCAGGAGGAGAAAAGACCCCTTCAGAACACATCATTCAGTAGAAACATATCCACAGGGACTCCTGATTTCAGATTAACAGAAGTAGACTATAAAGCAATCCTCCCACACCGCATGACCATTAGCAGACCCTCCGCATTTCTCTTCCAACCCCCAGGCCATTACTAATCTACTTCTTGTCTTTAGAGATTTGTCTACTCTGAATATTTCACATAAATGGGAGCATACAATTTGTAATGGCTTCTTTCACTTAGCAAAATGTTTTCAAGATCATACATTTTGGGGCAGCCCGGGTGGCTCAGCGGTTTAGCACCACCTTCGGTCGAGGTCATGATCCTGGAGACCCGGGATAGAGTCCCATGTTGGGCTTTCTGAGTGAAGCCTGCTTCTCCTTCTGCCTGTGTCTCTGCGTCTCCCTCTGTGTGTGAATGAATGAATAAATAAAATATTTTTAAAAAGATCATACATTTTGTAGCACATATCAGTACTTCATTCCTTTTTGTGGCTAAGTAAAATTCCACTCTATGGATATTCCACATTTTATTTGTCCATTTCTACTTTTTGGCAGTTATGAATAATGCTGCTATGAACATCTGTGTACAAGTTTTTGTGTGGATATATTAATTTCTCTTGGGAATAGGACTGGAATTGCCGGTAACTTCAAGTATGACTTACAGAAGAAAATCACATAAAAAAAAAAAATTAGTAAGGGGACCCCTGGGTGGCTCAGCGGTTTAGTGCTGCCTTCAGCCCAGGGTGTGATCCTGGGGTCCAGGATAGAGTCCCACATCCGGGAAGCCTGCTCCTCCCTCTGCTTATGTCTGTGTCTCTCATGAATAAATAAATAAAATCTTTTAAAAAATTCTTTAAAATTTCTTGAAGCATATCGGGGGGGGGGGGGATTTTTCTCAGGTATTTAAAAATTAGACTAATGGGATATTTTTATATAAACAGCAATTTTATTATTTTCTAATATGATAGTGTAGTAATTCAAAGTAGACCAAGAAAACATTGACTAATAGAGCACCACAGTAAAACAGAGAAAAAAATAAACAATTTGATACAAGAAAGCATGGGCTTCCCACAAGGTGCTACTTACATTGAAATTTATTATTTGCATGTTCATTGAAAATAATGTCTGAAGCCTTTAAAAAAGTTGCAAATTTTCCCATATAATTTTGTAAATGGCCTTAATTTTCTATGGAAATGGTATCTCTGAGGTAAAATTCTGATTTTGTCCCTTCAGATGATCACAAGTGGTATGAAATCTGTTTTAGTGAGGTCTTACTCTAACCTACACTGCACAGAAAGGCAGTTTGGGTGTTATTTGTGTGGATGACCATATATATGTATCCTCCAGCCAAAGCTGAGATATTGGCCAGCATTTTGGTCCACACACTGTGTTCTTGGGCTCCAGGATACAGACAGAGGCCTTCAAACAGCTTTCTACTCTGTCCCTACAGAAACTATTTCCATAACCAGAGCTGTTGGCATTCCTTTTGCATAGAATGAGAACAAACTTTGGCACAAGGTTAAAATGTCTTTAGTTCTGTGAGACATTCTGAGAATTGCTCCAGCAATTTCTCCCCTCTCTCTGATGCACTGATATTTTTTCCTTCTCTACAGAGACATTTCCATTCATATACAAATATGGTATTATTTCGTCCACTTAAACAACAACAATAGCATTCTTCCTTTTTTTTTTAATTTTTATTTATTTATGATAGTCACACACAGAGAGAGAGGCAGAGACATAGGCAGAGGGAGAAGCAGGCTCCATGCACCGGGAGCCCGACATGGGATTCGATCCTGGGTCTCCAGGATCGTGCCCTGAGCCAAAGGCAGGTAGGTGCTAAACCGCTGCGCCACCCAGGGATCCCCAACAATAGCATTCTTGACCTCACTTTTGCCTCTAGCTTACTGCTCTATTTCTGTACCCTCTCTAGAAAAATTCCTCAAAATAATCATCTAACCCCATGTCTGCAATTTCTCTCCCATTCTCTCCTGAACCCACTTACTCAGGCCTCTACCCCGACCTCTCCACATAAGCTATCCTTGTTATGGTTACTAATATCTCCCAGGTTGTAAAATCTAAAATCCAAGGCACATCTCCACCAGCAGTGTTCTCAACAGATTACTTCTTTTTCTTCCTTGAAGCATTTCCTTCCTCTGGCATTCAGGATACCCTACTCTCCCTGGCTCGGACTGCCCTCAGTGGCCATTACTCCTGAGTGTCCTTGGCTGGTTCTTCCTGACTCCAGATCTGACCCTAAAGGCCAGAGTGCTCCTGGGCTCAGTCTTGGCTCTTTGTCTTACACTCTATCCATGTTTTCTCCCTTGGGAGTGTCATGTGTTGAGATGGCTTCCATATTTCTATTTCCAGGCCTGACTTGTCTATACTCGTATAATCCAACTGCCTACTCAGTATCTCTCCTTGGATGTCTAATAGGCATCTCGATTTTCACACATCCCAAACTGGACTCCTGATCTTTTTCCCAAAACTTGCTTTTCCCTGAGTGTTTGCCTCTGTTTATTTGGTTAAGGTAACTCCATCCTTCCAGTGGCTCAGGCTAAAAACTTTGGACTCATCCCTGACTCCTCTCTTTCTCTGGAATAAAATGAAAAGAAAAATTGATATCTGTTAAGATAACGCTTAAAGACAAAGGGACAGCATTCTCACCACTGTCTAAAAGGTGTAAGAGGGCTACTGATGCCTCTTCTTCTCCCAAAATGCCAAGCATCACCTATCATCACCCTTTGGACAGACAAGGACAATTTTTAAAAACTTTTTTGTATATTTTTTATTGGAGTTCAATTTGCCAACATATAGCATAACACCCAGTGCTTATCCCATCAAGTGCCCCCCTCAGTGCCCGTCACCCAGTCACCCCAACCCCCTGCCCACCTCCCCTTCCACCACCTCTTGTTCGTTTCCCAGAGTTAGGAGTCTCTCATGTTCTGTCACCCTCACTGACATTTCCCACTCATTTTCTCTCCTTTCCCTTTCATTATTTTTTATATTCCCCAAATGAATTAGACCATATATAATGTTTGTCCTTCTCCGATTGACTTACTTCACTCAGCATAATACCCTCCAGTTCCATCCATGTTGAAGCAAATGGTGGGTATTCGTCTTTTCTAATGGCTGAGTAATATTCCATTGTATCCATAGACCACAGCTTCTTTATCCATTCATCTTTCGATGGACACCGAGGCTCCTTCCACAGTTTGGCTATTGTGGACATTGCTGCTAGAAACATTGGGGTGCAGGTGTCCTGCTGTTTCACTGCATCTGTATCTTTGGGGTAAATCCCAGCAGTGCAATTGCTGGGTCGGAGGGCAGTTCTATTTTTAACTCTTTGAGGAACCTCCACACAGTTTTCCAGAGTGGCTGCACCAGTTCACATTCAAGAAGAGTCAACAAAACTAGAAGACAATCTACAGAATGGGAGAACATCTTTGCAAATGACAGATAAAGGGCTAGTATCCAAGATCTATAAAGAACTTATTAAACTCAACAGCAAAGAAACAAACAATCCAATCATGAAATGGGCAAAAGACATGAACAGAAATTTCACCAAAGGAGACATAGACATGGCTAACAAGCACATGAGAAAATGCTCCACATCCTTTGCCATCAGGGAAATACAAATCAAAACCACAATGAGATACCACCACCTCACACCAGTGAGAATGTTGAAAATTAACAAGACAGGAAACAAATGTTGGAGAGGATATGGAGAAAAGAGAACCCTCTTGCACTGTTGGTGGGAAGGACAATTTTTTTTCAAGATTTATTTACTTTTTTTAGATGGGGGGTGGACAGAGGGAGAGAGACTCTTAAGCAAGCTCCACACCTCACACAGGGCTTGATCTTAAGACTCTGAGGTCAGATCTGAGCCAAAACCAAGACTCAGTCACTTAACTGACTGTGCCACCCAGGCACCCCCAGACAAGGAAACTTCTAGTCAGATCTCTAAATTCTACTAACTGGATAACAAATACTCAAACTGATTCCAGTGGGAGGAAGGAAGGAAAAACACAAGGCTGGACATTACATTCCTTTTACACACTCTACTTATATACATCGAAATATTTTTCACACATTTCTTTTATTCTCTACTCTCAAATGGTCAACTTGCCTACCAAGTGCTAAGGGGAACTCTGAGATGTCAACCTTTGGAAAAGTTCTGTGCAGAGCACATAGTTGTCATAGGTACTGTGGGGTGCTTGTATTGGAGGGAGGGAGAAACAGAGTTGGCTTTACCTCTTCTGGGGACATAAGGGATTCCTAAGAAATTATGGTAATGGGGAAAACTTCTGCCATAGACAGAATGTAGACTCTAAGTCCCTCTGGGAGCTAGTTACTTACTTATTTATTTGTTTGTCTGTTTAGAGGGAGAGAGAGCACAGGAGGGGGTGAGGTGTACAGGGAAAGGGAGAGAGAGAATCCCAAACAGGCTTCACGCTAAGGATGGAGCCTAAAGCAGGGCTCAATTCTTCAATCCCAGCAGAAACCAAGATCTCAACTTGAGTGGAAACCAAAAGCCAAAAGCTTAACCAACTGAGCCACCCAGATGCCCGTCTCTGGGAGCTTTTTAAACAGTAGGTGTATCTTCTGCTTTTTAAAAATCAGCCCCTTTGCAATTTCTTTGAGATATGAGCTATGTTTTCCACTCTTTTGTGGGGAACAGGGGGAACCACACCAAACAGCCTGAGTAAGGTATTTTATGTTTGATGAATACTCAAAAAAAGTTGCTGATTTTTCTGAACGTTTCTCCCCCTTAGAAAATGGATGAGTTCCTTTTATTCTTTAAACACTCATCATATTTATATGTGTTTCTATGACCAAGACAGAAGGAAGCACCTACCTGTCACATGAGGAGATTAAGATACACAAGTCCTAGTGAAGAAGGTATTTGAGACAGTCTTGGAAAGTTGCTCTCCTAGTGGAGGGGCTTCAGGCAACAAGGAAGATTAGGAGAAGAGATCCTAAGGTAGCCATGTGTTTTACACATTACCAGTTTATTAGGAGAAAATCTAAAAGGATTGTTAATCTATCACTATTAATAGAACTACCTTCTTTCTCCCTTACAAATCAGCATTTGTACTCTTGTTGTCATTCTTCCTAACAATCTCTTAGTCTTTGGTGTCCTGAGTGCATGGAAATACACTTCTTCCCCTCCCATCATCCACCATCTATAACTAATTATATTTTGACATAAAGGAAATGGACACTATTTAATAGACATCCTAAAGATTGAAAATATTTTTAAAAGCTCCATCTGAAAAAAACTGTGACAGAGAAGTATGAAGAAATTACTTTGTATTTATATTTTAACTTTACTTTCTATTAAATGTTATTTTGAAATATTATTTTCTGGAAAAGACAAATGAATGATAAAGTTCTTTTTTTAAGATTTTATTTATTTTGGAGAGAGAGCATGAGCAGGGGAGGGGAAGTGCCTACACAGGCCTGGATCTCACAACCCTGAGATCATGACCTGAGCTGAAATCAAGAGTTGGACACCTACCCAACAGAGCCACCCAGGTGCCCGCGAATGATAAAGTTCTTTTTATTTTTATTTATTTATTTATTTATTTATTTATTTATTTATTTATTTTAAAGATTTACTTATTTATGATAGACATAGAGAGAGAGAGAGAAGCAGAGACACAGGCAGAGGGAGAAGCAGGCTCCATGCCGGGAACCTGACGTGGGACTCGATCCCGGGTCTCCAGGATCGTGCCCTGGGCCAAAGGCAGGTGCTAAACTGCTGTGCCACCCAGGGATCCCTAAAGTTCTTTTTAAAAGAAGAAATTGCATAATAGAAATCTGTTAGAGCTATTACTAAAAAAAAAAAAAAAAAAAAAAAAAAGCTGTGAACCCATGAACAAATGCTTACAAATAAACACAAGTAATTGATGTAAATTAAAAACTCAGTCCTAGTTTCAAAGAAAGAATTGATAAAAGTAAAGTTAAAGAAATAAGGTTCCTTCCCACCCCTCTGTTTTATGGAGATATAATTGACATGTAACATTGTATTAATTTAAAGTGTACTACCTCAGGGGTTAAGCATCTGCCTTCAGCTCAGGTCATGATCCTGGGGTCCTAGGATTGAGCCCCACATCCGACTCCCTGCTCAGTGGGGAGTCTGTTTCTCTCTCTCCCTCTGCCCTCCACCCATTTGTACGCTCTCTCTCTTTCAAATAAATAAATAAAATCTTTTTTTTAAAAAAAAGGTTGTATTATTCAAGGTTCTCAAGGGAAACAGAACCAATGAGAGAGATAGATATATCCATATATATATAGATATAGAAACAGAACCAATATATATATATGAGATATATATACATATATATATTATATACATATATACATATGTATATATATATATTTAGAGAGAGAGAGAGAGAAGGAGAAAGAGAAAAAGAGAGAATGAGGAGAGAGAACATGATTGATTTTAAGGAATTGGCTGATGCAATTATGGGGGCTGCCAAGTTTGAAATCTGCAGGAAGGTTGGCTGGAAATAGGCTGAGTGTCTATGTTGCAGTCTTGAGGGAAATTCCTTCTCCTTCAAAAAACCTCAGTCTGTTTTTAAGGTCTTCAACTGACTGGAAGAGGCCCACCCACATTATGGAAGGTAAACCGCTTTACTCAAAGTCTACTGATTTAATTGTTAATCACATCTAGGGATCCCTGGGTGGCGCAGCGGTTTGGCGCCTGCCTTTGGCCCAGGGCGCGATCCTGGAGACCCGGGATCGAATCCCACGTCAGGCTCCCGGTGCATGGAGCCTGCTTCTCCCTCTGCCTGTGTCTCTGCCTCTCTCTCTCTCTGTGTGACTATCATAAATAAAAATAAATAAATAAATAAATAAATAAATAAATAAATAAAAATTAAAAAAAATAAAAATAAATAAATATTAATCACCTCTAAAAAAAATCTTTACAGCAACATCTGGACTGGCGTTTGACCAAACAACAGGGCTCCATAGCCTCACCACGTTGACACACAGAATGAACCACCATTACAAAGGTAGTCAAGAAGGAGTATTCTTCCTCTATTTCTTCTTCAGCTAAGGAAGGAAAAGAACTCTGAGTATTCAGGGGCGTGATCAGGTGCACTAAGAAGGGTCACCAAATTTATTCAAGATTGGCAGGCACCAGCCTAACACTATTAAAGTCTCAATGAAAGAAGTAAGTGCTTTTGGCACTCTACAAAGCTGCTGAAGGTCCCAGAACTGTGGCCAGGCCAGAATAAACACAATAAAAATATGCTCTCCTTTCTACTTAAATCAATCCCTAGAACTATACAGTGGTATGAAATGGGGCACTTTACTGGTCTGGGCACTAGTTTTGCTTTGGCTCAGTCAAGCCCCTTGGAATTTTTATACAGCTTCTCTCCCCGGTCCTCCCTGAGGTTCCCCAGTGCAGAGACAGCTACATGCTTAGGCCAAACTGCTCCATTGCTATTCACATATAAAGTTCACCTTGCAGATTTTCATCCTGAGGTCATTTATGAAGTTGACTATCTAATCATTTGGACTTCTTGTTTTTTTTTTTTTTTTAAGATTTTATTTATTTATTTATGACAGACACAGAGACATAGGCAGAGGGAGAAGCAGGCTCCCTGCCGGAGGTCCGATGTGGGACTCGACGCCGGGACTCCAGATCACACCCTGAGTGGAAAGTAGATGCTCAATCGCTGAGCCACCCAGACATCCCTCATATAGACTTCTTGATCTACCCGCAGAGGCTGAATTAATTTTTTCTAAATTAATATTTTTATTCCCCTATTGTAATGAAATCCAAGCCTCTCTGATGTAGAATTATGATAGAAAATTATTGATCTGCCACAAGCATTCTAGAGAGTGAAGGAAACACATGGCATTAACAATTTCTCTAAATTGAGTCCATTGAAGGAATCAGAGAAACCCTGTTTCTTTTATTTTTTTATTCAATTCTTTTTTTTTTTTTTTAAATTTATGATAGTCACAGAGAGAGAGAGAGGCAGAGACACAGGCAGAGGGAGAAGCAGGCTCCATGCACCGGGAGCCCGACGTGGGATTCGTTCCCGGGTCTCCAGGATCGCGCCCTGGGCCAAAGGCAGGCGCCAAACCGCTGCGCCACCCAGGGATCCCTATTTTTTTATTCAAAAATGGCTTTCAATCACAATCAGTTGGATAGGCCTTCCCATCCATATCTCTGATAATTCCCAATGACACCTAAGGAACTGCAAAGGAGACAGCGGTTAACTATCTGGGATGATGAGTAACAAAATCTGAATGCACCACCATTTCCCCCTCTGATTCTTTTTTCAGACCGTCTTCCATGACTCTCTTAAAACTCCATCTTTTTATTCTTGGAATCCAGGAGATAGAGAAAAACTCCCGGTGCCTTATTTACCATCTAATTCTTGTTAATGTTCCTTCTGCTAGAAAAGATGTTGAAAGTTAACAGCATCAATGTGGGTCTATAGTCAAGAATACTCTGTGGAAGATACAGAGAACAGTTTGGTGTTGCCAGAGATGGGAGGAAGGGCAAGTGAAGGTACAAACTGCCAGTTAGAAAATAAACAAACACATAAAATAAGTTATGTACAACAAGGCAACTAGAGTTAATAATATTATATTGCATATTTGAAAGTTGCTAAGAGAATACATTCTAAAAGTTCTCAGCACAAGAAAAAAAAATCTGTAACTATGTATGGTGGACAGAGGTTAACTAGTCTTATTGTGATCTTTCACAATATATACAGATATTGAATTATTATGTTGTACACCTGAAACTAATACAATGTATGTCAATTATGCCTCATAAAAAAAGAAATTTTAAAAAGAATATTCTATGGACAATAACTTACATGTATAAATTACTTTGTGATATACAAAGCACTTTCACAACCATCTATCTTATTTGTTCCTCTTAATACCTTAATATGGCAGGGATTGTTAGCTCAGATTTAAAGACAACATTGAGGCTCAAGGAGATTAACTGACCTGTTCAACGTCACAAGGTCAAAAGGTGATAGGAACCCAGGTCTTCCAAAACCCAGTTCACCGCATCACCACTATACTATACTGTCCTAATGAAATGAGTTCTTGGCTGTTAAATTTACCACTGCATGAGGTCTATATTGTAGAGGGAAGATATCACACAGATATCACACAGAAAATAATTATTGGTAAGCCTACAGAAAGAACCAGCAACAGAGGACTATAATTTTCTCAGTGGATTCTTTCAAAAATAAAAAAGAGGTGCTGTTACGCATAGTATAATGAATTTTAAAATGACTCTAGCACTCCTTCCCTTTTCCCTGTGACCTCATTCATTTTCTTAATCAGTTCTGAGATTGAATTTGCAATTCTGAGTTCTAATTGCCAGTTTGGATGGGTATGTTAATACCTTGCTATTCAAGCAGTAGCACATGGATGATAGATGGGTAACATGGGTAGCATTTGGGAACTTGTTAGAAATCCAGATTCTTAAGTCAGATTCTCACCTCAAAATTATTGAATCAGAATCTACATTTTATTTCTTTAAAGATTTTACTTATTTATTTGACAGAGAGAGAGAGCACAAGTAGGGGGAGTGGGATAAGGAGAAGCAGGCTCCCCTCTGAGCAGGGAGCCTGACACCCGACTGGATCCCAGAACTCCTGGATCATGACCTGAGCAGGGGAGCTTCTCAACCAGCTGAGCCACCTATGCTTCCTACAATCTACATTTTAAAAGATTCCCCAAGCCATTCATTTGCACTCTCAAGTTTGAGAAACATTGTTAATATATACTTGCAGATTTGTGTCAATATTATTCCGAAAGGAGGTGTCATACTAGCAAGTTCATTAACAAATAGAAAGTCTGGGCAGCCCGGTTGGCTCAGGGATTTAGCGCCGCCTTCAGTCCAGGGCATGATTCTGGAGACCCAGGATCGAGTCCCACATTGGGTTCCTGAATGGAGCCTGCTTCTCCCTCTGCCTGCATCTCTGACTCTCTCTCTGTATCTCTCATGAATAAATAAATTCTTAAAAAAAAAACACAAAAAAACAAATAGAAAGTCTGCTTCAGTTAATGAGTGTGTGAAATGACAGATAATCAGTCAATAAAAGATATGTGAAAATCAAAATGTTTGACTTAGGTTCGTGCTAAAACTATCAAGTCCAAATGACTGTAAGATATTAAATCATGACAGTTATCATATTAAAATGTACAACTTTCACTCCAAATAATTCCAATTAGCATAAGCAAAAAGTCTGGGGACCTTTCCATTTCCATATTCCCTTTACAAGCACAGAACAAGAAAATTTTACCATTTGTAAAGAAGGCCACAATCACCTAACCACCTATTTCTCTGCCCTGGCTAAATATGAAAATAACCTGAGAGGGCTTGACCACCAGACATTCTGATTTACTTATCTAAGATAGGACCTGGGTCCCCATGATTTGAATATACAGCCAGGGTTGAGAACCACTGACTACCCAATCCCTTCATTCCATAGATGAGGAAATTGGAGTTAATTAAAATGGTACCAATACAGTATATTTAAATAAAAAAATTTCTCATAAATAAGTAGTGATTTCTAAAACCTGAAACTCATTGATCAAGTGAAACTTAACTGTTCAGACAACTGTTTGCCATCTCTCCCTCTATTTTTTTTTTTTTTTTAAAGAACTAAAGGTCTTCCTTATCCTTGCATTAACTCTGTGAACATGGGTTAAGTCATCTAACCTTTCTTTGAAAAAATTGGGATCCCTGGGTGGCGCAGTGGTTTGGTGCCTGCCTTTGGCCCGGGGTACGATCCTGGAGACCCAGGGTTGAATCCCATGTCAGGCTCTCTGCATGGAGCCTGCTTCTCCCTCTGCCTGTGTCTCTGCCTCTCTGTCTCTCTCTGTGTGACTATCATGAATAAATAAATAAAATCTTAAAAAAAAAAAAAAGAAAAAATTACTAGCAAAATATTTACCCACAGGAGCCGACACAGGCAAATTTCAAAAGAATAAAACTTTAAATAACATGGTTGACTCCCATTTTAACTTGCTCTCACAGAATTTCAGCATGCATACACATAGTGAGAAGAGCTATTTTAAGTAGCTTACAAAATTAAAAACCAAACAATGATTAAAGTCTAACAAGTAATCTCTGCAACTAATAATACAGTATATGTTAAATTGAATTTAAATTTAAAAATTAAAAAATATATCAGAAGAAAAAGTATATCTACAGTATTTTAATATCATGAGTATAATTGGATCTATGCAGTTCAAACCTGTGTTGTTCAAGTCAACTGTAGTTAATGCCATTAAACTGTACACCTAAATATGGTTAAAATGGTAAATTATATGTTATGTATACTTAACCACAATAAAAGAAAAAATGGGGTTACTTAAGGTTCAAGCATCTAAAATAGGAGGATAAATCAAAGCCAGCCTTTGAAATATACTATTTTCATTTTACTTTTCCCTTATGACAAGATGTCAAATATATATAATTCACAAAAAAAACTTTATTAAAATTCAGTTCTTGCAATAAATGTGTGACTTGTTGAAAGTTACATTCCCTTCCTCTTAATTCCTTCCATCAACTACTGAATAAAAGTATTTCTAAAAATGCACATTAAAAAACTCTGAGAGGTAAACAGATGTTATGGTAATTTCCAATTTTCTGTAAAGGGCCAGATAGTTAATATCTTAGGCTTTACAGACCTTACCGTCTCTGTTGCAACTACCCAACTCTGCATTGTAGCATAAATGCAGTCATAGACAAAATGTAAATGAATGGACATGGCTATGTTCCAATAACACTTTATTTACAACGACAGGTGGCAGGCTGGATTTGACACAAGGCCACAGTTTACTTATCTCTGTAATAGAGTATGGAAGAAATGCCATGTGACTTCTAAAAGTAGGTCATAAAAGGCCCTACAGCTTCCACCTGGAACACTCCCGGGACATTCCCTCTTGGAACTTAGCCACCACCCTGTAAGAAGCCCAAGCCAGAAAGAGAAATTGGCTCTAGGTTAGTGATCTGGTCAACAGTCCTGGCTGAGCCCCAAGCCTTTGTGTCATCCCAGCCCAGGTGTTGGCATGTGACTGAAGAAGCCTCCTGATGATTCCAGTTCCCAGCTGTTCAAGTCACCACTCAACACTGAGTCTTCCTGGCTGAGGCCTTGGACAGAGTGGGACAAAGACAAAACATCCCTACCATGCCCCACAGAATTCTGTGAGGATAGTAAAACTGCTGTTTTCATGTTGCTAGATTTGGAGGTGGTTTATCATGCAGCAATATATAACTAGAACAGAGGATGACTAAAAAGCTCTTAAGATCACACACAAGGCTAAAAATCTCAAATAAAGAAAGCTAGAGTTAATAAACTAATTTGAAAATATTTTTGCTTTTTAAAAAAATATATGCTTGTAAGTGATAAATCAAGAAACTTGTAATATTCTTTTCATATGAATACTATAAACATCCTGGAGTAATACATGAAACATAGTTGCCAATTTGGGATTATCCTATGACAATGGCTTTATGGTTAGGTGATAAAACAAATCTGGGACTAGTTACCAACTAACCATTAAATATTTATGAAAATAGTAAGCAATTGGGATCAGCTAATTTAGTCCCATTGGCTAAACCAGTTTCTGTGTATGTGCAGAATGCTGAATGCTCAAATGTGCTATGGTTGCAGATCCCTTGTACATTATAGTGATACCAAATTTACAGAGCTAGTAGATACTAGAAAAGCTTTCTAATTTTAAGTAATATGATTTTTGTTCTAGTTGCAAGTAAATTATTGTATACATAAATATATATAATACATATATATAAATTTTATAAAATCTAACATGATAGATATTAATTAATGTTGAACTTCAGGGATACGTGGATTAACAATTTGCTAACAATTTGGTTATAAGTGGTTAAAGTCCAGACACCAGTCCCCCTGCCCTGATCCCACAAGGCCCTGGACTGTTGGATATGGTATAGTATCGGGATTGTCCTAAGAGGTACAGAGTATAGGTTGAAGCAAATGTGAAAGCATTGTTCTGAGGCACACACAAAATCAAGTCTGCAACAGAAGAGGCAAAAACCAGGTATAAGGTGAGGGTACAATCTTAAGCCACCAATATAGAATGAGTATTTAGAGAGAATCTAAAAACTCATTAGGGATATGTTTAGAGTTTCTGAAGCATAGCTGCAAGGATTTTTTCTAGGGAATTAAAATGGCTCTAAGACCAATTCCAGCATGTGTATGGAGGAGGTTCCTCCCACACCACTAAGCAATGCTCAGGACACCAGGTAGGTGTTCTACAGCTGAACTCAATTCTGAACTATCTACCTGGAAATAGCATCAGATTCTAAAGAGACAGATTGGGATCCCTGGGTGGCTCAGTGGTTTAGTGCCTGCCTTTGGCTCAGGGCATGATCCTGGAGTCCCAGGATCGGTCCCACATTGGGTTCCCTGCATGGAGCCTGCTTCTTCCTCTGCCTGTGTCTCTGCCTCTGTGTGTGTGTGTGTCTCTCATGAATAAAAAAAAAAAAAAAAAAAAAGACTGTTTAAAAATAAATAAAAAGACCTCTGTCCCAAAAGACTACCCTCCATGTCAGAAGCCAATTACAAGCTCATGTTGTTGTTTTTTTTTTATGACTTCATTTATTTATTCATGAGAGACACACAGAGAGAGCAAGCTCATGTTTACACCTGTGCTATAGACTGGGGGTTCCAAAGATCCACTCCTTGGATTTCAGATGCCAGTTGCAAGTCCACATTGTTAGCTCTGCTTCTTAGCAACAGGCTATAAATCAGAGGCTCTCATGACCTCTACCCTTTCAGCTTTAACTTATTAGCCAGAGTGGCTCACAGAACTCAAGGAACCATTTACATACACTTACTAGTTTAATATAAAAGGATATGACAAAGGCTACAAAATGAACATCCAGATGGAAGAAATGTTTAGGGCAAGGTATATGGCAAGGGACACAGAGCTTCCATGCCCAGCCTGGGTGTGCTACTCCCAGCACCTCCAAGTGTTCATCAACCTGAAAGCTGTCCAGATTCTGTCCATTTCCAGGTTTTTATGGAGACTTCATTACATAGGCATGATTAATTAAATTATCAGCCAATGGAGATCAATTCAACCTCCAGTCCCTCTTCTCTCCAGGATATATGAGGGTAGGACTGAAAGTTCTAAACCTCCCAATCACAGAGTTGTTTTTCCTGCCAACCAGCCCCATTCTTAGGTGACCCGGGGGTGTTCCAAAAGCCACCTCATTAACATCACAAGAGGCCTCTTTATCTCACTCACCGCTTAAGAAATTCCAAGGGTTTTAGAAGTTCTGTGCTGGAAACAGGACAAAGACCAAATACCTATTTCTTATTATAATTTATAGTATCACAGGAAGGAAGCCATTAAAAGATGATATAGCTTTAAAAAAAAAAAGGACGATATTGCTTCCTGAAATTATGGATTCATTCTTGCACTCACTTACTCTGATGGGTCTCATGCCCAGTACCCTTATTAACCTCCTAAGGTTAAATCTTTGCAACTAATTGTTATCCAGGAATATTCTACACTTTGCCAGCCTTTAACAAATAATAAGAGTATAGACAAACCAGCTATTGGTGAAACATCAACAGCAAAGTGAAGAATCAAACTATTGGTCTAGAACATGATTTCTTACAACTTTGGCACTACTGACATGCAGATGGCACATCTGACATAATTCTTTGATTTGGGGCTGCCCTATGCACTGTAGGATGTTTAGTAGCGATTCCTGGCCTCTACCTATTGTCAATAGCATTTCCCACCTCAAGTCATGACGATAAAAATGTCTCCAGATGTTGCTAAATGCCCTCCAGGGACAAAATTGCCCCCAGTTGAGAACCCCTGGACTAGAAATATAATTATCCATGTGGTGTTCTTCCTGCTTCTTTTCTTAGAATACATGCCAGGGGATTACTACTGGGGGAGGTTGTGGTTATTTTTTTGGTAATAAGCTTAAAGCATTTCCTGTTGGACTGAGGACCTCAGTTCCTCAGGTGTAAGTGACCAGAGGCCTCCCTCAGTTCCTTGCCACACTGACTTTTTTATGGGATGGCTCATAAGAAGATTGTTGACTTCATCAGAACAAGGAACTAAGAGAACAAGAGAGACTGCAAGCAAGACCAAGTCAGTCTTTTGTAACCTAATCATGAAAGTGATATTCATCATTTTTGCCTTATTCTGTTCATTAGAATTCAAACCTCATTCTGTTATTGTTATTCACCAGGGCCAGCCCACATTCAAACAGGGTCACTGGGGGCCAATTTAGAAGCCTGACTACACCAGGATGCAAGGGAGGTAAATTAAAAATATATATATTTGCATATATATCTATGCATATGCATTTGCATATATATCTTTTGTCTAAAAAGGTCTTTTTTCTACTCTCCTATTTAGTCAACAGTTAGGCATAGAATTAATTCTAAGTTGAGGGTGCTGGGCTGGCTCTCCTCCCCAACCCTACTGAGGGTAGGCTACTCTGAGAAGATAGGAAAGGGAGAGCTGTGCCTGTAGGCCAAGGACACCTAACTCCTTCATAACTCCCAATGTGCACAAGAAAGAGTCAGACCTGGTCTCCTTCAGGTTCCGAGGTGCCAGGCCAAATACATCAGTAGGTGAAGAATTACAGAAAAGCACACTTAAAAGATAAAACTTAGAAGAGACAACATTATTGGTTACTTACTAAACACTTTGAGACCCCCTATGATCTGCAGAATTTGTCCTCACAGGACAAATTTTTTTCTTACAAGTCATCCAAACAATCTGCATGATAGACACAGAAAATGAATAAAAGAATTGAATGAAGATGAAATCAGGACACTGACACATAAAAACAAAAACAAACAAGAAAAAAATTGACAAAACTTCTGCCCAGGAATAAAACAATAAAGACACAACAGTGATGCTTCGAACCCCAAAGCAGGAGGTAAAGAACTGGATGAAGACATTTCACATTTAATCCTTGAAGAGAAGGAAAACAATACCTAAAATCCTTATTTGAAATTTTGATTCTTTTTTTTTTTTTTTTTTTTATGATAGTCACAGAGAGAGAGAGAGAGGCAGAGACACAGGCAGAGGGAGAAGCAGGCTCCATGCACCGGGAGCCCGACGTGGGATTCGATCCCGGGTCTCCAGGATCGTGCCCTGGGCCAAAGGCAGGCGCCAAACCGCTGCGCCACCCAGGGATCCAAAATTTTGATTCTTATGTAAACAAAATCTGCCTTTGGATGGACCAGAGGCTGATGAAACCCCATAAACTCTCTAAGCTCCTGATAACTTTCAAGCATTGCTGATGTGAGGGATAAATTCTGGTGAAGAGGTCCTGAGAAAGCACTTGGAGACCGTACGCACTAACAAGTTCCACTGGAAATAGCACAGTCAGATGAGAGATCTGTGAGTGCTGCGTTTCGGAAGAAACCATCAGGGAAGTGAGACTCACTGCTTTCTTTTCTTTTTCTTTTTCTTTTTTTTTTTTTAAAGATTTTATTTATTTATTCATGAGAGACACACAGAGAGAGGCAGAGACACTGGCAGAGGGAGAAGCAGGCTCCATGCAGGGAGCCTTACATGGGACTCGATCCGGAGTCTTCAGGATCACACCCCCGGCTGCAGGAGACCCTAAACCACTGCACCACCGGGGCTGCCCGACTCACTGCTCTTTCATGGTCACTGGTGACATATGGACAAAGCAGGGGAACGAACACCCACCTGTGTTGGTGAGGTTGGTTGATGAATCCACACCAGGGAGAAGAAGTTGTGGGCGTCTTGCCTTAGGAAGCAAATGCAGAAATTTTGATTGTGTAATTTCATACCATAATAACCAAGAAATGGGAACTAAATATGGAATACTGTTGTGGCCAGGAGTGCCATACGTCCAGTAGATTTGCATCAAAAATGAGTTGCTTCGAGTAATCGGAGCTTCTTCCTGACGTGCCCCTCTCCCGCTTTCGTGGTTTCCTCACAGCATGGCCCCCCAAGCGCCAGTCCTCGCTCGCACCTCAAACGAAGAAACCGAGGCTGCCTCCGGCCCCCAAGCCGCAGGAGACGTCGACCTCTCAGCACTTGCCGAAGGGAGAAAAAGAACAGCAAGAAGCAATTGAACATATTGATGAAGTACAAAATGAAATAGACAGACTTAATGAACAAGCCAGTGAGGAGATTTTGAAAGTAGAACAGAAATATAACAAACTCCGCCAACCATTTTTTCAGAAGAGGTCGGAATTGATCGCCAAAATCCCCAATTTTTGGGTAACAACATTTGTCAACCATCCACAAGTGTCTGCACTGCTTGGGGAGGAAGATGAAGAGGCGCTGCATTATTTGACAAGAGTCGAAGTGACAGAATTTGAAGATATTAAATCAGGTTACAGAATAGATTTTTATTTTGATGAAAACCCTTACTTCGAAAATAAAGTTCTCTCCAAAGAATTTCATCTGAATGAGAGTGGTGATCCATCGTCAAAGTCCACTGAAATCAAATGGAAATCTGGAAAGGATTTGACGAAACGTTCAAGTCAAACGCAGAATAAAGCCAGCAGGAAGAGACAGCACGAGGAACCAGAGAGCTTCTTCACCTGGTTTACTGACCATTCTGATGCAGGTGCAGATGAGCTAGGAGAGGTCATCAAAGATGATATTTGGCCAAATCCATTACAGTACTACTTGGTTCCTGATATGGATGATGAAGAAGGAGAAGGAGAAGAAGATGATGATGATGATGATGAAGAAGAAGGATTGGAAGATATTGATGAAGAAGGAGATGAGGATGAAGGTGAAGAAGATGAAGATGATGATGAGGGGGAGGAAGGAGAGGAGGATGAAGGAGAAGATGACTAATGGAACACTGATGGATTCCAACCTTCCTTTTTTAATTTTCTCCAGTCCCTGGGAGCAAGTTGCGTCTCTTTTTCCCCCCCCCCCCTCCTCTTGTGCTCATTCGCCCTGTTTTTTGAAGTCTCTTTTCTCTCCCTTTATACCATTGTTCTCAACTTATTTTGGGGGGAAATACTTTGAGCAGAATACAGCGGGAAAAGAATCTCTACCCCTTTCTGTTCCAAATTCATTTTTATTCCTTCCTGTCTCAACAAAAACTTTATGGAATCAACACCACCGTGCTCCGTGGGAAAAAAGAAAAACCTTCTGCTCCCTTAGCTCTGCTGGAAGCTGGAGGGTGCTAGGCCCCTGTGTAGTAGTGCATAGAATTCTAGCTTTTTTCCTCCTTTCTCTGTATATTGGGCTCAGAGATTACACTGTGTCTCTATGTGAATATGGACAGTTAGCATTTACCAACATGTACCTGTCTACTTTCTCTTGTTTAAAAAAAGAAAAAAAAAACTTAAAAAAATGGGGTTATAGAAGGTCAGCAAAGGGTGGGTTTGAGATGTTTGGGTGGGTTAAGTGGGCATTTTGACAACATGGCTTCTCCTTTGGCATGTTTAATTGTGATGTTTAACGGACATCCTTGCAGTTTAAGATGACACTTTTAAAATAAAACTCTCCTAATGATGACTTGAGCCCTGCCACTCGATGGGAGAATCAGCAGAACCTGTAGGATCTTATTTGGAATTGACATTCTCTATTGTAATTTTGTTCCTGTTTATTTTTAAATTTTCTTTTTGTTTCACTGGAAAGGAAAGATGCTCAGTTTTAAACGTTAAAAGTGTACAAGTTGCTTTGTTACAATAAAACTAAATGTGTACAAAAAAAAAAAATGAGTTGCTTCAAGACTTTTAGAGGAATGGCCCTAAGCTCTCTACACACTCTGCTCTTCCTGTGCCTTAAATAAAGTGGTTGGCAAAATCAGTGCCTGTTATGGGAGTATCTGTTGTATTGGGAACAATTGAGGAAGGTTTGTTCTTTCACCCATCATTCACTGCAACTCTTTCAAAATGTGACAGTGTAATTTCTGTCTTTTCTCAGAATAATGAAGAAAAGAGTAATGAGCTGAAGGAAAATTGTCATTATCCAATGGAGAGACAAGCATGATGTTTTTGAAAATTTAATAGATTTCCTGCAAGCATTTGTTTTATGTTTGGATGGTATAAATTAAAACATAAATATTAGATGGAATAACTATGGCTGCTAAGAATCTGTCCCTCTGCTGCACTATCAACAGATTTTTATTTTATTTTTGTCATTGTTGTTCTTAAAAATATCCTATCTTAACCTTTAAAAAAATGTCTTATCTTTTATAAGAGCCATTGGATAAAATTCCCATAGGACACATCTTAGATGTTTTCTTTGCAGCTAGCAGCTTGACTGCAGTGTTGCATTCACTAATGAGGTGATGAAAAACATTAAAACCTACATGGATTTTGGTTGGAGGAAGCCATAAATTTGATAACCAACTTGATATTCAAATGAAACTCCCTGAGACATTCCACAGAGCTCAGCAAGGTAAACTGGAATCTCAGCTAATCTCTAAGAATTACTATAAAGGATCCCTAAGTTTTTCAACAGTGGAAGACATTACTCAGGAACCTAAAGAACAATAGAAAAATACCCCCAAAGCTATAAACACTGATCTCAGGTACTGTCTGTCATGGGACAGCTCAAATTCAATATATCAGAGAAACACCAGCTGACTTGTACAAACGTGATTTAGCCAATCCTGGTACACTCTCAGCCCAGCTTCACTGGTAGAAAATCATGTAGAAACACAGAGGGAAAGAGGTAGAACTCGCATCCACTGCTTAGGAAGCCGTCCATCAGCCTGACCTCAAATTTATTCTAATGTTTACGCATTCCTAAAAGTCTTATGTATTCTTCCTATGACGAAGGTTGAAAATGAGTGCTGTGAAAATGCTCAAAAGCATCTCAAAAGCATTCCAGAATGCACCTCAAAAGCATTTGATGGAATGAAGGCCAAGTAACTTGGCTTTGCTTAACATAAACTCTTACATAAAACATGATCTGGATTTAATGGTAGACACATATATCAAACTCTATACAAACAAGTCAATGATTCCTAGAGGTAATTCATAAACCATAAAAAAGTACCTAAGAGAATGTTAAAAAATTGATTTTCTCCTGGGACACTCAGTGGCTCAGTTGGTTTAGCATCTGCCTTTGGCTTATGTCATGACCCCAAGGTCCTGGGATAGAGCCCCACATTGGGCTCCCTGCTCAGTGGAAAGCCTGCTTCTCACTCTGTCCTACCCCTCCCCCTCCCTGCCAATGCTCTCTCTCAAATAAATAAAGTCTTTTTAAAAAAATATTTTTTTCTTTATTTATTTATGATAGTCACAGAGAGAGAGAGAGAGAGAGAGAGAGAGAGGCAGAGACACAGGCAGAGGGAGAAGCAGGCTCCATGCACCGGGAGCCCGACGTGGGATTCGATCCCGGGTCTCCAGGATCGCGCCCTGGGCCAAAGGCAGGCGCCAAACCACTGCACCACCCAGGGATCCCCAATAAGTAAAGTCTTTAAAAAAAAAAAAAGGTTTTCTCCTATATTTAATATTTGGTGGAAAAGTTGTAAGGTGTATATAGGCCATTTAATCACTGAATTTCTTTGCCTATACACCTCTTATTGAATACATTAGGCATTGATAATATATCTATGTAAACAACCTGTTTTAATGCTCACACCTTGAAGATTTATCTGTTCTTCCAGGAGATAATATTGCAAGTATGTTGTTTCATTTCTGCGTGATCTCTGGTTCTGGCACTCTAAAAAAATGTGAAATGTTTAAAGTCATTTTGGATATAGCATTTATTATCACTGTGGATCTAATTGTATTGAGTTGTCACTTCTTTGAAGGAATAAATTTGGAGGACGTATAGGTGGAAAGAATAGATTTTATAAAATATTACAATAAATCTCACAACTGACCTTTGACTATAAGGGCTTTAAGTATAATGTTAAAGATTTGTAATGTACACTTAATAGGAGTATCAGAGAGAGAGAAACTATGAGCTCACTAAACAAGAGTGTCAGTACAGGTTTTGTCTTTATCATGTGAACTTAAAGGAACAAGTTACAGTTGAAGTTCAAATGGAAGAACCTGCCATTCTTGTTCCATATCTGGTTGTTGCTATTTATTACTTTGTTAAGCTATACCTTCCTGAATCTTAAGCTTTTAAGCAAGTATATATTAAATACTACTGTGTCATGATCGAACTAAAATCAGAGACCACGGATCCTAAGAATTGATTTATTTTCTTCTGTCTTTTTCTGTGGCTGTATCTACTTCTTCATCTTGACTTGAAAAAACTTACAAAAATAAGAGTTTTGTGGTTTATCTATGCTTATGACAGAAAATATGACTATTGATTTTAGTGAGGAAAACCAATTTCATTTCAATCTAACTAATAAGTATTTCCTCTTATTTCAGTGAAATGTGGGTTTGGTTTTTTCAAATTTTCTTTTTATTTTATTTTTGAAAAGATTTTTATTTATTTATTCATGAGAGACAGAGGCAGAGACACAGGCAGAGGGAGAAGCAGGCTCTGCTTCTGAGCCCCGGTGGCCCAGCGGTTTAGCGCTGCCTTCAGCCCAGGGCGTGATCCTGGGGACCTGGGATCGAGTCCCATGTCCGGCTCCCTGCGTGGAACCTGCTTCTACCTCTGCCTGTGCCTCTGCCTCTCTCTCTGTGTGTGTTTCTCATGAATAAATAAATAAAATCTTAAAAAAAATCATATCAATAGATGCAGAAAAAGCATTTGACAAATCCCACACCCAATCTGATAAAATCTATCAGAAAATTAGGAATAGAGGGAAGCTTCCTCAACTTGATAAAGACCATCTACAGAAACCTATAACTAACATCATATTTAATGGTGAGAACTAGAAGCTTTCTGACTAAGATCAGGAGCAAGGCAAGGATGTCCCTTTTCACCACTCCTTTTCCTTTTAGTTCTTACTAATGCAATACAGAAAGACAAGGAAAAAGAACATAAACAAATTCGGAAGGAAGAAATAAAACTGTATTTGACAGACAAAGTGATTGCTATATAGAAAATCTGAAAGAATCAACAGAAAAACTCCTGGAACTGTCAAGCAATTATATAACAAGGATGTAGATACAAGATTAGTATACAAAAAGTAATCACTTCCCTCTATACCATCAATGAAGTAGTGGAATTTGAAATAAACCAAGGTTCTAAATGGCTATGCAATTATTCCAAAGTCATTAATTTACTAATTATTTTCCACACTGATTTGGAATGATCCCTGCATCATACACAAAATTCTCATATACATTTCCATTTTTAGATTCTCAATACTATTCCATTTAAGTGTAGAGTCCTGCATTAAATAACAAACTGTTTTTATCATTATAACTTTATGATCAAATATCTAATTGATCATAACTAATAACTAAATAACTAATGTATTAGTTACCTATTGCTGCATAGTAAATTACCCCAAAAGGTAGACTCTTAAAACAACATTTATTATATCTTACACAATTTCTAAGGGCCAGGAATCTGGGATTAGTTTAGCCAGGTAGTTCTGGTTGTCTCTCACAAGGTTGTGGTGGGGCTGCAGTTATTTTAAGGCTGGACTGGGGTTGAAGGATCCATCTCTAAGCTCACTCACATTGTTGACAGACATCAGTTCCTTACTTGATGCTGGCCAGAGGTTTTAGTTCCCTGCTATGTAGGGTCTCTCCATAGGGCTGCTCACAGCATTGCAGCTTGCTTCCTCCAGGGGAGAAATTGGGGAGTGGGAGGGTATCCAAGACAGAAGCCACAGTCTTTTATAACTTAATCTTGAAAATGACATACCATTAGTTTTTTCATAAGCTACTAGTCAGATCAACATTGGTTTAATAGGGTTTCAGATTTAACAACAACAACAAAATAGTATTCTCAGTTAAACTTGATTTTCAGATAAACAACAAAACTTTTTATTATAACTATGTCCCTTGCAACTAAAGATACACTTATACTAAGAAATACACATTGCTTGTCTGAAATTCAAATTTAATTTGGCATTCTATATTTCATCTGTCAACCTTATAATGGTACAGTGTGGGAAGAGTAACAAAGGGTGTGAAAACCAGAAGACAGAGATCATTAGACTCCATCTTGGAAACTGGCTACCAGAGCTAAGTCTTCTAAGTCTTTATTATTTATTATTTTTATTTATTTTGCTGATCAATTTCATGTAATTACTTTCTAGTTGAGCTGAAAATCAAGTTGCCAAAAAAATGCAGTTATCATTTTTATTGGGATTTCATTGAACCCATAGATCAATGAAGAAGAAATACATATATTCATAGTACAGAGTCTTCTGATTAGGACTTATTTAACCCTCTACTAAGCTTTATATTTTTCTTCCTCTAGATCCCGTATATTTCCTGTTAGGGTTTGTTGTTATTGTTGTTTTGATTTGTGATTGCCATCATTTTACCTACGATATTTTTGAACTGGTTGTAGTTGAAATATGAAAATGCTACTGATTTTTATACATTTATTTTGTAAGACTGCCTTATCAAATATTCCTATTATTTCTAATAACTTTTAAAAGCTGATTCTCTTAGGTTTTCCAGGTATATTATAATGTTGCCTGCAAATAATGATAATTTTCCACCTCCTTTTCAGTATTTAAACCCCTTATTTTTTGTTCTTTTGATTGATTACACTATAAAGCAGTTATAATTTTAAAAAATGATTTATCCATTTATTTCAGAGAGAGAGCATGAGTGGGAGGAGGGCAGGGATCAGAGGGAGAGGGAAAGAGAGAATCCCAAGCACATTCTCCGCTGATCATGGAGCCCAGTGCTCAATGGCTCAATCCCATAACCCCAAGTTCACAACCCAAGGTGAAATTAAGAGTCAAATGTTCAACCGACTGAGCCACCCAGGCACCCCCCCACTTTTTTTTTAATTAAGTAGACTCCACTCCGAGTGCAGAGCCTGACATCAGGACCTGAGCTGAAATCAAGAGTTAGGTCACCCAACCAACTGAGCCACCCAGGTGCCCCAAGCAGTTTATTGTTTTAATGAGGAAAAACTTGGGAAAGTTTTTTGTTTTTTTTTAAAGATTTATTTATTTGAGAGAGAGAGAGAGAATACGATCAGGGGAGGGGCAGAGGGAGAGGGAGAACCTCAAGCAGACACTCTGCTAAGCAGGGAGCCCCCATATGAGGCTCAATCCCACAACCCCAAGATCATGAACTGAGCAGAAACCAGGAGTCACTTAACTGACTGAGCCACCCCAGGTACCCCTAGAAAAAGTCTTCAGAACTGAGGGACAGTAATATTACTGTCATTTTATTATTTACACACATTAATATTACACATTTTATTATTTAGGTTATTTAGGTTGAGGTGTAAATGTGCTATGATGTTTCTAAACTACCCTCCCCAAATGCAGTAAACCAAAATTTGCTACATAAAACTTTCTAGAATTTTAGTTTGTTTAAATATCCCATACTGCATTGCTTTGAAAGAACTTACAACTGAGTCTGGCTTCCAGATGGCAGCCTGACTTTTTCTTTACTTAACATTTCAGGTAAAATGTTCAAGGGGGACTTTTCATAGTACTTTAGCCATATCACTTCCCAAAGAATTTACTACACAATAAGCTTTGGATGAGAATCACACAAGTAAAGATAAATAAGAACAAAGTCTTCTGAAAATCCAGAATACAGGCCACAGCACAGATATAATATAACCTAATAGGAGAAGGAAAGACAAGGAATGAGAGACTCAGCTCTCAGAGGAATGCTACATCCTTTGCCAGGCATTGGCATCCAATTTTTTTTTTTTTTGGCTGCCATTCTTTAATAACAGCTGTTAACAATCTCTTGAGCACTAGGAGTGTCAGATTTCTTTACCCGATAAATGCTTAGGAATAACAATCTGATGGGAAGGGGAAGCTACAGGACTTGTCTTAACTTCATGTTACTTCTGCATAGTAAGCACACTGTTTTTACTCAGACAACAATAAAAACAATGTGTTTTCTAAAAATGGTTTATTTGTAATTCTTAAACTTTTTTTCTTTTTATATATTAATTATGATTCTGAAGGAGGGTTGTGGAGCTTGTGAAAACTGGAGTGGCGAGCTAAAGCTCTCCTAGGTCATTCCTTTAAATATATCATTACCGAGGCTATAAAATAGCACTGTTCTACACTGTATGAAAGTATGAAGTTGGGATCCCTGGGTGGCGCAGCGGTTTGGCGCCTGCCTTTGGCCCAGGGCGCGATCCTGGAGACCCGGGATCGAATCCCACGTCGGGTTCCCGGTGCATGGAGCCTGCTTCTTCCTCTGCCTGTGTCTCTGCCTTTCTCTCTCTCCCTCTCTGTGACTATCATAAATAAATAAAAAAAAAATTAAAAAAAAAAAAGAAAGTATGAAGTTTAAAAAGACAGAATCCTTCCCTTCAAAAAACCACAGTCCAAAGGTGCAAGCAAACAGGTACAGAGAAAATGCAGAGTGAATCAAAGGAGGCGTGTGGGGTAACTGTTGATTATAAGCACAGCACAAAATAATCAACCTCTAGGATACAAATGAAAACACTGCAGGCTAAGTAGATTTTAAATTTTGCCTTAGGAACGCCTGGGTAGCTCAGTGGTTGAGTGTCTGCCTTTGGCTCAGGGTGTAATCCCAGAGTCCTGGGATTGAGTCCCACATCAGGCTTCCTGCATGGAGCCTGCTTCTCCCTCTGCCTGTGTCTCTGCCTCTCTCTGTGTCTGTCATGAATAAATAAATAAAATCTTTAAAAACACACAACTTTGCCTTAACACTGTGTTGATAATGGCAAAATATTCCCGTGCAGTAGGGTATGTGCCTTTTTCTAACACACCTGTTGATATAGTCCTAAACTGTGATGAGTTTGGAGAGGCACCTACTCCCAGCCCACAAGTTATGCAACAGCTTTTTGGGAAATAGGTAATACAAGGTATTTCAAGTCCTATGGAGAGTCTGACTGAGGTCTGAAGTATGAAAAATGATCCAGATGGAGCGGTTTCATTTCAACAGACATTTATTGAGTTCAGGTACTATGTTGGGGACGAAACGTGGTCTCTATCTTCAGAGTCAAGGGAAGAAATTTTCATCTCTGTCATCTCAAAATCACACCAGGATCTTACCTGCACATAGCAACTAGAGAGGATCCATCAGCATAAGTGGTCTTGCATTTCTAGAAGCTTCTTGTCTTTATGTATCCTCCTCCTGAACAGAGCGCGCTCACACACACACACACACACACAAAATGTAAAAGGTGCTCTGCCCTGTTTTTTGTTTTGTTTTAAGATATTATTTTTAAGTAATCTCTACATCCAACATGGGGCTGGAACTCACAAACTCAAGATCAAGGGTTACATGTTCTACTGACTGAGCCAGCCAGGCACCCCTGTCCTGTTTTCTTTAACTCTTCAACGCCCAGCTCAAAAAACAAAAAACTCTGAAAATTTAAGCTGATTTTGCTATTGCTCAGTAGGAGAAATGAATCAACAGCAATTTTTAACTAAATGAATGCCAACCAAAAGCCAATTTAAACCAAATATGCCAGTCCAAACCATTCTACTGGGAAGTAGACTGGTGCAAACTCCATCCTAGCCTGGTTAAGTGACATCCACCAGAACCCAAATGCCTAGGGAGGAGCAATTTAATTAACATTTTTCACTGAAATCTTGATTCTTATCTATCATCCTATCCTCTAAAATCTTTCTCTACCCAAGTCTTCTCTACCTGAAAAAATGCCAATCCATGCACCCAGCCACTTGCTCAATCCAGAGATGTTAATGCATCTGCTCTCTGACCTCTTGCATCCAATGACCAAGTCCTATCAGTTCTATCTAACTCCAATACATCTTGAATGCATCAACTTCTTTTTCCCCTAACACCATCCTAATCCAAGTCATCTGTATCTCCCACTTACACAATTGGTCTGCTTACTTTCCATCCTGGCCTCTATCAAATTCCTCAGATAGATATGTGATTGAACTTGTGGGGTTGTTTTGCATATTTGGAATGTAAGCTCCTTGAAGACAAAGACCATGTCTGATTTTTTTCCCCTGGGTTATTGCTAATACCTAGCATATAGTAGGCATCAATGAGACTTGAGAGAATGAATGCATGGATGCTTTGTAGAATTCCTGCATATAGGAGTCTTCCTTTGTAAAACAGTTAAAGCTCAGGGTCAATTCTCTTAAGTCTTTTTTTCCCCTCAGAGCCTCACAAACCAATTCCTCAAAGATAATTGAGTCTTTTTTCTTCCTTCAGGCAGATTGTATGGTGACCTTTTAGCAGAGCCTTTTAGGAAGAAATCAGGAGTGAGAGCTCTGATAGAGCAAGACTAAATGGAAATAATCCAAACTAAGCCTACCTCTTTTCTAAATCTTTGGAAAGAAGTGGAGAAATTGTTCTAAAACCCCATTTTAGAAATAGAGCTTTTGAGGCAATACTGCCACCTGGTGGCAATAATCTGCGGGCAACCAAGAACTTTTCCTTCCCCCTTTGCCTTAGATTCATCTAAATGTTTCTGAAATTTCACAATTTTGATTTTAGCTTTGGAATGAGTCTCTTTTGATCCATCGTGCCTTCTATTCTGGAAATGTATGTCCTTCAGTTCTGGGAAGTTTCCTGGAATTACTTCTTTGATATTTTTCTCATCATTTTCCCTGTTCTCATTTTGTTTGGAATTCCTGTAACTTGAATATTAAATCTCCTGAATTGATCTTTTTTAACTTTTTTATCCCTTTTCTCCCACTTTCCCCTCTGCTTTTTTTTGTGTTTTTTTTTTTTTTAAAGATTTCATTTACTTACTCATGAGACACACACAAAGAGAGGCAGAGGCATAGGCAGAGGGAGAAGCAGGCTCCCTGTAGGGAGCCTGATGCAAGACTCCTTCCTGGGACCCCGGGATCATGACCTGAGCCAAAGGCAGATATCTGCTTAACCACTGAGCCACCCAAGTGCTCCTGTGGGGTTTTTTGCACTACTTTTTAAGAAGTGATGATTTTGGGTTTACTAAAATATGGCTGAAAAACTTGCTGATAAAACAAAACTGAGTTTATTCCTACTAACTTGACAGCCTACTAGTAGCCTCTCAGACAGAGAAAGGCAAAGTTGAGATATTTGTGAGGTTTTGAAGTCTGGTTTAAGGCAGGTCTTTCAATGCTACCACTTGATTAAGATTGAACAAAGATAGTTCAGGGATGGAGGACACGGCAAGCAAGGATTTTGAGATGAGGGATCAAAGATACTTTTTTTTTTTTTTTTTAAGATTTTATTTGATAGAGCTAGAGAGAGCATGACCTGGGAAGGGGTGGAGGGAGAGGGAGAAGTAGACTCCTCACTGAGCAGGAAGCCAGACTAGGGGCTGATTCCAGGACTTTGGGATCATGACCTGAGCTGAAGGCAGAGGCCTAACTGAGCTACCCAAGTGCCCCAGGATCTGGGAGTCTTCAGGAATAAACTGATGCTATTGGTGCTAACCAGTTTGATTCTCATTTTAAATAAGCTTCCTAGGGAATGAAACTCCCAGGGCAGTTATTTACATCTTCATTGCCCTGTGAAGGAGTGCCCTGTAATAGTAAAGTTATACTGCCAACAAGATTGAAATAGAAGTTCTATAAAGGTAACAGTAAGTTGTGTGAGTATAGCTGGTTACAGTTTTCAGGCGTTTCCTCACCTTATTTTCCTTCCTTTTTGTCGAATTCTTCATTTCTACTATACTATTTTCAATTTACAAACACATTTTTTTCTTTCTGAATGTTCCTTTTGAATGTGTTCTTTCCTTTGTGGGACAAGGATATCTACAAGGATAGGCAATAGGGTTTTTAAAACAAGTTCTCCTACCAATTTCATAGCCTCTATTTTCTCTGAGTTCCTTTTTGTTCATTTTGGTTTCTCTTCTGCTGGAGGCTTTCCTTGATTGTCTGAGGGCAACCCTTGGCTGTCGGAGTGAGGCCTTAGCAGGGATGAGGTAGGGTAGGAGGTTGGGCTGGTCAACGGAGGATGATTTTTTTAGAATTGCAGGATTTTGCCCCTCTTGGGCTGGAAAGTTTTCCTAGTGAGAAATTATCCAATCGGCTGTGGATGGAGGAGGGAATGGAGTAAGCCTGGTTGCCAGTACCCTCAGAGCTGAGTTGGAAGCAGGGGCTGATAGATCTTGCCATCTAATATTGCCTTTTGTTTAATTCCCATTTTTAGTACAGTATCTCTGTCCTCAGCGATGCCTCATATTTTTTCTCAATCATACTCCCCCTGTCAGAGGTATCTAGTACCTCCAACATTTAAGCTCCCCTAGGGGTTCTGAAAATTGGCTTGCTCTATTTCCCCTACTAAGAGCTTAGTGAGCTACTACTCTGCAAAATCAGCCCCCACACTTGTACCTGCTTTATAACTTCCAAAATGTGGTTGCTGTCATCTGTTCACCACCAAATTATGCATTTGAGCTTATTGTCTCTTTAGAGGACTTTGGATAAGCAGTAGAGATAAATGAATGTGTTCAGTTGATCATATTTAAATAGGAATCTGCTTTATATTCCTAAAGTCCCCTCTAATTCTAAATTCTGTTATTTTAAGTGCATTTTCATTAAAGCAAGAATAACATAGGTGGGAATGATATTGAAGCAAGTGCAACTCAGGAATTTCATGTCTAAATGTATTAGGAGAAAAAAGGTAATTGGTTTTTCTTTTCAGTAATCAATTTGAGGAACTTCAAGGAAGAGGCAAATTTTGAGGGACTATTAACATGATAAGAAATGTACATCTTGGGACACCTGGGTGGCTCAGCAGTTGAGTGTCTGCCCTTCAGCTCAGGTCGTGATCCCTGAGTGATCCTGGAGTCCTGGGATCCCCATCAGGTCCTCAGCAGGGAGCCTGCTTCTCTCTCTGCCTGTGTCTCTGCCTCTCTCTGTGTCTCTCATGAATAAGTAAATAAAATCTTTCAAAGATATAGGAAACTGTGGTATCAGCTGGAAGGATAAACTGAATGAGGAAGAGACAATACTAAAAAAACAAGTTTTTTTAAAGAAACAGAAAAGTCAATCTTCTAAAATTCATAGGGATTTGTAATAGGCCTTAATTAGCCAAAACAATACTGAGAAAGAAGAACAAAGTTGGAGGACTCCCTTCCTAATTGCAAAACTTAACTACATGACTACTGAACTTTAAAATCTGTGTGGTACTGGCATAAGGATAAACATCCAATGAAATTTAACTGAGAATCCAGAAATAAACCCATACATCTATGGGCAATTGATTTTCAACAAGGATTCCAAGACCATTCAATGAGAAAAGAATAGTTTCTTCAATAAATGGTGCTAGCACAACTGGACATTCATATTCCTATCTCATACAATATACAAAAGATTAACTCAAAATGGATCAACAACCAAAATGTAAAAGCTAAAACTATAAAACTCTTTGGAAAAAAACCTATGGGTAAACCTTCATGATTTTGGATTCTGAATGGATTCTTAGATATGACATCAGAAACACAAGCAACAACAACAAAGATAAATTCGACATCATCAAAATTAAAAACTTTTGTGCATCAAAGGATATTATCAAGAAAATGAAAAGATAAGCCCTAATAGGGCTAAAGAATCAGGCCTGGGCAGCCCTGGTGACTCAGCGGTTTGGTTCCGTCTTCAGCCCAGGGCCTGATCCTGAAGACCTGGGATGGAGTCCCAGTCAGGCTCCCAGTATGGGAGACATTCTGCCTGTGTCTGTCTCTCTCTCTTTCTCCGTGTCTCTCATGAATAAATAAATAAAATCTTAAAAAAAAAAAAAAAAAAAAAGAACCAGGCCTGTGTCATGCCTTAAGGACCTACTCTGGGGGTACTGTGTCCCACAGGGATATGAAGTCTCCTTTGGGATTTCATTGCAAAGTGCATGATTTACCTCTTCACAAAAATAAATAGCAGTACAAAAAAAAAAAAAAAAGAGAGAGAGAGAGAAAGGAAGAAAGAAAAAACCGAAAAGATGACCCACAGAATAGAAGAAAAAAATTGCAAATCATGTATCTGATAAAGGATCTAGTGCTCAGAATATATGAAGAACTGTTACAACTCAATCACAAAAAGATATGCAACTCAAACTAAAAATGTGCAAAGAGGGCAGCCTGGGTGGTTCAGTGGTTTAACGCCACCTTCAGCCCAGGGTGTGATCTTGGAGACCCAGGATCGAGTCCCACGTCAGGCTCCCTGCATGGAGCCTGCTTCTCCCTCTGCCTGTGTCTCTGCTCTCTCTCTCTCTCTCTCTCTCTCTCTCTCTCTCTCTCTCCTGTGTCTCTCATGAAGAAATAAATAAAATCTTTTAAAAAAATGTGCAAAGAACTTCAATAGACATTTCTTCAAAGAAGTTATACCAATGGCCAACAAGCACAGGAAGAGATGCTCAACATCACTCATCATTAGGGAAATACAAAGGAAAACCACAATGAGATACAACTCTAAGCCCCCTAGTATGACTATTTTTAAAATGGAAAATAAGTGTTGATGAGGATAGGAGGGCATTGGAACCCTTGCGTACTGCTGGTGGAAATGTAACACAGGGCAACTGCTATGAAAAACAGTTTGATGGTTCCTCAAAAGGTTAAACAGACTTACCATGTGACCCAGCAATCCCACTCTTAGGTAAATATCCAGAAGCTTTGAAAACAGGGGCTCAAATATATATACATGCATATAATCATACCAGCATTACTCCCAATAGTGAAAGGTAGAAACAGTCTAAATGTCCTTTAATAGATGAATGGATAGATAAACAAATTGTGGTATACACCAATGGTGGAATTTTAGTCATAAGAAGGAATGAAGTATTGATATATGCTACAATGTGGAAGAACCTCAAAAACACTAGGCTTAGTGGAAGAAATCTGACCCTAAACACCACTTTTTATATGATTTTACTTACATGAAATATCCAGAATAGGTAAATCTATAGAGATAGAAAGTGATTTGGTGGTAGCCAGGGACTTGGGGGAGTGAAGAGTGAGGAGTGACCATGAATACAGGGTTTTCTTTTGGGGTAATGAAAACATTTTGGAACTTGATAGAGGTGGTGATTTAACATCATGAATGTTTTAAATGTCACTGAATTGTATACTTTAAAATGGTTAATTTTATGTTATATGAATCTTGGCTCAATATTTAAAAGAGTAGAGGAGATGCTGAAGGACCTATCAAAAAAGCCTTAGAAGTGAGACAGAAAAACAAACAAAAAATAGTTTGTTTTAGACAATAAATAGACAAAAACAAATACAAATACAGAGCAAAAACAAAACAAGGAGGCATAAAACAGATTTTCTCCTCTGAAGCAATGATGCATCTGAACATTCTTAGTTCTAAAAAAGGGAGCAGAGTGTATATAATCAGAAAAAAGCAAATGAAAGAATTTTCTAATTAGTAGAGCTCTGGGAATGTTGGTTGGACAGGTGAAACATGTGATTATCATTTTAAGTTCACTAAGATACTAACGGGCAATAAACCTAAGTGGCATAGAGACAGTAGGGAAGAACCTTGCTTTTCTGGGAACCTAGGGAATTTGAAAGAGCTCAGATTGGTTTGAAAGTGGTTACTGAGTAAACTAGAAAAGAAAAACCATTGCACTAAGGATCAGGACTTACAGAGATGTAATGTAAGGTGGGAAGATAGTGAATACCTTACAGGCTATATTTTTTAAGATTTTATTTATTTGAAAGAGAGTGAGCAAGTGAGCGAGTGAGCACGAACTGGGGAGGAGCAGAGGGAGAAAGAGAGAGAGGCCGACAAGAAAGTCTGAGGATTTATGAAGTTGTAATCTAACTTTTTCCAAGAAAGATTATTTATTTTAGAGAAAGAGTGTGCATGTGTGAGTGCTCATGGGGGGAGGGGAAGCAGGAGAAGGAGACAGAATCTTCAGCAGACTCCTGCTGAGTGCAGGCCCAACATGAGGTGAGGCTCGTGAGGCTCGATCCCAGGACCCTGAGCCAAAATCAAGAGTTGGATCTTAACCAACTGAACCACCCAGATGCCCCAGCAGTATTCTAACATTTTATTCTCAGAAAAAATTGAAAATTTAAATTAATGAGTGTATAAAGATACACATACAAATGTTCATTGCAGCATTGATTATCTTAGCAAAATAACTGATTGAAAATAAATACTCACTAGTATAGGAATGGATAATTTATGGTAACCATACAATGAAATATTATGAGGATGTTAAAAAGGGTGAATAAATTTTTATATATTGGTTTAGAAAGAGGTCCAAAACATAACTAAGTGGGCAAAAAGCATATTGTAAAGCAATATATGGGGAAAGGTTTCCATTTTTGTGAGACCAAAGAAAACAAGAAACTCCAAGGAACAAGATTCTATGTGTGTGTAGCCTAGGAAAAAAATCTAGAAGACTGCACACCCAACTGTAAACAGCAGTTATCTCAGATGGTAATGGCTGGGAGATTGTGCTTAGGTTAACATAAGTAAAGTCCTAGAACAGTGCCTGGCACATAATTGTCATTCGTTATGTGTTAACCATCATCATTTTTCCTTTATATACTCTGACATTGAATTATTACAAAAATTACTTTTGTAATTAAAAAAAAAACAATGTTCACAGAATGACAGAAAAACAAAGGGCTGAAACATATGAAAAGATGCTCAGTCTCTTTAAGAATCAAGAAAATACAAATTAAAATAATAGTATAATTTTCTGCTCATCAGAATGGAAAAAAAAAAGGGAAGGTTTATAATATCCATTTTGGTGAAAATTTGACTAAACCAGCATTATCACACACATGAAAATCAATTTGTAGCATAACTACCAAAGTCTAAAACAGAATGTATATCCTGTGATCCAGCAATTTCACTTCTAAAAATCAATCCGAAAGATATAGTTTCCATACATACAAAGTGATATGTATAAGGATATTCACCATTTAGTAGTGAAAAACTGGAAATAACCTAATGTCCACAAATGAAATGAAGACACATGGAATCATACAATCATCGAAAAGAGTAAGATCTATATGTATCAATATGGAAAATTCTCTAAGACGTAAAAAAAAGTTAGTTGTGTATCTGTTCCAGTTATCAATTTACTGCCCCTCAGCTCCAAATGTATCCTTCATAGCCCTGTTGTGATTCTGCATATTACACATTTTTCCTTTGCCAACTGATACAACTCTAAGCTATATCAGTAGGGGGTGCTAGAGAGACACTGCAGGAGGAATGGGGAATTCTCTTCCTGGTTCCTAAGTGCTTTCCTCCTTTTTTTTCCCTTTGTATTGGGGGAATACCCAGTGATGCTTGCCTACCATTAAGTTTTCAACAGCATCCCTGTGTCTTTCCATTTAATTCTGCCAGCATCCTTGGGGGAAGCTTCCCGGAATCTCAGTAGCTTCCTAGTGAGGTTTATCAGCACTCCCAGCTCAGCAGTTTCCTGTGTGCCAGTCTCAACCGTCAGCAATTCATCAAACATCATCCAGTGACATCATCTATCATATGCTCTCCCATAAAGTCCAATCTTAGTCTTAGAGAAAAGTGGACTCTTCCAAATTTGTTCCTTCCTTGAGCACTTTGCCTCAACCTTAAAAGTAGTGGCTTCTCCCTAAATCTATTATATTGTTTTAGAGTTCTTTTTACCTGTTAATAGTTAATTCCATTACTAGTTAATAATTCTCTATATTAAACTTTCCCTATCTAATATGTGGTTTCTGTCTCCTGAAGACTCTAGCTGATACAACATCTCATTTATGTTTTAAAAAACTGTGTGTGTGGTGTGTGCATACACACTTATGTAAATATTTAGATGACACAGAATATACTGAATTATTGTGGTTATTTCAGGAAAATGAGTGAGATTGGAAGTATAGGGTAAAAGAAGTTTCCTCATTTATTCTATATATTTGTCATTTTAATTTTTTACAACAAACATTAATTTAGGTATTATACAATTCAAAAGAAATATATATAATATATAAGATACATCATGCCAATTTCTGGGGATTAAAATACAGTATTAGAGGACTATTTGATGACTGAGGGTTGTTCTTGGAAAGATAACTAATTATAAACAGAAAAAATGATAAATTGGGGGCTGGCTCAGTTGGTCAAACATGTGATTCTTCATCTCAGGGTTGTTAAGTTCAAGCCCCACGTTGGGAGTAGAGACTACTTAAAAATAAAATCTTTTTATTTTATAAGAAAAAAAAGATAAACTATAAAAAGGCAATGAATAGTGTGGAAGAGGCAAATTCTACATGATAAGGATTTGAGATGATTGCATAATTTCATGAGATGCCAGAAATTATGGGCTGCTCATTGTGTCAACAGTTGCACAGGCAGGAAAAATGATAAGAGGAAGATGACCAGCTCCAGCTTCATGATATGAGTAAGCAGAAGTTAGTACCTAAAGTATAAGATATTTATTTATAGATTTAGAGCTCCTCCTAAAATTTGGAGGCTTTGAGTTGAGGGGAAAGTTAATAGAATAAACCCTGAAGTACTAACAACTGTCATTCCAATAATTTCCAGCTTTATTTTCAACTTCCTCCCACCCCTGCCTGATTGCCTATTCCACAGTAGCCACGGCAAAATCTACTACTATGGTCAGAGCTGTAAAGTCAGCATTCCCTAACTTAGCAGGGACTGCAAAATATATTTTTTTCTTGAAACTGAAGTGTTTTATAGAACCAAACTGAGGGAATGAACTTAAGGTAGTGAAGTTGATTTACATGCCATTCATATACAGTACCGATAACTGAACTTGCAAAAAACATAAAGGGCTTTAGACTTAAATGGAAACTGTGGTGTGATTAAAGGGGGGGGGGAGCACTCCACTGAACTGGAATTACAGTCCTAGCACTTATCTAGTATTTCTTTTTACTCAATTATTAAGCAGGTGGGTTTTAAAGTCAGATTTCCTGGGTTCAAATCCCAATTCTATCACATATTAGGTTAATCACTCCTAGCCTGTCTTTTCATTTGTAAAAAGACAAAGTACCTAGAGCCTAGGTTTTTGAAGACTAAGAACAGTAAGTATCTGATACTTACTAAGGTCTTAACACATGTCACTTGCACTCTCTTTCTGAGTCTCAGGGTTTTTTTGTTTGTTGTTTTTTGTTTTTTTTTTTTTTTTTACCTAAAAATGAGGCTTCCCTACTAGATTATTTCAAAAGCCCCATTCCTGCTTTACCAGTCTACAAGTCTAGAGATCAAGGATAGAGTTTTTGTTTTGTTTTGTTTTGTTTTGTGTAGAGGTGGGATGGAAGGAGGTATTATTACAGAAAATAGTCTAACTTGAAAGTCAATGAAAGAAATGTTAACAGAAAGGCAGAAGATAATTCAGCTGAAACGGTCTTCAGGAAGTTCATGATGGGCAGCCCGGGTGGCTCAGAGGTTTAGCGCCGCCTTCAGCCCAGGGCGTGATCCTGGAGAGCCAGGATCAAGTCCCGCGTCGGGCTCCCTGCATGGAGCCTGCTTCTCCCTCTGCCTGTGTCTCTGCCTCTTTCTCTGTGTGTCTCTCATGAATAAATAAATAAAATCTTTAAAAAAAAAAAAAAGGAAGTTCATGTCAAGAGAATATGTCACAGGAGTCAAAATGCCTGGTGTCCTATAAAGGCAGAGGAAAGAAGAGAGATGCCCTTCTCAAAAGTGGAGGATGTGCAGGTGATTTTGCAGTAATTTAGAAGATGAATCCGCTGATCTGGTTGTTCAGGCCCAATCCTGAGAAGGGCTAAGGAAAACTCTGTCTCAGTCACCTCTTCAAGGCCTCAGAGGTCACCTCTGCTCTCGAATCCATCTCCTTGCGTCAGTTTGATACTAACGGGGCGGCTAACTCGGGGATCCGACGGGCCCAGGCGACAGCGGACTCTCAACACACTCCCAGGCTCAGCTTGACGGCCCCACTCGGGATGAACCCCTCGGATATCCCATACTCGGGGGGGGGGGTGCGCTATTCTTCCCTTTACCCAGTCAGCGCACCGCCTGCACACTCCTCGTCCTTGGGTCTCCTCACCGCGCCGCTCCCCACACAGCTCTCCCTGCGGTCCCCATTTCTTCGGCCCCTCTCATGCTCCCACCCTAACTTTCTTCCCCACTGCTTCCTCTCTCTCATCTCTGATGTTCACATCCCACCGCTTTCCCGTTTTTACCCCCGCCGGGTCCACGCTCTTTTCCGGCTCTCACCCTAGTCTAGGCGCCGGCGGCTTGCCGCCTACCGCCACAGGATTGACGGCTGAGGGGCGGGGCTGCGCGGAGGCCCCGCCCAAGGCGCGTGACGTCCCCATTCTCCCGCCCCCTGAAGGCGGAGCCCGAGGGCGATTGGTCCCCACGTGCGCCTCCCAGGCCCGGTAGTTCTTCCCTACCCACCCGGGCAGTGCGGGCCGCTTCCGCCTGTCCCCGGAAGGGCTCCTTTCCGCCTAGAAGTGTGGTGGCCGCGGGCTGGTCTCGTTGCTGCCAGGGTCGTGCGCGGTTTAGCTCTACCTCTTCCACCTTTTCAGTCTGTTTGGCGTTTCTAGGATCCGTCCTGTTTTTTATCGCGCCCAGATTTGCTTTAAATAGGCCGAATTAGGAAGCCGGGCCTTCCTCTCCAAAGTTCCTCCTTGTTTATTGTGTGTTGGCCAGATTTCTAGAATCCAACAAACTGATTCGGAGCCATGGACTGAGCTCCATGATAGTACTGATAGTGGCTAATGCTCCAAACTTACTGAGCGACAGCACCTGTTAGAGATGCTTTGCAAAAATTAGCTCATTTCTCTGTAAGGTAGACATATATATATTATCCTCGTTTTACAAATGAGGAGATTAAGTTACAGAGAAGCTAAGTATCTTCCTCAAGATCAGCTATAATTGCAGCTCTTAACGGGCAGTTAGATTAGAACCAGGTAGTTGGACTCCACTAAACCAAACCCACTGTAACAACTGCCTTTGGGTCCCTAGGACAAATCCCACTGCCACTCAAGAAGCAAATTTTTGAGGCTTACCTCTTCTGAGTCAGATTTATAAGACATGGAGGAGGAAGGGTGAGGATGGGAAGGAAAACCAAGAAATTCTTTGTTTTGGTGTTATGTTTTCTGAGTCTGGTGAATTGGAGGATAAGATGGATTCATTACGTGTACCTACAGTATATGGATATCCTTCCGAAATCATTCTTTAAACGTGACTTGCTCAAATACTAAGAGGGAAAAACTACTAAATGATCTCTTATTTTTTTTTAAATGATCTCTTATTAAAATGGGATGGGATGCCTGGGTGACTCAGCCATTGAGCGCCTGCCTTTGGCCTAGGGTGTGATCCTGGAGTCCTGGGATCGAGTGCCACATCCCTGAGTGGAGCCTGCTTCTCTCTCTGCCTATCTCTCTTTCTCTCATTCTCTCTCACATGAATAAATAAAATCTTTTAAATAAAATAAAATGGGAAAAATCTAGCTCTCTAAAACTAAAGCATAGTATTATGTTTATTTCAAGAGAACGTGTCACACAGGAGTCAGAGTGCCAGGTATCCTGAAAAGGAGCATGGATATTCCCTAGGGGTTTGTAAATAAATAGTATTTTTGTTTCTCTATTAATATTTAAGGAGCTATATAGCAGTTATGCAAATGTAGGGGGAAGGGAAAAAACTTTGCCCATTAAGTATATATGTACCTTTGTTGTTGTTGTTGTTAGAGATTTTATTTATTTATTCGTGAAAGACATAGAGAGAGGCAGAGACATACATAGGCAGAGGGAGAAGCAGGCTCTCCCTCAATGCAATGCAATGCAAGCAATGTGGGACTTGATCCCAGGACCCTGGGATCAGACGCTGAGTGTGAAGGCAGAGGCTTAACCACTGAGCCACCAGGTATCCCTTATATGTACCTTTCAGATGATAGAATAGCCACATAAATCTCACTTCACTGTCAAAATTTCCAGAAACAGGGCTTTTCTCCACAAGTTCTATTATTCGCCATACCACATTACATCATCTAATTTATAGTATGACCAGAAACAAAAATTTTAAATATTTGATATAATATTTATCATTTCAAATATAAGTTCAGGTAACTTATATGGACCTTATAGTCCATGGACAGTCTCCTATATTACTGTTCAGTAAATTTTCATTATTACGATACAGTTAACAAGACTAAACATTTTCTAATACAGATCTTGGTAAATTGATTGTAGAGAAGGAACTCAGCTAGCTTTGCTAATAAAAAGGTAGTCTGAGTAAGGAATGGTACAGTCTTAGGTACAGTGGTCCACTTAAACACTAAACTCTTTCTACTTAGGGTCTAGAAAATGATGGTGTCCTTTAGAGAATGCTCTAAATGAAATGAAAAGACAGGGATCCCTGGGTGGCGCAGCGGTTTAGCGCCTGCCTTTGGCCCAGGGCGCGATCCTGGAGACCCGGGATCGAATCCCACGTCGGGCTCCCGGTGCATGGAGCCTGCTTCTCCCTCTGCCTATGTCTCTGCCTCTTTCTCTCTCTCTCTCTCTCTGTGTGTGACTATCATAAATAAATAAAAGTTAAAAAAAAAGACAGAGGAACACAGTGGTTAAATTAATATAGAGCAACAAAATTGTGTCAATATGGGGAAGACTTCAGCAATGGCTAAGTGAGTAAAAAAGGTATTTTTTCTTTTCTACTTCAGATTACACCAATAAGGAACTCTGGAAGATGTACTAGGAGAATTACTTTCCTGTCTTCTCCCATGCTTCATACTTAACTCTCTGCCCCTGTTGGGAAACTCACTCTTCAGGCTTTGTTGCAATTTAGTTGATGCTTTGCCAAGTAATTTCTTTTGTGGGTCTCCATCTTAAAAGTTGAGGTAGGTATCCTCAGGTCTTTCTACTTTTGACGGAGAGAGAATAGAGACTGAGGCTTAATGTTTACTGATGATTGGGTAAAAATTGTTCTGCCTTCACATTCAGGATGTTAATGGCCTTCATTATGGAACCTTAGGCAAACAGTTAATTCTGGCTCTTAAAAGCAACTAAGAAACACTCTGCATGTTCATTTGGGCATAATATACCTCAGTAATGTAACTATAATCACGTTGAACAAAATGGTTATTTTTATAGTATTCTTTTGCTACATTTGGCACTAATGATGACACAGAGCCACAATAAGAACAGAAGAATTAAAAAAAAAAGGCCAGGTAAAGATTATTCAGCTCAGAATTCTAACAATGGACCAAAAAGACTAAACTGGAGAACTAGATTGCCTTCCCTGAAATTAAATTGGAAATTCAATAGGATAGCATCCTATAACTTTCCCAGTATAGAGCCAGGACAATGAACATAATACCTCTAATGTGACTGTCATTTATTTGCTGTTGACTCCCAAATCTACATCTCTAGTTCTGATTTCCTATTCTGAACTCTATAAACTCCAATGGCCTTCTTTATCTCTGCCTGAATGTCCTGGGTGTCCCACAGGTATCTCCAACCCAGCCTGTCCAAAACTGAATTACTTATCTCCACCCTCACCCACCCCAGAACCATTCTCCTATATTTCAGTGAATGAATAGTACCCCCTTAGTTTCAAGCCAGAACTAGAGAACATTTCAGGTTTTTTCCTCCCCTTACACTACATTCTCATTCATCCAATTAGCGGTCAATCATACTAATTCTACTTGGTTCAGTGTATCAGGCATCTCCATCCTTATAAACAGTTAATACTTGCTGTCTTAGGTCTGGTTCCCTAGAGAGTCCAAAAGAGGATTTTGGGTGCATGTGATCTCTTGAGGGAATGAGTTAAAAAAAAAAACTTTGAGGGAGAGAAACAGACTAGGGAAAGGAAAGTAACCTGACGTAGTCTCAGGTAAAGTCTTGCCTGGCCTGATCCACAGGTAAAGGACTTAAAGCATTAACCACACAGCAGAATTATGCTAGCAGAATTATGCCCCCTTAAGGCACGAGGGCCAATCTCTTCTACTCTTCTAGCAGTCATCAACCAAGGGCAGTGGTTGGCAGAGGGGTATCACAGATTGTTTTCCAGGCATGGTAGCTGCAGTCAGTTGTGGGTGATTTTCTGAAGAAAGGGGCAGCTGTGAGTTATCAGTATCCATAGTTACTGCTGGGAATGGGGACTTCCACTTGGTGAAAGGAGATCTGGGCAGGGCACCACAGTGTCTTCCACACCAGCCCTCATCATCTCTCACTTGAACTACTACAGTAGCCTTCTTGTTGGAATTTCTACTTCTAGACTCGACTATCATTCACCATCCACACTACAGCCAAGATGATCTTTCCAAAAAGAAAATCTGATCACACAGCTATTCAAAATTATAGAGAAAAAGCAAAACTCATTAACATTTCACATCAACTTTTCATGTTAAAACCTTACATGACCCTCCTAGCTTTATTTTCTAGAACTCTTCACTTACCTACACTTCATGACTATCTCACACTCAAACACACATACACATGCATGACTTGCCCATATGCACACATTTACCTTTGCTCTAGAAGTATCAAATGCAAACTTCATACTCTCATGTTGCCATGCTTGTATACTGTGCTTGATCTGCCTAGAAGATCTTTCTGTCCCTGCTGCCACTTACCTACCAGCAAAATTCCTATTCCTTCTCTAGAAGAAAGTATAGCATCACCTATAAAGCTTGCCTTGATTCTTTAGCCAGACCCACCCACAGCTCTTATTGTACCAAATTACAGGACATGTCACTTTGTATTGTAATTGTGTATGTAAGCACATGTGCCTCCAGTTAAACAGTGAGCTCTTCCTTTTACTTCTTAGGACTGGCGTGGAGCTAAGGCTCAATAAATGTCAGTTGCTGATCTTTCAGGTTTATCATCCCTTGAATAACATGTTCTATTTTTTTTTAAAAAAAAAGATTTTACGTATTTATTCATGAGAGAGACAGAGACATAGGCAGAGGGAGAAGCAGGCTCCCCGTGGGGAGTCTGATGCAGGACTCCATCCCAGGACTCCTGGATCACGACCTGAGCCACAGGCAACACTCAACCACTGAGCCACCCAGGCATCCCAAAATGTTCCATTAGTTTGACATTCACAGTTTCATGTGATCCTTCCTTCCATGGCCCCAAATTGTCCTCTTAAAGCTGCATGATGTATCGTCTCTCTCTCTTTTTTTTTTTTAACACCGTAGAATTTGGTTAAAAAGTTGATGTTCATTCATGATTTTACTAACTTCAATGTTATTTTTCCTAAGTCTTTTGCAGTTCTATCTAATATAGTAATTTATATTTGAGCTAAGTAAGCTTTAAAAATGGAATAAGATTTCTACAGATGAGGAATGAGAAGATATCCTTTGACACTTAAGAAGTACCATGGACAGGGCAGCCCCGGTGGCCCAGCGGTTTGGCGCCGCCTTCAGCCCCGGGGTGTGATCCTAAAGACTGGGGATCGAGTCCTGTGTCAGGCTCCCTGCATGGAGCCTGCTTCTCTCCCTCTCCCTCTGCCTGTGTCTCTGCTTCTCTCTCTCTGTCTGTCATGAATAAATAAATAAAATCTTTTTTAAAAATAAAAAATAAATTAAAAAGAAGTACCATGGACAAAGGTGGAGGAATGAGAGTATTGGTGAATCAGAGCACTAACTACAGCATTAGGAGGACAGAGGGATGTGGTAGGGAAGAGACTAGAAACCAAGGAGTGTGGAGCCTTGAATGCCTCACTGACTGAGATGCAGGACATAACTTGTGTTGTCAGAGGGTGTGTAAGTCCTGGGTCCTCCATGTCTTAGCTTTTTGATCTTAGGTAAACATCTTTGCCTCTTTAAGCATTACCTTCCTCATTTATAAATTTAGTTGTGAAAACTTTAAAAATATATGAAACCTAATTAAAATGTGATGACTGAATGCTAGTGGGGAGATGACTGGCAGAAGGGCAAGGGAGAAAGACCAGTTCCAAAGGAGAGGAAGAGCTAGCTGGGATCTGGGAGGACTCCCCTAGTTGCTGTTGGTGGCCCAGCACAGGCAGATGGAAGAAGGGAATATGGAAATTATTCCCTGGTCAGACTGAAATACCAAAAAATGACTCATTTTTTAGTCATGCTGTAGACTAAGACCCAGGTATTGCCCAAGCAGAATGAAAAAGTTTTTCCATGTGGACTGAGAAATAGGAAAGAAGAAGGCCTTTCCCAGGTGGGGATTGGTTTGGAGGAGATGACCCAGTGGTTCTGACTCTGAACGTGGCACAGAGTTGCTTGCCTGAGAGTTGACAATACATGCAGATAGTAAAGAAGCAGCATCAACTCTAAGAGCATTCACACCTGCAGTAAGAAATAGCACATTTGGTCTCAGTGGATGGTAGGACTAGAAAGGGAATTAATTCCCAGGTAACTGCATGGCTCAATGCACACCAAGATAAATGAGGAGCTCCTGGGGAGCCCACTAACACCTGAAAAACAGAAGGTTCCTCAAAATAAGGCTTTTGAGGGATAACACTTGTGTTCGGTCTTCGTGTTTCCACATAGAGAGACTTAAGCTAGAAAGAAGTTCCCTCCCTCACTACTCTTTGGATATTTGTATTTGGGATGTGCTGGGCAGAGACTCATGTGAATGGTGACTTTGGGAGAAGGGACAGGGAATATAAGGCTCAGCCTCTAATTTCATCCTCTTTGGGACTCAATCTGATCTCAGGATGCAAATATTTTAGTCTGTATAGTAAAGAGACTGTTCCTGCAGGAAAAAGCCTGAGATTGTCCTCAGCTGCTTGTCCTGGGCAGAAAATTACTATATGTTCTTCAACTTAGCTCTCATTAATTAAAAAATAAAGAAAGAAAGAAGAAAAGAAAAGAAAGAAAAGAAAAAAGAAAAGAAAAGAAAAAGGCTGACATTTCTTTTAGTTATTTTTTTAGATATTTTTGAAATTGATAAATTAACTTTGTTGAAAATAAATTTGATTTGATTTTCAAACTATAAGAATATTTCCCTTCACCTAGATTTCTTTTTTTTAAATTTTTTAATTTACTTATGAAAGTCACACAGAGAGAAAGAGAGAGGCAGAGACACAGGCAGAGGGAGAAGCAGGCTCCATGCACCGGGAGCCCAACATGGGATTCGATCCCAGGTCTCTAGGATCGCGCCCTGGACCAAAGACAGGCGCTAAACCGCTGTGCCACCCAGGGATCCCTTCACCTAGATTTCTAATTGTAAACATCATGAAGACAAGTGCTCAGCAGTTTCAAAGATTGTCAATTAATAGTCTGAATCTGGCAATCAGAAGGTAACTGAAGACAGTTGAAAGTACTATTTCAAAAGACCTACTAGAGTGTAAACTGAACATTACATGAGAAATGAAAACAGTAAACATGACTACTTTTTGATAACATTTGGCAATAAGTAAACAAACGAGGAAAGTAATAGAATATAGGTTGAGAAGGGAATAAGATGAAGAGAGGTTTTGTAGGGTTGAGCCAGTGGAGGCACGCATGGCTCCCAGTGTTGGCAAATGCCCTCGGCTTCCTGCCCCCAGATCCCCGCTGGGGCATAGCTTGCTTCCTTCCTACTGCCAGGCACAGAATATGACCTGGAAAGGCAGGTCACCCAGGAGAGATCACCCTTACTTCCACTCCAGCCTCTGTGACTTGCAACTTAACCTAGACCACATTGCTTCTCACAAATCATGGCCAGAAGTACAGCTGAGGACCCAAAGAGCTGCCAAAGGTCTGCTCCACAGAAACCCTAGCAACAATGATAATGAATTAACATGTTGAATACATAAAGTAGATCTCGACTGTCCTAGGTTTGCAGTCCTCGAAACCTCTCTCTCATGTGGGAGTATTAGGACTCACATTTTACAGATGTGAAAACTGAGGTTAGGAAAGTTCAATTAGTTGTCCAAATCATAGGGTTGGTAGCAAGAAAGCTGAGGTTCAAAATTACATATTTCTGATTCCAAAGGCTATACTTCTTCTCCTTGGGTACCTGAGGCCAAAATACAAGCTACAAGCAAAGCTACAAAGCAAACCTAAGGACAGATCATGAGTAGCCAACATTCACAGAGAGTATTGAGTTATAGGACCAAAGAGAGACAAGTTAGGACCAGATGGGTTTGCCAGATAAAATATAAGATGCCTGGTTAAATTAGAATTTCAGATAAACAGCAAATAAATTATTAGTATAATTACATTCTAAGTATTGCATGTGATATATTTACATACAAAAATTATTTATCTAAAAAATCAAAATTTTGTATATTTTTATTTGATCAATCTGGCAACTGTATGGCCAGACATGGAAGGTTCTAAAATATACTAAGGAATTTAGACTTTTTTCCATAGCTAATATGGACCCACTGAGGATTTTGGCACAAGGAAGTGATGCTGGTAAAGTGTATTTAGGACAATGAAATTCTGATATATAAGACCAGGATGGTGGAGGAAGGAAAGAAAAATGGCAGGATAGTAGCCTGTTAAATATGGACAGATGAAAAATAAGGAAAAATCCAGTATGATAGGTCTTCAGCCTGGATGACTGAAAGAATGATAGTTAGTGATACAAAGAGACATGTCTAGAGGAGGAATTGCTGTGAAAATAAGTAAAAATGGCCTTTGAGGTGATGCTTATATATTTAAGTGGATTTTACAAGGGGATAAGTGATTTATCTTTTTCCCAGCACTTTCTCCGCAGTACTGCAGAGATGGGATGTTATTCCTCAGCCTCACAGCCACCCAGCCAGGTCAGGAGGAGGACCGAAATATTTGAAGAGACAAAACTGGCACCATCAGCAGATGGCAGTGTGAGGATTTGAAGTCCCAGGCCGCTGGCATTAAGTCTGCACTTGTTTCCGCTACTCCACGCTGCCTCTGGTTAGAGATCTAGAAGCATATCTCCAGGGAAATCATGGTAGAAGCTTTGTCTGCTGAGAGTTGGGAAGAAGGAGCTGACGGGGAGGAAGTTTGCTAAGAGGACTCGGAGGGCGGGAGAGAACCTGGGGGCATCTTTGGCAGAGAAAACAACATGAGGGATGGCTAGGAAGCTTGAGTGAGCCTCAGCATTTTGAAAACAGCAGCATAATATGAAGTTCCTAGAAAATAAGGAGCCTAGGATGACGAAAGGACATACAGGAAAGGAATAAAGGCGTCGTGTCCTCTGGGGCCTCCTGTGCCCAGGAGCTCAGAATTTTACTCTAAGCAATGGAGAGTCACTGAGCATCGTAAGCAAGCCCTGCATGACCAGATTTGTGTTTCAGAAGGGGCATGCTAGTGGCGGTGGTGTGACAGCTGGACTGAAGGTCAGTTAGGAAGCAGCTGTGATGATCCGGGGGTGAAAGAACGAGGAGGCAGAGGAAGTAGATGTTTGGGAGAGTCAACTGGACGTGGAGAGGAAAGAGATGTGAGGTGGCCAAGAGGCCTTTCCCAGGGTAACTGGGAATGGTGATAATATTTACAAAACAGAGAGTGCAGGAGAAGGAGCGTATTTGGGAAGGGAAGTGTGAAATTATTTATCTCTGCATACCTACAACCTAACTTAGAGCCAACAGAATAGACAAGCACTAAATGCATGTTAATTTGAATTTGACTCTAGACACATTTTGTTTGAGATACCACTGGAATATGCAGGTGGAAATATTTGGCAAACCATTAGAAATATTGCTCCAGAAGCTTAGAAGAACAATGAAAGCCTGTGAATTAGCTTTTTTATTTTTTAGAAGAATTTATTTATTTATTTATTTATTTATTTATTTATTATTATTTATTTGGAAAGCACACACATGTGAGCAGGGGGAGAGGCAGAGGGAGAGAGAGAATCTCAAGCAGACTCCCCGTTGAGCCAAAAGCTCAACATGGGGTTCATCTCACCATCCTGAGAACATGACCTGAGCTGAAATCAAGAACCGGCAGCTGTGCAGGCGCCCCTGAATTAACTTTTAAAGCAAGACATAAATAAAGGAGTGAGAAAGGCCCATGGACAAAATTCCTGAAAGTACTTAGCACATAAAGAGCAGTGAGGGGGGGGGTAGCTAATAAAGCAGAGAATAGGCAGCCAGAGAGGTAGGCATACAAGAAAGTTCGGTGTAATGAAAACAAACAGATGAATTTCAAGGAAGGGATTTGCACACCCATGCTCATGGCAGTATAATTCATAATAGCAAGGTGGAAGCAAATGTCCATGGGTGGATGAATGAATGAATATGCTAAATACGTGCAAAGGAATATTATTCAACCTTAAAAAGGTAGGAAATTCTGTTATATGTTACAACATGGGTGACTCTTGAGGAAATTATGCTAAGTGATATGAGCCAGTCACAGAAGGACAGATACTGCCTGATTCTACTTATATGAAGTATTTAAAATAGTTAAATCCATAGAACCAGAAAGTAGAATGGTGGCTGCCAGCGTCTGGGGGGGAGGAGAGAGGAGTTGTTATTCAATGGGTATGAGTTTCAGTTTTGCAAGATAAAAAGTTCTAGAGAACTTTTTTTTTTGGGGGGGGGCTTGAGAGGCAAGAGGACTTTTTAACAATGAGCATATGGTTAAGGCTACCATACTGTACACTTAAAAATGGTTGATGATTTTTTAAAGGGAAGGGGTTATTTCAAGGGTCTTGCTGCAGAGATGCCCCATGAAATATATGTGTGTACCTTCAGTGAGAGAATTTAATAAAGTGATTATGATAACAGTTAAATTGCTCTTGGCTGAGGAGTGAATGAAAGATGAGGAAGTAGAAAGAATAAGTGAACTTCGCTTTTGCAAGAAGTTTGGCCACGAGGATATGGATCTTTCTTGGGTAGCACAACATTAAGAGGATAGGTTTAGGGCTCACCTTGCTTGCATTCATTCTCCTTAGGGGTCACAGTCCTTCACTGATTATTGTTTAATGTCTAAAACCAGTCATTTAATACATTTTGTCCAGGTTCCTAATTGTTTACTGTGGGGGGACATTTTTCATACTAGTTAATCAATTGTGGGCAGAGACAGGACACTCTTTAATGAATAAAAAAATTTCAAATATAAAATGGAGAGTAAAATTTTTAAAAAATCAACCACCTTCCAGATTCTCCCTTTTTCAGTATCTCCCTGTGGATTCCACAAAGGTGAACTTTTATAGGCTCTAGTAGGGAACATTCACATTCTGCATCCTCATGAACAGGGTCCTGACAGTACCTGCCTGGACAGGCTAATAATTTGGTATCCTCCAAACCAGTATTTAAAAAATATTCTTAGTGGGTGGGAGACTCACCTGTGAGAAGGCAGGCAGCAAGGACTGCTGCTGCTGGGGAACAAGGATGCTTAGAGTCCAGGGCTCAGGCCACCTACATTTCCTCCTGCAGCAGAGATTACCCTGCCTAGGTGATTCTGTGAGCAGGGAAACAGAAACTGAAAACAATCCTCAAGCAATAGGGACTGCCCTACAAGATCTCCAGCCAGCCCAGACCACCCAGTGGCTTTAAGTGTAACCCCTGACTTATGCCTGAGAAGATGGACCATGGTGTAATCTCTAAAATGATTGACAAGTATCTTTACTTTACTATCATTCTAAAGTCTCCATGCAAGGAGGCACACAAGCCTCATTTACATAACATACAATGTATGTATAGGCATGTTTCCTTAAGGCCTATGCATGGTCTTATGCCCACCTCTACATACCATGACAAGGCTTCCTTCCCTAACTAAATATTCATCCTAACCCTAAATAAACTAAATAAAAGGAATCCATTATCCCTTGCTTAGAGAGTCACAGCTTTGATAGTCATTCCCTGTGATCTCCTTATTTGCTGCATTAATAAAGTTTCCTTTGTATAGCAACTCACCCAGCATAGTTTCTATCTGTGACTCACCAAGAAGCAGATTCACATTGGTTTGGTTACACCATGTCATTATCTTTGTTGATTCTTCATTTGTGAGCTGGTCTTTAATTGGGCATAACCCTTAATTGTTAAAAGCTTTGTGTAATGTTACCCAATTTATCTATTTCTAGTAATTCTGTATCTCATATATAAGAATTTTAATTTCAGTTTGCAGATGATTTGTATTTGCATAGAGAATGAAGTATTAAAAAATTATTGGGAGAGGATAGAAATTAGTCTTGAGGAAAGGCCCACTTCTTACAGCCATATAAGTCATGCACTAAATTTCAAGGGATGTCTGGACAGAGATGAGTGGGAACAGATAGATTTAACTTTATTTGTGGTTGGTTCCTAAGTGATTGTTTCAACATTATGAAAACACATTTTATTACCTAAGCATGTAACCACAGGGACTCAGATATTCACTAATGTGGTCATGAGAAACTGCTTCCCTCACGATTGGTGATTAATAACAATTGTGGATTGGCGCAACTGGTTGGCTCAGTTGGTTGAGCATCCAACTTTTGATTCTGGCTCACATCATGATCTCAGGATCGTGGATGGAGCTCTGCTCTGGACTCCGTGCTCAGTGGGGAGTCTGCTTGAGATTCTCTCTTCCCCTCTGCTTCTTTCCAAAATAAGTAAATAAAATCTTTTAAAAAGTAAAAAATAAAAACTGTGGATTGAATGACTGAAAAGATAAAAATATTTTTAATATTATGGAGTGAATATAGAATATGCTTATTTTCTTTTGTAAAACTGAATGCCTCTTTCTTCATGCTGATAAACTGTATGTCAGCTGGCTCCCTGGGCCTTTCTTTTGAGCTTTCCCAAGTGAAACTGCACGTACAAAAGAAGATTACTAAGTGATGAAGAAGCCAACTTCCTGAATACACCCTTCATTTGCTCCTTCAAGGATATAAATGAAAAATTATCAATCTTTCTTTGTCTGAAAATATCTTTAGTTCTTTTTCAGTTTAGCTAGGGATAGAAGTCTATTGACCATTATTTCCCTCACTACTTTGAAGAATTTATACCATTATGCTTTGGTCTTTAATTATACTGATGAGAGGTTTATTGTCCAATTGTTGTGTCTTTGTTAATTTGTCTCTTCTCTCTTCTGTTGAAATGTTGTTTTTTGTCAGAACAAGTTTATTTGTTTAAAGATTTTATTTATTTATTCATAAAGAGACACACAGAGAAAGGCAGAGACATAGGCAGAGGGAGAAGCAGGCTTCTCATGGGGAAAGAGAAGAGCCCCTGTTGTGGGGCTTAATACCAGGTCCCCAGGATCACACCCTGAGCCAAAGGCAGATGCTCAATTGTTGAGCCACCCAGGTGCCCCTGGAGACCTGAAGTTTTACTACAATGTGTCTTGCTATACATTTATTTTGAATCATTTTGTTCAGGACCTGAGCATCCTTGCCTTTCATCACATCTATCTCATCAATTATGAGATCTCTTATCTACTACATTAACTGTCTTGTGTATTTATTGTCTATTGCTGCCATAACAAATTACCACAAATTTAGTGGCTTAAAACTTCTCTCTCTCTCTCTCTCTCTCTCTCTCTCTCTCTCTCTCTCTCTCTTTCTCTGTCTCTTTCCACAGCTGGGAAAGATCCATTTTTAAAAAAGATTTTATTTATTTATTCATGAGAGGCACAGAGAGAGAGGCGCAGAGACATAGGCAGAGGGAGAAGCTGGCTCCCCTCAGGGAGCTCAATGTGGGACTCAATCCCTGAACTCCAGGATCGGCCCTGAGCTGAAACAGAGCTCAACCACCGAGCCATCCAGGCATCCCCAGGAAAGATCCATTTTTAAGGACTCATGTGATTTCAATGAGCCCACTGGGACAATCTCAGATAATCATCACATCCCCAGGTTTTTTTTTTTAAGATTTTATTTATTTATTCATGAGAGACACAGAGAGAGAGGCAGAGACACAGGCAGAGGGAGAAGCAGGCTCCATGCAGGAAGTCCAACATGGGACTTGATCCCGGGACTCCAGGATCACACTCTGGGCCGAAGGGAGTCCCAGGATCACGCCCTGGGCCGAAGGCAGATGCTTAACCGCTGAGCCACCCAGGGATCCCCCCCATCCCAAGGTTCTTAACCTTAATCACATTTGCAAAGTGCCTTCTTTCATGTAGGGTAGCATATTCGTCGATCCTAGGGATTAGAACATAGACATCTTTGGAGGACCATTATTCAGTTTATTATGCCTTGAGACCTTAGCTTCAAATACCAAAGTCTCATCCAATTTTTGCTGTTGTCCCTTAGAGTATCGAATTCTCTTGCTCCAGCTACTTTGTCGAGAAGCTTGGCTATCACTTCTACTACTAGTGACCTCTGTGAGAATGTCATTCCTCCAGACACAGTAGTCATTAATGGTAATCAGACTTCTGATTGTGGTCACCTGGAGCTTTTGGGGTCCCTAGGCTACATGGAGGCAGAAGGAAAAGAGAAAAAAATGGCCTGTTCCCCAGCCCTATAGATACATTCCACTACAACCCCAAATTTTGGAATATAGTAAATAATCCCAGTCTCTTAAATTTTTTCATGAGTTTAGAACTTTTCCTTTCTAAAACTAAGCCTTCTTTCCAAAGACACTCAAAACTAGACCATTGGTTCTAACTGATGGATAAGCCCAATTCTATCCCCTCCTAGTTGTTACCTCCTTTTTCTCTTACTCTACATCCCTGGCACACCTGCCCTACATGCCCACCAAAACAATGAAAGTCCTTGTGCATATCAGTTCATGCCTGTGACTTACCAAAGTGCTGTTCCATGGGTTCTCTGAACTGCCACTTCCTGAATAAATATGGAGGTCAGTTAAAATACCCTTCTTTAGAAAGATTGAGTTGATGAAATATTACAGGTTTAAATACAGTTTAGGTGAGAGATTCAGTCATAGGTTATTTTCCTACAACCAACATTTTTCAAGAGGACATGACATCAGAGATTACCTCAATCTTTTATCTTACCTAGAATCAAAGTCTCTTCAAATCTGGTCCTGGTTAGAGGGAGGGGCAAGATGGCGGAAGAGCAGGGTCCCCAAATCGCCTGTCCCCACCAAATTACCTAGATAACCTTCAAACCATCCTGAAAATCTACGAATTCGGCCTGAGATGTAAAGAGAGACCAGCTGGAATGCTACAGTGAGAAGAGTCCGCGCTTCTATCAAGGTAGGAAGACGGGGGGGAAAAAGAAATAAAGGAACAAAAGGCCTCCGAGGGGGAGGGGCCCGCGAGGAGCCGGGCTGAGGCCGGGGCGAGTGTCCCCAGGACAAATCTGGTCCTGAAAGAAAAAGAAAAGGCTTCACTTTTGTCAAGCTCCTTCCTATATTATTCTGATCCCCACACATTCTCAGGTCCTACAATTCTTTTGGAATGTAGACAACTTCCTTCTGCAGCAGGCTGAGCAGAGCTCTGACACAAGCTATTAGAGGGCCAAAAGGGTGATGGAAGCATGTCTTGAAGAAAACAAGTCACTTTACAATGAATCTATTTCAGGTGAGTTCATATATGATCTCTAGGCAAGGGGAGGTTGTTCTCCTCTGTAAAGAGGAAATGTTCTGCTTCTTTAGCTAAGGAAATTTAGGGACAATTGGGAGCTCAAGGTTCTGTGACTCAGCCACCCATATATTCATTGTCCAGGTTTTAAGGTCTCACATTTTTCCTATCTGGAAAAGACTTTGACATGGGAGACCCATTGAAATCATGCATTCAATCTCTTTTGCAGTTCTGCCACTCTAAATCTTGAACCTAATTTTCAACAGTGTCTAACTTACTGCTGCAAGAGATGGGAGTCTCCTTTATGGTTGCCACAGAAGTCCTCTGGCTTTCATAATGTTCTTACATTGTCAATTAGCTGATTCAAGTGTGTGTGTGTGTGTGTGTGTGTGTGTGTGTGTGTGTTGCAAGGCTTATCAATGCTGTTAAAGACAACCAGTCTATTCCTCAATTCTCATCATTATCATTTCTCCCATACCAATCAAGTACAGTATCCACTTGGTATCCCAATGCCTTGTCTTCCACTTGCACCTCATCCCAATTAACTGTAGGTGAAAGCTTTGGTAACAATGATGCAAGCCACTACATAGTAGGGATTATTATCCCACTTGAGTCAGGAAAACCATTCCTATTGCTTTCAGATAGAAGCAATAGGAAGTTGGCTATTCAACTCCAAAATCCCATTTTGAGGGTCTGCTCTTAAAAACCACTTCTGGTACCAGCATTTTTAATTGAGGGTCCTAAGAAAATAAAGTTTGAAGCAAAAGATTATGTGCAAATGCTTTACTGCTGGGTGAAATTCCCCAAGGGGAGAGAGGGAAGGAGAGAGAGAGAGAGGAGAGAGAGAGAGAATTAAAGTAGCAAAAAAGTAAAAATAAACATAAAAGATGTATTACCAAGATGGTCATAGCTTCATTGCCAACAAAAGCTGACTGTTGCATCTTATGGGGCATCTCCAGAGAGTACTTACAAAGCTACTGCTTCTCAGAACCATCCACCACACAGAAGGCAGTTTACAATGCTGGCTGCTTTCTGTCTCCTATTTCTCATTGGTTGAGAAATATGCCCCCAGACTAACTCCCCAATATTTCTGGACTGTATTACCCAGCCCAACCAAGTATCTTCTTGGGAAACCAGAGTCTCTGCTGACTATTCTGGCCAATTTTCAGGTGCTTCAGTCCTTCCTCCTAGTCAATACTAAATATAGGGGCTAGATGGCAGCAGTGGTGTGGCTATGGCTTTATGACTGTAGGATGCCTCATAGGGCTCTTGTGAGGACTCAAGTCAGGTAGTAGTATCCAGTGCCTGACATATAGTAAGCACTCAGCAAATGTTAGCTGTTATTATTAATAATTAGGTGAACTTTTTATGTGTGACTATTATGTGGTATGACTATTATGAAAATTTCTCCCACCCCTTCTAAGACTTTGTTAAGCACTGCTGGACTCAGCACTCTGATACAGAGCCAGACACAAGTGAGTGGTTCAACAATACCACAGGATATGGTCTATAGGAGTGGGAGACAGCCAGGGAGCCAAATGTATTTGCACCAAATTCATAATAAAGGTAGCTACCAGCCAGGTGGGATGCAGCTATGCAATGGTGCTGAGCACTTTGCTTCTCTAAAAACATGACTGTGATAATGCCTTCCATTGTCTAGCAACCTTAAAAAATTCTTTTAAACTTTTAACTGGTCCCTGAAACCCACTAAGGAAATAAATTGGTATTGTTTTTTGTTCTATAAATTATAGCCATATAGCTGAAGGATAATTTGCCCATTCACAGAGTCATAGATTTGCTTCTGAAACCATGAATACAGGAGCCCTCAAATGTCAAATATCTGAAGGATAATATGTTCTCTGGGAAATTTTCTGCATCATCCCGAGTTTGGCTAATCATAAATTAATATCTTTCATTTAATGAATAATTCACATCTTAGTCTTGTCACCATAGAAAAGAGGGCTACCAACTGCTAATGTTTCTTTATGAGGCATTCGGTGCCACAGGCATAAATGTTTACTTCCCTTGAGGGAATGACAGCTCTTGACAAGTGGAAACATGATTTCAGCAAAGAAATTGCTGTTCTATATGTTAAAAATGGCTTTAGTATTCTGCTATGATTCCTGCTTAAAATATATGGAAAGGATTTTTATAGTCAAGGTAAGTCTCTGTACTGATAAATGTGATAGACATGAATCTTGAGAGAGTGAAAAAATGAATTTTGGGAATTCAAAAAATATGTCTTTGCCTTTCTGGAAGCAAGAGTTGAGTTTTTAAAAAATAAAAACTGATAGAAGTTATTCAGTCTAATGAAAAATACAAGCTACAACGTGGGTGGTTTCCAATAAACTTCCTACGTCATACCTTTCTTGATGACAAATGTTTACCACGAACGTCTGGTATTTGTGTTAAAACCATCTGAATACCTAGTTGTCCCTGTTACCTGATCTACCTCACCCCTATCACCTGAGAACAAATTTGGCTTCATCAATTCTGATCTTTGGCCCTGTGCTCTAAACATGGCAGGGGGGACTCCTGTTATGATGCTTCAAGCCACCCTGAGCAATTACCAGCCTCTAGCCCTACCCTTCTGAGACTATCTTTGGCCCTAAGAGAGTAGTAGGACATGCAAAGGTCATGGAGTCAGGTGCCATCAAAGCTGTAGAGAAAGATAAGGAATATACGGTAGAGTTATGAAAGAAGTATTGAACTTTAAATTGGGAGACGTGAAAGAGAAAGAAAGCCAGGGAACCAAGGAGAGAACATTCTTTAAGTATCTCAATATTCCAAGTGCTTTAAAGTTAAGACATTTAATCTCCACAACAACTCTTTAACAAAGCCATTTTATCTTCATTGTAGGACTGTGAGAACAAAGGCTCTGAGAGGTTAGGTACCCTTTTCAAAGTAACTTAAGTGTAGATTTCTTAGGGAAAGTCAGTAGATCTGTGTGGTGATGTGTACATGGATGAGTGGCATGACACAGTGGTAAGAACAGTTAGAATGCTAGATTTCACCCAGATAGTGAAAGCCTTAATAAACCATGTCATTTTCACTATATGATGCTGGCTTGGGTTCTTTGAGCTCTGTACCCAAGAGCATACTTGCTTAGTAAAAGTCTCTCTTCCTGAATTTCCTTGTCTTTTAAATGGAGGGGTGAGGAATGACACTATCATACCTACCACAGAAGGTTTCCTTAGTTCCAATGAGTCAATGCAGGGGCACCTGGGTGCCTCAGCCACCAAGCATCCAACTCTTGATTTCAGCCCAAGTCATGATCTCAGGGTTGTAAGATCAAGTCCTGTGTCCGGGTCCATGCTGGGTGTGGAAACTACTTAAGATTCTCTCTCTCCCTCTCCCTCTCCCCCTCAAAAAAGAAAAAAAAAGAGAGAAAGAAAAGAAAAGAAAAAAAGTTTATACATAGAAAAGTGCCATGCAAATTCAACTAATTTCTTGTCATTTCTAGTTGCATAAATTTACAATCCAGCTGGGATGACATGACATAAATATAACCATAGAATTGTAACTTGAGGTCTAGCTGTCACCCAACCCACTAGAGGATCGACCATCCTATAAGATTTAATGGAAATGGTTTTGCACCCCCATCCTAAAATGAGACCGTCTGCTGACTAGATTGCCTTTACCACATCATCTACATTGCATACCACTTGTATTCTTGAATTCTCCAAAAAACCACGGGCAGCAGAACATATATAGAGCAGACTTTTACTAAAGATTTGAAGGCAAAGCTGGGGGCTGGGGGGTTATATCAGGGTAGATATTAGGTATCCTTGTTCTTAGATGCCCTTTGCCCTATTCTTCTTCTGAAAAGTCCTCTTTTCAAAGTCCTCTTTTCAAACTGGCCATCTCTTTACAAAGGGCCCTAACCCAGCATCATTCTTCTCTATTCTTTATTTTCTTTTCTTTTCTTTTTTTTCTTTTTGCCTTCCCATTTTCTACCACTTTTTTCTACTTTTTTGAAAAGTCCTTTTTTCAAACTGGCCATCTCTTTACAAAGAGCCCTAACCCAGCATCATTCTTCTCTATTCTTTCTTTTCTTTTCTTTTTTTTCTTTTTGCCTTCCCATTTTCTACCTATCCATAAACTTCACTTTATTCACATTATACTTAAATAGCAATAATAACTAACACTGATTAAAAACTTATTTTGCACCAGGAAGTACAAGTGCTTTATGTGTAACCTTTGATTTGGCAGACATTTTCTCTCCTTTTGTTGTGCCCCAGGTATTCATGCCCAAACCCTTGGAGTTTCGTCTTTTTTGTTCTTCTACAAATATTAAACAACTCTGTGTGTGTGTGTGTGTGTGTGTGTGTGTGTGTGAGTGAGTGTGTGTTGTTGAGCACAGTGCTAGCTCCTAGGGCTTTGGTAACAAATAAAACAGACTTGGTCTCTGCCCTTAAGAAGCTCCACATTCAGAGAGCTGATAAAAGTAACTTGTTAAATGAAGTCAATTCTGTCTTTGCGGGAATTGCCAGCTTGAATAGCAATCATTTTTCTACTTGCTGCAACAGAAGACAACAGTAAGACAAATAGCAAAATGAGACAATACAAAAAATGCCACATAGCAGGATATGATTGGCATACAAGTAGTTCAGAAAATGTAAATACTTTAGAAACTCATGAGATCACTTAGGTTAGACCCGTGAGCCTTGAGACACTGTAATGGAGAAGGAAGACAGGCAGGAAGGGCTGAGATGGTGAGAGTGGACATAATGGTTGAGTAAATCCTTTGAAGTAGGTAGACCTGCGCTCAAATCCCAGCTCTGTCACTTACTATGTGACTATAGGAAGTAATTTAAGCCTATCTTTCCTCCTTTGGAAAACTAGGATAATACTAGTACCTACTTCAAAGGGTTGTTAAATGGATTAAATGGGGGGAAAAAAGCAAACATGTAAATCTTGTCAAGCAATGCAAGGTATGATAAGTGCAAGGCTTGATATATAAGGTTCTTACACTTTACTTGTGAAAAGAAAATCTTCAGAGCACCTTACCATTTACATAATGTGGTTTTTTTCATATACATTACTCAAATTTTCTAGCAGCTTGTCAAATATATAATTATCATCACATTCATCATGCAGAAGTGGAACATGGGCTTCAGAGAGATTAAGACCTTTCACATGGCTTGAGAGGGACTTTGAATCCAGATCTTCTGGATCCTAATCTTTCCTTTTTATTCCTGTCTTAAAAGTCAATTATTCCCACAGAGGTGATAGACCATTAAATGCTTGACAACCGATAGCTTAGCCAAAGACTTTTGAAACCAAGAGTAGATTAGGCATCTAAAGGCAAGTCAGAAGCAGAAGTCAAACACAAACTTTGCCTACCTAAGGCATCTAGAAATAACTGGCCAAATATAAATCAATCTAAATGTCCATCAATAGAGGCACCTGGGTGGCCCAGTTGGTGAGGCTTCTGACTCCTGGTTTCAGCTCAGGTCACGATCTCAGGGTCATGAGATGCCTCTCTGAGCTCAGCCTGGAGTCTGCTTGAGATTCTCTCTCCCCTTCCTCTACCCCTCCCCACGCAGTTTCTCTCTCTCAAATAAATCTTTAAAACTAAATGTCCATTAATAGGGAAGCAGATAACTTAGGAGGTATCCTTATATGGAATATCGTGTAGCCAATAAAATAAATGAGGTAGATCTATATGTACTGGCCTGGAAAGACCGCCACACACACGCAAAGACGGCGCACAATGGAACAATCAATTTGCACAAGAGACGTTTCAATGTGTAGCTTTGAAGCCGACTCCACCCATTTAAGGACCCAGTCTGTCACTCTCCTTTCCTTATGCCCACCGTCTCCTTTCCACACTGCCATTCCCACATCCCACCACAGCCGTCTTTCACAACCCGCTCTTCTGGTCCTCTTTCCTCTTGCCCGCTTTTCCTTAGCCTCCACCCTTCTCTGCCGGAGGACCCCTTGGCAGAGATAGAGGCACGGAGCCCCCCCCCTCCGCCCCCCCCCCCAAAGAGATGGACCTCCCTGCGGAAGCCGGACGCACGCGCCCTGGCGCCTCCCTAGACCCGGAGGCGGCCTGTTTGCCCCGCCCGCGGGAAGGAGCCCGAATGCGATTGGTCTCCTGCGATTACGCCTCCCAGGATTGACCGGCCGCCGACTCCTCCCACCAAGTTTGGTGCTTCTCGGGAGGCGCTTCTTGGCCCTAGGAGGAGGCGGCGTAGCTTTTGCTAAGGTCGCATTTGGTACCGGATTTTCCTGCTCGACTGTTTGACAGATGACGGCATTAAGGTTGCCATGCTTCCTGCTGTGTGGTCCTATATGTTATAGCAAGAGTTTTCTTTAAATAGGACACGGAGAATCAGAAAGCAGGCCCTTACCCCCTGAAAGATACGGAGCTTCCTTTGTCCCACATGCGTCCGTGTGAGAGCTAAATTTCATACATAACGCAAATTAAAAGTCGTGAATTCAGCTTAAATAGTAATAGTAGGAGTTCACCTGTACATTGGGCTTACAGTGAGCGGTCACTGTTTTGATCCCTTTAAAACCTCACAGCCTTTACCTAGAATGCAGGTTCCATTATCCCCATTTTATAGACAAGGATGCCAAGACACAGGGAAGTTAAGCAACTTGCCCAAGATCACCCAGGGCTAAGTGGCAGAGCCCCAGTCGGAACCTGGCCTAGTGTCCGGTACCACCAACCACAGCATCAGTCTGCCTCTTAGAAAGAAACCAGGCAACGGTAAATATTATTGCCTAGGTCAAGAAGCAGTTTATTGAGGCTTCGTTTTCTTTTATGTCAAGTTTGGAAAATATGGGAGAGCAGATGGCAGTGGAGACTGGAAAGAATGGAGACTGGAACCTCCATTCAGGAGATTCTGAGCTCAGGTAAATTATAAAGTAGAAGAAGGTAGATTAGCTAAGGGAACATACAAATACAAATACCTACATCCATGCTTAAAATATATGTATATTTAATTGAGACACCTGCTGGAAATTGCTGAGAGTAACCTTAAACACTTGGGAGGGAAAACAGAAGGAGCTCTAAAGCAGAAGAGAGAACAGCTTGAGTCTGAAAAGACTATCGAGGAACTGCAGGGCCAGCTGTGGTACAAACAGCTCCCTAGAGAAAAATTAGAAGGTCAGTTGGGATGAGTATCGTGCAGAGATGGATCAACTCAGGGAGACACTGGCAAAAATTCAGGTCCCCAATTTTGCTGTGGATGATGACTCTTCTTGTGAGTCAAGCAAAGAGAAAAGGCAAATAAAGAATAAGGTGTCTTCTGGGGAAGTTTTTGTCAGAAGGTACTAATCAGTGACATAACTTGAAATAAACTTGCTTGATTTTTCTTTTATTTAAAAAATATATAGGGGGTCCCTGGGTGGTGCAGCAGTTTGGCGCCTGCCTTTGGCCCAGAGCACGATCCTGGAGACCCGGGATCGAATCCCACGTCGGGCTCCCTGCATGGAGCCTGCTTCTCCCTCTGCCTGTGTCTCTGCCTCTCTCTCTGTGTCTCTCATAAATAAATAAATAAAATCTTTAAAATATATATATATATATATATATATATATATATATATATATATATATACATATAATTTATTGAGGTGAAATTCACATAACATAAAATTTAAGTGAACAATAAGTCATATTTAGGACATTCACAATATTGTGCAACCTCTATCTATATCTCGATCCAAAACATTCCTGTCACCCCAAAGTAAAACTTATATTCATTCAATAGTCATTTCTTATTCCTGCCTTCCCCCAGACCTTGGTAACCACCAATCTATATTGTCTCTGTGGATTTCTCTGTTTTGAATATTTCATACAAATGGAATCATGCAATAATAAGCCTTTGTGTCTGGCTTCTTTGAACTAGATAATTTTTTTTGGTTCCACTATGTAGCATATATAGCACATATAAAGTACTTCATGCTTTTTATGGCTGAATAAAATTCCATTATGTACGTAACATGATTTGTGTATCCATTCAGCAATTGATGGATATTTGGACTGTTTCACATTTTGACTATTGTGAATAGTGCTGTTATGTACATGCCTGTACATGTACGTGTTGGAATACGTACATGTTTTTAGGTCTTTGGGGTGTATACCTAGGAGTGGAATTGCAGGGTCATGGGGTAATTCTATGTCTAACTATGAGAAATGCCTGCATCCTTTTGAAATTCATTCTTTTTTTTCTTTTGCAAAAGAATCTTTTTTTTTACATATTTTTTAAATTGGAATTCAATTTGCCAACATATAGCATAACACCCAGTGCTCATCCCATCAAGTGCCTCCCTGAAATTCATTCTTAAGGATATATTATTCATATTATAAATAATATTTGATATATGATATATATTAAGCATTTTAAATCAGAGTATCTTAAAGTTAGCACTGTTGACATTAAGACCATAGAATTTTTTGTTGTGGGGGCTGACTTGTGCGTTTGAAGATGTTTAGCAGCAATTCTGGCCTTTACCCAGTAGATGTCAGTAGCATCCACCCAGTTGTGACAACTAATATTGTCTCAAGATCTTGCCAAAGGTTTCCTGGGTGGCAAAATTTCCCGCTATTCCCACTGAAATCCATTGCTTTAAAGGATTCTCTGTACACTGGAAGCAAATCTGTCACTAAAACAAAACACTCAAACAAAGTAAGGGCATTTAAGAAACAGATGTTCCTTGCAAGTTTGCATACAGGAAATATTGTTTATTGTGTAATGATGTTAAGGAGTTTGCAGATTTCTAAATGTGTGACAACCAGAAAACTGTATCATTAAATATTCATCTAACTTTCATATATTCTTTTGTTCCAGCTCACCCACAGAACCCCAAGAAATATAGCTTTTCACATCAGTACATGTTATATATACCAAATCGCTTTTACAGCACACCGCATCACATAATTTTTAAGATGGCAGCTAGAAGCAAGATTTCACAAGATTTTTTTGGTATGGTAATATTTATTATTTCAAATCTAAGCTCAGACAGAGCCCATAAGGAATTTCCTATTTGGCTCAGCCAAATAATGGAAAGACATCTGCTAATTTTCATTATTGAGGTACAGTGAACCAAAATAAAATTTTTACATTTACCTTTAAAGATCATGGTAAGAAAAAAAAAAGATCATGGTAAGTTAATTGTAGAGTGGAAACTCTAAGTACATAAACACCTTTGCTATCAAAAAGCGATTAGGATCAGAACTGTTATGGAAATGGACCAGCTTTGGGCACAGGCAGCATTGGTGTAAAACTCACAGCAAAGTCTATGGCACTGAACTCTATCTACCCAGGTATGGAAGTGGAGGGGTGGGGCAGGAAGGTTGGTGCCATTCTGCAATGAAAAGCCAAAGAGATACCTAGTAGGTCACATAAAAGTAATGCAACAAGTGTATCAATAAGTACTACCAAACTGCTGAAGAAAAACAAGAACACAAACCTATAGATGGATTCAATTGTGATGACCAAATAAATAAGACAGAATTAAATGTATTTTCTCATTCATGTCCAAGATAATACTAGCAAGAAAGCCTGTAGAATAGGTCTACTTCTGTGACTAACAGCTACCACCATCAAATCACTGAGGTGAAATTTATGCCTTGAATTGTGATATAGAATTCATTTTATTCTGAGAAGTTGGTATTCCAAAGCCAGTCTCCTCTTGGGAAAACAGCTCCCACTTATTTAATTATTAGATGTATGTATATGTGTGTGCTTATTTTTTATTAATTAATTAATTAATTAATTTATTTATTTATTGTTTCGGCTTTATTGTGGTGCAACTGAAAAATGTAATTGTAGGAATGCCTGAGTGACTCAGGCTCAGCTGATTGAGCAGCTAGCTCTTGATTTTGGCTCAGATCATGATTTCAGGGTCATCAGATGGAGGCCCACCTCTGGCTATGAGCTCAGTGGGGAGTCTGGTTGAGACTCTCTCCCCCTTGTCCTTCCCCCCATTTACATGCTCTCTCTCAAATAAATAAATAAATATTTTTAAAAAGAAATATAATTGTAGGGATCCCTGGATGGCGCAGCTGTTTAGCGCCTGCCTTTGGCCCAGGGCGCAATCCTGGAGACCCTGGATCGAATCCCACGTCGGGCTCCCAATGCATGGAGCCTGCTTCTCCCTCTGCCTATGTCTCTGCCTCTCTTTCTCTCTCTCTCTCTCTCTGTGACTATCATAAAAAAAAGAAAGAAATATAATTGTAATATATTTAGAGTATATGATGATTTCACATATGTATAAATGTGAAAGGATTCCCAACATTGAGTTAATTAACACACCCATCACCTCACATGTTTATCTTTTTCTTTCTTCCCTCCCTCCATTTCCTTGCTTCCTTTCTTTTCTATTTTGGTGAGAACACTTCAGTTCCACTCTCTTAGCAAATTTCAAATTTCAGTTATATAATACAGTATTATCAACTATAGTCACTGTTATATATTAGATTCTGGGACCTTATTCATCTTATATCTGAAAGTTTATACTTTTATACTGGTCATTCCCTATTTTCCCCATCCCCAATCCCAGGCAATCGCCATTTTACTCTCTGATTCTGTTTTGGACTTTTTTTTTTTCAGATACCACATATAAATTATACCATGTGGTATTTGTCTGGTTTATTTCAGGTAGCATAATTGTTTATCCATGTTGTTGTAAATACTAGGATTTTCTTCTTTTATAACGATAAATAATATTCCTATATATATATATACATACATATATATACACACATATACCACATTTTCTTTATCCAATCGACAGTTGATATATAGGTTATTTCCATATCATGGCTACTGTGAATAATGTTGCAATGAACATGGGAGTACAGAGAGTGATTTCATTTCCTTTACATATATACCCAGAAATGGGATTGCTGGATCATATGGTAATTCTATTTTTAATTTCTTCATCAGTCTCCATTCTCTTTTCCATAGAGGCTATACTATTTTACATTCCCATCTACAGGATATGTGTTTCTTTTTCTCCGCATCCTTGCCAGCATTTGTTGTCTCTTGTCTTTTTTATAATAGCCGTCCCAGCAGTTATAAGGTGATATCTCCTTGTAATTTTGATTTGCATATCCCTAATTAGTGATGTTGAGCACCTTTTCATGTACTTGTTAGCCATTGGATTTCTTCTTTAGAAAACTGTCTATTCAGTTCCTCTGCCCATTAACTGGATTATTGTTGTTGTTGTTGTTGTTGTTGTTATTGAGTTGTATAAGTCCCTTGTATATTTTGGATATTAACCCCTTCCTGGATATGTGGTTTACAAATATTTTTTCCCATTCTGTAGGTTGACTTTTCATTTGTTGATAGTTTCCTTTGTAATACAGAAACCTTTTAGTTTTATGTAGTCTCACTTATTTTTGCTTTTGTTGTTTGTGCTTTTGGTGTCATTCCCAAGACCAGTGTCAATGGGGTTTACCCACCATGTTTTTTTCTAGGAGTTCTAAGGTTTCAGGTCTTATGTTCAAGTTTTTAATCCATTTTGAGTAGATTTTTGTGTATGGTATAAGATAGAAATCCAATTTAATTCCTTTGCATATGGATATATGAATGTGAACTATTTATTGAAGAGACCGTCCTTTCCCCAGTTCTTGGCTCCTTTGTCAAAAACGAATTGACCACATTCGCATGGGTTTACTTCCAGGCTCTCTCTTCTGTATTGTTAATCTATGTGTTAGTTTTTATGTGAATCACTATAGCGATTACTATAGATTTGTAATATACTTTGAAATCAGGAAGTGTGAGGCCTTCAGCTTTGTTTTTCTCAAGACTGTTTGGCTATTCAGTGGTTCCACATGGATTTTAATATTGGTTTTTTCTCTTTCTATGAAAAATGCCATTTCAATAGGGATTGCATTGAATCTGTAGATCACTTTGGGTGGTATGGACATTTTAACAATATTAATTATTCTAATCCAGAAACACAGAATATCTTTCCATTTCTGCCTTTTTAAATTTCTTTCATCAGTGTTTTATAGTTCTCAGTGTACTGATGATCTTTCATCTCCTTGGTTAAATTTTTTCCTAAGTATTTTATTATTTTGGATGCTTCTGTAAGTGGGATTTTAAAAAAAAAATTTTTAATGAGATTTTACTTATATTTTTTCCAATAGTTGATTGTTAGTGTATGGAAATACAACTGATTTTTTTTGTATATTGATTATGTCCTGAACTTACTGAATTCATTTATTAGGTCTTACAGTTTTTTTTTTTTTGTGGAGTCTTTAGGGTTTTTTATACATAAGATCATGTTATCTGCAGAGATAATTTTATTTCTTCTTTTCTGATTTGGGTGCCTTTTTTTTCCCCCTTGCTTAATTGCTCTGGCCTGACTTGCAGTTCTGTGTTGAATGAAAGTGATGGAGGTGGGCATCTTTGTTATATTCCCGACCTCAGAGGAAAATGTTCAGCTTTTCACTGTTGAGTATGATGTTGGTTGTGGGTTTGTCATATATGGCCTTATTTTGTTGAGGTACAGTCCAATATGTTGGAAGTTTTTATCATGAAAGGATATTGAATTTTATTAAATGCTTTTTTGCATCTATTGAGATGATTGTATGATTTTTTTTAAAGATTTTTATTTACTTATTCATGAGAGACACAGAGAGAGGGAGAGAAGCAGAGACACAGGCAGAGGGAGAAGCAGGCTCCATGCAAGGAGTCCGATATGGGATTTGATCCTGGGACTCCAGGATCACGCCCTGGGCCGCAGGCAGGTGCTAAACCACTGAGCCACCCAGGGATCCCGACTGTATGATTTTTATCCTTCATTTTGTTAGACTGCTATATTACATTTATTGATTTGTATATGTTGAACTATCCTTGCATCCCAGAAATAAATCCCATTTGATCATGGTGTATGATTCTTTTAATGTACTGTTGAATTTGGTTAACTAATATCTTCTTGAGAAATTTTGCATCTATATTCATCAGGAATATTAGCCTGTAATTTTCTTTTCTTGTGGTATTCCTATCTGGCTTTGGTACTAGGGTAATACTGGCCTCATAAAATGAGTTTAGAAGTATTCATTCTGGGCAGCCTGGGTGGCTCAGCAGCTTAGCACTGCCTTCAGCCTAGGGCCTAATCCTGGAGACCTGGGATCGAGTCCCAAGTCAGGCTCCCTGCATGGAACCTGCTTCTCCCTCTGCCTGTGTCTTTGCCTCTCTCTCTGTGTGTGTGTCTCATGAATAAATAAAATCTTTAAAAAAAATTTAAAAAAGAAGTATTCATCCCTCTTATGTTTTTTAGAAGTGTCTGAGAAGATTCATATTAAATCTGTATTAACTGTTTGGTAGAATTCACCAGTGAACCCATCTGATCCTGGGCTTTTTTGAGGGGAGAATTTTGATTACTGACTCAGTCTCCTTCTTAGTAATCAATCTCTTTAGAATTTGTTTCCTCAGATTCAGTCTTGGTAGGTTGTATTTTTCTAGAAATATATTCATTTCTTCTAGGTTATCTAATATGTTGGGGTATAATTGTATAATTGTTCACAGCAGTTTCTTATAATCCTTAGTATTTCTGTGTTACCAGTTGTGGTATCTCTTTTATTTCTGACTTTATTTGAATCTTCCCTCTCTCTTTCTTAGCTAAAGTTTTATCCTTTATCTTTTTTTTTTTAAAAAAGAGCTTTTAGTTTCATCGATCATCTCTATTGTCTTTTTTGCCTCTATTTCCTTTCTTCTACTAACTTCTAGCTCAGTTTGTTCTTTTCTAGTTCTTTGAAGTGTTAAGTTAGATTGCTTATTTTGAGGTCTTTCCTTTTCCTTAATGTAGGTATTTATTGCTATCAATTTTCCTCTTGGAATTGCTCTTGCTGCATCTTTGAAGTTTTGATATATGGTGTTTCCATTTTCATTTGTCTCAATATTTTTTTTCAAGTTTTTGCCAGTTTTACTTAAGTATAATTGACATATATCACTTACAAATGTAAGGTATGCAACATAATGATTTATGTATATATTGTGAAATGATTACCATGGTTAAGTTTAGTTAAGATCCATCACCTCACATAGTTACAATTTTGTTTCCTTGTCATGAATCAAGATATTTTAATTTCTTTTTTGATTTTTTTGGGGGGGTCCACTGTTCAGGAGCATATCATTTTATCTCCACATATTTGTCAATTACTAGTTTTTTTCTCATACTTGATTTCTAGTTTCATAGGATTGTTGTGGTCAGAAAAAATGGTTGGTATGATTTCAATCTTCTTAAATTTATAAGATTTGTTTCATGACCTAACATATGATTTATCAGAGAATTTTCATATATACTTGAGAAGAATGTGCATTCTGCTGCTGTTGGGTGGACTGTTCTGTAAATGTCTGTTACATCCATCTGGTCTAACATTGTAGTTTAAGTTTCCTGGTGGATTTTCTGCCTGGATGATCTATCCATTGTTGAAGGTAGAGTATTGAAATCCACTAGTATTGTATTGCTATTTCTGTCTTGAGATCTGTTAATACTTGCCTTATATCTTTAGGTACTCTATGTTGGGTGCATATATATTTACAATTTTATAGCTGCCTAATGAATTGACTCCTTTATCATTATATAATGACCTTTGTCTCTTGTTACTGTTTTTGGCTTAAAGTCTATTTTGTCTGATGTAGGTATAGCTACCTCTGCTTTCTTTTGGCTTCCATTTCCATGGAGTATTTTCCTGATCCCTTCACTTTCAGTGTATATGTATCTTTGAAGCTGAAGTATGGGTCTCTTGTAGACAGCATATAGCTGGTCTTTTTTTTTTTTTTTGAAATCTGTTCAGCTACTCTATCTCTTTTGATTAGAAAATTTAGTCCATTTATATTTAATTATTGATAGGTATGGACTTACTATTGTAATTTTGTTGTTTTCTTACTTTATTGTAGTGCCTTTGTTCCTTTCTCTCTTTCTCTCTTCCTTTGTAAGTTGATCATTTTTCTGTAGTGGTGTGCTTTTGTGTATCTACTACAGGTTTTTGTTGTGTGGTTACCATGAGGATTACATAAAACATCTTATAGTTATAACAGTCTATTTTAAGCTAATAACAACTTAACTTTAAATGCATAGATTTATACACCCTTCCTCACTTTGTTTTTGCTGTTCCAATTGACATCTTTCTATACTGTGTATCCATTAAATATTTTTGTTAAATATTTTTGTCTTTTATCATTTGTATTATAGTTATGTGACTTACGTGCCATCATTACAATATTAGTCTGAATTTAGCTATATATGTGCTTCTACCAGTGAATTTTGTACTTACAGGTGTCATGTTACTAATTACCATCTTTTTATTTCAGCTTAACATTGTTTCCTTTAAGATTTCTTGTAAGACCAGTCTAGTGGTGATGCAATCCTTCAGATTTTGCTTGTATGGGAAAATCTTCTTCTCTGAAGGACAAATTTTCCAGGTAGAATATTCTTGGTTGGCAGTTGTTTCTTTTGAATATACCACCCCACTTCATTGTGGACTGCAAGGTTTCTGCTGAAAAATCTTTTAGTAGTCTAATGGGGGTTCCCTTGTCTGTAATAAATTGTTTCTCTTGCTCTTTTTAAGAATCTCTCTTTATATTTAACTTCTGACAATTTAATTATAATGTGTTTCAGTGTGGGCCTCTTTAGTGTCCCAAAGGGAGGCCTGCAGTTAGCACTTACTTGAAGTAAGTCAATCGGAGAAAGACAAACAGTATATGTTTTCATTCATTTGGGGAATATGAATAATAGTGAAAGGGAATATAAGGGAAGGGAGAAGAAATGTGTGGGAAATATCAGAAAGGGACACAGAACATAAAGACTCCTAACTCTGGGAAACGAACTAGGGGTGGTGGAAGGGGAGGAGGGCGGGGGGTGAGGGTGAATGGGTGACGGGCACTGAGGGGGACACTTGACGGGATGAGCACTGGGTGTTATTCTGTATGTTGGTAAACTGAACACCAATAAAAATTAATTTATTAAAAAAAAAAACAGTTAGCACTTACTTACAGGCTGATTAGAAGTTAGGCCCTTAGGTACCAGGAGGGAAAGCATGCCGTTAAACCCCTTTCAGGGAGAAACTGGGAAATGAGCATTTTTGCCTACTCCCTCTATTCTGAGACTGGCTGGTTAGCTGTTGGAGTTACTCCTAAACCCATCTGAAAACTGCATCTTTGTTATAGTCCTATTGTACTCATGAATGCAAACCTCATTTATTATCAGAGCTATGTGACTTAGGGGCTCATCCCTTGGGTGGCAGCCATAAAAGTTAAGGTATCAGACATGAATTCACAAGCTCTTCCAGAGAGATACTGGCAACTTAATTTTATTGTTGAAGGGAGCTAGAGGGGAAAGATGAACTCCAGGGAGGATCAGAGTTATCCCCTAGATACACACTGGTTAGAAGCTGGATCCTCAGGCAGTGACTTGTAAAGTATGCAGTCAAACCTCTTCCAGTGAAAGACTGGGAAATGGGTGTTTTTGCCTGCTCTCTGCACTGAGCCCTGGGGGGATAGCTACAGTGAGTGCTCTTGTGCAAGCCCATTAACAAGGGCTTCTTTGTCTGCTTCAGTCCTGTGGGATTCATGAATGCAAGTCCTGTTGGCTATCAGATTCAGGCAATCTGGAAGCTTGTCCCTTGGGTGGCAGCCACAAAAGCTGTGGCACCAGACATATGTATGAAGCTCCTTCCAGAGCGATGCCGATGACCTGGTTTTACCATTGGAGTGAGCCCAGCGAAAGGTATGGAAGTGCCTATCAGCTTGTTCAGGCTCCAGGGAAGATATTGGTCAGCACTAAAATGCATGCTAACTGGAAGCTGGGCCCCCAGGTAGCAGCTTGTATATAGCTAAACCCTTTCCAGGGAAAGACTGGCATTTTTGCCAGCACTGTCTGCACTGAGGCTTGGAGGCATAGCCACAGTGAGTAGTCACACACCATTAAGAACAACTTCTTTATTCTCTATAATTCTGTGGAACTCAGGAATCCCAGCTGTATAGACTATCAGAGCTAGGTGTTTGGGATCTCATCTCTTGGGGGTCAGGAGTCTTAAAAGTTGGAGCACTAGATGTGCAGTTCAAACCCTTTCCTTCTCAGGGAGAAGATGGGAGTTAGGATTTCCCTTGGATTATATGGTGCTGTACCAGGCGTAGGGTTTATGGAGAGACTGTTTCAGATTTTCCTACCCAGTTAGATGTGTATATTTTCTCAATTGCCTGATATGTAGGAGTCACTCAGCCACTAGTTTCTGGATTTTTCTCAGAGAGAATTACTCCATGTGTAGCTATACATTTGGTGCATCCATGGGAGGAGGGAAATTCTGGAATCTCTTATGCCTCCATATTGGTCTGTAGTCACTTCAGACTTACTTAGTATAAATGAGATGGACCAAAACATTATCTCTTTCAGATTCTAGATGCTAAGGACACTCAGTAAGTGACTTTGCCTAAAGTCACTTTGAAGGCAGAAATGAGCAGGAAGACTATTTTATTAATTTTTTAGTGAAGTTGGGACACCTGGGTGGCTCAGTGGTTGCGCATCTGCCTTTGGCTCAGGGCATGATCCCAGAATTCTGGGATCAAGTCCCACATCAGGCTCCCTGCATGGAGCCTGCTTCTCCCTCTGCCTATGTCTCTGCCTCTCTCTGTGTCTCTCATGAATAAATAAATTAAATCTTTAAAAAAATTTTTTTAGTCAAGTTTAGTGACATAAAGAAAACTCATCATTAAACAAAAATTAGCAATTTTCACTTTATTCATTTACTCAAGAGTATGCTTACAATGACACTGACTGAACTGCCACAAGAACACAGGAATCAAAACTATGCCAGACCATGATCTATCCAATATATAATTCATCTTTAATAGTACTTCAAAAGGATTATTTTTTCAGAGGATGATGTTGCCCTCTCTGATGATAACCTTCAAACAGAAGAGGGTAATATCTCTTAATTTGGGATAGTAACCTGTCAAGCAGCTAGCACCTGAACATCTACCTGTATAGTGAACAAATCACTTACTTAATGATAACTTCCCAATCTATTTCCAGCTCTGATTTCTCTCCTGAATCCCAGGCCCCAGCTGGCTTGCAAGTAGCTTCACATGGTGATCCCCCCCCACAACCAGTACCTCCAAATCAACATATCCAAGTGAATTAAGCCATAATCTGTCCTTTACTCCTATTCCTGAAACTAGTCCTCTTCTTTACAGTGAATGAATGGCACCTCTTAGATCCACTTGCCCAAACCAGAAAGAAGTCAGTCATTTATGAGTCCTTTCCCTTCCTCAAAACCCTTCCCTCCTGTCTAGCAATGTCCAATCCTATTGATTCCCCTTGGTCTAGTGCATCTCCACCCCTACAACCACCTAGTATCAGCTCTCATTATGTCTCACTTGGACTATTACAGCAATGTGTTTATTGGTCTCTCTGGCATCCAAATGGCTCCCAGAATGATCTTTTGAAAAAACATCTTATCATGCCAAAATTCTGTAAGTTAAAATCTAAATCCCTAACATTTCACACAAGATTTTTTTTTTTTTTAATTTACGATAGTCACACACACACACACACAGAGGCAGAGACACAAGCAGAGGGAGAAGCAGGCTCCATGCACAGGGAGCCCAACATGGGATTCGATCCCAGGTCTCCAGGATCGCACCCTGGGCCAAAGGCAGGCGCCAAACCGCTGCGCCACCCAGGGATCCCTCACACAAGATTTTTAAAGATATTTCAACCTCATCTCCCAGAATGCTCTTCATTTATGTATATATCACTACTAACACACATATCTTTTGCTTTGGGAGAACCATTCTAGTTCCTCAAATATTTTTGTGTTTCTATACGTAGTTCTTTTAGTTTAAAGATAATTTTTTTCTGCTGGCTCCTTTCAATATTTTTTCTTTTATTTTTGATTTTCTGTGATTTCAAATGATATGCTTAGGTGTAATTTGGGGGGTGGTGCATTTATCCTGTTTGTTGTTCTCTAAGCTTCCTGGATCTGTGGTTTGGTGTCTGACATCAATTTAGGGAAATTCTCAGCTATTACTGTTTCAAATATTTCTTTTATTACCTTTTTCTCTTTCTGGTATTTCCATAATGTGTATGTTATACCTTTGGTAGTTGTCCCATAGTCCATGGATATTCTTTTCTGTTTTTTTCCCAGTCTTTGTTCCCTTTGCTTTCAGTTTTGAATATTTCTATTGATATATCTTCAAGCTCAGAAAATACTTTCCTCAGCTGTGACCAATCTACTAATAAGCTTATCAAAGGCATTCTTCATTTCTGTTACAGTGTTTTTTGATCTGTAGCATTTCTTTTTTCTCTTAAGATTCCTATATCTCTGCTTACATTGCCCATCTGTTCTTGCATACTGTGTACTTTATCCATTAGTGCTCTTTGCGTAATAATTGTGGTTGTTTTAAATTCCCAATGTGATAATTTCAACATCCAGACATGGCAAGATGTCTTCAAGTTGTGTTTAACTTTTAGTGTGCCTTGTAATTTTTTTTTTGACAGCCAGGCATGATGTACCCATAAAAGAACTGCTATAAATAGGCTTTTAGTAATGTGGTAGTAAGGGCAGGGGAGGGGAAGGGTACTATAGTCCTATGATTAGGTCTCAGTCTTTTAGTGACATATGCATCTGGACTATCACAAGTATTTCTTACGGTTTTTTTCTCCCTCTTTAGTTGGAACAAGATAGCTAGAGTGGGCTAGAGTTGGGTATTTCCCTTCTCCCAGGTCAGGTAGGCCCTAATAATACCCCAGCTCTGGTTAGGCTCTGGCTAACTAGTTTCCCTTGTGGGAAGTCCTTGTCAAAAAGAACAGAGTGCTCAGGGATCCCTGGGTGGCTCAGCAGTTTACCGCCTGCTTTCCTTTGGCCCAGGGCATGATCCTGGAGTCCCGGGATAGAGTTCCACATCGGGCTTCCTGCGTGGAGCCTGCTTTTCCCTCTGCCTGTGCCTCTCTCTCTCTCTCATGAATAAATAAATAAAATCTTAAAAAAAAAAAAAAGAACAGAATGTTCTGGTTTCAAAATGGTTCCTTTCCCCCTTTTCCTGCCAAAGTATTAGGGAATTTTTTTGTCTGATATGACTATGAAAACCTGGTCTATCTACTGGAGATAAACTCCCTAAAAGTATGGGGACTTCATACTGAAATGAGCATTTCAGACTGATCATTTTTTTAGTTGTTGTTAGAATGGAGTAGTGACTTCCAAACTCCTTGTATTCTATTCTAATAATATCCCAGAATTTGGTAAGCAAGTTCAGGTTTGCACTATCTAAATGCACCATGGTTTTTTCAAGACAACTTTATCCTCTCTCAGTCTTCTTCATTTCTGTCAGGAGCAGCCCATAATTTTTTAGCCACTTAGGGCCACTGCCAAAATTTCACCTACAACCTACCTATATCCCAATCACAATAAATACAGTACCTTCTTATTAGGGAAACCCCACTACTTACTTATTCCTCTGCCTCTCCACTTCTCAGTACTGCACCAATAAAGGTAAAATCTGTCACTTATCCATATGAGAGCTAATATGAGGATGTATCTAATGAGAGACAAGAACAAAAATCTAGACTGCCACAAAGACCCATCCCTCTTTTTACATACTATATTAGCATCCCCATGATTACCCTCAAGACCTTATTTCTCCCCACTCCCAGAAGATTCCTGAGTGGATAACAGTGTACAAGAGGAGGGAGCAGGGATCCTAGTGTTCACCCAACTCTGAAAGCAGCCTTTGCAGCACACATAGGTTTCATAGGTTCTACTGGTGAAATCTGTGTCCTAGGAAGGGGACACAGTCAGTTTCAGCTCCCCTGAGGACATAGAGGATTCTTAGATAAGGAAGACAGAATTCCTAAGGGGAAGATTTTACACATGTCCCTTAAGGCTCTTAATTCTTTGTGTATGAATTGAGAATGTTATAGATTAGGTGCCTTTTCTTTGCATCTTTGAGATGGATGGTTAAATCAATATTGAGAGATATTTTTTTCAGGATCTATGTAAGTGATTTCTGCCAAGAGATGAAGCTGAAGTGCCTACCTGCCACACAGACACTGATAAGGGATACACAGGCCCCTGTGAAGATAGCACTGACCACAATCTTGGAAACAAGTCACTCTTCTGGCAAGGTACCACTGAGGCTATAGACCACAAAATACAATTTAATATCGTCCCTACCAGACAATCGGGTATGCTTCATGGGCACCCATGTACAAGAATGCAGAAAAACAAACATAGCAGATGAAAAGCATCCTTAGCACCAACCACCAGAGGCTAGCCAGTGGTACCCCAAGAAGTATGTTTATAGGGATCCCTGGGTAGCTCAGTGGTTTAGCACCTGCCTTCGGCCCAGGATCGAGTCCCACGTTGGGCTCCCTGCATGGGGCCTGCTTCCTTCTCCCTCTGCCTGTGTCTCTGCCTCTCTCTCTGTATCTATCATGAATAAATAAATAAAATTAAAAAAAAAAAGAAGTGTGTTTATACATTAAACCTGATGGGCCACAAACTCAGAAATCCCCTAGGTCAAGGATTGTGTATCTGACCCTAACTTCAGTGCTTCTGTGAAATTCCAGAGAAGTATCTGGATCAAGCAAAGCTCTTTGTGGCCCAGGCAGGCACAAACACTTGGATGTTCACTAGATAAGGTTTGCATTCTTAAGCTATGGCCAGAATTAGATGGACTGCTTTGAGCAAGAGGGATAAAGAGGGCAACACTCACCTAAGCCTTGGCTGCATGATGCATATCCCACTGCTAGATGTCAATCACATGGTTAGACAGTAATCAGGCATCAGAATTAGAACAATACAGATCAGTGTTTAACAGAAAAGATAAACTGAGATGAAATTGTTTCACTTTTCAATTGTTTAATCAGCTACCAAATAAATTCACTTAATGAGGGATCCCTGGGTGGCACAGCGGTTTGGCGCCTGCCTTTGGCCCAGGGCGCGATCCTGGAGACCCGGGATCGAATCCCACATCGGGCTTCCGGTGCATGGAGCCTGCTTCTCCCTCTGCCTGTGTCTCTGCCTCTCTCTCTCTCTGTGACTATCATAAATAAATTTAAAAAAAAGATTTAAAAAAATTCACTTAATGATTCTACTCCAGAATATGAGTGCCATAAAAAGTGGACACACTGAACTGTATTTCTTCTTTTTTAAAAAGATTTTTTTTTAATTTACTTATTTGAGAGAGAGTGAGCAAGAGAGCATGAATGGGGAGAGGGGCAGAGGGAGAGAAAGAAGCAGGCTCCCCAGTGAGCAGGGAGCCCAGTGAAGGGCTCCATCCTAGGACCTGAGCCAAAGGCAGATGATTAACCTCCTAAGCCACCCAGGCACCCCTGAACTGTATTTCTTCTTATATGTTAGTTTTAACTTGGATCTTCCAAACTTTTGGAATCTGCTAGTCATTCTCCCTCCCCTATCCTCAAGGATAATTCCACTTTCTTCATATCATTTTCTGTAGTCATCACCCACATTCAGCAATATCTTGGCAGTCCAACTGTATGTAACTGTGTCTGCTTCAAATACTTATACCTCCCACACCTGATGACCTGTAGCTTTTAATCAAACACTTCATACCACTTGCTCTTTCTATTTATCTGCCTTGTGTGTGTGCTGCTTTTATTTGTATTTTGAGTCTTTGTGTAACTCCTATTTCTATGAAGATGGTTGGTAAGCAGCCTAATTTCAGAAGCAATCTTTGCTACAGAATAAAAACTCAAATATCTTTATTTTTAAATACATTATGTTCATTTAATGGCAAAATAAAAATATTACACCACTATAATCTCCCTCATAGGAAAAATAAAAATGAAATTGGTCTTTTGGACCTCCAATCAAAAGGAAAAAAAAAAAAGAAAAGTAACAGAAGTTGAGATTGTAAATCCAGGTGGGCTCCACCCATAGTCTGGTAGCAGTGGTTGCCTTAACTCCAAATTAACTGTCATGTGAGAGGGCCCATTTCACATCAGCTTCTCTATCTGGTCTCAAGTTGTACTGAAAAACCAGGACTGCCCACTACAGAAGCTGGAATCTTGTTGGCTTATTGGGTGTTGGGAAAATGAATTAATTCACTCAAGCCTCCCAGTGTGATTCCTATGGAACTGAGATTGGCAAAATCCACAGTGTTAAAATATAATGATTTCAGCTCTCACCTCAGGAAAACAAAAATAACTGAGTAAATAAACTCAGTCCCTTGTGTGCAGCCATATAATCAGGATAAAAGTACTAGAGTACTTAGGACCCCCAGCTTGTCCACACTACCCTAAAGAAAGTGGAAAGGATGCTCAGAAAATAATCACTTCCTGAGTTATTATAGGAATAATGATATGGAAACCCCATGGGCCTCTTTGCCCAGCACTCTTCTTGTTGAAGCTTGTGAATAAGGAATGAGGATGATGGAGAAAGAAAAGGAGATTGATTTACAGCAACTTAAACATATAAATGAAGAAGTGGACCTTAGACTATCAAAAATAGCAAACAAACAGACTATCAAAAACCCTGGAGTGCTCCAACTGTAAAGACCCAACAATTACATTACAGAGAGAAGCTGGGTCAGACTGTGGGGGAAGAAGACCTCAGGGCAGCATGAGCATTGGAGCTAAGTGTATTGTTATGCTTGCTTTGTGGTTAGGCCTAGGACACTGGAAAGGGATCTGTGGGTGTGAAACAAGCTTTTGTTTTTTGTTTGTTTGTTTGTTTGTTTTTTAAAATTTTTATTTATTTATGATAGTCACACAGAGAGAGAGGGAGAGGCAGAGACACAGGCAGAGGGAGAAGCAGGTTCCATGCACCCGGAGCCCGACGTAGGATTCGATCCCGGGTCTCCAGGATCGTGCCCTGGGCCAAAGGCAGGCGCCAAACCGCTGTGCCACCCAGGGATCCCCACTTTTGTTTAACGTGTTCTGTCTGCCCACAGACAATTTGTGCTTTTCAGGATTCTGACTTACTGAAAGCCACTGTTTGTCTTCAATCCACTCTTACATTCCAAAAAGATGTCTGTTCTTGTATTGAGATAGTTGCTGAGCTACACACTCATTTGTGAAAAACTTGATCCCTACCATCACACCTACCACTGGTCATTCTGCTCACTCTACACCCATCATGAAATCGTGGGCCTTAGGATATAGGAGCAGATGACCTGGGTGAAAGAAAGATATCCCAGGGAAAGGAGGCCAGGAACCAAGGACTCTCTCTGGAGCCCTGACTCAGTCTCCACCCTTCTCCTATCCAGGTTCTCTTTTAGCTCACTGTAGGTCAGGATATGCGCAGTTCAAGGACTACTTAACCGTACTTAGATGGATAGCCTGACTTTTACCTGGAAAGATTTTATACGTCTACCAATTCTCTTAGCCAGGAGAGGGCAGCACTGATGAAGGACACCACAGTCAAAAAAGATAATCAGGATGGCTGCTAATGGTTATCAATATGGCCTATGGCGTCCCTGGCTCCATTGCTGGCAGCTTCCAGGACATTATTCTCCTCCCTGTGATTATTTGGCATAGGGGAAGAATATGGTGTCTAGGGTAGTCTCAGCTCCTCATAGAAGAGAAATCCCACTGTCCCTGCAATGCAGGAACGCAGGAGGAGACTGCAAGGCTAGCTTGAGAGGTGACAGGGGTTCCTAGTGACCCTTTTGGTGGCAATTATAGTGAAGCAGTATCGGATTTAATTGCCATGAGATTGCACTGACACCAAAGACAGAGGATAATGGCATGTGGAAGACAGGCTGGTGGGAGGGTTAACCAAAAAAAAAAAAAAAAAAGAAAAGAAAATCAACACGGTTAGCTAGAGGCAGAGGTAGACAAGAGGGGATATGGAATCATTATTCCTTTACCAAGACACCTGAAGCCTCTGCCACCACAGCATCACTCTTGACCCTGCACTTGACCTTACCATCCCCCAGATGGCCTCAAATGCCTCATTGGACTTACCCACAGGGTAATTTTACCCCCTTCTATTCTTGAACTTGGCCTTCCTCTGATTTACCAGCTTTGACAAGGCAAGAGCAGAAGGGGCAGCCACCACAGAGGCAGAAATTAAGGATGCTGGAGGCTCCCAACACAATGACCAAAATGGTGGCAAACGCTCCAGTCATCACTGCATGGATTTCAGAAGGCATGATGTCTGCAAGATATAGATGGATGAGCAGGGGTGCTTCTGTCTATAAATAAGGAAAGCTGTGTCAGATTCAAGAGGTTGCATCTCCCCAGCCCCAAAGTACCCACCCTGCTCCTAGGACATATCCCTGCAGTGTGAGTACCCCTCCAGCAGCCAGCTCTGTTCTCAGATCCTCCCAGCGTTTACCTCACCCCTGCTGGCACCTACTCATATCCTGGATGGCACTGTTCTCATTTGTTTTCACAGGAATTTTTCTCTCTCACTTAAATTTTAAAATGCTATAGAAGGGAAATGGTACATTTCTTTTGTATGTTTTCAGTGTCTGAAGCCATATACTTAATGAGTGATCTTATGGAGTGCATATTAGTTACTTGAAAAGTACTTGTTAAATTAATTGCAAATAGATGATTAAAGCCCAGTGTTGATGACAGAATCAAAGGAACCATGTTTGTTTTTAACACTGTGTGTCAATTATACTTCAATTAAAAAATAATGTTTGTGAAAATGTTATGAAATTATGAAGGCCCAACTACGTAAACTGTATCTTGAATTTAGATAAAATAATGTTATTTAATCACTTAATGAGCAACAGCTATGTGCCTACTGCTGTACTAGATGCTAGGGATATTAATATGAATAAGGCAAAGTTTCTGCTGTTAGATGTCTAGTATAAGAAACTAAGCTGACAATGCATAATTTCAGCAAAATGTGGAGTGCTATGGAAAAAGTGTGCAGAAGTACCCTAAGAACATTTCAGAAACAGTTAATCTGCCCAAGGCCTTGGGAAAGACCTCAATACTAACTCTGGGTCAATTTGACAAGCCATTGTCCCTAGCATTGAGCTGAATAGTCAATAGCATATATTGGGCACCTACTCCATACAGATAAATGTGTCAGACAAATATTATGAGAGACAGCCTTCATGTTAGCCCTGAGCAAGGCAAGTTATTGTCTCCTTAGAGACCCTGGAAAACAGAGGTCACAAGGAGAAACCTGAATACAGGGCTAACATCTTGCATAGCCCCTAAAGAAGGAGAAGATTGGATCAGGACATTTCCATACATTCCTGTGTAAGAAGTTGGATCAGTGGTTAAGGATATCCAAATTAAGTATGCCCAGATAAATATGAGATGTGAAAGCAAGCAGAGTTTCTTTTGAGCTTCCAAGTTTTCTTTTATCAGTGATTGGCTGCCCAAACCATCCTCAGATATTTGACGTATCAGAAAGAAAACATACTTTTCTCAACCTGTTGTCTGCCACGCTTTGTGTTCCCCAAAGAAAAGAAGATCAAGGGGATCCCTGGATAGTTCAGCAGTTTGCCTTTGGCCCAGGGCATGATTCTGGAGTCCTGGGATCAAGTCCCACATCAGGATCCCTACATGGAGCTTGCTTCTCCCTCTGCCTGTGTCTCTGCCTCTCGTTCTCTCTGTGTCTCTCATGAATAAATAAATAAAATCTTAAAAAAAAAAGAAAGAAAGAAACAGAGATCAAAAGGCCTTAGAGTGCTTACCAACCCCACAAAGATGCTTCTTGCCACAGCCAGGGTGTTTGTGGCAGTGGTACCTGTGGTTGTTTACAAAAATCAGGTTACCCAAAGGGATATAAAGTCCTAAAGCATTAGCATTAACAGGAATCTTGGAAAGTATCCTGCAAAACCCCTTCTCCATTTTACTGGTAAGGAAACTGAGGCCAGGAGAAGCAGAGTGACAAGTGTAAGGCCACAAAGCAAGTTATAAACAGAACCTGGACCGGAACTCAGGACTCCTGGCTTTCAGAACAAGTAGATTAAAATTCATTATGAAATAGAAATGCAGCCTCCTTTCTGTCCCTGCTCTGCCCCTCAGCCTACATAGGGCCTGGACATGACCATCTAAAATCAGGTATGCTTGAAAGAGTTTGCCTTTTCACATTGGCTTTACCACTCTACATCCTACACACAAGCATTTTTCCGTAATAAGTGTCATCTTCATGCCTCCTAACAGATCACAAGATGAAAGCCCACCTGCTGACTGGTATAAGAATGAACCATCCACTGCGCAAGGCTCAAGTAGCAGAGAATGGACATCATACATCCAAAAAAAGGGATGATTGGGAAAGTCTATAGTAAGAACGACAGGGCAACTGGTGAGATGAATGTGCTCATGTGTGCCCTAAATGAACTGCATTTCAGGCCTCTGAATTAAACTCTCAGCATCCTAAGAGCAGCTGAAAGAGTATAGATACCCAATGGGTATTTAAACACAAGCTAGTTCAGGAATACATTTACATATATTACAAATCTATCATCCCATCAGTACTAAGCCACAAGGAGATGTTTCTGAGCCTTCCTCCCCAACCCCTATTTCATTCCAATTTCCAAAGAATGATCAAAGGGCAAGACATTGATGCTATTTACTGAGGAGATCAAATTCTCTTCTTAGGGCCACCTGGGTGGCTCAGTCACTTAAGTGTTTGCCTTCAGCTCAAGTCATGATCCCAGGGTCCTGGGATTGAGCCCCAAATCTGGCTCCTTACTCAGTGGGGAGTCTGCTTCTCCTTCTCCCTCAGCCCCTCCCCCCTCTATTTGTGCTCTCTCTAAAATAAATAAATAAAATCTAAAAAAATAAAATCTCTTCTTAAAGTCAAATTGATATATACACTAGTTCATCTCTTGGACACACATTTTCTTTTTCTTTTTTTAAAAAAAAAGATTCATGTATTTATTTGAGAGTGAAAGAGAGAAAGAGAGAGGAAGAACCCTCTCTAGGGTTTTAAAAGAACACTTCTAAAAGGGCTGAGCCTTCACATTCAATTTCTCATACCTAGATCTGGTCTCCCAGCCATCAAAATGCATTAAACTGAGGATTCATTCTGATGACCAAGATACCAAAGAGCCAATTGAAGACCCAGGCCCAAAACACAGCCCTCCAGGACACTTAGGACCAATTAGAACATTATTCCAAGATGAGTTCTGAATCCTAGTTGTTTATTACTTGTTTTGACTTTTAAACATGAGTGCATGTACTCTGGGTAGAGCCAACCTAGGATGTTAACAGTAAATCTGGAGTGAGGAGCAGGGAGAAATGGAAATAATATATAAAGAGCCACATATATCCATATGGTTTTTAAAAACTGTCCACAGACTAAATGACACACACACACAAACACACACACATATATATATATATATACACTTACAAATAAAAGTGTCATAAACCAATACTTTTAATATTACTGTGTGCAATATGGATTCTCTATTGTATTTTCTTTTCTTTTCTTTCTTTCGTTCATTCGTTCTTTGTTTGTTCTTTCTTTAACACTGATCTGGATCCACAAAGTGATATCAAGATTCACTAATGGCTCACAACCTATAGTTTGAAAATAAGTGGTCCAGGGCCTCTGAGAACTTTAAAATTTCTCTAAGGAACAAAACTGTCAGAGAAGCAAATTCCAGAGATTGTTAAAAATTTAGTTCTATAAAAAAATAAAATAAACAAAATTAGTTCTATGCCTTTGTAATCAAGACTTGACACATGCACTTTTTAATTAGTAACACATGTCCCTTGGCTATGTGATACTATGCCCATCCTGCAGACCCAAAACTCATTGCATGGCAGTGTTTGGAGCATGCAGAGGATGAGAATGAACATGCAGATTCCTGTGAGGGAGATCAAATGCTCTGTAGACTCTGGCTATCACCTCTCTCCCTCAACTCTTACAGAATGAAGTTAGAAGAGTCCAATCTGAAGACACAAGTCACATGACTTCCTTTCCCTCAAATTTTTGTAATGCTAAGATGTGATAAATAGGTTTATTCTTGGGCAGCTCAGGTGGCTCAGCAGTTTAGCGCCACCTTCAGTCCAGGGCATAATCCTGGAGACCTGGGATCGAGTCCCACCTGGAGCCTGCTTCTCACTCTGCTTGTGTCTCTGCCTCTCTCTCTCTCTCTCTCTGTCTGTCTCTCATTAATAAATAAATAAAATCTTTAAAAAAAAAGACTGTTCTAATGGATAACGAGAGTATTTTTTAAAATGGTCCCCTGTGGATCTCTACCCAATATCCAACCACTCCAAGGGCAGGAGTAAAGGCTAAGCCACAAATCAACTACTTAGGGTCTTGTGGTCCTTTGATGTACCAGACATGTTTGATCAATACACAAACTGGTTTCTTCATGTCTGAGTATTGGACAAGGAAAGAGAATTAGAAGAGAGGTCTCATATGAAAAGAAAGGAAACAAAAAGAACATATTGTCCATTGAGATGCCTCAGTAACAACAACGACAAAAGTCTTCACAGGTCACACTTGAATTTCAGAGCTGTTCTCATTGTGAACTCATCTCACTTAAAGGGAAATAAAATCTGGCTTCCATAATCCACCCTCCTAATGAGTGTCAAATAAATCAAGGATCCAAAATTTAGGCTGTAATCTGGTGTGTTTTTCCAAATTATCACTGTTGTGAACATTTTTTTGTGTGTGTGAACATTTCCTGTGCATCCACTGAAGAATAGGCAGAAAAGAGGAACTTCATAGAGAGTGTGAAAGTTATTCTCTCACCCCATGCATGCGATCAAAGGATATGTGCATGCCATAGTCAGTTAGATGAGCTATGGCTGCTGTAGAATCCCACTCAGTATACATTGAACAGTAAGTTTGCTCCTTCAACTCTAAAGAATTGTAAAAGATACCAGTCGGGTGCAAGAATTCTAGAGGACTAGAAGGGGGTGGAGCATAAAGAGTATCAGGGAAGGAGCACCTGGGTGGCTCAGTCAGGTAAGTGTCCGCCTTCAACTCAGGTCATAATCTCAGGGTTTTGGGATCAAGCCCCCTGTCGGGCTCCCTGCTCAGTGGGAGTCTGCTTCTCCCTCTCTCTCTCTCTTTCTCTCTCTCTCTCAAATAAATAAAAATAAAGCCTTTTTAAAAATAAAAAGAGTATCAGGGAAGTAAGGGAGACACATATGGCCACCAGATCAGTTCAATAGCTTAATGTAGCTGCAAACCTCTATGTTTTATTTCACTGAAAAGGAGTATGGTTTTTCTCATTTTTGATACAAGCCCTGACAATAAACAGACTGAAACTCTTCCATGAAACTTAACCTCCCCCACCCCCGCCACTCCCTGACCTCCAGCAATGTTGAGACATGAGGCTACAAGAAACTGAAGTCCAGTACATGGAGGCCTGTTGCTATTTGCTCCCTGAGCCTTGCGTTTCTAAGTGTAGGGGAGTGGTTTGAGAGACAGCTCAGGAGCAGTCAAAGGAGAAAAAGGGAAGATAATGAAATCTTATTCATCATTTCATCCAAAGCTTCAGGCAGGAGTTTTTAAAGGCCTTTAGACGTCTTGTTAGTTTTTTACCAAAGAACCTTTTTCAGAAAGTGGTGAACCAGGACCAAGAACACCAAACAGGTGAGGACAGACAAGGCCAGTGCCCTCTGGGAATCCACAATGCAGGTGCCACGATGCAGCTTAAGCTAAAAAGAGAAGGTACCAAGTGAGGATCAGCAAACAGGGCTCCTTGGGGGCAAATGAAGCTCTAATGATGAATGCCTGAGACTTAAAGCAAGAAGAACTGTCCAGTGACCTTGCTATCCAGCCCTAAGGGTCAGGCTGAACTACAGTCCTCAAGGCAAAGATCGATGGCCATTTTCTGCTTGAGGATTCCCAGGAAGAGTCCAGCTTAGTTTGAATACTACATTTTTTCACTGATTTCTTTTTTTTTTTTTTTCACTGATTTCTAATGAAATCTCACTCCCTTCTATTTTATCTGATATCCTCTTTTGGTCCCTTGGAGTAGATTTGATCAGCATCTACCACTAGACTCTTCAAAAGTCATCTGTTCTCAAAACCATATAACACCAGTCATTTTAATCTTTCCTCTGGAGCAAAACCACATAAACAAGGCTACTCTTAAGAAGTGTAGCCATATGGTTCTCACCTCGTGGCTGCTTGACTTGCCTCAAAATAAAAGTTTTGTTTTCATCATCCTAGCTCCCTCTAATATTGGCCCCAAAGTCCTATACATCACTGACAGTATACTTTAAACAGGTTTTCTGTCTTTTTAAAGTGTTTTATATCATTGTTCTTACTAATGAAGCAGGAAATAAGTAATATATACTAGGCTTCTCTTGTAAAGACTATAACAAGCTGCATTGATTCAAGAGACAAGAAAGAAAAAACCCAGATTCTCTCAAATATCTAAGTCTATCAAATAGTATAGTTTTGAGAAATAGTTCATTCTCAGGTTTTACCTATTCCTAGAACTGCAACTCGATAAATTATGTTCACTTACAAGTCATGAAGATCTATACACCAAATAGCCCTTTAGATCAGTTTGTGAATAAAGTTGCTTTCCATCTAGCAATTGTCTTGATACAAGGTTCCATTCCTAAAATAACTGTTGTCTCTTGCTTCCATGAATTCTCAACATCTTACCCAAACAGGCCCAGCAGGATCTTCTTGAACAAGCCAGCATGTGTTTTGTAGAAACTTCTTGCTCCAGTAAAAGGCTGTAGGTTCCTCCTGATAAGAACACCAAAACTAAGTTACAAAAACTACTTCATCCCATTTGTATCAATTCCCAGAATTTATATTACCTGGCCTGGGAAGAATTTATTAACCAATGAGGAAAATTATTCAGCCACGGTACAATAGATAATATTGTGGCATGGCAGAAAAGCCAATCAAACCTTGCCAAGGAGGAGCAGGTCAGAATAAGCCTACCCAACCTGGACTAGCAATATCCTCAGTAATCTCCAACCACAGAATTGGACACTAGTCACATCAGGAGAGACTCTTGGAACTGACTTCCCCCTTGTTCCTTAGGGACAAGGGATTGTTTAGCTTCCAAGATTCAGAAAAGGGCTTATTCTGAGAGGCAGCTTTGACCAATCTTCCCTAAGAACCATACGAACCCATAACCCTGAGCAGTCAATCAGATGTGCACTGACAGACTGGAAGAAAATCACTACCACCGTCAAGAATCCCTGGTGAGCAGGACCTGATGCTATTCCAGTTGACCACTGACATGTGCTTTCTATGTGCTGGGCTCTTTGTGGGAACTTTATAAGGAGTAGCTCATTGACTCCTCCAAACAATTCTGGAGGTGGTTACTATTATCTTTTCCATTTTACGAATGTGGAAACTGGAAAACAGAGATGTTAAGTAACTTTCCCAAGGTCATTGAAGGTGTAAGGAGCATAGACAGAATGCAAACTCAGGCAGCCCGGCTTCAGAATCTGAGCTCTCAACCATCCTCCTATGCCATATCTTACCTGGGCCAGGCTCACCCATCTCTGCCCTTCCTAAGTATCTTCAGCACACTTAAGTCATATGAGCAAAGGTCTCCAATTTGCAAACTCTTCAAAGGTCCAAAGAAGGCAAGCCCAGCATGAAGGTCCCGTTGGCCATCATGCTGAGCCAGTACAGCATAGCCAGGGCTGGGACCAGTCACTACGTTCAGATGCCCAGGGGTCTTGGTTCACAGATTCCCATGACTCTCCATTGCTATCTCTCCCATCTGAGATGCTCCCTCTTCCTTAAACATAGCCTTTCTTTTCACTCTTCCCTCCTCCTCATTTCCCCTTTGCAGGGAGCCCAAGCCTGTGTTAGTTGAATAGAGAGTATATTACCAGATATAGGTAATTTGAGAAAAGAGAAAAAAACCTTTATTGCCACCCAAGTGAATCAATTCAAAAGGATACGTCTCATGAACTCTGTTGCCTTTCCTTGCTTAATAGAGAAAGTAGTGAGTAAAAGAGATTGCTTAGAGGTATTTGTGTGCCTGAAGTACGTTATTATCTCTGGAACATCATTTGCAAAGTGTATCAAGGAACGAATTTAGTTTTAATCTAGACTTCCTGTGTCAGGTACCTTTGGTTTGCCCCTCCAGATCCACTCTCCACCCAGCTCTGTACTCCAGAAGCCTGACCCTGTGGACTACCTGGAGGGCTCCAATGCCTTCCAGTTCATCTGATTGGGTTCTACCAAGGGGACCCACAAAGAGATCAGAATGTATGAAAAGACTGAGGTCACTGTATTGAGGAGGTCTTTATCTGACTCTCCTCCTGGGTTCTCTTACATCTTGTCCCTTCAGGCCTAGGAATAGTAGCGGTTCACTGCTTACTGCCTCAGGTTCTTGCACTATCCTTTCTTGTGGCTCCACTACATCTTGCACACATCTTTCTAATGGTCTCTTTGTAAATAAACCCTCCTATAATTATCTGAATTTAAGTATTCCATCTGTTTCCTGTTGGGACCCAAACTGATACACTAGGTGAAGCTGATTTAAAATTATACCCAGTCAAATGCCAGTTCAGTAAAGCCACTGCAAAATTAGAGGGGGCATACTACTCCAAAAATAAATAGAAATCACATGCCTAGAAAAGGTTTGTCATCACTTTGTAACCACGTTCAACTATTTCCTGGGAACTAAAGTTCAGTGGGTACCACCAGAAATGAGTTAAGAACAATAACTTTAGCAAAATCTATTAACATTCTAATCCTAGAATATCAAGTTGAAACTAGACCTCTCTGGTTAAAATTTTAAATAAAAAAAGAAAGCCATAAGGGGTATTGCAAAGGAAAAGAGAAAACAAACTCTCACACTCTTTTAAACCAATTAAGCAGCAGAGCATAGAGGTATGAGAAATCATGGTCTTGGTATCTTGCTTGGCCAGGGCTCTTGTTAATACTACCTAGCTCTTTGCTTTACATGACATTACAATTTGAGGGTTAGTAACTGTTCTATCTGAAAGCTGAATTGAGAAGAAATCTGTCTGATAAATGGTGAATCATAATACCTTGGCCAATCATAATACCTTCACTTTCTGTGAAGTATGTACCCATTAATGAATTCTCTAAGTATGTGTATGGGACCTTTTTCAGATATGTACTAACAATAACCTTCTCTCATGCTTACTGCTTGCAGCCTCAACCGATAGAGCATGAAAGAGTAGAGTAAAGGCATTAAGTCATGCTAGGTGAACAGAGCATTAGTGGGTACTACAGGTTAGGCTTAGCAGCAAAAGTATTCATGCATTTTTGCAATGACTATTCATAGGATGTGAAAACTCAACTAAGTGAGACAAAGCTATGGAAACTCCCAGGGCCTGCAGTACTAGCATTTAGCAGTTAGAATGGAAAGCTTAGGATGACTTTCAGAAAGTCCATCTGCAGTGCTGTTGACACTGTGACCCTGGTTGATTTTTTTTTTAATTTATTTATTCACAAGAGACACACAGAGAGAGGCAGAGATACAGGCAGAGGGAGAAGCAGGCTCCATGCAGGGAGCCCAATGTGGAACTCGATCCCAGGGCTCCAGGATCATGCCCTGAGCCAAAGGCAGATGCTTAACCCCTGAGCTACCCAGGTGTTGATCTTTTCTTCTCTAGCTTAAGGTAAGAATGACTGAGTCTGAAAAGCAAAAGATTATCAATAAGCCAAAGTAGAAAGCCAAATAGGAGCTAGAAAACCACGGAAGGCAAGAGAAAAGTCAACCGGGTGGAGGCCAGTAAACTTACAATGGAGGCAGAGACTCCATGAAACTGGGGATGACCAATTCTGAGAACCATGAGCCCAGGTAGAGTAAGAAGGGAACCTAAACCAGAGCATGGCCAGGTGCTTAATGCTGAATTGGGATTATTACCTTAGAAAAGAAAGCTTTCTCCACAGAGTACCCAAATCTCTGTTTCATGTGTCCATTTCAGACAAGAGAAAAAAATCAGATCTTTTTCACACTAACAGTGGAGATCCAATGCCAAAGGTCCATGAAGACAGTAAGGTGATACATTCAATTGGCCCTTCAATTCACCCTCAACTTCTTCCTTCCAGAACTCTTATCTCTCAGAGTTAGAGATAGCATTAGTTCTGACAGGCAATAATCCAGTGGCCTTTTCAAGCCAAGTCCTAAATTCTTTGTTAAGCAAATGTTTCTCCTGATTTCTAGTACACAGTCAATGATGATCATCGGCTTCCTATGTTGATACAATTTGCTCCTGTTTATACATTCTTTTAATAATTTCAGTAGGAATTTGAGGACAGAAAAGCTCTAGCTTCTTTAGCTGCAGATAGCAGACTCAGGCCCTAATGAGAAAAAAAGTGGAGTAGGGGAAGGAGCTCCTACCAAGGATGCACTGCCTAAAATTCTTCACTTGGGATTTGTATTCACATGTAACATAGTCAAGCCTGAGATATTCTTCCAAACCTCATTCCAGGGAACTTGTATAGCTCACACCCACCCACCTATCTTGCTATGCCCACCCATCCCTGCCAGGCTTACCACCATCCTCCCAGGAAGTCAGAACAAGTGCTCTGACAGGACAGCCAGAAGAGACAAACAGACTTAATAGAAGCAGTTGGAGAGCTAGGAGGAAAAGTGAAAAAGAGATATAACCCATAAGGAGGAAAGATCAATGATATTCAATGATACATAAAATCAGGTGGCATGATAAATGAGATGCTAGATTTGGCAGTGAAGAAGCAACTGGTTCTGTGTGAGTGAACTGTTTACATGAGAGCCAAGGACCATACCAAGTACTAATGAATTTTCAGAGCAACTGGACTTGTTCTTCAGAGCAATTTGATGGTGGGAATGATTTCCATAATAATATGCAAAAACAAAATACAAAAATCAACTGTGTTTCTGTGTACCAAAAAATGAAGTTTAATGAAAGATATTTTAAGATATAATTTTTAAAATAGTGTATCTTCTAAGATTTTTTTCTGTCTCTCCCATCTATCCTCTCTTTCTAGGACTCCAATTATATGTATACTAGGCCACTTGATGATATCCCAGGAATCTCTAATACTATTCTCTCTCTTTCAGTCTTTCCCCTGCTCTGTGTTTTATTTTGGATAATTTCTATTGCTATGTCTTCAAGTTTACTAATCTTTTCTTCTGCAATGTCTAAGTTGCTATTCATCCCATCCAATGTACTTTCTTTCCAGATGTTATATTTTCAATTCTAGAAGTACAATTTCAAACTTTTTTTTTATAGTTGTTTAAACTGTCTACAGGGTAGATGACACACAGAAGGCCTTCCTGCCCTGCTCCTGTCTCACCCCCCAGAAAGATTCCATTCTCCTCTGTGATGGCCTCAGCCATCTGTCAGACAGACAGAAAGCTTCTCCAGCAGCCCAGAAACCCAGTTGAAACAAACCCACCAAAACATTCATCATTCACAATTCAAATGCACAGTACTTCCTAGAGCTGTTACACAGCAGGCACTTGATAGATACTTGTTGGAGAGTCAATAATGAAGAACAACTCAATACTCAAAAAAAAAAAAAAATCCAGGGCAGCCCAGGAGGCTCAGCAGTTTAGTGCCACCTTCAGCCCAGGGCATGATCCTGGGGACCCGGGACTGAGTCCTGCATTGGGCTTCCTGCATGGATCCTGTTTCTCCCTCTGCCTGTGTCTCTGCCTCTCTGAGTCTCTCATGAATAAAAAAAATAAAATCTTTTTTAAAAAATCCAAATAAAAAATGGGTAGAGGGCCTGAATAGTCATTTTTCCAAAGAAGATAAATGGACAATAGACACATAAAAAGATGCATAACATGACTAAGCATCAGGGAAATGCAGATCAGAACCACAATGAGATATCATCTCACATCTCTCAGAATGCCTACAATCAAAAAGACTAGAAAGAACAAGTGTTGATGAGGATATGGAGAAAAAGGAATGTTCATGCATTGTTGGTGGGAATGCAAACTGGTGTAGCCACTGTGGAAAACAGTATAGAGTTTCCTCAAAGAATTAAAAATAGAAATACCATATGATCCAGTAATTCTACTACTGGGTATTTACCCAAAAAATAGAAAACACTAATTTGAAGGGATACACACACCCCTATGTTTACTGCAGTATTATTTACAATAGCCAAGATATAGAAGCAGCCCAAGTATCCATAAATAAATCAATGGATAAAGAAGATGTAATATATATATATATACACACACACACACACACGTGCTTATACATACACATATAAACACACATATGCATATATATACACACATGTATTTTTTTAAAGATTTATTTATTTATGATAGATAGATATATATAGAGAGAGGCAGAGACACAGGAGGAGGGAGAAGCAGGCCCACGCCAGGAGCCTGATGTGGGACTCGATCCCGGGACTCCAGGATCGCGCCCTGGGCCAAAGGCAGACGCTAAACTGCTGAGCCACCCAGGGATCCCCAACACATGTCTTTCTATATATGTATATACCTACCATGAGATATTACTCCACCATAAAAAAGAATGAGATCTTGCCATTTGTGACAACATGGATGGACCTAAAGTGAAATAAGTCAGAGAAAGACAAATACCATATGCTCTCACTTTTAAATGGAATATAAAAAAAATGAGCAAACAAACAAACAAAGCAGGAACAGACACTTAAATACAGAGAACAAATTGGTAGTTGCCAAAGGAGAGGGGATGGGAGGGATGGGCAAAATGAGTAAGGGGAGTGGGAGGTATAGGCTTCCTGTTATGGAATGAATAAGTCATAGAGATGAAAGTTACAACATAGGGAATATAGTCAGTGGTATTATAATAGTCTTGTATGGTGAAAGATGAGAGCTACACTTGTGGTGAACATAGCATAACATATGGAGTTGTCAAATCACTATGTTGTACACCTGAAACTAACATTGTGTGTCAACTATACTTCAAATTTTAAAAATGGAAACATTTAAAAAAAATAATGAAGATAGAAGAAATCATGCTGTAAGGAAAGGAGCTGGATAGCTCTGAACATCTTTCAGGCACTCCTGAAATCTTCCCACATGGGTGACCCCTACTGAACTCTTAAGGTTGGGTCTGACAGTGTTAATATAGTACTCATGTCATTTAGCCACCTCTGGAGAAAATGTTTAAAATGTGTTTAAAATGAAGGAGTTATATTAAGAGGAAAGGCCAAGAGACTGAAGATCCAACTTTCTAATCATTGGCTGAGCTATTGAGTGATTGTACTATCTTGTTATCAGCTAAGGAAGAGAACAGATCTAGAAATTATCCTGCTTCCAAGAGAATTATTGAAGAAATCCAAGTACCGACGAGGAGTATTTGGAGGCCCTCCTGTTCCTCTCTTACTCAATTCCATCTCAAGTCCGTGGTGCAAGCCAGGGTCATAAAATAGCTGTTACCTGGGGGTTTAGAGCAGATTATCTTGCAGAATCATACAGATTTTTAGAGCAAAATGGACCTTCAAGATCTTCCTGCTAACCACAACTACACTGATTGTAGACAATCCAAATCATGAAGCCACAGGCAGTCACCTGATGGGTATGGCATAAGGACTCTGTGCTCTGCTGTCTCTGCACTCTGCTGCCTCTGCACTCAGGCTTTCAGTGAACTTAACAGCCTATGACGCTTCCCACTTCATGGAGAGGACATCCAGTTCCTCTCTCTTACCCTGACTTTAAGACACTCCTATCTTCCCAAAATCCTAAAGGTCATTTTCTTTTTTTTTTTTCTAAAGGTCATTTTCATTTAGATGACCCACTGATGTCCCAGAACCACCATGTTCTATGTAAGAACCTCCTGTATCTTAGATGCTACCCTCTCCTGATTCCCCTCTGTTACCCCCTAAGTAAAGCACTCCTTATACTTGCTTCTCTCTTACTGTATCTGCCCCCCAACCCGCATTATTGGCACTTTCCCTCATTTGGCCTTGTGTCAGAGCTAAGCATGTGTTAGAGCTAGGAGCAGAGCTTGAGTTAGAGCTAGGGCCTTGAGGCCATCTCCCCAGAGGGGAAGTTCCTTGAAGGAAGATCTTGTGAGGGAGAAAAAGAGATGTGGAGTAGGGTACAGAGGGACACATTTAAAGACCTATTTCTTCAACATCACAATCTTGGATAGGGTTGACCCTGAATACCAAGCCATCTGAGTTACTGCAGTCAGGTTTAGGGCAGCCTGGGTGGCTCAGCGGTTTATGCACATGCCTTTGGCTCAGGGTATGATCCTCAAGTCCTGGGATCAAGTCGCATGTTGGGCTCCCTGCACGGAGCCTGCTTCTCCCTCTGCCTGTGTCTCTGCCTCTCTCTCTGTGTCTATCATGAATAAATAAAATCTTTTTAAATAAATAAATAAATAAATAAATAAATAAATAAATAAATAAATAAATTTTTTAAATGGCAGGTTTAAAGGGGAGGTGACAAGTGTTTTGCAAGGATGCCATTATTTTTTAATGTCTTATGTATCCAATCATAGTTAATTTTTTTGAAATGCTCGCCATTTCTCCTGGCATTCTGATGCTTTTTAAATTTTGCTGGCAAGAATTTTAAGGTCTTTTTCTCTCGCACTTTGGCCCACATGCAGTTTCCTACTGCAGTGAGACACTGAATGTGTGAAGAGTGTGGAGAGAGGGGAGGGAGATGATAAATGTCCCTCCAGGCTGCAGTGCTGGGCATGGCCAGTTCAATGGCCACATACCAGATAACCTATTCTTTCAGGAAAGAGTTCTAAAAATACCAAATTGAAAGATCAACCAAACACTATCTGACCACAGAGAGTGGGACTATGGTAAATACTAAGGGCTTATACTTCTCTGTCCTGGCATTAGGGATTTCTATCTTCTCTCCCATCCTCTGCTTCTACATCCTGTTTGTACTTTCTCTATCTCTCTGACTCTCCCTCCCTCTCTCTTCTTTGTCTCTCCCTCAAACCCCTTCCTTCCTTTCTCTACCTCTCCTAGTTATACTTTGCAGTGCTCTGCCTGAGATGTTGTGATGGAGAGAAGTCTGGGAAGACAGCCTCCAGAACACCTGTGGGGCCCACCACGGTCCTTGCAGAGTGGAGCTGATGACTGAGGCAAACAGTGCATGTGCTGAGCGCATGTGCATTAGAGAGCAGGTAGGTGAACAGTCATGGCCTGGTGATGGGGATGGACAAGGCTGTGGAGAACCCAGAGAAGCCCCATGAGAGTGTCCTCTAGACAATGAGCATCAACAATCTTCTACAATTAGTCTTATAGGCTGCGGATTCAAATCTTTATTTTCTGTTTGCTTAACTACGTAGGAGATTTTTGCCTTGGGTTCTGGTTAGAAAAGCCTGACCTCTAGTATTCCTTATTGATTTATGATTGGCTAATTATTTTCCATGGTTAAATTGTGCAGTGGACGAAGTCTAAAAAAGTTGGTGTTGGCCTCACAGTCCTGACCCTCCCCCTAAATGCTCTAATACTGACTAAAGTCTACCTTTTTTTGGAAAATAAGTTATAAGGAAGTAATCTTTGGTCTCTGTTATTAAGCATTTCCGGGTTTTTCTTTCTTGGGTTTTTTTACTTTTGTTGTTGTTTGTTTTTTTTTTTTTAAGATTTTATTTATTTATTCACTCATGAGAGACACACAGAGAGAGGGAGAGAGGCAGAGACACAGGCAGAGGGAAAAGCAGGCTCCATGCAGGGAGCCTGACACTGGACTCGATCCTGGGACTCGATCCTGGGGCTCGATCCTGGGGCTTGATCCTGGGACTTGATCCTGGGGCTCGATCCTGGGACTCCAGAATAACACCCCGGGCCAAAGGCAGGCACTTAACCACTGAGCCACCCAGGGATCCCTTGGGGTTTTTAACTTTTAAGGCAGGATTAAAAATACTAGGAATCAGAGGCTCTTTGGGCAAAATGACCTCATGACATGGGGGAAGGTAGAATATTTAACTTCCATAAACCTCAATTTCCACTTCTGCAAAATGGAAGTGGTGATAAGCATATCTGCCTACAAGACTGAGACTGATTAAATTAGAACCAAAGTGAAAGGAGAGGAAAAGACATTTGTATAAACAGTAAAGTGCTCCAAGAAGGGTAAATCACTTAGCATAGTGCCTGGTGCAAATTAAGTGTTCACTTGGTGGTGGCTATCGTGTCCTACACCAGTAACATAGCAGGAATTACTGGAGCATCTTAGAGCAGGACGTAGAAGGTGGCAGGAGAATAGAGAGAAAGAAATGGAGCAATATGGTGATTGCTGGGGAGTCATGCAAAGAGCAGAGCTTCTATTTACTTTAGTCTATGCAATTTTGACTATTACCAAAAAAACAAAAAAAAAAGTCTTTCAGAAACTTGACTTTGTTTCTAAACAAGAAAAATGTACACTTTTCAAAGCACAAGTTCATTTTTTTACGGACACGAGTCTCAAGGAGACTTCACTCATTAGTTTACAGATTTCCTGTAACTAAAATATCCTCCCATATATTTGATATAAGAATTGAAACAAAATATTAAGTCTGATTTTTAACAAATTTGAAGTAGCAAGTTCTTTTCTGAAACCTTATTTCTTTTTACCAAGAGCCAGTTGTTCCCTTAAGGGGAGTGAACAATATGTCTGCAACATCGACTATCTTATGGAGACAGATGTCCTTATAAGAGAAAGGCAGAGGGAGGTTGGAGACACAGTAGAGATGAAGCAATATGAGTACTGAGGCAGAGATGGAATTAGGCAAGCCACAATCCAAGGAATATCTGGAGTCACCAAAAGCTGAAAGAGGCAAGGAAGGATTCTCCCCCAGGGTCTTTGGAGAGTGCAATTCTGAAAACACTTTGGTTTTGGACTTCTGGCCCCCAGAACTGTGTGAAAACAAAATTCTGGTTTAAACCACTTGTTTATGGTCATTTGTTACAGTAGCCTTAGGAAGTGAAAACAAGTGCCCAAAGGACAAGAGTAGGCTGGCACCCAAGTCTCTGGACTCCCTCAGTCATATGTTTATTTCCCTACCACCATTTCATACCCTCTAAATTCTGATCTTAACAGAGATGTGAAAAAAATTCACACTTTACTGCTGAAAAGATAACTTCTTAGATGGAAGCAATGGTATTGCAGGTGCTGCTGCTTCTATGAGTTGATGCTTAGTCCATCCAACAACTAAGCTTTTGGGCTTTTGGGCAACAATGAAATCTTAGTTGTTGGATGGAAAGTGATATATCCCACTAAGATTGGTATTAAACATTAGGGAATCATTCTAAGATCTGGAGGAAAGAACTGATAAAATATAGCCAGAAAGATAAGCCAGTTGATTCCAACAAAATACAGAAAATAGGTAACTCACAAAGTCTATATGCAATCAACAGAATTTACTGAGCATACAGTATGTGCCAGGCAGTTGGGACGCCTGGCTGGCTCAGTTGGTAGAGCATGTGACTCTTGATCTTGGGGTCATGAGTTCAAGCCCCATGTTGGGTGTAGAGCTTATTTAAAGAGTAATAATAATGATAGTAGTAGTAATAAAAATGTGTCCACAAATCCTTTAAAAAAGAAAAAAGTTTCTGGATCTGGTAAGCAGAGTTCTTACTTGAGGCACCACAGTGGAGAATACACCACATAGCTCTTGTTTTCTCCTCCAGATCCCCTTTCCATCTCTCTCATCCTGCTCTGACTAGTGTGAGCTACATCACCAGGCTGCCTCAGTCTCTGGTTTCCAATTTGGCTCAGCCATTGGGAACCACTAACAGGAGATTGGATACCTTTCTGTCTATTTCATTAACTATCCCAGTGCTTGTTCAGTGGACTCATAAATAAAATGGCCAGGATGGCAGAGACGAAGTTATGTATAGGCTCTACAATAGGGACTTCTCATCAAGGTGAATCTGGCCTCTCCTACTGGTGATTGCTGAATCTACCAAGAACAGAGACCAATGTTGAGTCCATAGTATGGCATCGTTCTTCAGGGGCACTAGCCAGTTACCTGATAACAGGTTGATTATGTTGTCCCACCATGGAGGAGGAAGCAATTCCTTAATGAACTTAATGCTAATTCTGGATATGGTGTCCCTTTATAGTTTGATGTTCCATAGTAAAAGTTAAGGGAAGACTATAGTAATACCATTCTGTCAGGACCACTAATGGTTCATATACCTAAGAGTAAAGGCTTGAGATATCAGATAAAGAACCGGTTGATCACCAATTAAGAAAAAAAATCTTAGTAGCTAGGCATATTTTTCCTTGGTTTATTCTGTATATATTTATACTTCTTAGTTTTTTTCTTCTTCTTCTCTTTTCCCTTCCTGTGCTCGCCCATTTAGGATGAGTTGATGACAGTTAACCTTATATTTTGTTTTTAGATTTCAGGATATCAAGGTGGGGGGGGGGTGGCGGATCGTGACTGAAAAAGAAAAAGGATGACCATCAGAAAAAAAAAGAAAAATGACTGATAAGACTTTGGGTCTCCCCTTTTAAGGAGAGATGGTAAGGCATCTTTGTAAGAGAGGTAGTTACAGCACATTAGGTGTAAGCATTATATTGTCACTATCATTGTTTGGAAGCTAAATGTGAGTAAAATGGTATGTATGGATTCTGAGTACCTAAAATAATGAACTGCACTAGATTGTCTACTGGCAACTCAGCATCCCACTTCTGTGATCCCCCGAGATTTAGGAATTCTGGAAAATGTTTCTTAGAATCCCTTGACAACTGTTTTTTCCATGTTAGATTCCACAAATGAGAGGTACTTGTGTGACATTTGGAGAACAGAAGAGAGGGAGCTAGCTTCTTCAAGACTATTCAGACTTTAGTACAACATCCATTCATGATCAAAACCCTCTGCAAAATAGGTCTAGAGGAAACATACGTCAACATAATAAAGGCCTTATATGAAAAACCCACAGGTAACATCATAGTCCATGGTGAAAAATTGAGAGCTTTTCCCCTAAGGTCGGGAACAAGATTCTCTCCACTTTTATTCAACATAATATTGGAAGTCCTAGCCATAGCAATCAGACAACATAAGAAATAAAAGGCATCCAAATTGGTAATGAAGAAGTAAAACTCTATTTGTAGATGACTCTGTATCTATAGAAAACCATCTTTCGCGCCCTGGGCCAAAGGCAGGCGCTAAACCGCTGTGCCACCCAGGAATCCCCAGCCAAAACAATCTTGAAAAAGAAAAACAGGGCACCCCAGATGGCTCAGCAGTTTAGCGCCACCTTTGGCCCAGGGCCTGATCCTGGAGACCTGAGATCAAGTCCCACATCAGGCTCCCTGCATGGAGCCTGCTTCTCCCTCTACCTGTGTCTCTGTCTTTCTCTATGTAAAATAAATAAAATAAAATCTTTAAAAAGAAAAACAAAACTGGAGGTATCACAATTTCCAGACTTCAGGTTATACAAAGTGGTAGCAATTAAAACAGTATGGTACCAGCATTAAAAAAAATAGATCAAGAGAATATAATAGAAAACCAGAAATAAAACACAATTATATAGTCAATTTAATCTTTGACAAAGGAGGAAAGAATATACAATGCAAAAAAGAGTCTCTTCAACAAATAGTGTTGGGAAAACTGGGGGGCTACCTGCAAAAAAGAAAGAAAGAAAGAAAGAAAGAAAGAAAGAAAGAAAGAAAGAAAGAAAGAAACTGGGCCTACAAAAAAAATAAACTCAAAATGGATTAAACATCTAAATGTGAGACCTGAAATCATAAAAAACTCTTGAAGACAGCACAGGCAGTAATTTCTCTGACATTGGCTGTAGAAACACTTTTCTAGATAATGTCTCCTGAGGCAAGAGAAACAAAAGCAAAAATAAACTATTGGGACTATACATTAATTTATGCGTCATCCTTGCACAGGAGCCATGCTAATCTCTGCATTGTTCCAATTTTAATATATGTGCTGCCAAAGTAAGCCCACTATTGGGGCCATATCAAAATAAAGTTTCTGAACAGTGAAGGAAACAAGACTAAAAAGCACCCTCCCGAATGGGAGAAGATATGTGTAAATGACATATCCAAAAAAGGATTAGTATCCAAAATATATAAAGCAAGGAAGAGAGAGACCAAGAAACAGACTCAACTATAGAGAACAAACTGAAGATTACTAGAAGGGAGGTAGGTGGGTGGGTGGGGGTGGGTGAGATAGGTGATGGGGATTAAAGAGTACACTTACCATAATGAAAAAAAAAAAAAAAACTATTCAAACTTTCCCTAACACTCTTCTCAAAGCTCTTCTAGTGTTTGCCCAATTCCAAACCCTCTTTCATATTTAGATTTTTATATTATGGCAGTGCCCCACTTCTAGGTAATAAAATCTGTAATAATTATCTATCAAAGTATAACAAATTACCTGACATTTTAGCAGCTTTAGATGATGAACATTGATTATCTCACAGTTTCTTAACTCAGGCATTTGGAAGTGACTTAACTGAGTGGTTTGGGTTCAGAGTCTCTCATGAAATTGTTAAAGTGTCAGCCAGAGTACAGGCATCTGAAGGTTTGACTGATGCTGGAGGATCTGCTTTCAAGATGGCTCACTCACAAAGCTATTGGTCAAAGATTTCATTTTCTTGTTTTTAAGATTTTATGCATTTATTCATGAGAGAGACAGAGACAAGGCAGAGAGAGAAACAGGAGCCCAATGTGGGACTCGATCCTGGGACTCCAGGATCACTCCCTGGGCTGAAGGCAGATGCTTAACCACTGAGCCACCCAGGCATCCCCAAAGATCTCATTTTCTTGATGATTGTTAGCAGGAGCCCTCAGTTCCTCAACTCATGGATCTCTCCATGGTGTTGCTTGGGCATTCTCAAGACATAGAAGCTGGCTTCCTCTGGAGCTAGTGATCTGTAAGTACCAAAGGGAGGCTGCCCCCAAGGTGGGCCACTTTGGCATGAACAGTATTTTGAGTTAAAAACAATCAAAACCCAGTAGATTCAGGAAAAGCTCTTTATGTCCCCTTCAAATGCCTGCTTGTACAAGGAAGAGGGCTATTAACAGATTCTTCTCCACCTAAGTAACTTATCTACATCATAGGGAAACCTTTGTTTTCCAAACATCTCCTCTCACCTTCCTACTAATGGTCCTGTCTCCCTTGTATTCTCAGACCTTACCCCTCCCTTAGCTCATATAAGCCTCATGTTGCCTCACTGTCTACAATTTCCATGTGTGTGTGTAGTTCTCGTACAAACATTATTTTGTTTATAAATTTATTTTTTATTGGTGTTCAATTTGCCAACATATAGAATAACACCCAGTGCTCATCCCAAGTGCCCACCTCAGTGCCCGTCACCCAGTCACCCCCACCCCCCGCCCACCTCCCCTTCCACCACCCCTAGTTCGTTTCCCAAAGTTAGGAGTCTTTCATGTTCTGTCTCCCTTTCTGATATTTCCCACTCATTTTTTCTCCTTTTCCCTTAAGTTCGGCATCCATATGGTGACCTCCTGGGAGCAGGGGACCACCAGGTTGCCTAAGGAGGGGTGAACCGGCCCAGGTCGGAAACGGAGCAAGTCAAGACTCCCGTGCTGATCGTACAAACACTATTAAATTTGATTTTCTCCTATTAATCTGTCTTATGTCAATTTAATTCTTAGTTCAGGTAGAAGGACCTTATAGGGCAAATTATTCCTCTCTGACAGATCCAATAGAGAGAGCAAAGGGGAAGCCACAATGTACTTATGACTTCATCTCAGAAATGACACACCATCCCTTCTACTTTATTCATTTGAAGATGTCACTAAGTCTAGCCCTCACTCCAGGGAGAGAAAGTAAGCTCTATGATCGGGAAGGTAGGAGCATCAAAAGATTTGTGAACATATTTTAAAACTACAAGTTCTCTTGAAGCATTTGATCTAAAGAGATTTAGGGAGGAAAGGAATTCTTAGCCATTTTGATGATACAGTAAGAAAGTCATCCAGACTCAGGATGAGGCCAGTCAACCAAAGGGTAGTCATGACGCAAGTATTTTGACTCTGAAATTTAGGAGAAATTGGGAAAACAGTTAAGTCAGTTTTTTGCAATTTTTACATGTATCTCTCCCTTCTAATTTAAAATTCCATTTGAAAATTGCATATTCTGTCATCATGTCAGATTCTCAATACCAGCAATGACATTAGGGCAGCACAGATACATCTATTTTCATAGTATTTGAACTACCATGACTCCAAAAAGTATTCTACCCTTGATATTAGAGCTTCCTCTCAAACCTCCCATCCATTTCCTTCATCCAACATGTCCATCCCTTCTACCTCTGAGTTGAAGAGCCTCTAAGCTTATTGCTCTCTGATCACACACCTATGGGTGTGATGTGAGGAAAGAGCTCCTCCTTCACCCCCAGGTTAGTCCCCAAGCCCCAAACTCAACAACCAGAACCAGAAACTGAAATTCTCTTCCATCTCTCCTCTGAACTAAGACTTTGTCAGTAAGGACACCTGGGTGGCTCAGTGGTTGAGCATCTTTGGTTCAGGCCCTGGCCCAGGGGTCCTGGGATCGAGCCAGTCCTGCATCAGGCTCCCCACAGGGTGCCTGCTTCTCCCTCTGCCTAGGTCTCTGCCTTTCTCTCTGTGTCTTTCATGAATAAATAAAATGTTTTTTAAAAAAGACTTTGTCGGGCAGCCCAGGTGGCTCAGCGGTTTAGCACCGCCTTCAGACCCGGAATCGAGTCCCATATCAGGCTCCTGGCATGAGGCCTGCTTCTCCCTCTGCCTGTGTCTCTGCCTCTCTCTCTCTCTCTCTCTCTCTCTGTGTCCCTCATGAATAAATAAAATTTAAAAAAAAAATTGTCAGTAATTACTCATTTGTATGTCGTCTTTCTAAAATACAGATATGATTATGTTCCTCTTCTGCTTAAAAATGGAGACTTAAATAGTCCCCAATACCTATAACAAAGTCTATAAATGGCCTTCAGGAAATTTGTGAATTCCTGACATTTTTGTCATAGATCCATCATTTGAAGAACAAGCCTATGGCTTCAAATGGATCCCCCAAACAGTAAGTTACCACAAAATGTTAAGAACCACTAGCCTCCATGAAAAAAGACCTGACTTGACAAGGGGCGAGTGAATCATCACAATTTGGCTCCACCCCTCCTCTCCTTTCCATATCTTATGTCACAGCTATGACTTGTCTTTCCCTATGCTCTTTGTATATTCATGCTTCCTTGCCTTTGTTTCTGCCTTTCTCTCTGCCTAGGATATCTTTTCCTCTTTTCTGCCAGGAAAATTACTATGCATGCCTTGTAACCCAGCTCAAATGTCATATCCTGGGGGAATGAATGATCTAAGCTGTAATGCATTTTGTATATACTTCTAACATAATTGTAATTGTTTCTTCACTCTTCTGATTAACCCTGGACTGAAATGATCATCTCAGAGTAAGAATGAGTCTTATTCAAATTTATATCGTCAAAGCCTAACATAGATCATACTAGGGCCTACTGTTTGTTGGGTGGGTGAATGGGTGTTAGCTTGTACCACTGCCTGACAGAACAGGGACAACTTCCCTATGAGCATTCCTCTACAGACTGCCTACAAACTGAGGACAATTTCTTCTTCCCCTAATGCTTTGCTTTACAGTGGGCTTGTAGTGTACTTTTAGATTTTACTGATTAGTAAAATTTTAAAAATAATTTTGGAGATCAACATAGGATTGCCAGTTTACAGTCCAAGTAAAGACTGTAGAAAAAATTATCACTTACCTTATCACGTTATAAAAGAAAAGTCACTTTAAAACCTCAAAAGTTTGAAGGATATAATCTCAGCCTAGAAGACAGTCCTTTGAATTAAATACATTTAGCCTTTTGAAGACCTTATTTTTCTCTCATCCCATGATGAAAAATTTCTGTTTATCAGTTCTAGAATAATGTTTGGAAATCACTGATTTAGACCTTTACTTCTGAGAGATGGCTCCTGCATTCTTCCTCAGGAATGAGTTTCAGGCCTCATGACAAGAATAGTCCTTCAGGGTCTCTCCATGGATTTATTTCTACAGGAACAGAGAAAAATACCTGGGAATAAGAGACCAACTGATGCATGTGTACTAGGGGCATATCTCAGTTAAAAATTCAAGAATGCAAGAAGTGCAACTTTATCTCTTTTTCTTAAATTTATTTTCTATTCAAATATGTTCTACTGGGTGACGAATATAATCTTAATTCAGGGTCCCTCTCCTTTTCTTTCCCTGAGGGTTGCATCTTTGACCCAGGTTACTGATTTAGTGCACAAAAGATCCTAAGCACTGATGAGATTATGATGTCTCATGTGTAATTGAAAAAAATTAAGTATTTATAGCTCGTTATTTCCCAACAAAGTTCTGGGGTCTTCTTCTCTCTCTCCTGAAATTATCACTTCAGTGCTTTATATTCTTTTAAAAAGCTCTCTTATGTTTTTGGGTAGATGATTTGTTTTTCTGGTGTCCTTGGTAAGTTCTTGGCCTACCAGTGAGGCCATCTGGTTCTGCTCATTGGCCCTTAACATTCACTTGGATATATTTTATTTTATCGTGGGTCTATGCAGATCACCAGAGTCATCCTCACCCTGCCTACACAAGACTGCCTCAGATCTGAAGGCTCTTTATGCCACCCATGAGCCGTTCAGGGTCAGAATTTATCTCCTCAGTGTAAAACTTTGATTCCCTTTAAAATGCAACACTTGTTATTATTAGCCATCATATTTCACACAAAGGAGCAGAGGAGCAGACGGAATAGGAGGATGGAAAATAGGCAGAAAACAGGAGAACACTATATCACATTATTTTCCGTTGGCTCAAATTCTATTTATTTTTTGTTTAGCTTTCTTTTCTGCACTAGACCATAGGTCTATGAGAACACACATCTACCTCATTCATTATTATTGCCCCAGAACCTAGAACAGTGCCTGCCACATAGTAGGCCCTCCATAAATATTGTTGATCTAATGAATGAGAATAATGAGATAGGAACAACACAAAGAGGTTGAAGAGAGAGTGAGGGGGCTGGAAATGCTAAAAATAAACTTCAATTCTTTTACAATTCTGGTGGAAGTTTATATCAGTTTTCTCTTGAAAAGTTTTGTTCCACTGAAGCAAGAAATGGCTCTTCCTTCTATCATTTTTTTTTGAGGGGGGGGGAAGCGAGAATCTTAAGCAAGCTCCTCATAGGAGGGGCTCCATCTTAGGACCCTGAGATCCTGTCCTGCACTGAAATCGAGTCCCACGTTTAACCAAATAAGCCATCTTGGCCCCCCTCTTGTGTTTTCTGATTGTTGCCTCTGGGCTAGTTTTTTCTCCTAGCTGAAAAACTAAACTATTTGGGCCAGGAGTATCACTATATACCATTGCAGCTCTCCAGGATGCAAAGCACTTTAAGTGCTAAAAGATGATAGTTTACTGAATGAATGAATGAAACTTGAGTCCTGAATAGCCAGAGAATCTCTGGGCAATAGGTTCCCTGTTGGGGGTTAAATCCAAAGTGGGTCTTGAAAGCAGCACCTCCTAGTGGAAGTACATGGGTGCTACTTCCTCCTTAGATGCCCCCAAATATGGGCCTCTTGGTGACTCCTCCCAGAGCTCCATCTTTTCATCCTCAAAATCTTAATGTTACCCCTAGATGAGGCCCAATAGACTCTGACAGGTCCCTTCTAGTAACCCTGAGTACTGGCAAGGTAAATAATGCAGGGCTTCACTCCAACCAAGTGGTCTAGAAAACAGCAGCACCTTCTCAGACTTGACTGTGCAAGTGAATCACCTGGGGAGGATCTTGTTAAAATGAAGATTCTGATCTAGTAGTTCTGGGCTGTGAACAAGATTCTAATTTTGAAGCACCTCCAGGAGCTACCAAGGCTGTTGGTCCAATCTGTACCACACCTCTGTGGTGGCCAGCAGTTATAACAGTAGCTCCCAGAGGCACCAGATGTGACCAGGAAGTCATGACATTGTGACATTGGGTGTTTATGCAAACTCTGAAGCTCATAAATTACAGTTGTCCCCTTCAAGTCAACACACTGGGGGTGCCTGGGTGGCTCAGTTGGCTAAGCTTCTGCCTTGGGCTCAGGTCATGATCCTGGGGTCCTGGGACCAAGCTCCGCATCCAGCTCCCTGCTCAGCAGGGAGCTTGTTTCTCTCTCTCATGCTTTCATCCCCTGCTCTCTCTCAAATAAATAAATAAAATTTTAAAAATAGTACTGTATGTTAACTATACTGTAATTAAAATTTAAAAAAACTTAAAAGTAATGCTTAACAAAAAAGTCAACACACTGATATCAAAAAATAGTTTGCTGGAATGTTACCTAAACCATTTTTGGAATCGCTATTGAAGCTTGTTACACCTTAAAAACTCAGTGCAACTGGGTGGCTCAGTGGTTGAGTGTCTGCCTTTGACTCAGGACATGATCCTGGGGTCTAGGATCAAGTCCTGTATCATGCTCCTTGTGGGGAGCCTGCTTCTCCCTCTTCCTGTCTGCCTCTCTCTTTGTGTCTCCCATGAATAAATAATAAAATCTTAAAAAAAAAAACAAACTCAGTGGTGACATCTTTTTCTTTGAAGATGGATTTAAAAGCAGTCAAAAAAACATTTCAAAGTAAAATATTGAGACTATAAATATTGATATGGATTAACTTATATGTCTTATAAATTAGCCCTGAAGGTAATCCCCAAACAAGAGTTCCAAAAATATCTGGGGCAGCTAATTGGAGTAAGTGGAATGTCTACTTGTAAACACACCATTTAGATGCCTAAGTACCACTGCCTTCCTTTTTAAGGTGTTGATTTAATTATATCCTTTTTAAGGGGTTGATTTCATTATTAGTTTAAGTAAAACATAAATAGGGCTTAGTAAGTGGCAGGCACTGTTACTTTACAAATATTCATTTCATTTTCATAATAAGCCTGCTTTATTCCCATTTTACAAACGAGAAAACTGAGGCACAGAGACATTAGGTGGCTTACCTAACATCACCCCACTAATTAATGCAGAAGTCAGTATTCAAACCTAGGGAGTCTGCTTCCAGGTGCCACCAGCTTAATTATTAAACTATGCAAACCTTACTCAGGGTTAGGATTAGCCCAAAGAAAGAGTGTTAGCTACTTGTTAGCTACTAGAGTCCATCAGAAAGAAAAGGAAAAAATTAAGTGACTTATAGTGGAGACTGAAAGCCAAAAACAAACAAAACAACAACAACAACAACAACAAAAATCCAACCCAAACAGAAACAGCTGGAGCTGGAATGTGTGAACAGAGGTCTTACACCTCCTGCCTCTTTTCCCAGTTCTGATACATAGAAGAGACCTCAACGTGGTAGGGATAGCAAGTTCTCAGGCTGACCTTTCGCTATTTTATTCTCTCACGCTCTGAGCTGTCGGGTCTTGTGGCTTTAAACTCATCACATTTAGGGAACTGGGAGCAGGGAGACCCTAGGAAATTACAGCCCACAGTAGTATCTTGCTTTTTACATGCTATTCAGTGAGACTTTGCCAATGGATTGTGGGTATAGAGGGCACAGCCCCACCAAAATGTCCATCTCTTCCAGGAATGCTTCCTGACTTGCTTTGCCACCTCCACGAGAGGAGCTAGAGAGGCTCATTCCTCACTCAATCCTCTCTCATTCCTTCCTTGACAGTGACACAAGCCTCCAGCAAGCAGCCACCCAAGAGTCAAATCTAAACCTCACTTCCAATTTGCCTAATGCCGAATGACAGATGCGAATTTGTTGAGCTTGGATTTTTTTTTAAGTGCACAAAAAATAAACTAACAAATAAAATGTGCTTTAAATCTGAGGTGGATTAGGGAAAGAAAAAAAAAACCTGCAGGAGGAAAACACCCTCTCACCTAGGAGGTTGTAGAAGTGGGGGCCACAAGCCTATCATTAACATCCCTCTCAGTGGCTCTCTAACCCTTAATGAATGTTTGCCATCTGTTCCTATAACCCCTACACTCGGAAGTATTGACGTTTTAGCAGGGCGAGGCTTTTCTGAGGACCTGGTGTACGAGCCGATCACTGACAGTGACCAAATGAGTTAAGAGAAAAAAAGTACCACACAGGAATACGTCCCAAAACAACCACACCGCGGGGAAGGTGGAGGTGGGCTGCTTCACTTGTGCCCCCTTTTGCCGCACTGTAGAATTTCGGCCCTAACCTACAATTAAGGGGGCAGTCGGGGCACAGCCGCAGGGAAGCCATGTGGCTCCCCGAATCTAAAAAGGCGCCCTTGCCGTGCCATTGTTCCCACAATGCCGTGACTCGGATTCGAACCGAGGTTGCTGCGGCCACAACGCAGAGTACTAACCACTATACGATCACGGCGCGCTACCGGGACGCCACGAGGTTCGCGCTCCCGAGTGTGGGCCTTCTGGTGTACCGGCCGCCGCCTGAGCCTTCCCGTGCTGCCCTGGGCCAGCCATGCCTAGCCTGGCCCTCGCGCCGACCCCGAAGCGAAGTGGGGACGCCATGGACTCCCCCTCGGGTCTCTGTCGGTCGTGCGCACGGGTCGTAAAAAGAAGGACCTGAAAACGCTTTGCAAACCGAAGGATTCCTACGAGGCTGGGACTCCGCCGTGGCCGGGACGGAGGTGATGACCCGGGGTCGCCCGAACGGGGGGTCCCTCTTGCACCCACCTTGCCCCGGCGCTCACGCAGCCTGAGCGGACTCTGGCTGGGAACGGGGCCGTCTCTAGAATTCTACCACAAGAAAGAAAAATCGGTTCCGCCCCACCCCCACAAGGTCCTTAAGGCGCGGGGGTGAGGGGGCAGAGAAAGCCCCAGCGCAGCCTCCACGCTGGCGGAGCGGCGGGATCTGGGCCGCGCAGAGGGCGGACAGAGGTGGAGACCCGTGAGTCTGCGCGCACGCGAGAGGCAAAATTGGAGAGCGGCGGGAGCCGATGATGACGTGGCAAGGGGGCGGGGCTTTCAACAGAGAAGAACTCAGGCGAGGAAACCGAAGGCCGGATCCCCAGTAGCTCGCCGTGATCGTATAGTGGTTAGTACTCTGCGTTGTGGCCGCAGCAACCTCGGTTCGAATCCGAGTCACGGCATTGCGAAAGGCAATGACACGGCTAGGGATCTGGCTTTTTATCACCGTCCTCCATTTTTATTTCGAGTTTGTAACATTCTCAAAAATGGATCCCAATCCCTTTGTGACAGTTGAAAACGACATTTACGTCACGCCGGCTCTGGCTAAATTGGACTCCCGAAGAATACAGGCTTCCCATTACTCGGGCCACCCGCCATAGCGTTCACTGGGGACAAAGCACGGAGGCGCTCACAAGGCTGATCATTGTCACAGGCATGTGTACGAATTTTCACGGCTTCGCTGGAAAAGGACTCCCAATAAGAATAGGAAGAGAAGCCTTTGCAAAGGAGGTGACTTTCGAAGTAGCTCATAAAGGCAGAAAAAGGAATTTGCCGAGCAGCCAGGATAATCTTGTGTGCAAAAGGTATGAAGGAGGTCTCAAAAAGGAACTACCGGCAATTCCTCTTTAAAAACCCAACCCCCTTCCCCACCTGGAAAGGACCTGTTGAGTGAGTGAGTGAATGGATGAATGCATGGCAAGTAATTCAGGAATGAGAAACAACGCCGAGGGATGAGCTGGAAAAGGTGGACGAATTTCCTGCATCTGTGGGTGGAGGAGAGAAAGGATACGACTAGTGTTTAGAAACCTCCCTCCGGTGACTCTGCAGGGGACGGGGGTGATGATGAGAGCAGACAGGTGGTCGCGGTGGATTCTCTTGTTAGAACCAGTGGCACGTTCTCAGTTGAGCAAAAAGCCTCCGCCTGCTGGGGACTCGGCCTGGTTCTAGGCGCCTTGGGGCGGGAGCCCTGGCGGACAAGAAGAAAAACCGGACTGGTGGTGCCCGCTGCCGCCCGGGGCACAGCGGAGGTGGGCACCGGGTCCGGCGGGAGTACCGTGAGGGAGCAGTCAGGGCTGTCAGGGCCGTCCGGGTCCGGAGAGGAGCTGCAGGGAGGTTGATGGGGAGCGGACGAGCAGGGGGAGATGCGTTCACTGAGCCCTTTCTGCGTGGCTAACTCGTGCTGGGGAGGGGGGCTGGGCGTCCACAACCACCGCGGAGGAGATGCTGGGTCACTCCTCCGGGAATCAGCAGGGACGGGAACCCCTTAGGAGCGCCGCCTTCACACCCCGGGTCGCTCGCTGCAAAGACCTCCCAGGCGGAGGAGATGGGCATCTTCCCAGGAATGCGAGTTACACAACCTGTGAACCGAGATCCGGCCAGTCCCGTCCCTGCATGCCCAAGTGGTCCCCCCTAAACTCCCACCTCATTCACAAGGAGCCCACCCTTCCTCAGCGGGTTTGTTCCGGTGGCTAAGGGGCCAAAGCCTGAGAACCCGAGCGACGCGCGGGAGCGCAACGCGCCTGCGCACTCTCGGACTCCGCGTTAGGCTGGAGCTCCGCCCCATGGGTGGGTCTCTCGGTGACGTGCAGCCTGCGAACGCCTATGACTATTGAAGAGGACAATCAGAAGGCCACCCCTGCAGGTCCCCGGTAGCTCGCCGTGATCGTATAGTGGTTAGTACTCTGCGTTGTGGCCGCAGCAACCTCGGTTCGAATCCGAGTCACGGCATTGTGGGAACAATGGCACGGCAAGGGGCCCGCCTTTTTCTTAACCTTTCGTCTTGCCACGGATAATATTTTGCAGAGATCACAATTCATTTTCTCGAAATGAACCGCCGCATCTTTCTACCTTGAAGAGCGAGCTGCCCCTCAGATCGCCACCTCCAGTAATTCGCACTTAAGGCTCCGAATTCAGTTTCACAGCAGTTCTAATCCTTTCTCGAAGGAATTGGAAATCAGTGTCTCAATCGTTCTACAGCAGCAAAACAGCGCCGCCGTGACCTTGCGATTTTTTTTCCCTTTTATGAATTTTTAAAAATTGAGTTGTTTATGTTTAAATAGAGAATACATGTGCACAAGCCCAATGAAAAGTAAGTGTCCCTCTCAGTTCTTCACCTCATCCACCAATTATTGCAGTTTCCCTCATATCTTTCCATGAGACCCTTGCATAAACAAACATTTATATAGCACGTATGTAAAAAAATATATCCCCTTCTTGCATAATACAAACGACCTCTTCCCTTCCTTGCCCTCACACCCAGAAGTCAGACACAATTTGCTATGATATAAGTGCACAAATAGGCAATCTCCCTTGACAACGAAGAGTACACATACTGGGGGGTAATATTCACCCACCGACCCTGTCCTTTTTCTCCCCAGACCCTGGATCCTGGTGAGGACAGGTGAGGGATGGCTGACTTGGTGAGATAGGGAAAAGGGATTCCTTATTGTGCTTTAAAAAAACCTTTGGATGGGAGCCTGGGCTCTGTTGAGAAGAGTCCTATTTTGATTTCATGTTGGAAGGACAGGGTAGCATCCTAAATTTTGGGTTGTGAAGAGGGACTTGACTTGGTAGTCCATTTGAAGACCTTTCACTTCCATCTATTATCTTATTATCAGGATCAAACTTAAATTACAGGCCACTAATGTTAGAAAATTCAAGTCAATCAGAGGCAGAATTGAATCTTACAATGTATATGTTCCAAGCATACAGCCACTCCATAAATATTTGAATAGAAGTTTCTTATGGAGCCCATAAATGAGTGAAGTGGGCCAGTTTACTTCATGATTGTACCTTAGCCTGTATTCTTTCAAAACAGAACCATGTTATTTTTATATCAGACAACTAGAAAACTAGGCCCAAATGAAACTCGACCTATATCTAGAATCTCAAAGAACAGAGTGCATATGTGAGTGTACTAAGATATGTTTGTCCTCTCAAGTTTGTGAACAGAGATAGGCCTGAAGCAAGCCTGGTGACAATAGGCAAGGACCAGTCTTAGATGAAAGCAAAACCCAGAAGAGATCAGAGCTCAGGAGAGGACTGGGCATCCAAAATCAGACAAACAAAAGTGAGAGAACCCCACAAAGAACCCCCTAAGAAAAGTAAAGGCTAAGGACTAAGCGTTGGGACTTGCACAAATTTAGGAGGTTCAAGGAGGGAGAGGGCGTGGCCTGAAAGAAAGGAAAACCATAACAGTGTCCTTTAGAGAAAGTTTGGAAGAAGAAGGGTTCAGGGATAGAGGTCAGTAGATTCAGGTGCTGCAAAGGAGAAAGAGGAATAAGATAAAATTACTGGGTTTGACACTTAGAAGTCATTGTTGACTTTAAAAACCGTCCACGAGGGCAGCCCAGGTGGCGCAGCTGTTTGGCGCCGCCTGCAGCCTGGGGTGTGATCCTGGAGACCCGGGATTAAGTCCCACATCCGGCTCCCTGCATGGAGCCTGCTTCTCCCTCTCCCTCTGGCTGTGTCTCTGCCTCTCTCTCTGTGTTAATAAATAAAATCTTTAAAAAATAAATAAAATAAAAACCTTCCACGAGAGCAACTAGGCACTGTATATCAAAGATTCAGGAAAAAAGAAATGTACACCCTTTACCCCAATAATTCCATTTCTGGGAATCTTGCTAAAGAAAATAATCCTAAACTTGGAAGAGTTATCTGTGTAAAGATGTTTATTAAGGTTATTTAAAAGGGAAGAGAGTGCAAATGTCCCAAATGCTCAATAAATAAGGTAATATTGAACTAAACTAAAATATGCTCATTTGATGATATATTGAATAGTTTTGGGTTTTTTTTTTTTAAGTATCAAAAGTACATAAATGAAGTATTAGGTCATCTTTTAAATACCATTTCCAACGAAAAGGAGTAAAGTTCCCTTTAAAAATGACTGATTATGGGTCTGCAGCAGGGGAAACACAAATCTGAAATATGTTCTGTAACAAAACAAGTTAACTGCTTAAAGATTGATGGGACCAAGTCAAAAGGACACAGAAGCTTCTTTAAAGAGCTCCTCTTGGCCAAATTTGGGACAATCTGAGCATCAAAAAGGAATAACAGCAATAATGGTAACAAATTATATCACACTGAATAGATAGATAAATACATAATTTTTGAGACCATGGGGATGAGAGAGAAACAGAGAGACAGAGAGAGAAGCAGCAGAGCAGCAGCTTTTTTTTTTTTTACAAGAGAATACTTGATAATAAATGAAAGAAATGACAAAATTAGAGTCACCATTTTGCAATCCCCAGCATCATAACAAATATAAGCAGAGATCATCAATGGAAGCTAAAAACCACTGGGCAAATAATTTTATTTGTTGGGAATAAATAATCAAAGGTCTTCGGATATCCGAAGACAGCTTACCCTTAAATTGTAAAGGAAAGATCTGATGAACTCCAAATTATCCAAGTGATCGAGCCCAGCATCACGAATAAAAGGACAAATGTGCACTACGGGCCTACCAGTGTGACATAGTGGGAAGTCCACAACATCCCCTATGTAGTGGTCTTTTCTGAAATGTCTAACCTATACTGAATCATGAGGAAACTGGAAAACCCAGAATGTGGGACATTCTGCATGACAGCTGCCCTGGACGCTTCATAATGATCAATGTCTGAAAAACAAATTAACAATAATAAAATGGGGAACTGTTCAAGATTTAAAAAGACTAAAGAAACTTAACAAATGCCATAGGGGGGAGCCCTGGTTAAATCCTGAATCTGATATATATATATATATATATATATATATATATATATATATATATATGACATTTTAAGGGGAAAAATGGAAATAATTTAGTATGGACTGCATAATAGACAACACTATTGTGGATGTGTTCATATGGCCCTGTAGGAGAATTCTTTATTTTTAGGAAATGGCTGCTGAATTATTTAGAGTGAAAGTGTCATATTTGCAACTTGCATCAAACATTTAAGTTAAAGAGAGAAAGGGATAAAGTAAATATGGCAAAATGTTAAAAAAAAAAAGTAGTGAATTTAGGTGAAGGATATACAGATTTTCACTGTACTTGTTTCTGTGAACTTGTCTGTAGGTTTGACTTTTTTTAAAAAAATGGAAGAAAATAAAGCTCACAATAAAAATGGGGAACTATGCAATGTTAAGTGAAAAAAATAAGGACATAAAATTGTGTATGCCACAATTATAGCTATATAAAAATAAGAACAAGAGAAATGATCTTTATTCATTTCAACATTTGTTAAGCTCCTGCCACATGACAGGCTCTGCAATAAGACATGGGAGCACCCTGCTCCCCTACAGAATCCTGATTTTATGGTATAATGCTTGAAATGCAAGACTTTGGATCTGGCGACACTCACCCAAGTCTCAGAGAGCCTTGCTGTGATCACCTCACCTCTATATCTTGGGTTCCCAGCAAGCCGCTTGGTCCCCATGAGGGGCTCAACAGCCTGCTTCCATGAGTCCATACGCTGTAAAGGGAAGAAAGTGCACTAATAGATAATTTAAAATAACAGGAAGTGCAAGGTGCACATAGGGTATTAGTTTTAAAATTATCATTTAAAAAAATAAATAAAAATATCATTTATATTCTACTTTTATGATATCCACCCTCCTCCTCATCTAACATTTTTTCCTATTATTCTCCACCAGGAATCCTCCCCTTCTTTATGCTGCTTCCTACCATTGCTTTGGCCCAGCTCATGTTAACCCCATAACTTGGAGTGACCTTTAGCTTTTTTTTTGCTTCATCTGGTCAAATCCTACCCAGCTTGGGTCTATTTCCCTCACGAAGCCTGCCATCTTTTGTGTAGACTCAATTGATTTGGTTCCTCTGAGCTGTCAGCAGCTTAACTCCAAACATTCTAAACAAACGTGGCTTCATTTGACAACTACCATTGTAAGCATTTCACAGGTTTCAAAACCTGTTCATTGTCCATTGTCTAATCCTCACACAACAATTATTATGTCCTTTGCAGATATAAGGAAAGTGAGGATCAGTTGCATTGAGTACCTTGTCCACAGATCTGGCTAGAGCCCACTACTATTGGACTCCTGAATCAATGTCTCCTACAACCCTACTACTCTAAGTGTGTGTATGTTTTGGGGGTGAGGGTGGGGACCAGCAGCATCTGATAACTAGTGAGCCTGTTAGAACTACAGTCTGGGATGCTACCTCAGCTAGACCTACAGAATCAGAAACTGCAATTTAACGAGTTCCCTAGGTAAGATTTGTGTTCACATTAAGGTCTGAGAAGCACTGTCCTATAATGCCAACTAGAATATGCACAAAGCAGAAACCCAACAAATATTTGGAGACCTCGGCCCTGGAATTCCTAGGGGATTCCAAGTTTTGCCTTCAACATCTTCCTCTACTCGTCTTCCTCTAAGCCGCCTTCCCCTTCGGAGCCTAATGTGGCTCTTTGCTCCCTCAGATGGCAGATGTGAGCCCAAGGATGAGAGAGACTCTGAGGCAGTGCCCAGGGGGGATGATGGTGAGATGAAGCTGCTACCTTCTCGGCAGAGCCAAAAGCAAATGTTGGCGTTTGCTTCAGGGCTACATTATTTCTTTGGAGAAACGGGCTTTATTTCTAAGACAAAAACGCCTATCGCTTGAGCATCGGAGCCTCGAGCCTCTCGAGAGGATAAGGGGTTGTGATAGACAACACTGGAACTGTTTCTAGACTTGATTTATTGACTTGTCTGTTTCTATTCTGTCACTAATCTGATTGACAACGAAACCTGGGGTTTGACTTGAAGGGATTTCCGCGTGTGTGCTTGCTGCCGCCGTCAGGGCCGGGTGGGCCTGCCCCAAGCCGCGGCGCCCGTTGGTGGGAGGCGTTCGTTCGCGTAAGGGCTGTTTGCCTGTGAGCAGGGCGTGTGTGGAAACGACACGGGAGAAGTGGGTGTCACTAGGGAGTTGATTATCTGTGATGTGAGATGTGTCTGTCTGGATCGGGAAGCAATGCAGTGGGAGCAGCTGGATGGGAGGCGGTAGGTGGGGCTCCCACGGTACGCGGGAGAGAGGGGATTGTCACAGACACACATCGCACGGAACAGCCCCTCCTCTCGCCCTCCCTAGCTGTTCTTCCTGGGATATTTCCCAGTTAGGAGGCCTTGGGGAAGGGAGGCGTCCAAGCGCTGGGAACCCAGACGTGTGAGGTGCCGCGCGTGAGCTGCGAGCTGGGGAGGGGGACAGATGGAGACAGGTGCGCCCCCACAGGGGCACGTGTGGGGACACGTGGAGGACTCACCTTCAGCCCAGGATTCGCATCCCCTGCGTTGGGGGTCGCCCACTTACTTCTCGTGTGTCCACACCCGCTGGAAGCCCGCACCCCGCCCCTCCTCCCTGGCAGGGGGAGGTCGACCCCGATAGGGAGCGGAACCCCGCCCCTCCCTTGTTACCCACGAGCCCCGCCCCCCCGCCGCCCGGCGGAGCTCCGCCCCCGCCCCGCCCCCCGCCGGCCACCGAGCTCCCCTCGCTCAGTCTGGCTGGCCCCATGTTACTGAGCGGAGCTCCTCCGGCGGGCTCCGGCCCGGGGCAGCGGGCGCAGGGGAGCGCGGGGAGCGGCCCGGGGGGGTCGCGCCGGGGCGCCGGGGGAGCGGGAGCCGGCCCAGGCGGGGGCGGCAGCGGCGGGGTCGCTAAGTGGCTCCGGGAGCATCTGGGCTTCCGCGGGGGGGGCGGCGGCGGAGGTGGGGGCAAGCCGGCGCCCCCGGAGCCGGACTACCGTCCCCCCGCACCGTCCCCGGCCGCGCCCCCTGCACCACCCCCGGACATCCTGGCCGCCTACCGGCTGCAGAGGGAGCGCGACTTCGAAGACCCCTACTCTGGGGGGCCGTCCAGCTCCGCTGCTGCCCCGGCCACCCCCACCGCCCCCGGCCCCACGCCGCCCCCGCGCCACGGCTCGCCTCCCCACCGCCTTATACGGGTTGAGACCCCTGGCCCTCCAGCGCCCCCTCCCGAGGAGCGGATCTCTGGACCCCCGGCCGGCAGCGACAGGGTGAGTGCTGCGCCGGGCGGGGGTGGCCGGGGGGAGGAGAGGTGGTATGAGGTCTGGGGCTTTCAAGAGGGACAAAGGTGGCCTGGCCGGGGCCGGGCTGGGCCCCTCCGGGTTACGGTTCCTGGAGGACAAGATCTTAATCCTTGACCCGGAGGCTCGGAGCCTTCATTCACCTTTGTTCGAATTCTCGACCGACTAATCTGGGACGTGCGCCCCAAACTCTGCTTCTGTCCGTGTTATCGCCCCAGGACTAGTGACCCTCTTCCTCACGGGCTTTGCTCTCTTCGTCTCAGCCCTCCGCCTCGTCCCGGGGCCTAATCAGCGTGCTTTTCTCTAACGGTATTTGAGCACCCCCACCCCACGCCAGTTGGTGGCCTTTCTGCCCTCCGGGAGCAGCGGCTCCCTGCCCTTTGATCTCTGACCCCCTCCCCCTCCCCCCACCCCCCGCCCCAGAGCAGAGGTAGCACAAAGCTCCGTTCCTCCTCCTCAGGGAGCCCAAGCATCCTTGCAGGTGCTAGAGCCCCAGGAAGGAGGTGAGGGCTGGGGTTTCTCCCTGTGGATCCAGCAGGAGCTGGCCTTTGCCTTACTCAGGGGTACTGGAGCCAGGTGGACTGTTGTTCTCAGGAAGCCAGGACAGGCAGTGTGTAGCTCTGTAGCTCTTCACCAAGGATACTGACCACTGAGGTCCAGGCAGGCCCACAGCACTACTTACTTCCCTTGTCCCCCCAGCTGTGGGGGCAGTCAGTGTTTAGAACCTGTTGCCCAGAAAGGGCTGAGCTACTGAGCTCAGCCTCTCCTTCTTTTGGCCTCTTCTTTCCCAGGTCCATTCTGAGGGAGGCTAGAGCCTTTGGGAGACCTGCAGGTGTGGGATAAAAGGAGACTTGGGCATTCACTGTTCTGGAGAACATTCACTGTGCCTCCGAGGCTTCTGGTGGAGAAGCCATCCCTTGCTCAAGCCCACTTCAGCCTCCCTCCTTGATAGCTGAAAGCCATCTTCAGGTCCCTCTAGCCCTAAATTCCATGACAGTGACTCTGTGGGCTGTCCTGGCTCTGTTGTCCCCTCACACATCCCTCGAAGCTCAGCTCTGAGGCTTAATCCCTTTCCTCAGCAGAGAACACAGTTTTATTTGATTGGAGAGCAAAGTTCCTGTCTGAATCCATTGGCTCCAGGGTTGAGGTTTTCAGTGGAGAGAGCGCTGTTTTGCCCTATTTCCTGGATGAGAGAGATGTGTCAGGGTCAGAGCAGAAGCCTCAGGAATGTGAATTATTTTTTCCCTAGTTCCTGCCATGGGGCATGGCTGCCCCTCCTGGGCCAGGATCCTTAGCCCGCAGAAGGAGACTGTGCTATCATCACATGTCCTTTAGCTCCTCTCCTTCCTAATTGTCCCCCACTGTTGGGTGATGTGATGGTGGTAGTGGCAGTGAGGCAGAGGGAGCATTAAGCTTTGTTCTTACTATTGGCCAGTTAGTTTCCCTCTCCCTGACCACTGCCCATTGGCACATGGGCCTGAGCTATCCCTGGCATTCCTTTCTGCAGTCTTGGAATGACCTAACAGGCTTGCTCCCCAAGTAATGAGCTCCTCTAGGAAAAAGGATTGTTGTCCTCCTCATGTCTGTATTTCCCAAGTGCCTGACATGCTCGGCATAAAGAAGGGGTGAATGAAATACGTCCATTGAATGGTGACTGTCCATTGCTAGGGTGACCTGAAGGTCAGAGACTCCCTTAACAACAGCTCCCCTTTGTACATTTCCCCACAGAGACCCCCCAAGGAAGGGGCTGTGTCCACACAACTGTGGTTGACCCATAGCCTCTTCTCACTGAGGGCATCCATGCCTCAAGCTGGGTTGGTTCTGTGATCTGTGGGCTGTTCAGACCTTAGGGGCCAAGAGGTGTCTGACTCCTTTGTCAGCTGCAGGGACAGGAATGAAATCCAGCAGGATCTCCCAGGAGCCACACAATCTGTGGTTTCTTTAGTGGGTGTGATGAGAAGGATCCAGGATGCCATCCAAACTGGCTCAGGGGCAGGGACATTGTCTCTGCGGGCCCTGACCTGGAGCTTCCCATCACAGGGAGAGGGTAGCTCCACTCATTTAAGAGCAGAGTTCAGGGGATCCCAGAGTCTTCCCTTAGGAAGAGTCCAGGTCAGGTATCTGAGCCCCTTATTCTAAACCCAAGTGATGGCACATGCCTGCAGCACTCACACAGAGTTGCTGTCTCTGAATGGTGAGCCAGCCTGTTGAGCTGGAGTTTCTGTTCTGTGACATGTTTTGTCCCGATTCTCTCTGTTCCTCTCCTCTTAGCCACGCAGGTCTTCTTGGCTTGTTGCTTTGGGTTACTTCCTGAGGTGAGATGAGCTGCCTCATTTTCCTTCTTCTCCTGGAGCCCAGTGGCTGGTGCCGGGTGGGTCAGAGCCCTGTGAGAGGGGCTGGGTCATGAGGTTTGATGAAATGGGTGGAAATACTTCTGTAATGAGAAGATTGAGGGGAAATGAGCCCTGTGGAGAGTGACTGTGGGGGGCAGGAGAGATTGGGGATTTAGACAGGGCCCTGAGAGGCCCAGGGAGCTTAGGACCATTAGTGTCTCCCCCTGCAAGGCTCTGGCTACAGGCCCTCCCTTAAACCCACCACTGCATTTGGCACAGGGGCAAGGGTGGCCATCTGGGCAGGCCTGGCAAGGCAGGTGTGGGAGCAGCAGGAACCGCACCCTGAACCAGGCAGGCAGGGCCTCACCATCTGGCCACAGGAAGAACTCCCTCATGGTGCTGGGCCCTGTCTGGCCTCCAAGCCATACTTGGGCAGAGGGGTTAGGGCCTTCCTTGCTTTGCTCCCTTTTCTCAGACCTGCAACAGGAAAAACCTGGTCTAATTAGGAAAGGGGGATGGGTATGGGAAAGGGACCCTGATTGGATGAAGCTTTGAGCTGTCTGTGACCATCTGCACAGTGTGTCCTTTGCTTCTATCCTGCCAAGATATGCGCGCATTTGTGTGTGTGTGAGAGAGAGAGAGAAACAGAGAAAAAGAGATGGTGTGAACAATAAGACAAGCACCCTGTATGAATTGAAACTAGGGCTCTTATTCTTAGCTCATGGAGAGGCTGTTGGGGTTCATGAACCTCCAGATTGTGTACAAATATTTGGGTGCATGAGCATTTTTCCGGGAAAAGGCTCCCAGCTCCCAGATTCTTAGAGGGTTTCATAGGGCCCAGTGTTTTAAGAACTTTTATAAATAGGTACACATCATACATGGTGTCCACACGGAGTCGGATCCTCCAAGTCCAAATTTGGAGGCAAGTGAAAAGACCGGTAGAAAGAGAAAAGGGAAGGAGACACCGAGGGTGTCTGAAGTCCAGCAAGACATAACTGCCCTGGAGTTAGGAGGGTGGGTAGGGGCTGCTGCTGTAAGATCACAGGATCACGCCTGTGCCAGTGTCTACTGAGGATTTCCTTATCATTAAATGACACTGGCCTGGACACTGAAAGGGACTTACCACCCTAGAAGACTTGCCTTTTTTGGTTTGGGTCCTTGCCTTTTTTGAGTTTGTTTGTTCTTGCTTGAATTTTCCTTCTTATGACTTCCATAAGAGTCTGGAGTTCTGATCTGTTTATCTTGCACATGTCCTTTAATGGAGGCAGAGGGAGGAAAAGAGAAGGGTCCTAATGAAGGGACCTTTGTGGACTGGTTAGATCTCTTAACCCTTTGGGGCCCTGGCTGGCCATCTTTGCTGCCACTGGTGCTTGGCCAGGGGTGGGAAGGTACTACTGAGGCCTGCAACTACCAGGGGATTTTATGGCAGGCCTGTCCACTCTTCCAGTGCTCACTCCTTTGGGAAGACATCTGCAGCTTGTTGGTTTGGCCAGTGACTCAGTGACACTTCGATCAGTGCTGGCACTCCACCTGTTGGGAGCTGGCAACAGCTAGGGCCCCTTGGATCATGGGTGGGTGCAGCTGGCTGGGTCCTGGGGGGCTCTGGAGGGTAGCTGCTGCCCCCTCCAGCTGGGCCTCCCCACAGGACCAGTGTGATGTTAGGCAAGAGTGGAGGCAGAGCCCAGTCCCCCACATGCAGTGGGCCTGCGGTTCTTCCACAGCCTGGGGTGCAGCCACTGGCTTCCTGGCACCTCAAGGTGCCTCGCTCTTTTGGAGCTGGCTTTGTGACTGTCACTGTGAGCTCCTGGAGGACCCAGAAATTTAGTCTTTTTGTCTTTAATGATATAATGGCAGATAGTTATCTAGGACCTGCCTTGTGCCTGGTACCATTTGGAAGCAGCTGATATGCTTTAGACCAGTTGCTTCTGGCAACGACCCCATGAGGAAAGTTCTGTTATTATCCCCCAGTTATATATAGGGAGACTGAAGCATGGAAACATTGAGTCACGTTTGCATGGTTTCACAGCTAGTAAGTAGGGGAGCTGAGATTCACAGCTAGGCAGCCTGACTGCAGACCGCCTGCCAGCACCATGCTCTGGGACCACTGCACCTTAGGGGAGTCCTACAGACAGGGGACAGCTAGTGTTCACTGAGCATTTGCTGATGAATGAGGGGGAGGAGACTCGGAGGAGGAATGGAGAGTGCGGTCCGTGCTGAGTTCACCATTTCCTGAACCCGAAGGCCAGCACTTGCCACCCAGTTCTGAAGTGGCCATAGACACACCTTAAGAGGCCTGTCGGTAGCCATTGTGTGTCTGTGATGTTTGAATGTTTTACAAGCATGACATTTCTTTGTAATTAGAAAAAGATAACAAATGTGTCTCATGTGAAGAAGTTTCCATGGCAGATAAAATTGGGAAGGGCATTCCAATAAGTGGGAACAGAGGGTGCAAAAGTTTGATCTTTTGGAAAAGCAAATAGCATACCATTTCCAAAACTGACAGACTTTCAGCGGAAAAAGGATTTCACGGTTAAATACTTTGGAGAAATGCCGAGTTAAACAAAATTAGACAGCTCTCTTTGCTACATGAGTTCTCAGAGCCTTTAACATGCTAAAATGTATTTTAAATCTACAAGTAGAAAAGATGCCACATTTCCCAAATTCTCTGGAAAGTCTGCAGCAAGGCACTGAGAGTCAAGAGACCTGGGTCCCAATCTTGTCTCTACTGCTGCAATCTGTGTCCCCTGCCGAGCACTGAAACTCCGACTTTAGTGTCTGAATAGGAGAGATCATCATCAGGACTAACATTTTTGAGCACTGACTCCATTCCAGCCTCTGAACTCAGGACTTTTACATTCATAGGCTTTTTTTTTTTTTAAGATTTTATTTATTTATTCATGAGAGACACACAGAGGGGGGGGGGGGCAGAGACACAGGCAGAGGGAGAAGCAGGCTCTATGCAGGGAGCCTGATGTGGGACTTGATCCCAAGTCTCCAGGATCATGCCCTGGGCTGAAGGCTGTGCTTAAACCACTGAGACACCTGGGCTGCCCCATTCATGGTCTTCTTCCCAATCCTACGAGGTAGGTACTAATACCATCCCTATTCTACAGGTGAAAAACCAGAGGCTTCCAAACATTAAATGTCAACTGAAGAAATGGAGGAAAGGGGTGGTGGTAGACTTTGGGGACCTTGCAGAGCCCAAAGCCTGTGGCATGTGCTCCTAGCTAGCTCCCCTTGGACCCCGGGAGTTCCTGGCCCCAGGACCAGGACTGCAGGGGCCAGCTGCATCTGGTGTGGAAGGTCGCACCAGATGGTGGGCCTGCCAGCTATTGCGGGAGAGGCTTAGGCAAGCGAGAGAGTCAAAGCAGGACAGCTGCTCTGGGAGGGGCACTGCCCATTTGGAACAGGCACAAGAGCCAGGTCTGGAGCCTGCCGGATGGCAAGAGGAAGGGGATCTGGTTGGCAGGAGGCCTGGGGACAAGGGGGCCTCTGAGCAGCAGCTACTTGCCTACTAGTTTGGAAGTATTTCAGCATTTCGACAGCATTCTGTCAACCAGACAGAGGGTTTGCCTAAATATTAGCCCTGGTTTTGGGTGCCTTCCCTGCCAGTTCTTCCCTTCTGCCCTTGAACTGGAGGCTTTGATCCCCATTCAAATCCCCCCATTCTCCTGACAGCCTGCTCCTGCAGCTGCTACTGGTTTGTCAGAGTGGTTGGAGTTGGGGATCTGAGAGTCCGTGTCACTCCAAAAGATAAAGTCTGAGGAGAGGGAGGCCTTTTGAGCATCCAGTAAATGTGCACTGAGCACCTACCTTGTGCCAGACCCTGTGATGGATGTGGTATACAACAGTGAGTACAGCAGTCAGGTAAAGGTCTCATAAACAATAAATCATGATAGAGCAAAGGTATCAGAAGCCTGCAGAGGCCGTTTTCTCCCACAGTTTTGCCTCCTCACATGACCTGTAGGCCACTGGGAAGCCAGGCCTGGCCTCTGACAGGGATCCTATGGGCCCGGGGTGGGTGCCCATCTTGCCAACCTTCCCAGCAGGTGTTTCTGCTTCTGCTCCTGACTCCCAGCCCTGTGGGTGGCTCCTGTAGGTGACCTGCCCAGGGCGGGGGGGCTAGGGTTTCCTGGAGCAGGGTGTGGAGTCAGGGATGGAACAGAGGAGCCATTGACCTGCCCACAGAGCTGCCACCTGGGTGCCCACAGGCACTGTGGGCTGGCACTTGGGAAGCCCGTGCTCAGCTGGGGAGGGGTCATGGCTCAAGCCCAGCCCAAGACTCCAGTGGGAATGGCACTAGTTTGGTGAGGGAATGGCTGGGCAGGAAGGGGGGCGGGTGTCTGTAGAGTTGGGGACCCTGGGGCTTGGGCCAGGTGCTTCTCACTGAGCAGCTTCCGGGGACTCAGTGCTCTCCCCCCATCTCCCCACTGAATTTGCTATGCCTTTCTCTTCCAAATAAACAAGGAAAAGTGTTTCCTTTGTCCATTCTTCCTGTTTTATGTGAACTAATTTAACAAATATTTACTGAGCACTTTTAGGCACTGGGAATTTAGCAGTAAACATGGTTCCTACCCTCAGGAAGCTCACGGTCTATAGGAAGACAGATGATGAAACAAATATTTATGACACAATGTAATAATAGCTCAGCACAAAGGCACCTAACCATTGCTTGGGGGAGGATGGAAAGGCTTTCTGAAGAAAGAGAATAATCTAATCCAGGCAGAGGGAAAAGCTTGTTGGTAAGAAACAAAACATAGAACTTTCAGGTAACAGAGTAATCCAAGGCTGGTAGGGAGAAATCGAAGAGGAAAGTGGATCTTTAAATCCCTTTAACTTTGGGCTTTTTTTTGTGTGGGCATTATACCATTTAAGGATAACATGTCTGTGGATTTGGTTACTGTTAAGTATCTGCCACTTAGGAGTGTGAGGCTGGGGGCCAGCTCCCAACTCCAGAGCCCCCTTGGTCAGGTGGCTGGGGCTGTGGGTGCTACTTGGCCTGAGAAGAAGCAGCTTGGGGTAGGAGTGGATTTCTAGAGAAAGGAGGACTAGTGGGGAGGGCTCCAAGGGGAAATAGGCAGTGGTCTAGTAGAGACATTTTTCTAGTACCTACTGTGAGCCAGGTGCTTATTAGAGCTGGAGAGTCAGAAAGGACAAAGAACTCTAGGCTAGGGGATGATCCAAAGGTGGGGATGGTATGACCTGAGATGGTGGTCTTCTCAGAAGCAGGTAGAGATTTGAGGGAGGTGAAGGAGCTGGAGGGCTTGGGTGGGAAAAGATGGAATGATGGGAGCTGAAGAATGGAAGGGGGAGATGGTAGGAGATGTTGGGATGTGCTTCAGAGACCTCTAGAGGGGCTCACAGGGGGCCCCAAGAAACATGCAGGAGGGGTTTCTGTGGTAGGCAGTTTCCTTTCTCCATTTCTGCTTTGCTAGGGGTCCCAGATCCACTGACCCAGGGCAGGTAGTCACCCCCATAGCCTCCCTGCTCAACTGGCTCCCACAGTCCTGATCTGGCCCAGACCCAAAGCCCACACCAAGCACAGAGGAGATGTAGGAGTGGCCCCTCCTCATGCCGCAGGCCCCAGAGCCACCTCTTGTCAATGCCTGTCAACTCAGTGTGCCGTGCTTCCCCTGAGGTGCTGGCAGCCCTGGGCGGGCTGGGTTGTGTCTCCACCTCAGCCTCCCCCCTTCAAGGAGCCAGTGCCCTGCTTGGAGAAAGGCTCTATTGTCCTCAGCTGCACCCCACCCTGAGCACCTTGAGCTCCTCCTCAGGATGTGTGGCTTACTGTTCAGTCTGCCTGAACTGGAGCAGGGAGAGAGGGATGGTCATGAACCACCTGTGAGGGAGAAAGGGGCAGTGTGGGATATGAGGCCAGGGCACCACCTTTTCTGTTCTTATCATCAGGAGCCAGGGGCTTTCAGCAGAGCTCAAATCCTGGCTCTCCTCAGGGCTGTCCTAAGGTGGCCTCTTCTCCCCAGATGGCCAAGATGCCCACTGGTGGCAGGTTGGCAGCATAATTTCACACAAAGGGCACAGGTTCCAATCAGGTTCCTCCACTTATACAGAATAGTCTTGGGCATGTTGTTCCCTACCTGTCCCTGAGCCTCCATTTCCTTAAAATGAGGATAATAATACTCACGATGTTGTGATGAATGTTCTGAGGATAAACCAGTAGAACTGTACCATAAAGTGGGTACTTGGCTCTTTTCTTGATGGTCAGCAAATTTTTCTTTGTTCAGCATCTGGGAATGAACTTGTAGGCCTAGATCAAGTTAATCTGTTTTCTGCTATTCCTCACTTGTTCTTTGAACTTCTCCAACACCTCTCTGAATTAATTCCCTCTGTTGAACCACCTGGTGTCAAATACCTCTGTTGCCCTGTCTGGACTCTGACTGAGGCAGGCCGTAAGGCCCAGAGCTTAATCCGGGCCATTTAACCTAAGGGGGGGTGCCCCAGAGGCACAAAATTAGCAGAAAAGAAAAATCTATCATTCTGTTGACAGCCTTGAAGGGGAGCCCTGCAAAGGAAGAGCCAGAGCTCGTCCCCATCCAAGGTCAGAGCCTGCCCTTGGATACCTCGGGCTCTGGATGTAGGACATTCTGCCCAGGACTCACTCCCATGGACAGAGCATCTAGGGAGAAGCAGAGCTGTCTCTCAGATGTCTGAAGCCTGCTCTCCTCACTGTCTTTCCACAGTTGGCAATCCTTGAAGACTATGCGGACCCGTTTGATGTTCAGGAGACTGGTGAAGGCCCAGCAGGAGCTTCAGGAGCCCCCGAGAAGGTGCCTGAAAATGACGGCTACATGGAGCCCTATGAAGCCCAAAAGATGATGGCTGGTGCGTGGTGGAGTCAGGGGTGGGGACTGCTTCCTGAAGCCTACATATTTGTACAACAGGTTCTGGGACCCACAAGACAAAGGCTGATTCCATGATCCCTTTACTAGATCCTTGGAGACCATGGGTCTACCATGGACCACCTGGGGTCCTTGGCCCTTGCCTTCAAGAGATTTTTTTTTTTTTTAAGATTTTTATTTATTTGACAGAGAGCACACAAGCAGGGAGAGCAGCAGAGAGAGAGGAAGAAGCAGGCTCCCTGCTCAGCAGGGATGTGGAGCTTGATCCCAAGACCAAGACCAAGATCATGACCTGAGCTGAAGGCAGACACTTAACCAACTGAGCCACCTAGGCGCCCCAAGAGAGTCATTTTAGAAAAGGAGCAGTGACTTGTGGTGCCTAAGACATGAGGCGGTAGAGAAAGCCACACAACCAAGGGTCAGGAAGGACAAGATAGTGGTATGGGCCAGAGGTCATGGAACCCAAAAAGAGAATCACTAGCTTTAGAGAAGGTGGTGAGTTTGAGATGATGTGATGTCAAAGTGAGACATCTTTATGGCAGTTGGAAACACATGGCTGGAGAAGCAGATGCAATGCACGTTATGCTGGTCAAGCCTGTCAAGGAGCAGGGGCAGAGAGCAATGAATAAGACCTGGTCCTGGGGAGCAGAGCAGAGGTCAGGAGAGGATCCAGGGAAAAAGCACGAATGTGGGTGATCAGAGAGGAGGAAAGGGGTGAGTCAAGCCAAGGCCCCAAGGCAGGATTAAAGGAAGGTTTGTTCAGGGGCAGATAGTTTTAGAGTTGGCCATACTGGGGAGCCAAGTTGAGAGAGGCCAAAAAGGGGCAGTGAAGGCTGGAATGGGGCACTTGAACTTGCTCCAAAAGAAGGAAACCGATATGGATTCTTAAGCAAGGCAGAAACAGAGCAAATACATTTTAAGGGGATTACTGAGGCTTCAGTGTACAAAACAGACTAGAAGAACTGGGCATCAGAAAGATGAGTTAGCATTGGTGGAAACTGTTGAGACTTTAAGGAGCAATAATTAACACTGCTTTCTTCCCCTTCTGAGCTTGGAGATCATTGAGAAATAAGATTAAGGAAACAGATGAAGATAAGAATGTCAGCTTTATTACTGATAAAGTAGATTAGGGAACATTACTTAGCTATCTCTCCATGATGGGCTTCTTAATACTTCCCAGAAGTAAACTTGCCCACTCAGCCTTGGGCCATGCAGGACAGTTATAGGCCCCTTCACGGGGGGCAGGAGGAGAAAGAACCAGAAGACAGAGCTGAGAAAGGGAGCAAGCATCCACTGGTGATCAGATAAGCTGCTCTCCTTTCTTGGGAGAGGGGCAAGGAGGCAGAGCATGGCCAAGAGTGTTATTCCATGGGGCTCATGGAAACGTGAGCTGATAGAGTGGAGGTCACCCTCACAGTAATCTAGATGTGGAGAGATGAGGGTAAGAGTCATCAGGTACTGGTGCCGAACAGATGGGATTTAGAGGATGAAGGAGGGCCAGGACTGAGGGAGAGCAGTGTAGGAGACAGAAAGGAAGAAAGTGGGGAGGGTGGCTACTCTATGTAGATCAGATGGATGTTACCCCGAGGGGACCCACGAAGGCCCAGTAATTGTAGGTGAAATTTTGCGCATTTTCCGGGGGAGTAGCTCCGTAGCTTTTATTAGATTTCCACAGGGGTACATGATCCCAAAAAGAGAATCACAGAGCAGACTAGAAGAACTTCTGGGGAAAGTGGCAAGTTTGAAACATAAAAGTGAAAAATCTTGATGGCAACTGGAAGTGGATAGGGTGCCATGAGACTGGGCAAGGAATGAGGGCAAACGAGACCAAAAGAGGGTCCAGGGAAGGAGACCAAACAGGGGCAATCAGAGAGGAGGACCACAAAAATGACTTATCAGAGGGGACAGTTTCAAAGAGGGAGTGATCAGCGGTGTCTGATCAATAAAGGATTTTCTGATTGTCAAGTGTATTACTTGGGTTGCAAGGGAAAAATTGGACCTGTGTAGCCAAGAGGAGGTGGATTAGGAGAGACCCTGCCTCAGTTTCCAAAATGTGTAAGCCTCATTTCCCTAGCCCTTGCTGGCCATCTAAGAATCTTTTTTTCTATCTTTCACACTGGTGCTTCTCTGCCCCTGCCTCCATTGGATCCCATTGTTTTGGAACTCCAGAGGTGTTTTTGAGGGCAAGGGATCCCGGATGTGTGCCTCTGAAGCCAGTGGCATCTCTGAAGCAGACTTGGTGGGTTCCTGAGGGAGGGTGCCAAGTAGCTGAGCCAGGCAGCCAGGGCTGCTCTCACACCTCCCCTCCTGCCTTGCCCTGGCAGAGATCCGGAGCTCCAAGGAGACAGCAGCTCAGCCCCTGCCTCTGTATGACACGCCCTATGAGCCAGAGGAGGAGGGGACCACCCCAGAAGGTGAGGGGACCCCCTGGCCTCGGGAGTCCCGGCTGCCAGAGGATGATGAGAGGCCCCCCGAGGAGTATGACCAGCCCTGGGAGTGGAAGAAGGAGCGGATTTCCAAAGCCTTTGCAGGTAAGTCCTGGTTGGAGAGGGTGGGTCTGCTGGAGCCTCTGAACAGCACTCCAGGCCCAGGGGAGTGGAAGGAGTGGACCCCAGGGGCCGTGGGAGGCCCAGGTGCTGGGCTCCAGGGAGGTATAGTTGAGTGCATCACAGAGATTGGTGAATTGGGCAGTGTGAGTGCAGCACTGTGTGCAGGGTCAGGGAAGGGGCATCCCTCAGACACCAAGAGGCTTAGGCCACTTCCACCTTTTGGGAGATTGGGTATATTTTAAATAAAGAAATTCCAAACAAAATGATAAAACTTGTGATATATGTTGAATACTCACACTTAACAAAAGAGGAAGGCATTTAACTCTCCAGACAATGAAAACGGCTGTGTGTAACCTTTAGAGATCCCAGCCCTGAATTAGTCTCCCAGTAGCAGGCTGTGCCAGACCAGGGGCGCCTGTGCCTCAGGGGGATTTCTGAGGAGCAGGAACTGGTGGGGAGAGGGAGGCTATGAGAAATCCCCCTTTGCTGAATGAAGGGTAGGTTTCTCCTGTACCAAACACCCCAGCGCCTATCCCAAGCCTGGAGTCTACCCTGCAGAGGTGTGTGTTGGTGGCCTGAGTGGGTGGTGCTACAGCCTGGAGAGTGCTTTAGTCCCTGGACTTGATTGAGTGAGAACATAAGGATTTAAATGTCATTCAACTCCATCCCCACTCCCATGCTCCCCTCATCCCTCCTTGGGCAAGGGGCTCATCCTGGAGCTGAACTCAGCTCTCTGCCCTGTCCTCCCCACCCTGGCGGCCAGACTGGATAACCACAGGTTTCTAATTTGTTTCCTGTAACGTGTGCACCATTGAGGATGGACCGTTTATTTCCAGAAGTCTCCTTGGAGAATCAATACTGTTTGGATTGCTTAATGGGAAAATCTATGCTCGTCATTAGGAAACCTCGTTAGCAGTCCTGGAGCCGCCAGTGGCATCCTTCTCTTAATTGTCAAGGCTCAGGATTGAGGGTTGTGGGGGGTAAATTTCAATAAAATATCTGCCCCCACATCAGAGACTTCCTGACAGCCTGGAACTGGGCTGTCTCAGTCTCGCTGCCCATGACTTCCCAGGCCATGGGGAAAAGGAGGAAGGACAGCAAGTCAGAGGGTGCCAGAAGGCCATGAGAACCTGGGTGTGGTGCTGGGAGGTGAGGGCAGCTTGTTGTTCCTCCTTTCCTCCTTCCTGGTCCCTCTGGGCCCTGGAGGCTTGTGAAGGTTTAAATGAAGGGCAAGACTGCATCCTATTTGCTATCTGTGCCTCCCACCCTTGGACTAAGCTAGCCTGGTGTGATCACTGTGGCTCCGTCCAGCCCCCTGATGGTCCTGTTCCCCCTAAGAAACCACCCTCGCCTCTACTCTGACCCTCCTCCTTTCTAGGCTATCCTGTGTCCTGGCTCTGGGTTTTGGTGTCTCAACCTCTGCCTCTCTCTGTCTCTCTCTCTCTCTCTCTCTGTCTCTGTCCCTGTCTGTGTTTCTTCTCCCTGCTGCTACTGGCTCCAGTTGACATTAAGGTCATCAAAGACCTACCTTGGCCTCCACCAGTGGGACAGCTGGACAGCAGCCCCTCCCTGCCTGATGGGGACAGGGACATCTCCGGTCCAGCCTCACCCCTCCCTGAGCCCAGCCTGGAGGACAGCAGCGGTGGGTCCTGTGGGAGCTTCTGGCCAGGGTCACAGGTCCCCTCACCCCTCAGGCCCTGTGGGCTTGGGTTGGAGGAGCAGAAGTGGGGTAGGGTTTGGAGAACCTGGGAAAAATCTCCCTCATCCTGGAGGAAGAGAAAGGGCATAAAGTACATATCCCTCCTTCCTCCCAAAGGTGTGAGGAAGGGGTCTCCCACAAAAATCCACTGTTTTAAATTCACTTCTTTGCATATGACTTTAATGCAAATGACTCTTGGGGTGGGGATGATGATAGCACAGGTGTCTGACTCCTGCAAGTAAGGTAAGCCTCTAATCCTTACATCTGGTGACTGAGAGACAGATAAGGGCCTGAAAGTACTAGAAGGAGAGAAAAAGCCCAAATAAGGAGAAAGGAAGCACTGAACACTTAATCTTCGTTCAGTTTTTTACAGAATGGGCAGCCAAAGGCTTGTGAACACCTGTTTGTACATTTATGCCTGAGTGAGGCGGGGGTGGGGTGGGGGGTGGTATTTTGTAAATACAGGATGGAGGAGGGTCTCTGTTGCCTGTCCATGTGCACTTGCACCCATGTGGCCCCTTGGCTCCCTCCCTGCCTCGTGCTGGCCCAGTGGTCAGGCCTGCCCTGGGCTAGGAGGGCAGAGCTGCCTCAGCTGGGTTCCTCCGGGTGGGGGCAGGGAGCCTGTGGGCAGCGACCTTGGGGGAGGGGGGAAGGGGCAGGGGCTGGTGACTTTGGGCAGGATTAGCCTGTCAGGATGGCACCAAGGGGAATTGGATAATTGTTCTCAAATCAATAAGTCATTTCTACAGAATGGCTTGGCAGGGTGATATGGAGAACGGTAATGAACTCTGAGGAGGAGAAAGAAACAATATTATCAGCGGTGAAGCCACCCCGAGGGGGAATGGAATAGGGGAAGGCAGGCAGCTGTTCCACAGGGAGAAGTTTAAGTGGTTTCTCATGTTGCTCCTGTCCCCTCTCTTCCCACAGTGTAGGGACTGGTAGGCACAGTATGGCACAGAAGGGCTGAGCCCCACCCCCAACCAGGGAGTGGACCCAGGACTCTGTCCCCAGAACCAGTCAAGCCCAGGAGCATGTCCCACCCTTCCAGAACATTCCTTTGAACCCCTTTTGGCAGAAAATGGGGGTGGAACACTGGTTATTCTATAGGGCTCTATCTCTGGGGTCTTCAGAGTCTATGACCAGTATATTCCCCACAGCCCAGTTTGAAGGATCTGAGAAGAGCTGCCTGTCACCCGGCCGGGAGGAGAAGGGGCGGCTACCTCCCCGACTCTCTGCAGGGAACCCCAAGTCAGCCAAGCCCCTAGGCATGGAGCCCAGCAGCCCCTTGGGGGAGTGGACAGACCCAGCACTGCCTCTGGAAAACCAGGTGTGAGTGTCTGTGTCCAGCTGGGGACTCTTTCCCCTCCCTTCCCCTCCCGCCACTGGCTTGCCTGCAGGGGACACCCAGAATGGGTGGGCCTGGACAGCGAGGGACCCAGCAGAGATGCCCCCCTTCCTCTCTCTTGTCCTCAGCTGGTACCACGGGGCCATCAGTCGAACAGATGCCGAGAACCTGCTCCGGCTGTGCAAAGAGGCCAGCTACCTGGTGCGCAACAGTGAGACCAGCAAGAATGATTTCTCCCTGTCCCTCAAGTGAGTAGGGGTGGGCCAACTACCGGTGTTAGGCAGGATTTGCTTGTCAGGATGGCGCCAAGGAGAATCCTTGGGAAGACAACAAGCAGGACAGGAGGAGACTCCAACATTCTCCCCATGCCCAGCCAAGCTGGGGAGAACTCCATCCCCTACATGCACATTTGCTGATTCTGGGCCAGGCGCTGGGGATCTGGAGTGGTTTAAGGCTCAGCTCCTGACCTCAAGGAGCCTTGAGTCCGTTAGAGGAAACAGTCAAACTACAGTGTCCAGCTCAGAAAGTTTCTGTCACTTACTAGCTATGTAGCCTGGGGACTCCTTAACTTCTCTGGGCCTCATTTTTCTTATTTATAAAATGATGGAATAATAATATCTACCTTATAGGGAAGGATCAAGTGAAATAATACATGGGAGGCACTTAACACCATGTTAAGTGCCAAGTAAACTATCACAGTCATCTTTATTAATGGCAGTCCAAGATGTTCCTGAAACACAGGCGAGGAGATAGGAACTTTGCCTGAGGGGAGGCTGGGGATCTTGGGAGGGGGTGGAGTAATGGACACAAAGCTATTGTTCACTTGGAAGAAGTGGGCAGGAGGTCTGGGTGCTAGTGGCTGTTAACCAAGTTTTAAGGGATCCAGGAAGAGGAGTGGGAGGCAGGGCACTCCCTTCCCATCAGCCTTGGTCCTAGGGAGCAGATATACACAGACCAGCACTGATTTCCTAGGCCATCCCGGCAGAATGGCCAGTCCTCCCCTTGGTACCTGGGAGTTCTGCCCCTGCACCCCACATGGCAGCCTGTCAGAATGGTACGTCCATTCGCAACCCCTCATCGCTACTGGGACATCTTACCACCTCCTACGGCATTTCCCAGTGGGCATTAGAATACAGGTGTACCCCCACTTCAAACAAATGCAATATACAGAAGTTTGGGACTATTAAACAGCTACATTTGAGGATAATTACTCAACTTCAACTAAAAGATCATGGGAAAATGCCAGTCAACCTAAATTTTATTCTTGGGCTCAGTAAAACCAGCCAAGTGACCCTAGGCAAATCATGTAACCTCTCTGGGCCTTGGTTTCTTCCTTCGCAAAATGCATTGATGGGTACTTCTTAGGTTTCTCGTAGTTCTCATACTCTGCAAATTATCATAAAATCATAAAAGGAGCATTAGGAAAAGTTCATCTGTCAAAAATTTGATATAACACTAGGAATGTGTATTGCTTTAATAGTTAAGATTCATAGAGCATCTATGTGCCGAGCAGCATATATACCCTCTCCAAACCAACTACCAACCTGCAAGATGAATCTCTTTTTTTACAGACAGAAATAAATACAAAGAGGTATGTGACTTACTCAGGGCTACCAGGTAATAAAGTGCCAAAGGCAGGATTTGGACCCGGCTCAGTCTGACCACAAGAACTACACTATTTCATTGCATAGCTCCACCTCTCATCAAGTCTGGACAGTCCAAGGCAAGGGTCTGACTCCCCGAAGGGAGCAGGGCAGGGCTTAGCCTTAGCCTGGGGAGTAAGGGGGGAGGCAGACCTGGATGCTACTACAGCCCAGGCAGATCTGGCCCCACTGGCGTCTGTCTGCCGGAGCCTCGTTTGCATATAAATGGCTTCTCTGAAATACAATTATGGTTTCTCTGCTCTCTGTAATGCAAGGGCTTTCACTGGTAATTAAACAGCTTCCTCCAAAAGCCATGTCAGCTCTGGCCCTGCGGCCCAGCTAGTCCCACCCAGGCTCCTAAGGGTTGGGCAAGGACTCTGCTTGGGACTCTGTCCCAAGAGGTCGGTTATCCAGAAGGAGGCTTGTTGCCACACTGTTCCTCTTTTGGCCAGATGTCTCCCTCAGGGAGAAGATATAATGCAGTTTTTGGGGGAGGTGATTATTCCAAGTGGATTGTGGGTATGGGGGTATCTCCAAACTGTGAGAGAGTAAGGGAAAGCAAGGCCCAAACTGCTGATACAACTTGGGCTGGGGCCCATAGGGTAAATGGGAGAGGGACTCCTCACTGCCTTCCCTCTCGGCCACCCCCAGGAACTGTTCATTTTCCTCCAGCCCTTAGCTCCTTTGCCCAGGGCCTGTGTGGTCACTGTCAGCCTCAGCCATTATCTCAGGCCTACAGAAGAAGGATGCCTGCCACCCCCACAAACACACAGCTTGAGGCCCCCAGCAGGCTTTAGGGCACTGTATCCTGGGGCAGGGGGAGGGGATTGGGAGGGTGGGTGATAAGGGCCTGTTTTTTCCTGCCATCCGTTTCTTCTCTTCAGTCACCCACTCTCCCCCACTCACTTACCTATGGGCCTAGGGAAGTGGGTCCAGTCAGAGGCCTCTTGATACCCAGGCAGGGGAGGGAAATGAGGCTTGCCCCTCCTCACTGGCCCTAGCTCCCATACTGGTTTCTGAGCCCTGCACTTGTCTCCAAGTAGGCTCTTGCCAGGAGAGACAAGTATGCAGGCTTCAGGGCCCCCCAAGCACTGTGTCGTCCTTGCCTGTGGTAGCTTGGGTAGATGCTGTTCTTGCTGGGGCCCCACCCCCATGCTTTCTCTCTAAGAGGGTGTCCAGACAGCTGGGAGCTGGCCAGAGCTCTGAGCGGCAAGGTCCTTGTCTTGTGGGCAGGGCCAGGCACTAATGTCAATTTCCTGGATTGTGTCAGGGAGATGGGAGAGGCAGCGGATGGTTTCCTCTCTGAGGGAGGGAATGGAGTTAGAGCCTCACCAATGATGTCATTGCAGGCTGAAGGGATAGAGGAGCTGGGGGCTTGGCCCAAGGCCCAGTTAGCAGGAGGGTAAGGGGATATCCCCAAGACAAGGCAGTTGAGCCTTCCCTGATTTGGGAGGGACTTCCAGAGCAGCTTGCCCCCTGCCTGGTTTCTGCAAGAGAGAACCTCAACCGAGATTCACTTGGTTATCACATCTATCCACACACTGTCTTGCCAAGGATGTTTGTGTCTCCACGTGAGTCACCAGGTGTCCTCCCCCACAGCTCAGAGATGAGGAGAGTAAACCAGCCCTGGCCATACAGGCTGGAGGGCACTGGTGTCTGGGTCCCAGGGTTTGGGGCAGGAAGAGTGGTTGGTTGCTAGAGTTTCCACTTACACACACCCTGTACACACACACACACACACACACACACACACATTTGTGGCACACCCAGTGCCCTCACCACACAGCCAGTGCCTACTGTTACCTACTCACAAAAATCCCCTCTGCCTCCTCCATGTTTTCTGCACTGACCTCCACCTTCCCTAGTCACCTCCCCACACAGCTGGCTAGAACAACCACATTTGCTGCAGGGGTGGAGGTGGGGAGGGGGCTGGAGGGGGCCCCTACTCACCAGGGTGTCCTCTCCTCTTCCCAGGAGCAGTCAGGGCTTCATGCACATGAAGCTGTCCCGGACCAAGGAACACAAGTACGTGCTGGGCCAGAACAGCCCCCCCTTCAGCAGCGTCCCTGAAATCGTGCACCACTACGCCAGCCGCAAGCTGCCCATTAAGGGGGCCGAGCACATGTCCCTGCTCTACCCTGTGGCCATTCGGACTCTGTAGATGTGAGGCACGGGCACCGTGACGAATCCTGGACCCGGCCCTGTGCCCATCCCCTGGCCGGGGGCTGTGGCCCTTTCCAGGGACTCGTTCTGTCAAACCTTCCTTCCCCTCTCCCGAGAGATCGAGTGGACGCTGGAGATTCCTTAATTTATTCTAAAGGGGACGGCCTACTGGGGCCTTGGAGTAAAAGGTCGTGTGGGGCCGGGGGCGGAATCGCGGAGGAGAAAGGACAGCCCCTGGAGGAAGCCGCTGGTCTCCCGAGGAGTCTTAAGCTCCGCGGCTCGAGGCCTTTCCCACCGCCGGCGCACAGTGGCGACCCCCTTCTCCACCGCCCCCTTCCCCCTGGGTCAGTGCGGGGCGCCCTGGCCATCCCCCCGCCTCCCCCTAAACCGCCGGCGGGCTCGGTCCAGAGTCCGGTGCGGGGCTCGGGGGGGGGGGGGCAGACCCCCGGGATGGAGGTGGCATCGGGGGTGGGGAGACGGAGGGAAGGGCTCGGGCCGAGGGAACTAGCGCAGTCCCGGGCCGCGCCGGCTCCCGGCCAGACGCAATAAATAAACCCAGTCCTGCCAGGCACAGCCGCGTCCGCGCCTCCAGCGCCGCCCCGGGCTGTCGGGGGAGGGGGCGGCCGAGCCGCGCGGATTCTGTTTATGAATCAGCTCTGGAGCAGACACAAGCCGGCTGTGAAAAGCACTTTCGAAGCCTCAAGTTCCTCCCTTTGACGAGATGTCAAAACCTCCCCGCCGCCCCCGCCCCGCCCCGCCCGGGCCCCGCGCCCCCTCCCCCCTCCCCCCTCCCCTCGCGCCGAGGAGCGCGCCTCCCGAGGGCGCGTGCCATTTCCTGCCCACAGCCCTCGCTGGAGGAGGGGGCCGCGGACAGACAAAGAGGCAGCGCGCCCGGCGGGCGGGCGGGCGGGCGGCCCTGCGGCCCTGCCACGCGGAAGCCGCGCACCCGCGGGGGCGGGAAAGCTGGCGCGGCCCACTGCGTCTTCTTTCCAGAGGAAGCGGCGCCTGCCGCGCCTCCCCCATTCCCCGACCGTGAGTCCGGCCCCTGGGGACTCGCAACCGGCAGGTCTGGGCGCGGATCTCCCCTCCGCCTGGGGCTTCGGGCTCGCGGCCGAGCCTGGCGGGCGGTTCGCGTGTGCCCCCTGCTGGCCGTGCCGCGGGGCGCCGGGCGCGGGCGCCGGGCTCCAGCCGGCCCCAGCGACGCCCCAGCCAATGCCCACTGGGCTACGGGTCGGAGCTGCTGTCAACCCACTCCAGGCCCGCGCTCCTGCTCCCACGGGGCTCCCACGGCCCTGACAATGCCCTGGGAGCACAGTCTGAGGGCCTCCTTACAGAACCGAAACCTGCGACATCCAGTGCAGTGTCGATCGTGGGATTTGGGAGTTTCTGATGCCCTGGCTATTTTATTGAAATCCAGGATCTATGATCTGACACATGTAAGAATTCTGTAGGGACAATCGAAAGGCTCACTTGAAACTTAGACATTCCCTCAAAGAGGGTTGCCCTATCTTTAACCTGGAGGGTATTCATTCACTTTGCAGATGAGAAAACAGGCTCGGAGAGTTTAGGTGATGTGCTCATCCGGCTCCTTGCTTTCATCCCTTTACCTGGAAGACCCATGTAAGCACAGGTGGTCAATTTCTGTTGTTCAGAGGTCCTGGAGCAAGCCAGGCAGATTCTGTCTCCCTGCAGGCTCCTGCTCTGTCCTGCCACACACACCTCCTTTGTGCTTTGTGCCAGCTCACCTTCTCCAGAACTCCCACCCCTTTTCTCTCTCTGCCCTTCCTGATCAGGCTTCAGAAGCCCCACACTAGCTATCCTGAGAGGCCCTGGGTCAGGAAGGGTACTCCTGAGCTGGGAAAGGGGTCTCTTTCCAGTGAAAATACTTGGCCTTAGGCCAGTTCCTTTAGTAGTAGATGCTGCCAAATGCAGAGGGCTGTCTGCACCAGCCATTAGCTGGCTGGTTGACTAACTTCCTCTGCCAGTACCTACCCCCATCCTGGGGCAGAATAAAGAAACCCAGAGGGCAGAAAAGTGGTTTATTTATAAAGGAGACTACTGCAGTAGGAAGAAGAGAGAAGGCCTGAGAGCACTACAAAGAGATATCAGGCCAGATTCTGACTACAGTACACGTTCAAGAACCCGGGAGAGGAGATCAATTGTGGTGTTAGACTAGGAGGCTGAAGGGGTTCCTGTAAATTTCTCTCTGCAGGTCTAGCCTCTGCCCTGCCCAAGGCATTTGCCAGCCCTTTTGACAGTGGGGAGCCTAGAGAAGGGGGAGGCTTGGGGGGAGGGGTTCCAAAATGCCAGCATCTGTGCTCCCACTTCACCCTTAGGCTCACAGTCCCCTGTACACATGCACACAGCTGACACATGTCAGCTCCAGTCTTTTGAGGGTTTTTCTTAGTTTGGAAGAAGAGGTGTCACTTTGCCCCAAAGTAATAATAGCTTTCCTACCTGCTATTTCCCAGACAGTGCCTCCCATTTCTCCAGGCTGAGACAGTCTGAAGTTGGGGGTCTCTGAACCCATATGGGGTGACTGACCATGGTCACTCGGACCAAAGTTGGGAGCTAGGAATGGGGAGAAGGCTGAGGAAGCCAGAAACAGGAAGTACAGAGTAAGGTGCGGGTCCAGACCTCTGCTCAGTGGGACAGTGGGAAGAGCCCCTGGACAGGAGGCTTAGAAGTTCTCATAATGGTGGGAGAAGTGAGTCCGGTCCTGCCTATTGATGAGCTGACAGGCCTTTTCCACATTCTTGGTCATGCCAGGGGGGCCACAGCTAAACACCCCAATCTTCCGGACCTGTTGGGGGAGGAAAATGTGAAGGCTAGCTCAGTGTTCATGTTGAAGGCCAGCAAGAGTCCGTGGTGAGGGCTCCTTCCATGTTTCTGATAAAGGTTTGCCTCATACCATGTGTGGTGAGTGCAGGCTGGGCATTTTTAAGTCTAGCTCAGTTTTGGTGGATTTGCTCTGTGTGGGTCTAACCTCCACCTCCTCCAAGGCATTTGTCAGCTTCATGTACATGATCAGTGTTTCTGCTAGGGGCTGGGTTAATCAATGTGCAAGTTAAAGGCTAGCTTAGTGTCTCTCTGAGGGCTAGGTCATTATGAGTAGAGGCTAGCTGAATGTTCATGGTAAAGATCAGCTCAGTGTCCAGGGTGAGGGCTGGCTCAGCATTAATGGTAAGAGTAGCTCTGAGTTTATGGTAAGGACTAGCTCAATCACTGAGCTGTTCCTTCTGGATAGGCATCATGGCTTTAGAAGTGGCAAGTTCCTGTCCCCTGCCTCCGCCCTTCACCCCTCAGAGTGACCCCTACTTTTTTTTTTACATTCTGTTACCCCCACTTATCACCCAGATGATGAGTTCTCATCAGCAGTCAGTTCCTTCCCTCATGGAGCTGGGTTGGGAAGTTTGCTCAGACCCCAGATGATAAAGACCAGGAGAACCTTGATATGGGGAGGGGCTGACCTGTGGGTGGACCTCCTGCAGGGACTTGAAGAATGGCTCGAAGGGAGGGCGGCCGAAGTGGGTGATGGAGCGTAGGCCCGTGAACAGGCTCCGGTTCAGCACCTTCTGGAAGTGCCGCTCACAAATGTACTGGGGGTAGAGGGGCAGGTCAGGCCAAGGATAGTCAGGGTCAGTGCCTAACCCAAGCCAGCCTGCAGCCCAGGAGACAGAGACTGGGGTAGAGAGGGAGCTAGGGGCTGAGGGTCAAGACCACCACCTCTGTGCCTCCTGCCATCTGAAGCTGGCTGTCCACCTACCTGCCTTGGTCATCTGCCTCACCCTGCCACTCCATATACCCACCTACCCACCTTGCCTGGCCGGCACTGACATACCAGCATGGTGGTCCTGAGGTCAAACTTCTCAGCCAGCTGGGTGATGTAGATGTGCACAGACACCAGGTCCTGACAGTCATTCTCCTCTACCTCCCGGATGATGTCAGCCAGCCACTCAAACTGCCGCTGGGTTCGTGTCACCCAGATGAAGTAGATCTGGGGACACATGGCTGGAGCTTAGGACCTGGCTCATATCAGGCTCCCTATATCCCAAGGATCTCCAAAGCAATAGAACTCTCCTGGCCTTGGTCACCTTGTGCCTCTCCCCAGGCACCCTGGGGAGATGGAGTAGAGTATTGTGGGGTGATAGGACCAGGCTCTGGGGCAGGAGATGAAGTTGCCCCAGGGCATGGAGAGGTAAAAGGGAGTGATAACCTGGGATGATGAAAAAGGAGCTCATTTGTCAAGTGAACTGATGGTCTGATGGGATGGGAAGCAGCTTTTTCACACTGAGCCTGCCCTGCCATTCCCTCCAATGGGCCCTCCTCAGGCTGCTAGGCTCCCAACCAACCTTAGCCCAGAGGGATAGGGTTCCACTAGGGGTCACATCACAGAACAACCTTAGGGAGGACCCAGCTGGCTGCTTGGAGCAGATGGGAATGGGCTAAAGAGAGACCAGGAGGATGGAAGCTGCCATGGAAGGACCCATCTCCAACTTCTGAAGAGGATGAAGCGGGGCTGTGTGGGTTAAGAAACAGAGGTAGAGGTGGCATGGATGGAGGAGCAAGGGAGCTGCCTGTCACCCCCTGAATGCTAGCAGTTTATGGGTTGGGCCTCTGCCTGCTGCGTTCCTGTGCCCCTGACTCACCTGCCAGGCCCAGAGAGACAAGCAGGGGCCTGCTACCAGGTCCAGACTGGGGTGAAGGGACCTAGTACAGAGGGGGCCTCAGGGCCTGGGCTGTGTTCCTGGAAACGACCCAGCCCACCAGCCCTGCCTTGCCACCTCCCCTCTTCTTCCTCTTGAAAACAGCTAGTTTAATTTTTGCCCCACCCCAAGTGTTCCCTTCCTTCTCCCAACCTGACAATGCTTCCTTCCTCTGTAAGAGGGAATGGGTTTCTTTACCCCTTTCCAACTCTGTTCTTTAGGGTCTGAGGATACCCTGATCCCTCTGGGGTCAAGCCAACTTGGCCTTGCCCATATCAGGCCAAGAACAGAGGCAGGAGAGACAGGCAGAGATAGACACAGTGATAGGGAGCAGGGGTCATGGGCTGGCAGGAGGAGAAGACACTCACCTTCTTACAGAACACTTGGCAGCTGACTGATGACTTGAAGACCAGGTCTTTGAGGATGGAGGCAAAGGGGGTGACCCCAATGCCCCCTCCCACCAGCACTGATACCTCAAACTTATGCCACTCCTGGTGACCCTCTCCAAATGGTCCATCAAGGTACAGCTGCAAGAGAAGGAGTGGGTTTGAGTTAAGCTCCACCACCACAATAGTTCTGAAGCTAGAAATGGGAGGCAGGGAAAGGGCAGATATGTTTATGGAGTGAAGAGAAAAGGGTGTACCATGTTATTACGTGGTATTATCTGGAAAGACCAGTCTCTGGATTGGGAGTGGGGGATGGGGAACACACTGGGGAGTCTGGGGGTGCAAGACTAAGGCCTGCTGAGTGGATGTGGGGGCATGTAGCACATCTGGCCTGGGTTTGGTCACCTTTGGGTATTTGGCACAGCCATCTCCTGTTGGAGGTGAGTAGATCTCCCTGAGACGAGTGGTCCAGGGCCCTGCTGCCCGGATGTGCAGGCTGAGTGTGTCCTCATGGGGTGCAGAAGTCAGTGTGAAGGGGTGGTACTCAGTGGTGCCCAGAGCCAGGCAGGCAATCTGCACCCACTGTCCCGACTTATATTCAAAGCCTTGGGGCCGCTGGAACTGCAAGTGGGTCACTCCTGGGGAAAGGAAGTGGGCAGGAAGCTGCTGTCCAGGACTCAGCAACACTGTGGCCTCCAGAAAATTCCCCCACCTGCAGTCTCAACTCTCCTTCTGGAATATGGCAAGGCCTCTCCCCATCAAAAGGCATTACCCCCCTTGGGCCATGTCCCCCTTGAGGAGAGGCAATGCAGCACTGGTGGTGGTAGTCAGCAGGGAAAGGAATCTGGCCCGGGGTTCCTCCTCTCTCTGTTGTGAAAGAGACTCAGGTCCTCTGACAAAGCTCCTTCATCGCTGCCACTTCAGGGCCATTGCCAACTCCAATAGCCAAGTCAGGGGATTGCAAGGTCCAAGCTCTGTCCTGGCCCTGTCGCCTTTCTCAGTACCACCCAGCTGGTCCCTGACTGCCTATGGGCTGGTACCTGAGGGCAGCAACTCTGCCTTCACCACGCTGATCTCCACCTTCTTCCGGCTCAGGCTCACCAGCTTGTCCCCCACATAGATTAGTGCCGGGACCAGGAAGAAGATGTGGAAACGGGGCAGCTGGATCAGGCCAAAGCTGCCGTGGATGATGAGCTGGACAGAGTAAAGAATACAGCTCAGACCAAGCCATACCCACAACAGTGTCTGTGACCAGCTCGGGCTTTAGCCTTTTGCAACCTCCACACACCCCTACCCCACCCCCATGGGCACACTCCATCCCCACCTCTCTGTGTACCATGCTCCTTCCAGGTTCCCAAATCTAACCACTCCCCAACCCAACCCCATCCTGCAGAGCATCCATGACAAGTGAGACTATTTGTGTCTTCCTGGCACCATCCTAAACCAGCCACTTCGACTCTCACCTGTTCTCCTGCAGTAGCCTCCTAGCTGATCTTTTGGGTTGCCCCATTGTGACCCATTCTCTTCTGGGCAGCCAGTGTGACTTTTTCAAGTTCATTTTATCCTGCCATCCCAGCTTAACCAGCCTTAGTAGACTTCCCATTATACCACAAGGCCTTGAGATGCTCTAGCCTCTGCCTGCCAGTGTATCCCCTTTCCTGTTCTTCAAACATGGCAAGTCCTTTCTGCCTCAGGACCTTGGCACCTGCTGTTCCCTCTCCCAGGAATGCCTTCCCCCAGGTTCTTCCCCTGGCTACCTCTGTCTCATTTTTCAGGCCTCAGCAGAAACGCCACCTCATCAGGCCTTCCCTTGGTCTTCTGTTGTATCTCCCAGTTAACTCCCATCAGAGCACTTGTCATCATCCACACTAATGTTTTTCCATTCATTAACATGTTTCCGTTGTTTTCCCCACTGGACTGGGGGTGGGGTCCTTTATTTTTTTTATTTAAAAAAAATTTTTTGCCACCATACTCTCAGCTCTTAGAAGTTGCTGCCTGGTACACAGCAGGCACTTAATAATGGTTGAGTAAGAGGAGTTCCTCCAATTTATCCCTTTGGAGATTAACACCTAACCAGTTCCCCATTTTCCAGAAATAACTGACAGGTATTGTCCAGCTCTGATCCTTTCCCCAACAAGCTGATCTAACATGGTCAGATACCATTGCCCCCATTCTTCCCATTTGCTTGCTCCTAAGTCTGGTCAGTCTGGCTCCTGCCTCCACCTCTTCTCAGGACCTGCTCGCTGGGAGCTCACTCGCCCCATGAATGGCGAGACCCCAAGGTTTCCTTTCATTTGCTCCGATGGTTGGCAGTCTGTGGTACTAGCAACTGCCGGCTCCTTGCCACTTGGGTGACAGTGCTGTGCTGGTTCTCTCAGGACACTCACTTACAACCTCCTCCACCAGCTCTCTGTTCCTTCTCCCAGCCCTGATCCTGCACGTTGCCTAAACCTGATTTTCTCACTCTCTGCTCTCTTCTGTCTATGATCTCCCATATGGCACATCCCCTCCACTGAGCCACAGCCCTTCAGCTGCCCCTACAGCCCACACGGGTCCACCATGTCCTGTCAGCACCTAATAACCTGAGACCAGCCACAGCTAGGCCTGTCCCCATTGTGCCCTGAATATTCTCTCATCATTTCTGCCTCTGCACCAGGGCTCATGCCCTTTCTTCTACCTGGAATGCTCTTCAGATTCCACTGTGCCCTTTCAAATCTTAGCCTCTCCTTAAGGCTTGGCTCAAGTCCCATCTTCTCCCCAAAGTCTTCCCTAACCAGTTTGGCCCAAATGAAACTCCCTTCAGTGAGCTACTGTAACTCACTGTTTGGAATGCTCAACTCAGCAATTAATCCTATATTGTCTGCTCATTCTGATCACTTCAGGTGCATGGCACTTATCTCTGCAGCAAATCCTAAATTCTTGAGGGCAGGGCTTAAAGTCTCCTACTTCCTCCACTGGGTCTAGCACCAAACTAGTACGTACTAGACCCTTCAACAGATAACTGTTAAACTGAACTCTGGCGGCTCATTCAGCTCTCCTTTTCCCCTCCTGAGCCTTTGCCCACAGAACTAACTGAAACCTCTCTGGGCTCTTCTCTAACTGGCTCTGGTTGCCCCCAGCTCCTCTTTCATTATGGAACCCACGCCCACCCCCTCAGGCTTTCGGAGGATCTAACTAGGCTGAGAACAATGTCAGGGTGACCTCATACTCCTCTGTTTATACATCCCATTTGGTGTTGGCTCTACATTTAAACCACAAAGCTGCTGCAGACTCATGGTTGGCTGAGGAGCCAGGGGAGCTGCCGCCAGCTCAGCTTCTGCTGTGCTAGCCCTGCCCTCTTCTGCCTGGATCAGGATTCTGGACATCCTTCTGCAGGGTTGGCTCCATGCAGGGGTCCTTTACTTGTAGCTTCTCTTTCTGCCTGAAGTCAAGTGGCCGTACCAGGGATAAATGGGAAGGAAACTTGTGTTTTGGCCCCGATATCCAACACCACCCCCCAACCCCCACCCCAACCCTCAACCCCCACCCCACTCCCCACCCCCCCACCCCCCACCCCCACCCCCGCCCCAGGTGAGACTCTCCCTATCGGCCAGGGCTAAGACTGCTCAGCAGAGAGGGTCTTGCACCTTTCTGAGCTGCTGACTTCCCTACTGGCAGGAAGGGTGACTCTGAATCCCAAGACAAGTCAGAAAGGGGTCTTGGTCTCAGGGAAGCAGTTTGGCTACTCTTCTGGGTCTCTCATCTAGTTCAAAGAAGCTGGGTTTTTTTTCACCAGGATCAAGAATATCATCTCCACCCCAACAGAAACAGTAACCTGGAATGGTAGGGCTCCACCCTAGAAAGGGTGGGTAGGGAGGGATCACTTAGCCACAGCTTCCAAAGAAGGCAGAGATTTCTTTGGAAACAAACATCAGTTCTATGAAACAACCTAAGTCAAGGCTGGGTACTCATCTTCAGAATTGTGAAGTGCTGAGCCTCGAGCAACATGGAAACAGACCCTCTGATCAGTGAGGAGAACTGCATCTGCGAGGAGGTAGGGCAGCCCACAGGTGCTGGCCTGACCCAGGCAATGATGGACTCTCTCCCTCTGTCTCAGGACAAGGGAGATCCCTGTGTGTAGTTCAGCCTGGAGCCAGGTAGCAGATGGCAACCATCTGGGCTCTGCACGTCTTGAAAGCTGGCAGCCAAGCTATCATCGGTGGGGACACTGGGGCCTTGGGACTTAGTATGGCTTCTCAGCAAGACCTTTGGGGTGTCCTTTAGGGAACTGCTTGCATCCATGAGGAAGGTAGGCTAAGCAGAGCCATGACACAGGCACACATCAGAGTCAGCTCTGGAACTAACTAGCTGATGCAACTGATGGCAAACCCAGGGAAGGTAAAGGGAACAAGAGAAGGTGGCGGGCGGGGGGGGGGGGGGGAGGCGGATTGTGAAGGAAGGGAAGCAGGAGCCCAGGTTAAGGAGAAGGAATGGAAATAGGTAGAGTCTTAAAAATTCATCTTATCAACAGTCCAGTGAAGACATTTTAAGCAAGCTTATTAACTTTACCAGTGGCATTTAGCTGGGTGCAGTGCTAACACCCCAGAAAACAGGATCAGAACAAAAGTGTCAGAACCAAGTTAAGATATATTTCTCTAAGAGAGAGGGTGATGCTCCCTTGAATGTAGGCAGTCCACCCAGGAGCCCACACCAGCCACTGGAACTCAGGAATGACTGATGAAATGATGTGAAGGAAATGATGTGGAGGTGTCTGCAAGGAACATAGACCAGCCTGGTAGGGCTACTACTGCTAGAGCCATGCCAGGGCACCCATCTTCCAAGTACTGCATACTGAGGTCAATCTGCTTGACCGCCCCACACTACAGTCTCCAGCTTTGAAGTGACAAGTGGAGAGGGTTCTTGAAATGACCAAGGGGATGGAGAAATGATGTCTCAGCCCTCATTGCCTCCCTGGGATCATCCTGCCAAGACCCTGAAAGCCCTCACCAGCACATAGAGCAGGATGTAGAGGTGGTGGGTCAGCCAGAAGCCCCGGAAGCTGTGGCGACGGAAGTGGTGGGAGGCGAAGACATACATGATGGCCAGGACCAGGAGCAGCATGACCCCCGTGAGGCCTGTGAAATGAACATGGGGTGAAGGGCAGAGGAGCAGTGCTATTCTGAGGCTGCCATGGCTCAGGGGCCCCATTCCACTTCACTGCTCTGGGTGGAGAGAGTGGGTGGAAGCCCAGGTTTCTCCTCTGTTCTCCTCTCCCTACACCACTGATCACAGGTGTCTTTTATTTCAGCAGACTCTGCTTGTCCCTCACAGACCCGATTGCTATTTTTCAAGGACCTGTGTCATTTATGTTTGTCACTTCTCTGTCAGGCCCACAAGAACAAGGACTAGGCTGCTGGTTCACCACTGAATCATAATGCTTACAGTAGGGCTTACAGTACACCCCATGGGTCTTATATAAATGTGTGCTGAAAGAATAAATGCATGAGTATCTGCTCCGGGCCCTCTGGGTCAGACTTTGAACATTACAAGCCATGCCTCCATGGAGTTAAGACTTCATCTACATCCCCTTAGCACTCTACTTGGCTACCATGGCATGAGCACTGGCACCATTAGTGAATAATCACAACCACTTGAGCCCCCTGGGTTCAGTTCAGTGTTGGTGGGAGGACCCTCCTCTCACAGGGGACCCCAAGCATGGGGTACACAAGAGAGTAATATTAGAATCAGGACGAAAGTGTGGGGCCAGAGAATGGCCCCTCAAGTGATCGAGGAGAGAGGCAGAAATTAAGAAGATTAGAACCCTGCAGTATAGAAAAGCAGAGGTTAAGAAGGGATCTAATCAAAGCCTGTAAAGGCCTGAACAGAAAGGAGAGCATAAATACAGCCTTATCCACTAAATCCCAGTGTGCAGGAATTAGCAAGCACTCTGAAGTTCAAAGCAGATTGTTTTAGGATTAAAAAAAGAATGCTGTGTTTCACGGAGAGGAGTGTAGGAAATGTATTACCCCAAGGAGGAAACAGACTGAAAATATAAATAGGTTCAAGAAGCTCTTGAATAGATTCACAGCTAATAGTTCTAAAATGGGTGATTATGGGGAGTTAGAATACATCCTTAAACAGCCCTTGTCAAGACAGACTACAAAGGGTAGGGGGCTCTTCCTAGTTTGACAATGAGCCTGTCCCTCCAGCAGAGTCTGCTGAATGCAGCTGCAGCACAGCATTCCTCAAAGCCACTGTCATGGCAGGTGTCTGTGTTGGGGTGAGGGGAGAGGCAGTCCACTCCCATTCCACAGAAAGAGGAAGTTCAGACTTAGGGTAGGAGCCCAGCCAAGCACCCAAGAGAAGGACTGGGAAGCAGAGGCTCCTACTGCCCAGGAGAGTACTCAGGGCCAGAGGGCAGAGCCTGATCACTGTGAGAGCTGAGTAAGAGCTACTAGGCAGCCTCATGGCAGATAGGACCCAGAGCCCACAACTCAGAGCAGGGAGGGCTCTTACCTGGCACAGTCTGAAAGAACCACCAGTAATATTTCTGAGGAAACTCAGATCTGTGAAGGGAAAGCAAGGAAGGATGCTGAGATATCTGGGACTTCCAGAGGAAACACCCCAACCCAGCCACAAGTCTCCCTTTCTGCCCACTTGGGGTCAGGGCTCAGGCTGGTCACTGTCCTATAGTCTGGAAGGTGACATTCTCCTCAGACCCAAGAGAATTTGCTTCTTTCCACCCATAAAGAATCCTCCAACCTTGACACACACATGCACACACACACACACACACATGCACACAGCGACCCACTCACTCACCCATCGTTGTGGAAAAGTCCAGGGAAGAGGCAGGAGAGGACGCTGAGTGGACTGATGGAGAACAGGTACACATTCACCACGTGGCCTGCACTGTGTAAGACTAAGGAGGACCAGACAAGGTGGGAGTGAGCCTGTGGGCAGCCTGGTGGGGGCACTCAACCCATTCAGCCCAAGTTGGAGGACTCTAGCCACCTAGTGTTGGGAGCCTAAAGAAGGTCTGGTCTCTAATCATCCTCCTGTCCATCCCCACCCCCGGAAGTGCCCATATACGCCACCCATGAGCACAGCCACGTGAGTCTGAAATGATACCATCAGAAGTTCATTCTCTTGTTTTCTCTCACAGAATATGTTTTGTAACATCAAAACTGGGAGAGATCACATATTATGTGCACTTGTTCTAGGGTGCCAGTAACTTGTCAGGAGGAGGCTGGTGAGGTGGCCCTGAGAGCATGGGAAGGCCCTTATGAGGCTCCTGAGCTCACTCCACACCACTGCCAGGTCAGCGCCATCCTTTGGAGAAGGACATCTAGCACTTACATTCAAGTTAAGCACAAAAGAGAGGAGGGGCTCTCAGAGGGGGGTAAGGCAGCAAGGGGCAGGAGGAAGTGGACAGAATCCCCAGGACTCCAGGGCCCTGCCTGTGAGGACGATGGCAGTGGAGGCAATGAGCCGATGGAAGTCCACGGCGGCGTCGAAGGGCACATAGCGGTTGAGGAAGGTCTCTCGCAGGAAGGTGATGAGGTTGCGGCACATGGTGAGCAGGATGTAGGAGAACATGAAGGAGATGCTGGCGGCTGTGCCCCGGGACAGGATGATGCCCACACGGGTGGTGTCCGTGATGCCCATGTGGTGAGCCCCAAAGGCATAGTCTGTTGGGGAGCCCAGATAGGTAAGAGGGGAGCAGTACAGAGGAGACAGGGCCTCTGAGGCAGATCAAGTGCACGTCCCGGCTGCCACCCCTCAAGCAGGACTCCCCCACAGCCTCCATTCCAGCAGGCCCCATGCACCCATGGGAGCCCCAACTTCAGGGCTACCCCCACTCACAGTAGGCCCGCTCCAGGAAAAGGCCCCCAGTGATGGCATAGAACACAGCCACGCAGCCAATGTGGCGTCGGTAGTTCTCGATGAAGCGCTTGAACTGCTGCAAGGTCTGGTGGCGGCGGCTGCGTTGGAACTTCTCCCGTTGAGCCTCCGTGAACAGCAGGGGCTGGAATGATGTTACCCTGGGAGACAAGAAGTCTTGGCTCTGGCTACGGACCCACCGCTAGTGCAACCCACCTCCCTAGAGCAGAGAAAGGGCATCAAGGTGCTCAAGCCAAGCAGGGTTCAGACCCAAGGCTATCCCATACTCCTCAAGCAGACTGGGCCTGGTATCTGACAGCGTTGCAAGGGCTCACTTGGTCAGTTCATCCCAGGGGATGCACTCCCTCTAGCCCAGTTCCCACTCACACTCAAGATGGTCCTCTCCCCTCCCAGTCTGCAACTCCCCATTCTTGCTCTGGTCTCACCTTTTACTGGAAGCTCAGAAGACACCCACCTCCAGGAAGTCTTCCTTGACTTCCCAGGCAGAGTGTGAGTACTTCCTTGAGCTCTGAAGCCCCTTGCTCTTACCACTATTACAACATTCATCAGTGGGACATTGTAATAATGATCAATATACAAGACCATCTTGTAGGCTGTGATCTTCTCGGGCACGAACTATTCATCCTTCCTGCACCCCTGCATGCTAAAGGGATGTATGAACTGCCCGGGCTTAAGGAGAGGAGTGGGCGTACTTCTTGCCAAACCTCCGACGAATCTCCTGGGGAGGGTCTGTGTCCATGGGGCACTGCAGTCTCTGTGGTGTCCACTCCACCTCAGTGTTGCTGTGGGGACAGTGAGCACTCACTCTGGGGGAGGGACTAGGACAATAAGGAGAGGACTTTGGTCACCTAAGGCACTTGATCCTCTACTGTCCCCAGTCTGCCTTCAGGCAGACTCTGCTGAGGAAGGGTCAGAGCTCTCAGGCAGGGGACAGCAGGATTCCCACAGTTCCCTAGAGAGAAAAGAAGTTACATCCTGGGGGGTCCCAGCCAAGGAAATGCATCCAGCTCTGCCCTTGATCAGGGCATCTGACCCTGGCAGCAGGAGAGCACTGAAATCCAGCAGGCTCTCTGCTCCTCATTTATTTATTTATTTGTTTATTTATTTATTTATTTATTTTCTCTGCTCCTCTTGATGTAGGGCTGTGTCTGCCTGGAGTAAGGAGCACTGTTTTCTAATTTGCATGAAGGCACTATATAGGCTAGAAGGGCCCCTGATTTTAGGCATTCTGGGGAGAGAAAAGGCAAGCCCCCCAACCACAGCCCTCCCTCTACCACTCCCAGATGAGAGGACTCACCAGATCTTTTCCTGGCTAATGTAGGAGGCTCGCCGGCATAGGTCTTTGATGACTTCAGGTACTTCCACCCCTGTAACACAGACCTGATCTTGGGAACAGCTCAGGGCCCAGAGCCCAGGAAGACCTGGCACTCATCCTATGTCCATACTGTAGAGGCTCCTTGGCCGGTACCCTTGCCTTCAGGTGCCCAGCCTCAAGCTGTGGCCCCAGTGGGAGCTAGACCCAGCCATGAGTGGGCAGAGAGGCCTGAAACAAAGTTGGCCAGGCAGTGTCCCCTGGATGTGTGTCCACCTGCAGCCCCACTCCTGGGACTGGAATCAGGCTAATGGGGTAGAGTTCAGAAACTGTAAGCAACCTGCCTGCTAAGACCATTCTGCTACAAAAACCCCTGCTGAACCCTCCAGCTTAAAACCTCCTGGGAATTAAATGTAGATCTAGGTGGCATATATGGAGACATGGAGATCACCATAAAATGCTTTCTACCTTCCTGTGTTTACAAATGTTCATAATAAAATGTTGGGGGGAAAGTAGTACTCAAAGCTACCCTTCTACATAATGCTTGCTCCCTCAGCCTGTCCTTGCTTCCAGGGACTGAATGTCCCTGGGACTGTGGCCTGGGCTCACGTCCAGGCACCTACCCCTATTTTGCCCTCAGGCCCAGGTGCCTACTGCCTCAGCTACCTAGGAAAAGTGAGAAGATGAAGAATCAGGAGTGCTGGCTCTGCACTCTACCAGCTCCCCTCCAGCCCTGGACAGGGGAAGCCCTGACCAGAGTGCAGCTGGGTCTTACCCAGCTCACCCTTCTCCCTCTGGGCTGCTCAGCTCCCTGAAGTCCTCATAATCTGGAGAGGCTGGGTTTGGTCTCAACATGCTCCAGTGAGAAACTGTGAAGGTGCAGCACCAGCTCAGAGTAGGCCATGGAGGGTCCTGCTACCTGCCCCTCCTACCCTGGCTTTAACCCCTACCTACCCGAGGTGGACACAAATGGGACAGGAAGTAGGGGGAAGGACAACAGATGTGGGTCTCCATGCACTAAAGCAAACTTTAACTGAGCACTCAGCCAAGGAATATAAAGGCAAACAAAACCAGAGCACCCCCACCACCACCACCAGACACCCCAGCTCAGGCAAATATGGCCTGGAGAGGGCTGTAACAAAGAGACACTGTCGTGTCCCCCCACCCCCAACCCCGTCCTGGGCACCCTGCACATGGCCCTTTGAGAGAGCCAGGAGAAGCAGAATTCTGTGTGCTGTCCCCCTCCCCACCCCAACCCTGCCCACCCCTGGGACAAAGCTGCACTGTGGGCCCTAGGCACTGTCGCTTTCCTAAGCCACTTCCTCCATTAAAAAAAAAAGAAAGAAAAATATGTATATATGTGTATTTATAAAAGATAAATATTTTTTACAATCATGTTGGTTATATAGAAGAATATAATCCAACCTGGATTAATCATCCCCTGTTTATTATTGTTATATTCATTCTTCAGATTTTAAGAGAATCTTAAAATTCATTAAAATATTTCTGTGGGCTCCTAAGAGGATGTGGGCCTTCCTTATATGCTGTGCCTGCTGTGGCTAATGGATAAGTCAGTCAGCCCCAAGGCCAGGCTGTCCCACCTCTGACGCAGAGCTGCGTGAATCGGAGCTCACTGTCATGATCCCGCAGCATGAAGTGGAAGTCCTCCCACGTCAGTTCCTCCTTGTCCTGGAAGCCTGACTCCCGGAACATGGACTCTACCACCTCAGTCAGCTGGGCCTTGGACAGACAGTTGTTGGAGATCTCGATGAAGGACCTGGGGTCAGGGGAGGGAAACCATTAGGCCCTGAAAAGAAGCCTGAGGCCTAGGCAGGAGGACCTCCTCATCATCCCACCAGGCCTTCAGAGACACATGGAAGGGCTCCAACTGGCCAAATTCCAAGCCCCCTCCTAGTTGTTAACAGTCTTTGGCTATATAGATGAGGAGGAGGAGGCCCCTGATCTTTACTCTCCTGCTCCCACCTTCATGCCCTACTTCTTACCCCCAGTAGTCCCTGCTCTGGCCTACTCTTCTGGCCATCCCACAGGACCAACCTCAGCATCCTGATGAACTCATCCTTGGAAATGAGACCATTCCCATCAAAGTCATACATGCGGAACATAAGGCGAGACTTCTCCTCAGGAGAACCTGGGAGAAGGAGGACCCTGTGAGACCCCAACCTACATGCCTAAACCCCAAGCTGGCCAGAAGGGGCCTCACATGAGTGTGACCCAACTGCTGAGCACAACAAGGGGTCGCTCTCCTTGCTGATCTCTATCTAGGTGCTCCCAGCTGTCTGCCATGGCTGGAGACCTAGCCCCAGCACTTCCCCATCTCCAACAGATCAGCTACCCTCCAGCCGCAGTCTCTAGCTCCTTCCATCTTCTCCTACCTGGATGATCACTCCCTTCTCCCCCTACCTTTCATGAAGACCACCAGGATGTCCAGAAACTCCCGGAAGGACAGGTAGCCATTGCCATCTTTGTCAGCCAGAGAGAACATGGACTCCACAAACATGTCCTGGGGCTTAAGGCCCAGGGACTCGGCAAACTCAGCTCTGCTCAGCTCGCAAGTCAGGGCCTCCTGTACCTTCTGGGATGAGTCCAGAGGCAGGGTCCCTGCATCTGCCTGGTCAATGTCCAGCACCTGCACTCAGGCAGCAGCAGAGGGAGGGAAAGAGGAGACAAGGTTTCCTTGAATTGAAGTCCAGTTGAAGCTTATAGGACAGATACCACCTTTTCCAGATAGCTGCCGAGCACCCTGTCCCCTAAGCACTACCCTATGACCTGAAGGTGGTCCCTGAGGCCATTTGTTCTACAGAGCCCTGGCCCTCTGTGTTAACTGATTGGACCAGGGATGCACAATTGACCCAGGCAGATTATCTGGAATTGGGACTGACAGGTCTCAGGTCTGTCTTGATCTGAGCACAAGAAAGCTCAGAAGTTGTGGGCCACCCTGTTCTTCCAAGTGCTCAGAGACACAGATGGAGAGAAGTAAACACACAGAGAAAATGAGGCCGGGTAAGAGAGAGAATTGACCTTGTTTGCTGGCATCTTTCCTTTCCCTAGCCCCTTCTAGGCCAAGTCATAGTCCTCCCTTTGGAATTCCTGAGAAATCCATCACCGTATCCTCAGAGTCAACTGACCCTTCGTCATTGCTAGCTTGCTCTTACACCCCAAGGAGTTTTGACTGAGAAAAACCCCAGCTGAGTGGAGAAAAAGTTGGGCATGGGAAAGGGGAACTCTCACGGTGGGCTACCTTCAGGTAGTGAGGGAAGCAGGCAGGCCCCAGGCTATAACACCTATATTTCCTGCCTTTTAACTGGGGGCCCCCAGTCCAGGGCTGGTTATGTTTTCATGAGGCAAACCTTGTTACTTCAAACAAGGAGGTTTAGTGGAAAGAGCCTGGGGCTGGAGGCAAAAGACCCGGGTTCCTGTCCCAGCTCTGCCACCCACTTGCTGTGTGACCGCAGGCAAATCTCTCCAGTTGTCTGACATTCATTTTCTTACATGCCCTACTTATCTCACAGGGCTATTGTGAGAATTCAACAGGAGACATTGTATGGAGAATGTTTTGAAACCTGGAAGTGCTGTGCAGATAGAGAGGATTGGCAGCCACCCCCTGGACACAGCAGCAAACCATCTCACCCCCAGCAACAAGGAGTCCCCATAGCCCTGATGGGTCCTGAAATGAGTAGAGGTGCTCCAGTCCCGCCTGGGCCCTGGCAGTGAATCTCCTCACCTATGGGTCCTTCCATTCTAGACCATACTCATGTTCGACAGGTTTGGGAAGTAAATGACAAGTCATGTGCTTGGCACACAGTAAATGACCACTAAATGCTTGCTTCCCTCATGAATCTTCTCCCCAGCTTGCCAACCTTGCTCCTTCTTCTCAAACATTAATTTTTTTTGTCCTTATACTGGGCACCTCTGCTCCTTTCCTCTGAGCCAAAAATTTTCCACCTTTTTTTAAGTCCTCGCCAAATCTGACCCAAACTATGATCCTCCACCATCCTGAACTCCTACACTGCCTACCTCCTGGATCAGTTCTGTAGCTATCATTTTTGGCCAGTTATCTTCCCTTCTGGGTAGGTTCCATTTTTACAGAAGGATGACAAAGGTCTTGAGTGGGGTCCATGATGTATTGATCTTATCTCTACCAAGCTTCTCCTATCCACCCTTCTACACCCAGACTGCTTTATTTTTGTGCCAGATATGGATGCAAGTCCTTGCATTTCTCTTCCTGGCTTGTTTCCCCATATCCTCTCAGTAGTTCTCAAAAGTCTGCAAGGTGTGCATTAATACCCCACAGAGGCCTCTGGCAGCTACACTGTGCCAAGGAGGGCAGACCAACGGCTCTCACTGCCCCCACACTGCCCTTCTTGTCCTGGGTTTCTGCAGCCAGGGTGAGTTAAGTGAAGGTAGAAAGCCTGGATAGCCCTGGGGAGAGAGCTGAGTGACACATGCATTTAAGCTCCTGATGCGGCCTCCCTGGAGTCACGCAGGTGGGCACCAGAGCATTTCCTTACAGAAAGGCCAGGCAATTGGGCCAAAACCTCAGTAGACCTGATTATTAGTGTTAGGCCATCTGCAGATAAGGGCACCACCATAGGCAGACATGCAGGGACAGACCTCACCCTACCTACACACCTGGGAGAAAAGGTGCCTGAAAAAGGTCTCCAGGAGATGGCTCCTCTGCTGTCGTGTCACAGCTGCCCTCATCAGTTCCTGCTCCCGCAGCTCCCACTCCTGGAACTTCAGTCCGCTCTCCTTCAGGGCCCCCCGAAGGTTTTCCACCAGCACCTGCCGCTCTTCCTCCAGGTTAAACAGCAGCACCTACAGAGAGGTGACAGGGAGAGCAACCACTTCTCAATGCCTCCTGAGGCCAGGAGCTTTGTGTGAGTTTTGTCAGGGGCCCCTTGAAAGAACACCCTCGTAAAAGGGATTTACTGTTACGGCCTGGGATCAGTGGGGTTCAGGCTTGCTTATAGGCATAGAGATGGCATGCCAAGACTCATGTCTGAAGCAATCCTTCCTTCTCTGTTCATGCTGGAGAAGAGAGGGGAAGGGAGGGAGGACACATGACGGAGGGCACCGGGAGCCAGCTAGTCAGAGCTGAAGATCAGCCTCTGATTGAGTTATCCTCCAAAATCTCTAACAATTCCCTGGATCCTAAAATCAGGGGGCCTGGCTTCTTCTCAGGACTCCCAGCTAGGATCCACTGGTGCATCCTTACAAAGGGAGGAGGAGGACAGTGCAAGAAGAAGAAGGCACTGTGGAGATCACGTCACCCCATAGGCCCAAAGCAGGACAAACATGTTCAAGGTTCTCTCTGCATCAGGGACTACAGCCAGGGACTAGAAGAAACTAGCAGAAACTCTTCTTGGTTTGGTGCTCCTTCCCCTCCACCCACCTGCCTCCCTGGCTGCGCTTGGAGGAATGGGACCAGCTGCAACATACCAGGTCATACTCCTTGGGGATCTTGAGCAGCAGGGCCCGGCGTCCGCGGTTGCCAGATAGGATGAGGCTGACCTGCTGGGGGGGCCGTAGCTGGATGGTGCGGAGCACAGACAGCCTGCCATCCACCACACAGATCTGCCCAGGCTGCAGGTGCACAAGCACAGGCCGACAAGGCTCCTTGTGGCCCTGCCATTCCAATGCTGAAAAGATAGGACTGGGTCAGCCGGGGCAAGGAGGAAGGAGGCCGGCTTAGGACTGGAGTCAGGTCAAGGCCTCCAAAGCTCCTCACCCCTTCTTGGGTAGTGAGGGTCATCCTCTGCCCAGCGGTTCTCCTGTGCCTCTAGCCTACGAGAAGAATGACTACCATTTCCTTAGTGTTTACTATGTGCCAAATACTGTACCAAGAGCTTTGCATGAACAAGTTAATTTAATATTAATAAACCTGTGAGGTAAATGCTAGTATTATTCCTGTTTTACAGGTAAGGAAAAAATGGTTTAGAGAGATTAAAAAATCTGCCCAAGGCCCAAAAGCCCAAGAGGTGAAACCAAGATTCCAATCCTCCATCAGTGTGACTCTGGACCTTCATTAATTATTTTGCTGTTGCCTGAACTTCCAGTACAAGATGCCACAAAGCATCCTTTCCCAAGGATTCTAGAGAATCATATTAAGCCTCTAAAGTGTAGTCAGGGTCCTGTGGCTCTTCCCCATAAGTCTACCACATCCTCTTTATTTGGGACCTTTGGGAGGATTTTTTTTTTTAAGATTTGTATTTATTTCAGAGAGAGATGGCATGAGAGGGGAGAGGGGCAGAGGGCGTAAGCAGACTCCTTGCTGAGCAGAGAGCCTGAAGGAAGGAGGCTTGAGGCTCATCCCAGGACCCTGGGTTCAGGACCTGAGCCAAAGGCAGATGCTTAACTGACTGAGCCACCCAGGTGCCCCCGTTGAGAGGATCTAAGGAGGGTGGAGGACCTCAGGTCCAACGACTACCTGATGCCTCCACAGCTCTTCCCACCTGCCCTGAGCTGCTTGGGGGCCTAGTAAGGGAAAGCCTTTTCCATAGGCTGCTGAGTTGGGGGTGGGGGCTGCAGCCCAGGCATGTCCTCCCTCTCACCACCCTGGCCAGCTCCAGGCCTACCTTCCATGCCCCCAACGAGCTTCTCAGACATGACACTTTTGCGGTCCTGGCCCTGGAGCTTCTTGAAATTTCTCCTTCGGAGCCGGGCAACAATCCAGGCACTAAGCAGGCTCACTGAGAGGGCAGAGGCAGTCGGATGCTCAGAGGAAGAGTGGGAGTCTGGGGAGATCAGTGGCCTCCTTCCTTGGCAAGACCCCCTGCCTTCCCCCACTTCCTAGGTGGGCTCATTCAATTGTCTCAGATTGTGAAGCTCCCTGGTAGGGGGGTGGAGAAGGGAGCTTTGGGTATCATCTAAGATGTCTGCAGCACTGTCAGCACAGCCTCCCCTGCTTCCACCACTCAGGTCCCTTCCCAGCCAGAGACTAAGGCCAGAGTCCTTGTGCTGATACTGGACCCACTCTGCCATGCTTGCTGGTGGACTCACATACAGCCATGACAAAGTCTAAGTCTCAAACCTTTGCCCCAGCTAGTTCTCAACTGGTTCTCAAGCAGGGTTTGCCTCTAACAGTTTCCCAGGCCCAGGTTCCTGCAGATAACTGTGAAATATAGATACCCTGTGGCTCCTGACCAATCTGGGCCTTAGAGGGACCCCAGGAGAACAGGAAGGCAATTTTCCCGGAGTTAACTTAGCTACAGGTCAGACACTTCTCATGTCCCCTCCTGCTCTGAGGTTTTCTTCATGTGCCCAAATAGTATCCTGCATAGTCTGTATTGATGAAACCACCCCACTGCCATCCCTCAGAGTACACATTTCACCCAACCCCACCCTGCCCATCACTTTTACCCAGGGGGAAGCAGCAGAGAGTCCCAATGGTGACTCCAAAGCCAAATCCACTGCCTTCAAAATAGTCCTGCATGGTGGAGGGAGCACAGGCTGGCAGGCCCTGAGTGCTGAGCTGTCTTGGCTGTGGGCAGGGGTCTCCTGGGGAGGAAGAGGAAGCAGGAGTCCTGGGGTGGGGGTGTGCTGAGCCAGAGGCTCTGGCACCGAATCACTGAGAAGGTTAGTGTGGCAGAAAGGGTGGGGGGGGGGGTGCTCTCGGTAGCAGAGGGGGTGGGAGCTGCTTACCCCTGTCATTATACCAAGAATGTAGTGTTTGCCTACTTGGGTTACCTCAGCCTCTGTCTCCCTCACATGCACATATGTACACACACACACACACACACACACAGCCCTTCCCTTGTCACTACTGTGGGATAAGGATATCCTCACTGCACTACGCCTTCCTGATATCACCCCACCCAGGCTTAGCCCAGCCCATGGGAGCCTTCTCCTTAGGTCTCTTGAGTTTCAGTCTTGCCCTCACATGGATACCTCCTGGGGTTGTGCAGAAGGGGACCTACACAGACACCTGTGGTCGGTCACCTTGTGCCCAGAACCAAAGTTTCTAAGGGCAGAACCATAGCTCACTGCCTCCTTGGAATCTACTGCCCAGCTGCACCTGAACCAGGCCCACGGCTGAGGAGGGATGAGACACCAGACCCCAGACCCCTCCAAGTACCCCCTGGCTACTCACCCGTATGCCAGAAGAAGACATTGGGCTGCAGGGTACTAGGGTTCATGTTGGTGACAGCCACTAGAACATCCCGTAGGGAAGTATTTCTGATCTCTGCGATTTCTTCCTCAGAGAACAGCCTGGGGTGGGATAGGTAGGGAGCTGTTGCATTGGGAGACAGATGCCTGCTCTGGCCCAGGGACCCAGATGAGGAAAGAGACCCAGAGAGGCTGAGGAGTGGGTGAGTCCAGCTGAATCAAGGGCCCACAGGGCTGCTGACATTACATGCAGAGGTCCTGGAGCTCAGGCCAAGGTGGAGTCTGAGGAAGGCCAGCCAGGCCTTACCCATTCCTGGTATTCTCAAACCAGTAGCGGTCGCCATCCCGCAGCCTCACAAACTGGTTGAGGACGATGGCACTGAAGAGGGGTCCGGGGTCCCCATGGCTCTCCAGGAGCCCCCCGGGGAGCAGCTCTAGCTGGGATAGGTCCTGGTTGTACAGGGCAGATGTGGCCTCCAGCACCTGAGGCCAAGAAGGGACAGGAATGAGTGCAAGGACCTGACACTTGCCCTGGGGCAAAGAGGTAGTTCCCAGGGATCAGCCCCAGGGATGATAATAATAAATGACAGCGACAAGCACTCACTTATTATGCCCCAGGCACTGCTCTGTGTGCTTTACATAAGTTAACTCATTTACAGGAACTCACTCACAGATTCAGCTGCCTATTTTCTAAAGTTGGAATAAAACAGGCAGCCAGTTCCCTATGTGGCTTGTTCTCAAAAAAGGTATGAAAGTTAAGGGTCAAAATTCAGTACAAAAGTTGGAAGGCTAGAATGATGTGTTAGAAAAGGTTTCTATTATTGAAAGTGAAAAAAGTTTTTAAAAATCCAATCCCTGCCTTTTGGAGACAGACTTCAACATTATATGAGCAGCATTTTCTATCTGACCTTTACTTTAGTTTTTTTTTTTTCTGCAATCCAAATAAACATTTGCCCAGCTTAATTCCAGTGAGGCCCAGTTAAGCTAAATATTTGCTACTTTTGGTACTCCTGATGATTCCTATCTTTATATTAACTTTATAAAGTTTACAAGCCCCATGTGCATATTGCTTCTTCCACGGTCTTTTCAATTCTCCACTTTCCAACAATCTTATAAAATAGTAAGGACGAAAGTAATAAAACAAGCATGCAATTGTAGAAACACCACTGTGCTAAGATGGTGAGGCCACAAAAACTGGTCTGTTGGCTGCAGGCAATGCCACCTGCCCAGGCAATAGCTCAGGGTATGACAGTTGACTCCCCAAAGGCAGCTTGAGTATCAGTATATAAAAAAGTACAGCTTGTTCCTGGGTTGAGGACCTTCTACACTTGCTCAGATGGGATGTTGGAAAGAGTAAATGATATAATGCCTATTAAGAGCCTGGCATGCAAGAGATGTTCAACAAACATTTGCTAGATTGCACAGTCACAAATTCTAATGCCAAATATTGCTAGTCTGGGACCCTCCATCCTGGTGTATGATACTAGGAAAAGCCACCTGGGTAAGTCCCATCCCTCTCACCAGGGACTTGTCTCTTGTTTGTGTCTCACTGCCTCCCTTCCATGTCTCAGTCAATGTGCCCTGACCCTCCCCCCTGCCGTCTGGGTCCCAACCCCTCCTTACGGTGTGGTTGTTCTGGGAGAGTGCAGGGTTGATGTCCTGCCATCTGGTAATGGGAGGCAGACCCAGTGCTGCCCTGGCCTTGGTATAAGAGGGCAGGCCCAGATCGCGGCCCCTCTGTAGACAGCCAGCCAGGTGGTCTGTACGGGAAAACTTCAGGGACCCAGGCCAGAAATCTGGGGATGAAAGAGCAGAGAGTCTGAGGTTGCTCAGGGCCACCACAGCTCCATTAGCTCAGGACCCAGGCTTCGAACATCCCCAGGGGGCCCAGAATCACACAGAGGAAACCATGGTCAACAGGTCTCTCAGCAGTGAAAGAAGGAAGGTTCCCAGGCCCAGGCACTCCTCCCAGCCTGGCGCAGGAGCTCCAGCAGAAACCCCACCCAGGGGCCACTCTGTAGGGACAGCTTCAGCTTCACCTAGTACATCCTCAACCACCACATGGTCCTCTCGCTCAGCGATCTGGGAGGCCATGCCTAGTAGTAGCGCGTCCACATCTTCAGCTCTTCGTAGGTTTGGATGCTTTGGGAATGGGGAGAGAAAATAGAACTGGAGGTTGAGCAGTCAGGCTCTCTCCATACCCACAGTCCATATCCTGGGCCCACCCAGTACTGATATTTGCTCTGAAACCAGTAGGCCATCCCTCCTTCATAGGTTAATTCCCTCCTTAAGGTGAGTGATGTCCCTATCTGAAGCTCATGCTGCTGCGAGACAGGTCACCACAAACACAAGGGATCTAAATCTTTACTTCTATTTTAAGAGACTTTACAGTATGATTGACAAAGGCACTAGAACATGTAGGTCTTGGTCCTTGCTCTGTTAGCGAACAGCTGTGTGACTATGGGCAAGTCACAGGACCTCTCTGAACTTGGTGCCCTTCCCTTAATGAAAAGAGTATTAGGGGTAAAATTAAATTAAGTTAAATTAAAACAATTAAGAGGACACCGAGGTCTTTTTCAATTCAGCACTATGACTCTGATTCTGTGCTTTCCTGTTCTTCCTTTCCCTCCCATCTCTCTTTACTTCTTTTCTCCTCTTATGAACACTCTACATCAAGTATTGATGTTGCTTTAAATTATTAGTCAATGGGATGCTTGGGTGGCTCAGCAGTTGAGCATCTGCCTTTGGCTCAGGATGTGATCCTGGGGTCCTGGGATTAAGTCCCGCATCAGGCTCCCCACCAGAAGCCTGCTTCTCCCTCTGCCTATCTCTCTGTGTCTCTCATGAATAAATAAATAAAATCTTAAAAAAAAGGGAGTATTTAAAAAAATTATTTGTCAACACTCTTTACCCACACTGGCCAAGTTTGGATGGAACAGATTATCCCTGATAATGTCAGAATTCTTCCCTCCTTCTTGTTCTCCCCCAACATACACATTCACACACTGCCTTAGGTATGTCTAATTGGGACATTTCTTTGGGGGGTACTCCAAGGCCTACAGGGGACCCAGAGCTGTCAAGGAAGAAGAAAAACCTAGAACCACATTTGCATAGGGCTCACTGTCCGTCACATAGCCCTGAGGTCGGGGTGGAGGAGTGACTTTTGAGCATGCATATAGCTAGCTGCCTTGGCCCTGCTGCCCACCTTCATGACATACCTGACACTCATACACAGAAGTGCATGTGCACACACACACTACACACATACACCCACCCACATACTGACCTTTCGACTCCAGTAGCTATTGCAGACCCGGAGAGCTCTGGAGATACTTGAGTTCCTATTGATGACCTCTTGGAAGTGACAACTGGCATTTCTGAAATGCAAGTAGAAAGGGAGTGTGACTGAGGCCATGAGGTCCTAAAGTCAGGCAACAGCTCTGGTCTCCAAGACTATATATAGCCAGGTCATTGTAAACATCTAAAAATGTACCCAAAGCATGCACATGCCTCACCTCCCTCTGTCTCTTTCTCCATCTCACTATCTATACATATATTACTCAAAAGCATGAGGCTCTGTTTAGAGTACCACTTCTTTCCTGATTCCCAAAGAGAGAGTTTATACATTATATATATATCATATATATGTAAGTTAAAACATTTTAAAAGGATTTTAATTGTTGTTTTGAAATTACTTGTCTGTGGAAAAGTCAATTGCTATGATTTCTGTGGTTCCCATCAGGCATATCCAAAAATTGTTCCCGAGTAAGAAAATCTAACCTATGAATTGTTTTTAAATTATAACGCAATTGTGAAAAGAAATGGCATTTTTGTTCCATATACATTTAATTAAATATGTGTTTTTTAGTTTAAAGTTCCCTTTTCATTATTTTGGAGTCAAAATGTATCTTCAGCTCTCACACATTTCTATTATAATTCCCTCCAAAGGCTTGCAAGCCCCAGGTCCTGTGCCTATAGCTAAAAATGTCCCCTGTGTAGTGTCAAGACCTAATGTTCAGATGAGCAGGCTTTGTAACTCACCCTCTGAGCCTAAATTAGCCTGTGTTTAATTGGGGGCTTAATATATACACCAGCTATAGGGAAATGGACATAAAGTGCTTAAAAACCACACTGATGTCTTTTTAAAACACTGTTCTCCCCACCCCCCACCACCCAGGTTCACTGTTCCCTGGGGAAATGAGCACACTTCAGACTGATAATCCTTTCCTGAGGGCTCTAAAGAGCAGATTTTTCTTAAATGACATCCCCACTCCCCCCAACACACCAACATTTACCCTTTGCACTCACCTCATGTAAACGCCGGGAGGCACCATGGTGGAGAAGAACTGCTCAGAGGCCACCAGGAACTCTGGGGAGATGCTGGGGTCCAAGAAAGGATGATACCCTGCCCCATATGGTAATAAGAGAAATAGACTCCTTATCACATCGTGCCATACATGCACTTACCCTATGGATCCTATGGATCCTGGCCACCCCCGCCCCCGGCCACTGCTCCTCCCCCATAATCCCGGTATCTTCACCCAACTCCTTTACCTGTATATTTTGGGAGTGTTTTCTGCAGGAAGCTGGGCAGCCACTCATAGAGAGCAATGTTCTGAGGATCAAGAGAGGGCAAAAGGGAGGCAAGTGTTGGAGCAGTCTCGCTGGAGGGACCTGAGCCCAAGGAAGCCTTAGGTGGGAGATGAGGGCCCGGCAGGGGCAGTCAGTCATAAGGGAGGCAAGTCAAACGGGACAGGTGTGGAGGCCTGTCCCCCCACTAGGAACACGGGATGGGAGCAGGGACCACTAGCTAAGAACCACAGCCAAGTCTCATGTAGCATAGCCCTTTGCGGGCCCCTCCTCCTTGGGGTCCATTCCCAGATGCTAGCTCCAGTTCTGGGGAGCAGTGTCCTCCTGGAAAGGGGCGTTTCTGGGGGCTGCTCATGCGAGGAATGAGGGCCCCGCGGGGCACGGTGGGGGTGGGGTGGGGGGGCAGGAGGGGGACAAGGGGAGGGCGTGTGACGGACCTGGTAGGTGGCAATGACCCTCTTGCGCGCGTGCTGGAACAGCTCCTCGTCCCCCCAGTGCGGGTGCTGGCGGGCCAGCCGCTGCGCGCACAGGTTGTGGTAGCGGAACCACAGCAGGCCCAGCGCCTGCAGGAAGGGGTCGCGGTTCCCTCGCTCCGCCCCGAAGGCTGCACGCCACGCAGGGCCGCAGGGGAGGAGGAGATGGGCGGCGGTGTGACCACGGGGAGTGCCGCCCGGCCGCCCCCAGCCCGCGCCCGCGCCCCGCGCCCCGCGCCCGCGCCCGCGCCCGCGCCCCGCGGCCTCACCGTACAGGCCCCCGGGCCCGCGCTGGCCGCTGGCGGGGTCGGGCGCGCTCCACATGAGCAGGGGCGGTTGCGCGTTCCGGGGGAAGGCGGGGTCGGGCCCCGACGCCAGCTGCCCCCCGGAGAAGCTCCGCAGTGCGTCGCTCCAGGAGTGCGAGGAGCCATAGATGGCGCTGCCGTCCAGCCAGCCCGTCACGTCGTTGGTCTGCGGGGGCACCGGGAGGCTGAGCCGGGCTGGCGGAGGCGGGTGTCCGCGGAGGCGGGTGTCCGCTGTGGGAGCCTCTCCTGCCTCCTGCCCCGCCGCGCACCCGGACCGGACCCGGGAGCCCGCCTGCCTCGTCTCACCAGGTCCCGGGGGTTACTGGGGCTCTGTCCGCTCTCGGGGTCCCAGCGGCTCCTCTGGAAGGGGAGGACCACGTCCCCGCGCCCGCTGGGGTCGAACACCGGGTCCCCGGGCGGGATGCGGATGTTGAGGAACTCGGCTGGGCAGCCGGGTGTCTCCACGCTCACCAGGTCCGAGAGCACGTGGTAGCCTGTTGGCAAGAGAGGGTAGGGGGACACGGTGTGCTAGGCCAGCTGAGGGCCACTCTCCCTTCTGCATCAGGTATCTGGCCCTCCTAGACTTCCCTTGAAGCTTCAAAAGACTCCTCAGCCATTTAGAGTAAAGCCAAGTCTTGACCTCCTCCACCCTTCCTAATCCTTTGTTACACCCTGGTCCAAACTGTTTTCATTGCCAGTTTGGTCTTCTCCTTGGTAACTGGGAGGTGCCGGGTGAGTGTGCCTAGGCAGTCCTGCTGGGAACACCTGCTCCAACATGCAGCTGGGAGCAGCCTGCCCAGAGAACCTGTCAGTCTCACTGCAATGCTGGACACTTAGAATCAAATGTAGACACATGGGTGGCCAGCAGGAGCCAAGCATTCCAACTGGGAGCCAACAACCCACAGTCACTGGGGTCACACCACCCACCCTAGCACCCCTATTTTGACACACACCTCCACCAGCCCTCTAGCCAAAATCAGAACCCTGCCCTAAGACTGTCCTAGGAGTCACAGAAGCAAAAAGTGAGAATAGGTTCCCACCAAGAGTCCCTACCAGATTATTGTCATGCTCCTGCCTCTACCTGTACTTCCATCAACAGCTCAATGTGAGGCAAATTTATGCTTCCCCCATCCAGACTTTCTCCTTTTACTTTTTCTTCCCCAGAAAAAATACAAGACATGGCTTTCTTGACTTAAGGAAAGTCATTTTAGGCCCCAGACATCTTGTAATTTATGACTACTTGCCCAAAGTACATTCTTGAGTTATCTTTGCAGGATTTAAACCCCCTTGAGCACTCAGATATCAGATCAGTTAAAGACAGAGAATTGATGCGTACCTTTGCCAGCCCTTGTGTGACTTCCATCAATTAAGACCTGGACTCTGTCACTCTGAGATGACTTTTGCCTAAATTCTAGGCTGAATTCCCCATTGTACAAGTGCCTTTATGAATCTGTAAGTACCTTTAGCTTAAAACTTCCCCAATTTTGTTATTGGGGAAGACACTGTTTTGGGAAATATCTTCCATGTTCCCCCTTATTGTTCCAAATAAAACTCCTAATTCTTGGCTTAGTTGTGTCTTTTGGCTCAACACTCCCCAAGAGGCAAATCCAGTTTTGGGTAACAGTATCCCATCCCACTGCCTCCCTCTCCATCTCTCACCCCCATCTCTAAGATCCTCCATCACTTCTCTCTCTCACCCTCTGACTCCCCCCTCAGACATAGAGGTGTCCAGTGGACCCTACTGGCCTCCATCCCCCAGAGGTTGAGGCCCTCACCAAAGAAGACTCCTAGCACTGTTCGGTTTCGCAGGGAGGCCTGCCCTGCAGGGCCCCTCATGGCAGCGTTGCTAAGGTCTCTGGGGTTAGGCAGGTGAGGTTCTCCCAAGGGCTGGTACACACCATCTGCATAGCTGGCTGGAACCAGGCGCTGGAGCCGAGAGCCTGAGGTTAGAGGGGCAGGGACAAAGATTAATCCTCAGTGGGGCTCTCTTACCTCCTCTCTCCCAGGCTTCCCTCCATACCACAGATCCTAAAACCTTAACAATTAATGAGCCTTTGCTGGCACCCTGGCCCTGGGGCTGTCTCCACTTGGCCCTCACCTACCTTTGCTGCCCCACCTGTGCTCCATGAGGTTGTTGTACCACCCATCAAATCGCTGCACCTCCCAGGAAATGGGTTTCTGGGCTCCTGTGTGAGAAGAGGGAAGGGGCAGCTGGGTTAGTTCAGGCATGAGAGGGCAGGCAAGCCTGCAAGATAAAGGTCCTGGGATCCTGGCAAGGAAAGCAGCAGAAGTGGACCCCAGGCACACCGTGGAAGGTAGGGTGCAAAGGGAGAGAACTGAGGACAAAATGATATCCAAACTCAAGCTCTCAGTGAGGGGAACATGGTAGGGAACACTGAAGCAGCATAGCCAGGGGCAGTATGTGCTGATAAAGAACCTCCAAGAACAAGACAGAAGCTAGAGAACAGTAGCGATGTGGAAGGGCATGCAGGAGCTTCCTACTGCCCTCACAGCTCAGGTTCCTGGGGGATAGGGCAGGACAGAAACCAATCCCAGCCCTAAGATATCATATGGAGCAAGAGCCAGCTACATCCCAAAAGCCAGCCAACCACTCTTCCATCCAGGAAAGGAGAGGTCATTCTGTGACCACTCCCTGGGTATGGGCAGTGTGGAGAGGGGCTTGGCCCTCTCCTGCCAAGCAAAGCCCAGGGCAAGAGTACGAGCCCTGGGGCTGTGGCCCTGGGGTCTATTGCTACTCTGATCTCTTTTCCAGTTTCAGTTTCTGGGGTGGGATCAGGGACTGCCTGGTGATAACCTTGCCTTTCCTCTCTGTTGAGGCATCATGTTCCTCCTATAATTCCCCTTGTTGATGGATCCTATTATACTTTCCAAAAACTAGGATCTGGAAGGGAGCACTCAGTTGTTGAGGGAAGAACTCAGACAGTGAGGGCAGAGGGAGGGGTCCAAAATCAGAGGTGGAATGGGGGTCCTTCTGGTCAGTAGATCAGATGACCAGTCATATTCCTTTCCCCAAACCAAAAGGCTAGAGGACTAAAACTCCCTCTCTAGTCACTTCAGAGAAAGAACAAAGAAAAGGACCCACATCAGCCAGCAAGAAACCCATTCCTCACAGACCAAGGGCAAGATCTCAGAGCTACCCTCTGGCCCCATATTCATGTGCATGCGCACGCCCATGCGTGCACATTCACTCACCCAGAAGCCAGAGAAAGTGACTCAGGCCCTGATGTTTGAGCAAAGAGCACAACCAAGGATTCAAGACTTTGGGGCAGGAACTAGGGCAGCTACGTACATGTGATCTCTAAAATAAGATGAACTGGTGGCAGAACAAGGGGGAGGAAGGCCTTTGGGGAAGGGTATAAGGTAGAATGCCTCCTGGGAATAAATGGCAAGAGCTGGCTAGAAAAGGAAGATCCAAGATCAAAGCAAAGAGAGAGTTGGAAGGAATAGGAATGTGAACAGCTCTGTCCTGGGAGAAACTGCAGGGGTCCACTGCCTTCAGTCAGAATAGACCATTCATCATTCCACAGGTTTCCTATGCTTCCTTTTCTTGTATCCTCCTGATGATGATAAGGAACTGCCTTTTTTTTTTTTTAACCTAACTTGTAGCATCATAAACCCACTCCACTTCTCAGAGACCCAGACTTCAGAGAATGGCCTCAGATTCTAGTAAGAGACTGTCCAAAGCTGACAGTAACAAGATGAAATCAAATGGACCATATTGGTGGTGGTGGTTGGTTTACTGTTTTCATATTGTTTTAAAACACTGGTGACTTCCCTTCAGCTTTGGGTCTAATCTGGCCACAAGATCCTTTATTGTCTTGTATGCTTCATCCATCTTTTCCCACCTGGGATCAGGGGTCCTTACTTTATGAAGAAAGAAAGAAGACAGATGAGAGAGAAAGGGCCACCAGACTGTAAGGAATGAAATTGGAAATGCTGACACAGCAAGGTTCCTCTGCTCCTAATTCTACTTCTTCAATCTGTACTTACCCATGGATGTCCATGACCCAACCAGGAATGTCCATGTCAGAGCCAGGCAGAAGCCCATGATGAATATAATAGGGCTTAGGTGTTAGAACAACCTAAAATGGAGACCCTAGAAAAAGAGGACAGGGAGAATGCATCCCAGCAATTCAGGAGATTCAGGCCAGGGCCTCTGCAGGTCCCTGTGAACCTAGGTGTGGGCTGGACCAACACCATAGTGGGGAGCAAAGAGCAGGAGACTCACCGTCTCCCAAGAATCTTTCATTCATTCAACAAACACTTGACAAGCACTCACTATGTATCAGGCACTGACCTAGGAACTGGAGATTAAGTGATGAACAAAGCAGACAGAAATCTCCGCCTTTCTGGACTTACCTCCTGAAAAACCTTGCTTTGGCCCAGCTTCCAGAAGTATATATTCCTTGGACAGAGTCTTGCTCAGGGGCCAGGACACTGGGCTGCTGCTAGTCCACGAATGTGGTCTTAGGCAGGTCACTTATCTGGTCTGGACCTTGGTTACCTCTTCCAGCTATGGGAGTAAACATGCCTGAAAGCCTTATGGCAAACCAAATCCTCAGGACTCTTGAATAGGTTGTCTAGTCCCAGAGGAGGAGCCCCAGAGGGTGACCTCATCCCAACTTGCCATCTCCTATTAAACAAATGAAAAACCCTAAGCCCTGTCATAACCCAAAAGCTCAGCATTCCACTCACTCCATCACAGAGACTGTCCAGATGGTGGCCTTTGATAGTATGTGAAGAACTGGGTCCGGAACGGTTGAAGCCATAGGGATGGACATGCTGATAAGGCCATAGCGGTCCTTCCCTGATCTAGGATGCCCTGCCCCTTCCCCTCTACCACTGTGTCTTCAGGATCCTGGACCCCAGCTGGTAAAAGCATGCAGTGAGCTTTCAGGCCAGGCTGTGGGGATAAACCTGAAGAGGAATGTGGGCATGCTTAAAACCCACTCCTTTCAGGTAGGTAGCCACAATGATTTATACAGCAACATTGGTTCAGTAACTTTCTAACAACCTTGAGCAGAAGGCATAACCTTATGACAGGGCAGTGAAGCCCCAGGCAGTGGCAGAACCAGGGAGAGAACACAGGCCTACCTTGTTCTTGCTCCACATGGCTACTTTTCCAGTTTGAACTCCTACAATGGTGACCCTGGGGTGGGGGTAAATATAAGCCAAAGCCTTAGGGATTCCAACCTGGTCCCAAGGGAAGGTTGATTGAGGGGAAGCCTGGACTCTCTAAAAACCCAAAGTTCCCTCCCTGGCATAACGAGCTGGTGCCAGGAAGAGCTCCAGAGAGATCCCCTAGGCCCAAGCAAAGTAGGCCACGGAACATTCCCAGTTCTCCAAGAACCTAAAACTTTGGTGGGGTGGAGGATAGGCCTGAACACGTTCCACTGTAGGCTCCTCGGGCTAGTAACCGAGGCGCAGGGGGGCCAGGGCTCCAATTCCCCTTCCCTCAAGGAGCACAGCGGAGCTGGGGCGCGCTCCACCGAAGCCACGCGGGGAGTCCCTCCCCCGGAGCGCCGAGAAGCCCTTCGGGGTCTGACCTGCGGCCGCGGCGTCCCTGGACCCTGGAGTGCGGCTTGGCTCCCTCCCGGCTCGCAGCGGGGGCCCGCGACGCCCGCTCCCCGCCGCCTGGCTCCGCAGCTCTGCGCGGGGCGGGCGGGGCTGTGGGTGCGGAGCCGACGGCGCGGCCCAGCGCTGAGGCGGGGCGGGGCGGGGCGGGGCGGGAGGCGAGCCGGCGTGCCCGGGACCCGCCGGGGTGCCGCGAGGGGCCCGGGGTGCGCCAGGCGAGGCGGCACCGGCTCGCGGGGCTCAGGCGCGACATCGGTCCCGTCCGCGGCAAGGGCTCGTCCGTGCGGCCGCCTGGACGGCGAAGAGGGCAAGTCTGCTCCGGGTGGGGAGGGGGCGGACGACCCGGAGGGTGCGGGGGAGGGAAGACCGGGGAGCGTCACCCCCAAACTCCCCACACCTTCGGATCGGGCATCAGGACCAGGAGGACCGGTCAGCGCGCGCGGCAAGGAAGCTCGTCCTAAGACCCTGAAAGAGTGGGTGGCAACCCCCCCACACACACACACTCCCGGGGTTCCTCGTGAGCTCCCGAGGTCTCAGGCCCTCGAGCCCCGCCCGCGCTCCCGCGGGTGTCGGACTGCCTCGCTAGGTTTGTGCGGGAGCTGCCCGGGGTCGCGGGCAGGGGGCAGGGGGCAGGAGGAGGAGGGGCCGGAGGGATGGCTGGGGGCGGGGGGATGGCTCTTGCGCGCGGTCCCTCCCAAGTCCCAGATCGAGGACGGGGCGGGGGCGGGGGGCAGCGCCTCAGTGCCTCGGGTGCGGTCCGAGAAGGTTGAGAGCCGCTTGGAGTGGCGGGCGGGGAAGCACCCGGACCCGGTTTGTCCAGTCCGAGGCCTGGTCCTTCAGTGAATTCGGGGAAGAGTGGGGTTGGACGCGAGCTGGGCCGGGAGAGGGAGCGCGCTTTCGGTGACAGAACGCCTGGCCCAGGTTCCCGGCCTAATCCCACCCCCAGAAGCGCTGCCCGTGACGTTCCACCGCGAGGAGGCCAGCGGCGCGGGCTGCCACGCACGCATTGTTGGCAAGACGCGAAGGTAAGGACATAGTGGTCCAGGGGTGGGTGGCGGGGGTGAGTCTGCGGGGTCTGTGCGGTCAGGGAGGGTTTTGCGGAGCGGCCTTAGCGTGCCGCCCCTGCCCCGCACGTGCACTTCCAGCGCCCACCCAGGGCAAGTTCAGATCGAGTGGGAGTTCCTCAAAGAGAGAGCTTGGTAAGAAATTTAAGAGGAGGCCGTAAACGCCACTGGGTTTACAGACATGGAATCCTTATCCCGGTTTACCTGGAGCCCAGGTAGTTTGACTCACATGATTCAGCCCCTCTGGGCTCCTTACCTCAGCCCTGACTGGGGATTCCTGCCTCAACCCACTTCTCAGATCTTCTGTTGCTCCACTCAATCATACCTGGGTGCAACAGTACACACACACATGTCCACTCATCTTCTTGAAGAGGCTGGGGCAGGAGCTCCTGGCAGGGTTCCCTTAGCCAGCCAGAGTTGTAAACTTTTAATGGGATCAACTCCAACCAGAGAAACAAAATATTACATTCCAGTAGCCGTGTATCATTAATCAGAGCTCTTGGCAACTCCAGCCATGTCACCCATTCCCCTTTGTAGAGAATTACTAGGTTCCAGAAGATGGGGGAGGTGGGCAGAGTCAGGCTACTGGATGGGCCACAGAACACTAAGAAAGCACTTGAGAAGTTTGAATGCTGAGGACCTGCTGTACCAGGCTGAATTTTCTTAAACGTGTGTAACTTTATTCCTTGCCCACCTCTCATACACACACAGGAACTCTACTTCAACCTGAGATAGGTAAGGATTACATTAACTGTCTGAAACACAACCGAGCAATAGAAATGCTTCAGTATTTTAAGGGAGTTCAGAAAGGCGGGGTGGGGGAGGGGGTGCCCCTCACTTGTCCAGGCCAGGGAGGAGGGAGGATTGTGGGGATTGGCCACAGAGTGTGGGGATTGGCCAATCCATTGAGAAAGCACCTCAGTTTTGTCACCGGGGCCTCTGATTGAGGGCTTACGTATCTAGTTCTCTATGTTACTGAGAACTACTTTCTTCTCCTGTCTATATTTCTGTTTACAGAAATTGTAAGTGTATGTCTGACTGTATCTTGTGCTTGTTTATATCAATATCCATTGTGTATACATATTAGTCATGGTGGTGAGCTAGGGGAGAAGTGAGTAAAGACTGACAAAAGGTTTTTCTCAGATTGGAAGAAATTCTGCTGTCAGAGCCTCCTTGGCTTGCTAAGGAGGAAGATGTTCCAAAGGGAAACTACAATCTGTAAGAAAAGCAGTATTGCTGGGCATGGGGACTTTTCATTTCAGTCCCACCACTTCATACAGGAGGCCTGTTACCTTAATAATTAAAACTAATTTGAGATCAGTGTCATCCAAAATTAACTTTAGATTAGACAATGTAGGTTAAGGAAAACCTAATTCATTAAATTAAACAAGAAGAAATTAAAGAAGGTGAATTTTATTCACCAACCATCTTTTTGCCTTAGTCATCTTTAGTAAATATTTTGGAGAATTGGAAAGAAGTTAACATTGTTTTTTTTTTTTTGTACTTAAGATAGAGAGGCTTTTGTTAGTGTTTCTTTGAAGCACTATGTTATTAGAGATGAGCCATTCTTGTAAAATATTTTATAACCTCCCATTAAAATATATGAAGGAATAATGTTAACAGGTAACTCTAACCAAAATACATTACACAATTATTTGCTTATATTGCAAATATTTGTTTTTGAAATTTCAACATATAACATGTATTCATAGTATTAGCTAACTTGCTTTCTCTTCCTACTTTATTAACCAAGATATTCTATATTTTATAGACTTTTCTAAAAAATATAGCCTTCCATCACAATTGTAATGGCTTTAGTCTAGGTCGTAGATAAAAAAATTTCTAAAACATAAATAAAATCAATATCATCACACATTTTACAAGATAAGAATCTACAAGTTCTTAGTTATTTATCTTTAGCTTGTGTTGAAATACATTTCAGATTCAATTAAACATGAACATTCATACTTTGGATTCCAACTATTGGAAGAGACTTTCTGAAAATTTTGTGAAAGCACAAAAATGGACAGAGTTGGTCAGATCCCTTCCTGCCCAATCTTTAGCCCTGTCCCGGTGACACTCCATTAACAATGAATGAGAGTTTAATACTGTATCCAGGACAGAGGGAGCATAGCTCCCTCTTGTGTGTGAAATAGAAGATGCCACCTAAAGGGAGAGGAACTCATTCATATATTCGTTCTTTCAACCCACAGTCTGATTAGTATATGCTACATGCAAGGGATGCAAAGATGGAGATTAGAAGCTAATGAGGAGACTGATGTTCACACAATTACAATACAGTGTAATTATTGTTTTCGTGGAAGCATATTCAAAATGCAATCAGAATATTAGGGAACATCCACCCTGGCCCAATGGTGTCAGAGGATATTTCACAGAGGGAGTAACATGAGCTGCGGCTTGAAAGGTGTAAAAGGAGTTTGCTAAGGGGTAAGAGCATTCCAGGCAGAGGAAATAGCATATACAAAGGCATGAAGACTTGAAAGAGCGTGTCAGATTCAGGGAGAGGCCAGTAGTTCAGTATGACTGGAGGTTAGGCTGGGCCAAAGACAGAGATGCAATGGTAGGTGAGATCAGATCACAGAGGACTTCGTATGTGATTGTGAGATTAGATTTTACCTAAAGCAAATAAGTAAGATGATTATATTTGCTTAGTCAAGGCAAGATAGATGAGGCTGAGCTAGGGCGTAGAGAAGGAAATGCATGGATGGTCTCAAGAAATGTTTAGGAGGTAAGATGGTCCAGCTTTCTGACTTATTTTATTGATAAGATGGTGATGCCACTAAAGAGACTTAAAAAACAGAATGAAAGCAGACCAGAGATAGTGAATTCAGTGACCTGTTAAATCTGAGGCATCCGTGGGAAAGCCAAGTGAAGATGTCTATGGGGTAATTGGCCCTTTTGTGTTTGAAGCCCAGGTAAGAAGAGGTCTACCTAGAGACAGATTTGAGAAGCATCAGCCATAGGAGTTTGCTTAGGGAATCATGAAGAGTGCTAGAAGAAAAGAGCCAAGACAGAATCCTGGGAAACAAACATTTCAGAGGGAGGAAGGACTAGCAAAGGAGCCACAAAAGGAATGGCCAAAAGCAGGAGACCCAGAAAAGCATGATGTCATGGAGGTCCAAGGAGGACAAGTTTGAAGAAAGAGGGAACAGTATACAATGCAAAATACCACAGAGAGATCAAGAATGATAAGTGAAAACTTCCCTTTGGATTTAGCATATGGTAACCTAATGGAGAAGGTGGAGATGGAGAGAAGCCAGATTGCAATGAGTTGAGGAGGTAAAGCAGTGAAAATACCAACATAGACTATTCTTGCAGAAAGCCTGGCTGTGAAGAGGGGAGAGTGGGATAAAACAGTAGCTGGAGGGACCAAGAAGTTCAAGGGAGAGAGTCCTTTCTCTTTGTGTTGTTAAGATGGGAGAAATGTACACATATCCTTAGAAGAAGGAGCCAGAAGAGAAAGAGAAGCTGAGAAGTTGTAAAGAGAAAGGGGATGATTAATGAGAAAGGTGGTAGGCAGGCAGGATTTGAGTGACAGCCCAGGAGGAAAAGAGGTACTTGTTCCTCTGGAATGGAAGAATTAAAGAGTTAAGAGAAAAGCAACACTTCATGTGAAAACTGGGACTCAGGAGTTATGTGACTTGTCCAAAAGACAGGATTAAAAGTTAAAATTGTCTGTCGCTTTGTCTTTTTGCCTGACACTATGCTACCCCCAGAGACAGCATAGGAGGTGGCCCGCCTAGAAGGAGGTAGAAGGCTGGGAGCCACCGGGTATTATAGAAGAATCACAGAATTTAGAACTAGAGAGGACCTGGAGATCACCATATCCGATTGTAAATGAGGAAACCAAGGGCCAAGGGGGTTGTCATTTGCCTCCCCAATGTTTTAAAATTAATGAAGAACTGGAACTGGACCCAGATCTGAGTCTAACCCATGGTTCTCTCCGAGAAGGACTGGATAAAGAGATACATGGAGTAATAAAATGTCCCCTCTTTCCCAATGTGGTAGTAATAAAATGCCCCCTTTCCCCTGTCTATCGATGTCATTCTGTTTCAGATATTATTCTTAGCATTTTACACACACAATCTTGTTTCACACTCACAATGACATTATCATCCCTATTTTGTAATAAAACAAAATCTCTGTAGGGGTCAAATAACTCGCAAGAGGCAGAGGCAGAATTCAAACACAGAGCTGCTTAACTCCAAACTTATTCTTTCACTATATGGCTTAACAAGACCCTACCCGGTCAGACTATAAATAATGGAGACGAGACTCCTGGGCAAACCAGGGCCCCAGTAGAGGTCACACATAGGGATATTAGCAGAGCTAGGTTCATTGACTGTCAAATGAGGTGAACTCAATTATTTCAATTATGCTAGAGTTGCCAGAGCAGGAGCCAGGGTGCTTGAGAAAGTGGGACAGACCAGTGTGGGCATCGCCAGGACTGGAAATCAGTCCTCTGATAATGTAGTTGGATTATACACTTAGCAGAGCTGTCTGCCCTTTGTTCCTTTGGGGACTAAGAAAGCCAATCTTTTTGTAATCTGTACCATCTTTCACCCTTATTGCCTTCACTTGATAGTAAATATAGCTCTTTTTATGTCCTGTGATTTGTCTGATTGTGCTGGAGGCCTGAGAGAGATAAAAGAGAATTATATTTCTTAAGACAGTCCTAGGGGAAGCAGAGAAGCCTCGAGGGTGGTTGTGGCACTGACTTAAGGGACCTCTGGGTCAGGAAAGGAGCATGAGGCAGCAGAGACAGATTGCCAAGACCCTCGCTCTCTTACAGTCAAAACATAGGGAGATGAAAGACAGAGGGGCAGTGGAATGGCAGTAGCGGTAGACTCTGGTGAGCTCCAGAGATGAGGGACCTAGTCTGGTTTACTCTCTGCTGTATTTCCAGCACTGAGACATACATATCTGTTGTCCTACAGCATACGCCTCCCCTGCACAACCCCACCAAAATGGCTACTCTGGGACACACTTTCCCCTTCTATACTGGTCACAAGCCAATCTTCCCAATGGACACCACCTTGGCCGTCATCATTGCCATCTTTCTGACTGCACTGGTCACCTTCATCATCATCCTGCCTGGCATTCGAGGCAAGATGGTGAGAAACAAACCCAGCCCTGGAGACCCCAGCCCCAGAGAGATCTTGGCCTCAAGGTGAGGGGGCCAGACTCTCTGACTACAACCACACTCAGGAAAGAGCCTCCAGTCCTGAGAAAAAGTGTCACTCCTACTCCCTGATTCAAAAGATGATTATTGAGTACCTATTACATGCCAGACACTTTGATCTCAATTGACCAAGTGACCTCAATTTTAGAATATGTCCCCCTGCCTACGCACACAGACACCCAAGTTTGGAAAGAGGAAGGGTGGATTTGGAAGGAGGGTGTTCCTTCCTAAACCTACCCACTCTGTGACTCAGAGGCTGTTCTGGCTGCTGCGGGTGGTGACCAGCTTATTCATCGGGGCTGTGATCCTGGGTGAGTGTGATCCTGTCCCATCTAGTTCCCTCAGCAGTCAGCTTCTCCTCTCCTTGTTTCCTCACTGGCAGCTTCTGCTTCAGGGAAGGGAGGGAGGGGCAGAAGCAGAGTGTCACCAAGGGAAATATTGGGTTCTGATCCCTTTATTCGTCTTGGGCAAACATATTGTTGACAAGCTAACCATGAGCCCGAGCCTGAGCTAGTTAACAGATCTACAGTTGTGAGCAAAACAGATCTAGACCCCTTCTGACTCTAACCCAGTAATGCCTAGACCTTCCTGAGTTCCCATATGTCCAACTCCCCAACCCCAGCTGTGAATTTCAGTTCGGAGTGGTTCGTGGGCCAGGTCAGCACCAACACATCATACAAAGCCTTCAGTTCTGAATGGATCCGCGCAGATGTTGGGCTCCAGGTTGGTCTGGGAGGAGTCAACATTACACTCACAGGTGAGGGATGGCTCTTGTGAGGGAGGAGAAGATTCTGCTATGTCTTTGGGATCTGGTTTGGATCTACAGGATGGGGGGACGGTAGGAAGGGAAATTTCCAGACACTAAGACCAGCTCCTGTCCCTCTGCACAATGTGACAAGCCCCTACCTAGGCAAATGCCCACTCTGGTCCTTGGGTTCCTGCTGAGCACAACTGCCCCATTCCCCAGGGACCCCAGTGCAGCAGCTGAATGAGACCATCAATTACAACGAGGAGTTCACCTGGCGCCTGGGTGAAAACTATGCTGAGGAGTATGCAAAGGCACTGGAGAAGGGGCTACCAGACCCTGTGCTCTACCTCGCTGAGAAGTTCACCCCCAACAGCCCGTGTGGTCTGCATGGCCAGTACCGCCTGGCAGGACACTACACCTCAGCCATGCTCTGGTGAGGGTGGGATGGAGGCCCTGCTGGCCTAGACCTAGAAATGGAGTTTCTACCCATGTTTCCTCCACTTATGTGGAAATCCCTAGTGGGGACAGGCTGGCACCAGCCTCACAATGCTTGGTTGGGAAACCAATAGACAGAAATCCCTATCTCACATCTTTGGGATGTTCTTGGGTCCCTGAGCCTCCACCTGGGCCCTTCCAAGTAGAGGTGCCTAGGCCAGCCTTCATTTGGTCCTGGCTCTCTAGGGTGGCATTCCTCTGCTGGCTGCTGGCCAATGTGATGCTGTCCATGCCTGTGCTGGTCTACGGTGGCCACATGCTGCTGGCCACAGGCATCTTCCAGATGTTGGGACTGCTCTTCTTTTCCACCGCCACATCACTCACGCCATCCTGTCCCCTGCGCCTGGGCACTGCTTCGCTGCACACTCACCATGGGCCTGCCTTCTGGATCACACTGACCACAGGTGAGGCCCAGGCCTGAAGATAGACACCGGAGGTCTTAAGGCTGGGGAAGAAGGTCAAGGACCACCATATTGGTGGGGGTTGAGGGTCTGCCTCTGGTAGCCAGTATGCTCTTCCTCTCTTTAAAGCACCATCCCTCTTACATTACTCATCTCTGGATTTTCTCTTCTCAGTTCTACTCCCCACCCCCATGGATGCCTATGCCCTGTCTTCTCTCTTGTGTCTTCTGTCTCTGTCATTTCCCTCATTCCCTAACTCTTCACCCAGCTCTTTCCCAAATCTTCCAGTCTTATGTCCCAGCCCACTTCCCCCAAATACTCTTCTCTGTGTCCTCCATTCCTTCTCTTTCCCTGCCTCACATAGCCTTAAATTGTCCTGCCCTTTCTCATGCCTCCTCCTCTGTGCCCTGCCCTTCCCCGAGGGTTCTGTTTTTGGAGTTCTCTCTTTCTCTTTCTCTCTTTCTCTTCTGAGATGTAATTCATGGCTCATTGGGCTGAGTCCAAAAACTCAGTACAACAGAGCCACACCAGCCATATGACCCTAAGCTAGTCCCTGCTCCGAGACCAAGTTGCCCTGAAACAGGGATGCCAGCAATTCTCTTAGAGTTGTTCTGATGCTCTTAGGAGAAGATGTTCTTGGCAGGGTGTTACTGTTACCAAGGCAGGATACCTGTTGTCTCATCCCCAGGACTACTTTGTGTGCTGCTTGGCCTGGCCATGGCAGTGGCCCACAGGATACATCCCCAAAGGCTGAAGGCTTTCTTCAACCAGAGTACGGGGGAGGATCCTGCACTGGAGTGGAATCCCGAGGAAGGGGGACTCCTGAGCCCCCGATACCGGTCCACAGCTGAGAGTCCTGAGCCCCAGGACATTCCTCTGTCAGAGGCTTCCTCTGAGGCATGCTGTAAGGAGAAGCATCCCACAGAGCCTGACTGTGCCCTATAAGGTTCTTCTCCCTGGTGGACACCTGGACTTCCAATCTGGTTGCAGATCTCATTGGAGCCTCACAAACCTGCCACAACTGACTGCAGGATGGGTTGTGTCTGGCCCCCAGCCCCAATCTGTAGGTGGAGTAGGAAAGAAAAGCTCTTCCTATTGATGTTAAAAAAACAAAACAAAAAGCCTTAAAATGCTAAACAGACATTGGGGCTGCCTATAAACCCTGTCTCCATGGTAATACCGAGCAGGTGCTGCCCATTTCTGCCCAGCAACACTGCCTTCCCTAGGTGCCTTGCCTCTTTGACAGGGCCGTTTATTGAAACTCAGCTTCATCTACATGGCGTGTGTGTGTGTGTGTGTGTGTGTGTGTGTGTGTGTGGTGGGTAGTCCCATTTCATCCCTCTACACCTCTTATTTTCCTTTCTCCTGGGTCCCTTTTGTTTTTCTTTTACTTCCCCAACTTGTGTGATCTCTTGGTACAATGAAAGCCCTGGGCAGGAGAAGAAACAAAACTTCTTGTCCTGGGCCTAATATTAACTCAGCGTGCTACATTATTTTTAAGCTCCCGTTCTCAAATTTGCCAAATAAGATTGTAGGTCTTTCCAAGGACCTTTAAAAAAAAAAATCCTAGGATTTGCATTTTTATGCCTTGCTGATATCTACCTTGGCCCTTGGACACTACCTCTTAGTGAATAAACTGGAGTTAATAAATGACCTCAAAAATGCCATTCCCTCCTACTCCACTCAGCTGGCCAGCAGAGGGGGATCCCACTGGACCAGTGGGAGGGTGACCTGCCTCCTTACTGCTACCTAGGATCCTTCTGGAGCAGCTCTAGAAGATGCTGACTCCTGTGGGTTCCCTTTGGGCTCACTAGAGGGCGCCCCTCTCCCAGAGCCTGTGGCAAGGCTGAGCGACTGCTTCCAACCCAGGGAAGTAGGCTGACGACTCATATTTCCCAAGCCTGGAAAAGCCATGGAATGTAACAGAAACAAGTCTTAAAAAAATTATTTACAGCTCGCCCTGGGAGACCATTCTCAGGGCACAGGAGAGCGGCATGTCTGAGGCCGCCTGCTTTTCCCTGCGCCCAGCCTGCCGCGCAGTGACTGTCCTCATGCTCTTCTGGCCAGAGCCCAGCAGGTATTGCTACCGGGTTTGCAGGGGGCCCGAGGCCGGGAGAAGTCCGAAGTTGAGTCTCCCTCAAAGGTTAGTACTGGTCGTTAAGTCCAGGGCTCCAAATTGCTTATGTAGTGGGTTGTTGAGGATGAGAGGCAAGCTCCCTTTCACCTGGCTACCGTAGTTCTTGACACTTTGGTCCAAGAAGGTGCGAAGAGCGCTGGGCCGAGAGTAGTGGAGACTCACCACGGCCACTCCGAGGAGGAGGCACAGGATGCCTGCGGTGACCCCGACAGAAAGAAACAGGGTAGTCAGGTCTGCAGGCCAGAACCTGGCCAGCCCGCTTCCATCTCCTGGGAGCTACACCTTGCATTTCCTCCCCCAGCACATGCAGCAGAAAGACCTCTAATATGGATTACGTGCGTGATACACGAGTTCATGTGCTAACTGGGGCAAGCGCCCTTCAGAAGCCCCTGGCCTCCTCTGGAAAATGGGTATAACAGTGCCTGCTTGTAGGAACTATTAAGAGGAGCAAATTAGATGACATATGTGGACTCATTTTGTAAACGGGGAAAGCGCACCTCGGTAGGAGTCCCGTCCCCTCCCCTGGCCTCCCGGGATCCGCCCCCTCGGTCCTCACCCGTGGCCAGGGTGACCCAGAAGGCGGCGCCGTAGTGAGTGGTGAGCGTGGAGGAGCCGAGGCGGAGCGGGCAGAGCGGCACGCTGGAGATGGAAGCGAAGGCGAAGGTAGAGAAGAGCGCGAAGGCGCCGGCGGTCAGGAGCGCCAGGCCTCCGTGGAGCGGGACGGGCATGGAGAGCAGCGCGTTGGAGAGGAGCCAGAAGCAGAACGCCACCCTGCGGAGGGGGCGCCGCACCGTGACTGGCTGCCCGGCCTCGCCCCCTCCGGGTCCCGACCCCACAACCACAGGGGCTGGGACGGCGAGGGCGCCGCGGAGCCCTCCGGGGTCTCCCTGGGTTACGACGGTCTGCGCGGGCCCAAGAGGCGGCGATTCTCCGCCCGCGCGCCCTCGGCTCCCACGCCCCGCCCCGCCCCGCCCCGCCCCGCCCCCGCGCGCTCACTCCCGCGGGCCGGGCCTCCAGGCTCACCACAGCGCGGCGGAGGCAAAGTGGCCGGCCAGGCGGTACTGGCGGTACAGCCCGCAGGGGCTGCTCGGGGTGAACTTCTCCGCCAGGTAGAGAACTGGATCGGGCAGCCCCTTCTCCAGGGCCTCCCAGTACTCCTCGGCGTAGTTCTCACCCAGACGCCACTTGAAGTGCTCGTTGTAGTCGATGGTCTCGTTCAGCTGGTGCACTGGGGTCCCTGCGAGGGGAGGGCGGCCGCGGTCAGGGAGGTCGCACCATCCGGGACCGCAGCTAAGCTAATACGGATGGGACGGGGGAGGGTGTGCGGAGAAATGGGTTCGGCAGCGGTTGGAGAAAACACGGATGCATGAGGACTAAAAACTATTCAAGGGAATGCCCGGGTGGCTCGGCGGTTGGGTGTCTGCCTTTGGCCCAAGGTGTGATCCCGGGATCAGGGGAGCATGGAGCCTGCCTCTCCCTCTGCCTGTGTCTGCCCCTCTCTCTGTGTCTCTCATGAATAAATAAATAAAAGCTTAACAAAAAAAAAAAAAAAAAAAAAAGGAAACCATTCAAAAACTATTCAAGCCTGTGGGGTCTGAGATTTCCTCTGGCTGCCCCTGCCGCACTCCCCCAACCACCCCATCTGCTACTCCAGAAGTTCAAGCCCCCACCTGTGAGTGTGATATTAATCCCCTCCAGGCCGATGTGCAGACCAAGGTGAGCGCTGACTCGCGCTGCACTGAACGCCTTGTAGGATGTGTTGGTGTTAATCCCTCCCACTGACCACTGTGCGCTGAAGTTCACGGCTGTGGGGGGGGGGTTAGGGAGAGAATTGAGGACAAGGAAATTGCAGAGTGGGAGGGCAGACAGGACACTGTACAGAGAGATGGGGGCTCTAGGGGTCCAAGGTGGTAGACACTGTAAGGGTGGAAGAGTGGCCACTAGAAAGAGCCAAAGAATGGGAAGAGAGAGTGGAAAACAAACCCCAAATCTCCATTTCCCTAGGTGCCCTCCACCCACCTCCATCCTCACCCCAGGTCCTCTCCTGATCCACTGCACAGCACACTCACCCACAATTTCTGCGCCTATGAACAGACTGAGAAGAACTCTCACCAGCCAGAACCAGCGCTGCAGGAACAGGAACCTCTGTCAGGCCTGGTAACTGCCCAACTAGAGTCCCCAAGACTTCCCTTGACCCCATGCCACCTAGATCTTTAGTGCCCTTGCAACTGTCCTCTCCTGCCCCACACCCTTTTCCTAGTCACATTCCTGATGTTTTGAAGCTACAGTCTTGCTTTCTGTGCAAGTCCCTCTGGGCCACTGGCATTTCCAAAGTTTTCTAGCCGTGCACTTCTGCCTCCCTACCCCATTTCCCAGTCCACTCTGCAATCTGGCTCTCTGCCTGGTGTTGTCCCATCACCTTCACTCCCACCAGCCTCCCCCCGCCCCCCCTCCCGGATCTGGCTCCTGGTCCTGGTCTTGCCAGCTACTTGAGTCACTACTATGGCGAGGCTCAGTAAGTCCAGAAGTGCTTGGCAGGCTGAGGTCACCTACCCCAGGAGAGGGCCCCCTCAGGGTCCTGTTGCCAAGTAGAGAAGGAGGGAATGCAGCCTCTCAGATACTCCTAGTTGCACCAGTTTCCCAAGGAAACCAATACAGAGCAAGACTCAAGAAGGCTAGATACTCCTAGACTTGAAAAACAACTTATGTTCTAGGAGAAGGGGGAGTCCAACAAAAACTACCTGCTAGTCTGCTACGACTTTGAATCCTGCATGGGAGTCCCTGAGTTCCTAGGATGGGAGAGCCCATACACATGCATTTTAACCCAGCACACCAGTGAAACACAGCAGTCTCAGCCACTGGTTTCTATCCTTTTGGTCCACTGGTCAGTACTTGGAGGCTGAAACTGGAGTGCAGCCACAGTCTGAGGAGAGGAGGGAGACTCCAGCAGCATGTGAAGACTAGAAGTAACCCCAGGATTCCTGGACTGGGCACCCACTCTCTGTAGCAGCCTCCTGAATGATCCAGGTGGGATCAGTCTCTAGAATGTCTTGTACAGGGCCTCAACCTCTCTCAGTCTTTGGGCAGCGGTGCATGGGGGGGGCGGCGCAGTGCCTGCTGCACCAGATTTCTGGGTCTGCTCCACCTATGTTCCTCTGGTTCAGCATTTCATCTGACTATTCATGGAGGCCCTTATTACAGTATTACCTGTCCTATGTCTTCCAGCGACAAGCTGCCCATGACCCTCAGGCCCTAGCATCTAGCATCTCCTTACCGAGTGACCACGGATCCCAGGCAAGATGAGCAGGAAGCTGGCAGCCAAGGCCAAGAACACCAGAATGACGATGAGCAATGGGACGCTGAAGCCAGGGGCATGCCGGGGTTGGGGGTAGAAAGACAGCTCGCCATTCCACAGAGTCATGCTGCAACCAGGCCAGGCTGGGTCTGGTGGAGAGGGAAAAGTGAGAACCTGGCAACCGAGCCCGGATCCCAGTTCTCTTTACCCAGTCTCCTGTGTTCTTGGACAGGACTCAATGGGCTGGTCAAGTCTGAGCTCCTCAACTCACCCCTAAGGAAGCAGAGTGGCTGGCTGCCTTCAAGTGCTCTGGGTTGGCCCCAGGAGGGGTCGGGTAGGCAGGAGAGAGGAATTATTTCTCACTGGCAATAGCCAGTTACTTTCGCAGCTCTGTGGTCCACTCAGTGTTTGTAAGCGGTGCAGGACCTGGAGCCCTTTTATAGTAGCCAGGGCAGCTGGCTGGGCCATTGTCTGGGCTTGGCAGCTGGGTGGGGTTGGGAAGAAATCCTGCAAATAAGGGGTGGAGGCTGCTATGCAAATGAGGGGAGCCCTACCATCACTGCAAGAGGGTGAGCTTCCTGTCCAGATGCAGACTCTTGGCACTGATCTGACTCAAGTGGACACCAGGGCAGCTAGCCTTAGAGGATCCAGAGAAGAGGGTAAGATTGCTGCTGGGGAGGCAAAGGATCTTCAGTGTTGGGAGGGGCAGGGGTGGTGGTACTGTGTTGGGAAGATGGAGGTTGGGAGGAGAGCAGAGAAGCAAAGATTCTGAGAGGAAAGAAAAACTTCTGACCCCAGATGGGGTTCCTAAACCAGAGGTTGGACAGGAGTTTGGGGCTTGATCTTTCCATCCCTCTTGTCCATGCACAGGCATTCACTGCAGAGTAGGAGGGGCTGCAGATCATGGGTTCCCAGCTCACTAAGGGCTTTCCCTTCCATGCCTCCTCTAGGAGAAGCAGTTACAGAGGGCTTGGGGATGGAGACTGGAGGTTGTCCGGTGGGGGTGGAGATGCGGGCAGGTGGCTGCCAGGCTGGATGTAAAGTTCTGCCTGGGACTGACAAACCTCAGAGGACTAGTGGCCAGGGGGGTTCCTTTGGCCACTGTTAGTTCTTCCACCAGGTAGAAAGTGGGGACCCAGTGTCAGTGCTTACCAGGTATCCTGAAAAGAGTGGCATGCAGGTGTGGATCTTTGGTGATGCTTCTAAAAGCTTTGCTCCAGAAGTGGAAACATGAGGCGCCTCCTCCCCAGTGTGGGCTGCAGGCATGGGGACACTAGCTCCTCGTCCCTCACTTTTCACCTCCCACCTCCCAGGCAGCGGGTTCAGCATGCTCTGTGCAAGGCCAGAGGCAGTGGTGCTCCTGGGAGCTCTGCTGACTGCATCCCTGGATCCCGCGGGTAAGTATCCGGCGCCCCTCGCTTCGGGATGTCACCCCGTACCTCCTGAGGACCGGGAGGAACAGATGCAGGCAAGCTACAAGATCCGTCAAATCACACGGAGCGGGATGGGAAATATCCCAGGGCAGCTTCAAAGCCGCTCAGGTGTTGCCTCTTGGGTAAGGTTGGGGGCGCTCAGTGAGCGGGAGAAGCACGGGCGAGGCCGCCGCGTCCCGGGGTGGTCGTGGTCGCAGGGAGGCTAGCGCTGAGCGGACCACTCTCTGACCCCCAGGCGGCCAGGGCTCACCCGCACTGTCCTGGGAAGTGCAGCGCTACGACGGCTGGTTCAACAACCTGAGGCATCACGAGCTGGGCGCAGCGGGTGAGTCGCATGGTCCGGGGTGGGGGTGAGGGTGGAGGGGGTTAGGGGGACGGCTAGTGGAGGGCGGGGCGGCGGGAGACCCCGCGCGGAGATGCGGGGAGCGCGCCGCCAGCCGCACCCCGCCCCCTCGCTGTCTGCGCCCGGAACTCTCACGCACTCCAGGGACCAGGAGACCCCGGGAAGGAGGGTCTCGTCAGGGAGGATGCGGATCGGACGTAGGTGTAGGGAGAGGTTTGAGGGCTTGTTGGGGACGGAGTGCGCTGTCAGAGCTCCGCTCCCCGCTTCGCACAGGCTTCCGACTGCAGCGCCGTGTGCCGGCCAATTACGCGGACGGCGTTTACCAGGCTCTGGGGGAGCCCCTGCTGCCCAACCCGCGCCTCCTCAGCGACGCCGCCACGCGGGGCCCGGCCGGGCAGGCATCCCTGCGCAACCGCACCGTGCTGGGGGTCTTCTTTGGTGAGAGCAAAGTGGGAGAACACGGGGGCGATCAGTCGCTTAGCTCAGCGCCTGGGGAGAGGGGCCCGGTGGCCCTCTGCAAGAGCGCAGGGGACGGACCCAAGCCTCCCAGGCACCACCTCCTCCTCCGCACTGAGCAGCACCCCCAACCTTTCTATCTCAGAGGGATTTGGGAGTGTCTCGACTCAGGGATATTTGCTTTTCTGATCTTTCTCTTACCCCTTGCTCCAAACCTGGGAGTGTCCCTGGACCGCCATTATACCTCCTAGGAGCTGAGTCCTCCGCCACCGCTCTCCTGCCAGTATGATTATATCCTCTTTCCTGCGAAGAGAAAGGGGGAGGCAAAATCTGTTGGGGGATGGGAATTAGTTTGGGGAGCCCTTACACTCGTATTATTTTGATTGCTGCAACAATGTTATGAGGTGGGTGGAGGGGAAACTATATCCCCACTCTGAACATTAGAAAAAAAAAAAAAAAGACCCGGAGCTGGTGGCAGAGCTTGCACTCCAACATGTCTTTTGACTCTTAAGAAACCTAGAGAAACTCGCTGCCCAAGGGGAATGGCCATTCCCATCAGTTTGGCCCCCTTGCCAACAGGCTACCACGTGCTCTCGGACCTGGTGAGCGTGGAGACACCCGGCTGCCCAGCCGAGTTCCTCAACATCCGCATCCCGCCCGGGGACCCGGTGTTCGACCCCAGCGGGCGCGGGGACGTGGTCCTCCCCTTCCAGAGGAGCCGCTGGGACCCCGAGAGCGGACAGAGCCCCAGTAACCCCCGGGACCTGGTGAGACGAGGCAGGCGGGCTCCCGGGTCCGGTCCGGGTGCGCGGCGGGGCAGGAGGCAGGAGAGGCTCCCACAGCGGACACCCGCCTCCGCGGACACCCGCCTCCGCCAGCCCGGCTCAGCCTCCCGGTGCCCCCGCAGACCAACGACGTGACGGGCTGGCTGGACGGCAGCGCCATCTATGGCTCCTCGCACTCCTGGAGCGACGCACTGCGGAGCTTCTCCGGGGGGCAGCTGGCGTCGGGGCCCGACCCCGCCTTCCCCCGGAACGCGCAACCGCCCCTGCTCATGTGGAGCGCGCCCGACCCCGCCAGCGGCCAGCGCGGGCCCGGGGGCCTGTACGGTGAGGCCGCGGGGCGCGGGCGCGGGCGCGGGCGCGGGGCGCGGGGCGCGGGCGCGGGCTGGGGGCGGCCGGGCGGCACTCCCCGTGGTCACACCGCCGCCCATCTCCTCCTCCCCTGCGGCCCTGCGTGGCGTGCAGCCTTCGGGGCGGAGCGAGGGAACCGCGACCCCTTCCTGCAGGCGCTGGGCCTGCTGTGGTTCCGCTACCACAACCTGTGCGCGCAGCGGCTGGCCCGCCAGCACCCGCACTGGGGGGACGAGGAGCTGTTCCAGCACGCGCGCAAGAGGGTCATTGCCACCTACCAGGTCCGTCACACGCCCTCCCCTTGTCCCCCTCCTGCCCCCCCACCCCACCCCCACCGTGCCCCGCGGGGCCCTCATTCCTCGCATGAGCAGCCCCCAGAAACGCCCCTTTCCAGGAGGACACTGCTCCCCAGAACTGGAGCTAGCATCTGGGAATGGACCCCAAGGAGGAGGGGCCCGCAAAGGGCTATGCTACATGAGACTTGGCTGTGGTTCTTAGCTAGTGGTCCCTGCTCCCATCCCGTGTTCCTAGTGGGGGGACAGGCCTCCACACCTGTCCCGTTTGACTTGCCTCCCTTATGACTGACTGCCCCTGCCGGGCCCTCATCTCCCACCTAAGGCTTCCTTGGGCTCAGGTCCCTCCAGCGAGACTGCTCCAACACTTGCCTCCCTTTTGCCCTCTCTTGATCCTCAGAACATTGCTCTCTATGAGTGGCTGCCCAGCTTCCTGCAGAAAACACTCCCAAAATATACAGGTAAAGGAGTTGGGTGAAGATACCGGGATTATGGGGGAGGAGCAGTGGCCGGGGGCGGGGGTGGCCAGGATCCATAGGATCCATAGGGTAAGTGCATGTATGGCACAATGTGATAAAGAGTCTATTTCTCTTATTACCATATGGGGCAGGGTATCATCCTTTCTTGGACCCCAGCATCTCCCCAGAGTTCCTGGTGGCCTCTGAGCAGTTCTTCTCCACCATGGTGCCCCCTGGCGTCTACATGAGGTGAGGGAGGGGCTCTCAGTGGGAGAGGTGTAGAATGCTGGCAGAGGTGAAGAATCAAGGCTCCTCAGGGACCTGGCACCTTTTATACAACTCCACAGTTTAATGGGGAAGAGAAGCAGAATTTGGAATCCTTAAAAGGACCCTGGGGTAGGAGTTTCAATCTTAACAATCCCTCCTAATGGCTGAACTTTGGTTGCTGAGAGCAGGATTTGTCCAGCAGTTGGGTTACTCTCATTCCCTGCCCTTACCACTGTAGGTGGGCAAAGAACAACCCATACCTTCCATCCACACACATTGCCACATCTCTGCTATGTTCAAAGAGTTTCAGTCCTCAGTCCTGGCCATACCCCTCTGAGTCTCTCATCCCACTCAACCTCATCTCAGCTTTTTCCCTGATTTCTCATCTCATCCTCGATTCTCCATTTCAGAAATGCCAGTTGTCATTTCCAGATGGTCCTGACCAAGGATTTTGGCAGCTCCCCAGCTCTCAGGGTCTGCAACAGCTACTGGCTTCGGGAGGTCAGCCTGGGGTCTGGGTCATGGGAAGGTGGCTCAGTGTCAGCCTGGACACACATGCTGGGAAAAGCAACCATTCCCTTTCTCGGGTGTTGTTGCTCCAGGTAGTAGGGAGAAAATTATCTGGGGACAACAGCTCAAAAGAGTCTAGGATGGGCCAAGGGCTCTTTGTCCTGAGGTACTGCAGTGGTTCAGGGTGACAAGAGCCAGGCTTTGGGGAGAGGCCCAAGAGCCTATCTTGAATGTGTTGTTTATTTCCAGAACGCCAACCTGAACAGTGCCCAGGCGGTGGATCAGCTCCTGCTGGGAATGGCCTCTCAGATTTCAGAGCTGGAGGACAGGATAGTGGTTGAAGATTTGAGGGGTGAGCTCAAGAGCCAGAGGGGAGAAGGGCCCAGAGGCCCGGGAGCCTGGGGATCCTTCTGGATGAATCAACAGGCAGACCCTAGAATACCTACAATGTGGGAACACAGATACACACACTGCAAATAGAAGAAAAAAGCTTTTATTCTGTTTGTTTTTTTTGCTTAATTTGAGCTTAGTGTAGTTTTTATTCTAACTTACCTATGCTTAAGTGTGGGAGGAGGGGTGCCAGCACAAACTCCTTGGTGCTTAGGTCTCTAAAGGTTTTCATCCAGCCCTTTCATGACATTAAGGAGGTAAAGGACAGGGAATATACTACTTGGTGACTAGAACAGTCTTGAGTCCCAGAGGAAGATTCTTGCCAGAAAAATTGCCTCCTATCATACATGGTAACATTGACCCCACATGGAGGCAAGGTTGATATGGGCCCATATATTGGGAGTGCTGGGGATGGGTAGTGCCAACAGCCTAAAGTAAGGCTGCTGGACAAAAAAGGGTCAGGAGGATTCAGCCTATAGCCTGGTCCTCCCTCCTTCTCAGACTACTGGCCTGGCTCTGGCAAGTTCTCCCGCACAGACTATGTGGCCAGCAGTATCCAACGTGGCCGAGATATGGGGCTGCCCAGCTATACCCAAGCCCTGATGGCTTTGGGGTTGGAGATTCCCAGAAACTGGAGTCATATCAACCCCAATGTGGATGCCCAGGTGAGAAATACTAATGATGGCAATGGCAGCTAAAACTTTCTTGTTTTAAGACCTGTACGTATGTAACTCATTTAATCTATATCAGGAATATTATAGGGTACCCTTCTCACTGCTGCACTTGACTAAAGAAGAAAAAAAAAAGAAAAAAAAAGAATATTATAGGGTAGATACTATCATTACCCTTATTTTACCAATGACATAGTTGGTAAGTCAGTCATAGAGACAGGATTTAAATTCAGCCCTCTGATTCTAGAGTGTGTTCTATGTTCCTCACCACTACATTGTACCATTCCTGCAGGCTGGCCTATAATGGGTGCCATTGTCCTATTCTTGCTGGTGCCCTCCTCATGAATTGGGTGACCTTGAAACTGCTCATTGTTGGGGCCAGATAGTCTGGGTAGTGGATATGGTCCTCAGGCACCTCACAGCAGTCTCACCATGGGTGGAGACACGTTTGTCCCTCCATCAGACTTGCCACTCTTGAGAGGGGCTGTCTAGGAAGAGGAGACTCTCTCAGGCCTGAGCAACAAGCTAGAAAGCTGAGGGAGTCCTGTGTTTGAAGGATGGAGCAACAGTGGCTGCCCTTCCTAACACAAACATGCGTGTGTGTGCACACACATACTCCTCACTTACTGTGATGCCCCAGGTGCTGGAGGCCACAGCTGCCCTGTACAACCAGGACATGACCAGGCTGGAGCTGCTCCCTGGGGGGCTCCTGGAGAGCCATGGGGACCCCGGGCCCCTCTTCAGTGCCATCATCCTCGACCAGTTTATGAGGCTGCGGGATGGTGACCGCTATTGGTTTGAGAACACCAGGAATGGGTAAGGTCTGCCGGCGCACCTTCCTCAGACTCTACCTTGGCCTGAGCCCCAGGACCTCTGTGTGTAATGTCAACAGCTTCAAGGGCCTTTGATTCCCAGCTGGCCTCACCCTTCCCCCCAGACTTTCTGGGTCTTTTTCCTCATCTGGGTCACTGGATCCGAGATTGCTGGAGGCTGGCAGCCCCTTCCCATGCCAACAATTCCTGGCTTTCTCCAACAGGCTATTCTCCAAAGAGGAAATTGCGGAAATAAAAAACACCACTTTTTGGGACGTGCTGGTGGCTGTTACTAACGTGAACCACAGTGCTCTACAACCCAATGTTTTTATCTGGCATGACGGTGGGTGGCCTGGGAGAACATAGTGAATGGCAACCAGAGAAAGGACTAAGCATGGAGGGGGAATCACTTTGGTCCTGTCCAGGGAGCCAGATGCCAGGAAGTCCCTCTGTATTAGGGAAGCCTGCATTAGGGTGACTGCACTGGGAGGCCTGCATTAGGCTGCCTCCCCTCGTAGGGACTAGACTGGTTTGTAGGCTGCAGTCCGTGGTCAGGCTGGGATGGATGCTGAGAACAGGATATGGAAGGAGACTTTTTGAGGGGAACAAGCTCCAGAGAGGTGGGCCTGGGAAGGAGAAGGGTACCTGGTTCTTTACAGGAGAGAGAAGAATACCTGACCAATGAGTGAGATGCTCAGACTTTGAGATCTTCTGTATCCTTTCCCTTAGGTGCCCCCTGCCCTCAGCCTCGGCAGCTCACGACTCAAGGCTTGCCCCAATGTGTACCCCTAACGGTGTTTGACTACTTTGAGGGCAGCGGTCCTGGTTTTGGCATCACCATTGTGGCCCTCTGCTGTCTTCCATTAGGTGAGCCCTTCACACCCTCACCCACCTCTTTTCTCCTGGCTGTTGCCCTGCCCTCTGATTGTCCCTGCCCCTCATAATGTGCTGGTCTGTGGGACTAGCTTCTCGCTGCAGTTGAAGCCAGGTGCAAGGGACCTTGTGAAGGGAGGGGCAAGAGCAGAACCTTCAGTGAAGCTGTGGGCAAAGGGCCCTTTCCCCACTGGTTCCTTCTGATCCTTTTCAGTGAGCCTGCTTATCTCTGGGGTGGTGGCCCATTTCCGAGGCCGAGAGCGCAAAAGGCTACAGAAGAAAGGCAAAGAGAGTGTGAAGAAAGAAGCAGCCAAAGATGGTGTGCCAGGTGAGATGAGGCTGAGGGGAGAGACGGGAGTGGGGGCCAGATTGGGGGCCCTGGGAGAAAAACCAGGTTACAGATATGAGGTTAAAGCCAGGCTTTGGGGTGCCTGCTCAGACTGGTAGAGTGGAATTGGCTTGAGGTTAGGGGCCTGGGTACCTCTGTTGAACGCTCTGCCCAATTGTCCCTTACCCAGCGATGGAGTGGCCAGGCCCCAGGGAGAAAAGCTATCCCATCACCATCCAGCTGCTCCCAGACAGGCGACTGCAGGTCCTGGACAGACAGCTGTCTGTGCTCCGCACTGTCCAGCTGCAGCACCCCCAGCAGGTCAACCTCATACTGTCCAGCAACCGTGGACGCCATACCCTGCTGCTCAAGATCCCCAAGGAGTATGACCTGGTATGGCCCCTCCTGCCTCCCCTACCTGGAAAGCTAATTTATGTATCTCCCCTCTCAGAGCAAGTCCTGTCAGCTTGCCCTCTCCCCAGCTACAGAGCTCCCTTGTGAAGGCAATGCTGGGGAAAGCCCACACTCAACATGACCCTCCCTCTGACCCCCTTGGTCTACTCACTGGGTTCCAGCTTGGATGGATTGGCGGGGGGCAGCTTTTCTCCCCTTCCCTAAACTCAAGGTCCTTTTGAGGGGAGACTGGACCAGAGCTGGAGCTCTGAGCACTGACACGGGCTTCCTTCTACCCAGGTGCTGCTGTTTAACTCTGAGGAAGAGCGGGGCACCTTTGTGCAGCATCTGCAGGACTTCTGTGTGCAATGGGCTCTGGGCCTTGACGTGGCTGAGATGAGAGAGAATGAGCTGTTCAGAAGAGCTGTGACCAAGCAGCAGCGGGGCCGAATCCTGGAGATCTTCTTCAGATACCTGTTTGCCCAGGTGCCATAGCTGTATCTTTTGGAGACAGGACCTGGCCCAGGGGTTGGAGGGAAGCTGGGCTGGACAGGACCCTACATGGGGTAAACTAAGCTTCTGCTCTCTGGGCTGGAGACAGACACTTTTGACTGGATTGTAGCTTTGCCACTCATTCCCTGCCTGACCTTGGGCTAGTCCCATCGTCTCTGCTCTGTATCTCCATTTCCTCATCTATAAAACAATGATTAAGATAGGATCCATCACCTTGGGTTGTTGTGACACTTCAGTAAGATAGTCTACATTAGTGGTTCTCAAAGTGTGGCCCCTGGGCCAGCAGCAGCCACCTTACTTGGGAATTTGTTAGAAATCTAAAACCTCCCCATCAAATCTAGTAAATCAGAAACTCTGTGGTTGGGGCCCAGAAGCCCTCCAGGGGGCTTTACATTTTGAAAAACACTGTTCTGTGTATAGTGTTTTATCCAAGTGCTTGGTACATTGTAGGCATTTAACAAATGGTAGTTACACATATATGACTTTTAAAATTTTTGTATGATGGGTAGAGACCAAATCAGGCAAGATAAGAGAACATATCTCTAGCCTCTTCCTGCCTGTCCACCCTTGTCTATTCCTCTTCTGTCCCCAGTATAGGCTCTTTCATTTTGCATTTTACATCCCAAACTTTGCCCTTTCTCATTCCCCCCTTGCCCCGCTACAGACCTAACATCATCCCATCCCTACTGTGTAAAGCTCCCAGATCTTGGGTCCAAGGAGAAGATGGGCTAGTTGCTAGAGATATGAGTCACCCCCTCAACAGGAGAGCAGAAGTCCAAGACAGAAGTATAACTAAGGGCCAGGAGTAGTCACTAGGGCTCACCCTTTCTGAGTTGGGCTTTGGGGAGATATAAAGGGTCACTGAACTGCATCCAGCCCAGGCCTCATCTCCTTATCTCTCTCCCTCTGCTGCCCAAATACAGGTGCTGGACATCGACCAGGCAGATGCAGGGACCCTGCCCCTGAACTCATCACAGAAGGTGCGGGAGGCCCTGACTTGCGAGCTGAGCAGAGCTGAGTTTGCCGAGTCCCTGGGCCTTAAGCCCCAGGACATGTTTGTGGAGTCCATGTTCTCTCTGGCTGACAAAGATGGCAATGGCTACCTGTCCTTCCGGGAGTTTCTGGACATCCTGGTGGTCTTTATGAAAGGTAGAGGGAGGGTGGGCCATTCCAGGAACCAGCAATCTTTCAGCACAGAAGTGATCTGCATCCCCCTTTCTCTTTCCAGGCTCCCCAGAGGACAAGTCTCGCCTGATGTTCACCATGTATGACCTTGATGCAAACGGCTTCCTCTCCAAGGATGAGTTTTTCACCATGATGCGGTACAGTGTGGGCCCTTCCAGTTCTGAGACTCCCTGCTATTTGAAACAGGAAAACACGTCAATTCAGAGGAGGGTGGGTGAGGAGGCTATGTGACCATCTGTTTTGAGAGGTGGCTTAGCTACTGCGTCCTAGGCTCTCAGAGCATCCAGCCTCATAAGTGTATCTGGCCAGGCCTCTGCCTCCAGGAGGGTCTATTATCTGCACTGTCTATACCAGCCAGAAAGTTCTCCTTCCCCAGCTAAAAACAAACAAACAAACAAACAAACAAACAAACAATGACAACCGAACCCACATGACCAATAACAAATGTCTACTAGCCCCTTTTGGATGCCTTTGGATCTTTGTAAACTCTTGCATACCATAACACTGTGCTTTACGTTGTGAAATAATGGATGGAGGATGGATGATCTTGGTCACTCTTCCGATATTAATCACCATGACATGCAGGAGGAGAAACATGGGAAGTTCTTCTATAATCTAGCCCTCCTTTCTTCCTGCTTCTTAAGCTATTTCTGGTTGTGGTGTGCTGCTAAAGACCAGTTTTGAATGCATAGACTTCTTATTCTTTAAGACACTGTTTCAGTAACACAGTCCCCTTCAGCTCCATAAGGACAGAGTTCTTATTTCTCTTTTGTTTCCCACTGACTCCACCTCTTCTGCACTGTGATGAGCACATAGCAGGTATTCAATATAATCTTAATTGGGTGGAGTAGATGAGTAAATGAATAAATAGAATGCATAAAACAGTGCAGAGTCTTTTATCTTTTCTACCTTAAGCCTTTCCATTTGCTTTCAGCATTCCCCCTCACTGCTGCATTCCTCTTATAGCCCAGATACCACAACTGGACATGGGTGTCTAAAAGGCTAGGGTGAGGCTGCCTGGGTGGCTCAGTCAGTTAAGCATCGGACTCTTGATTTCGGCTCAGGTACTGATCTCAGGGTCATGGGACTGAGCCCTGAGTCAGGCTCCCTGCACAGCAGGGAGTCTGCTGGAAGATTCTGTCTCTCCTTCTCCCTCTGCCCTTCCCCCTACTAGCTCTCTCTCAAATCAATCCAATCAATCTTTAAAGGCTAGGGTGAAGCTGATTGCTGTCCATCCCTCCCTGGGTGTGCCATTGCAGGCCCAGGCCTGGGTGAGGCTTTAGGGAATCTAGGAGAAGGTCCCTGTCTCCCAGGACAGAGCATCCACCTTCTTCGCCTGTACTCAGTTGTGAATCCTGCTCAGTCTCATTTGGATGATGTGTTTTTCTAATGTGCTTGCTTTGCCATGCTCACAAAGGTATCTTTCTATTGGACTCACATAAATGTGCATGCTTGTTTTGTTTTTGTCCCAAAGCACAGCCTGAGAAAAGAGTGTGGCCACTGCCTCTGTCACTCTGGGTGCTATATCAGATGGGGTGTGTAGACACTCCTCTCTGTACCCTGAAGTGCTGCCACAAGGAAGCACAGCCAATGTAGCTATATCTCCTCCCCTCCCCCCCCCACACGGGCTGTCTATGCCCCCACTGGACTGTGAAAGGGGGAGGCCAGCGGTGGCATGGGATGCGTTAACACAGGAGAGTGGGCAGAGAGCCTGCCACATGAGAAGCCTGTGGCCCATCTGGATGTGTCCCTACCCTAAGTGGACATTCATCCTACCTTTCTTTTTTTTTTTAATTTTTATTTATTTATGATAGTCACAGAGAGAGAGAAAGAGAGGCAGAGACACAGGCAGAGGGAGAAGCAGGCTCCATGTACCGGGAGCCCGACGTGGGATTCGATCCCGGGTCTCCAGGATCGCGCCCTGGGCCAAAGGCAGGCGCCAAACCGCTGCGCCACCCAGGGATCCCTCATCCTACCTTTCAATGCCCCCTTGTTTGAGGGCTGCTTTCTCTAACTGGTCAAGGTCACTTTCAATTTCAAACCCTTGGCCACCCCACCCAGCTTCATGTTAGCTGCAGGCTGGATGAACACTTTCTCAGTGCCATTTCCCGGGTCACTGGTAACCACATTAGATCATCTAGGGCCCGCCCCACCCTGCACCTGCCTGAACCTGACCTTGCTGGATGACAGGCTGCTCTGTCTTTCCTCCTCCTCCAGGTCCTTCATCGAGATCTCCAACAACTGTCTGTCCAAGGCCCAGCTGACTGAGGTGGTAGAGTCCATGTTCCGGGAGTCAGGCTTCCAGGACAAGGAGGAACTGACGTGGGAGGACTTCCACTTCATGCTGCGGGATCATGACAGTGAGCTCCGCCGTACGCAGCTCTGCGTCAGAGGTGAGGTGGAGGTGTGTGAGTATGTAAGAAATGGTAGGAGTCAGGGAGGGATGTTCCTTCAAAATGAGAATTACTGGTGGATAGGATCACCCAGGTTTTATTTCTCCCCAAGTCTTTTGTGCCTAGTATAGAGCCAGATACATGTAATCAAGGGTGTCACATTCAGCTGTGCAATCTGTTCACTGCACAAAGATGCCTACTGAGACATCAGGGGGTGGGCTGAAATCTAGCCTACATGCCACTCACTAAGCTCATGCACATGGGCCTGGGGTGTATCTAGTCAGATGAAGAGGCATTATTTTCTTTATACAAAGGATGCGGTGGTCTCCTTCTCTAATGGTACCAAGTCACCACCTTGTCTAGCAGTGGCTGCCTTGTGTCCAATGGGTACTCAGGGTGGGTAGTGAGGGGAATAAGACTGGAACGAGAGATGAGAACATGATCAAGTCTCTGGCAAGTGCTGTGGTATCCTTCCTGGAGAAGACTCTCGTTCTTCTCTTCAGGTGTTGGAGACATCTTTAAAACAAACATCAGCTGCCGAGTCTCATTCATCACTCGAACTCCTGGGAAACGGTGAGCAGGAATGGAGCATTGGCAGGTCCCCTCAGCCAGGTTCCCTGAAGAGAAATGAAGGAAGTAGTGCTGGCTGAGTCAGTCCCTGGAATCAGCTATTTGCCCTCTGAAAGAAGTTCCTAGTACATGAATGATCCTGGTCCAAATTCCAGTGCTTCTCCCACCCCATGTCCCCATGTGGCTCAGGAGCCTGGCTCTCTCCCTGCCCCTCCAGGACAGAATCCTTCTCAGCAACAGAATCTTTTATTCATTCTGCCTTGTATCTCCTGCCTGGCTTCTCTCTGCCCAGTTTTACAGGCGACTTCTGTGGGCAGGGATGGGTCCCAGGATCCATCCCCATCTCCTGAAATTCTGGTCTGGTGGTTCTTCTCCTGGCCACAGAGACAAGGGGAGAACAAGCCCCATTTTCCGTTTCTCAGCTCCTGTTCCCAGGACTTGGAGTTCTCTGCCTCAGAAGCCCCAGAGCTGGGAGGCCCTGGGCTGAAGAAGAGGTTTGGCAAAAAGTGAGTATTTTCCAGACCCCTGGGTCCAAGGAAGCATGGGGAAAAGTCTCAAAGTCTCTGGGCCCTGTCCACCCTTCCTGGATACACAAGGAACCATCATGTATCTCCTTCCACGTGTCCCTGACATGACTCGTGGGCCACAGAGTCTAATGATCCTTCAACATCTTCCGGCCTTTGCACCCTAGTCCTCAGACAAGAGACCTGGCCCTCAGATACAATACAGAGATGGCAGTAAAGCACAGCAGCAAGGCCAGGGGCGGTGGGGGGTGGGAACAGCAGGAGGGAAGGACAGAATGAGCAGGAGGAAGATAAGGTGAAGCAGTGGGAAGACAGAAGAGTGAGTAGATGGAGCAAATAAATATTAGGTAAAAGTTGGAGGAGGGTAGGAGTTAACTTCCCATAAGCTGCTTCCTTCATCTGTTCTGGCCCATCCTGAGCCCTGCCAGGTCACTAGGTCTCCTTTGTGGGATGGCATTTAGGGGAGGCTGGGGTGCCCTGGTCTTAGGGCTAGCCGCCTCCCATGGCTGCAGGGTGGTGGGGCCCACACCCCGGCTGTACACGGAGGCACTGAAGGAGAAGATGCAGCGGGGCCTCCTGGCTCAGAAGCTGCGGCAGTACAAGCGCTTCGTGGAGAACTACCGGCGGCACATCATATGCGTTGTGATCTTCTCAGCCATCTGTGCCGGCCTGTTTGCAGAGCGTGCCTACTGTGAGAGCTCCAGGTTATGGGCAGTGGGGAGGGAGATGTGGAGAGCCCAGGTGTCTGACCCCAGCCTCTGTGCCCTGCTGATCCCCCCCCCACCCCTGCCCAGATTATGCCTTTGCCTCGCCATCCTCGGGCATCGCAGAGACTACCTTTGTGGGCATCATCCTGTCCCGGGGCACAGCCGCCAGCATCTCCTTCATGTTCTCCTACATCCTGCTCACCATGTGCCGCAACCTCATCACCTTCCTGCGAGAGACCTTCCTCAACCTCTATGTGCCCTTCGATGCCGCCGTGGACTTCCATCGCTGGATCGCCATGGCTGCTGTTGTCCTGGCCAGTCCGTGGCTCCTGGGCATCCCCCCTTCCCTTGTTGCAACCCCCTGGGTCTAGCTGGGAGGGAAACAGTCCCTCGGGTAAGAGGAAGAGTCGGCCCCGAGTGACATCTCTGACATGATCTCTCTCAGTTTTGCACAGTGCTGGCCATGCAGTCAATGTCTTCATCTTCTCAGTCAGTCCCCTCAGCCTGCTGGCCTGCATCTTCCCCAACATCTTCATGAATGATGGGTCAGTTCTGGGGAGGGTTCCCCCTTGGAACACTAGGAGCAAGCCGAAGGGTATAATGGAAAAGGAATAGATGGCACTTAACTCCACTCTCTCATTGAATGAGAGTGAGAAGCCTGGTGGGGGAAGCTGAAAGGTGACTTCCTTGCTCTGGAAGCAAGCTGGCCATGATTAGGCCAGAAAGACATTTGAGAGTTGAATTGGAGACCTTTCCCCACACGTACCTGGCACAGAACTTGGTATCTTAGCCTATCATTCATTCACTGGGCAGACATTTATGGAGCACATCTTATGTGACCATCCAGGTGCCAGGGAATAGGCAGGATAAATTCACGCAGTCATTCAGCAAATACTTATTGAGTATTTACTTCAGCCTGGCGTTGTTTGAGCAAAGGGATTAGAGCAATGAGCAGAGCCACACCCTTGCCCCCACAGAGCTTACAGAATATGAAGCAGTCAAGGAAGCAAATGTCAGCTGTGGTAGGAGAGTTCAAGATAACACAGGGGGAAAAATTGCCAAGACAACAGAGGGTAGAGCTGTGGGAGGCTCTATGGAGGCCATGTCCCTCAGATGGATCCCTGGCCATCTGAGTGGAGGCCCAGTAACCTTAGCAGTCAGGGCCAGCAGGAGCAGAGTCATATGGTGACAGTGGGGGAACCAGTCCTGCCCCAAACAGAAGTTCCATATATCTTTGCCCTACAGGTCCCAGCTTCCCCAAAAGTTCTACTGGTGGTTCTTCCAAACAGTCCCAGGTAGGGAGTGGGACTGTCTGTAGGGTGTGGGGGTTCTATCTCAGGATCTCCACTTAACATGAATACCTGCTTGTTTGTAGTGGTCGTGGTTTCTTTCTAGTCTCTGTTTCAAGCCCTGGCTGCAGCCCCTGCAGACAAGCTGGGCCAGGGAGGTCAGAGAAGGAGGGCAGAATGGGGGCAATGCTCTATTGTATTCTCACCTCATGCTGAGGTCCTGAGAGTATTCTCTGAGCCAGTCCCCACTGCTCTCAGGCATGACAGGGGTGCTCTTGCTCCTGGTTCTGGCCATCATGTATGTCTTCGCCTCCCACCACTTCCGGCGCCGCAGCTTCCGGGGCTTCTGGCTGACCCACCACCTTTACATCGTGCTCTACGTGCTGGTAAGGGCTTCCTCTGGGCAGGGACAGGCCATGGGGCAGGGATGAGTGCTCACGATGAGGGTAAGGAGCGGGCTGAATTGGACCTCAGATCTCAGGGTAAGACCTTAGGCTGAGATCGGAGCCCCCAGCCTCTGAAGTCTATACTGGCTTTGTCTACTCAGCCCAGGCGAGGGCCGGTCAGGAGGCGTCTGGGCAAGGGGAGTGCAGGGAGGGGGCCTGGCTGCCTGAGCTGTACTAACTGGCCATGTCTCCAGCTCATCATCCATGGCAGCTTTGGCCTGATCCAGCTGCCACGTTTCTACGTCTACTTCCTGGTCCCGGCACTAATCTATGTGGGGGACAAGCTGGTGAGCCTGAGCCGGAAGAAGGTGGAGATCAGCGTGGTGAAGGCAGAGCTGCTGCCCTCAGGTACCAGGCCCAGCCTGACCCCAGGTGGACAGCATTGGAAGTCAACTCACGAGGTGTGTGGAGACAGCTCTCCAGGCCTCCAGACCACAATTGGGGGCTTCTGATAGCCTCTTGGGGAAGAGGCTTTCCTGATGCAAACAGAGCCCCAGAAAGGGCTATGCTTGCCCAGGAGGCCTTGCAAACAATGAGAAGAGACTGTGAGAAGAGGCATCTGAGAGTGCATACAAAGAGGTTTAAGGACAACACAGACTACTACCTCCTGTGTGGCCTGGGTAGGGCTTGGGGAATCATAAATACCCCTCCCATCCCTTCTTCTAGAATAACTATCCCCCCTTCAGAAATGGGCAATAAGCCCACATTTTGAGAGTCTGTGTTGGCCAAAGTGGCAATTCACATCACTGTAGAGGCTGGCAGAAGATGATTTTAGGTGTTGTAGGACCATATAATCTTCAGGACTAACATAGTAAGAAAATTAACCTCATTTCAACTTTATGTCAATTAAGATTACTCCAGGACAAAGCCTCAGCATGGAGCTTTGTATGCCTTTTGTACTCTCCAGTACTTGCAAATCAACTTATTTTTTCTTCAAATCAACTTTTTAAACAAAGAGAATGGGCCTGAAGCTCAGCTATGGTCAGGTACCAAACAGTACCCAGCAAAAATTTGATAAAATATACTGCCTTCTATTTAGAATACATGATCACATGATACTGGTTTTCTACCCATTTTAGCAATCTGAAGTTTGTCAAGGTAAATCAAATTGAAAAAAGTAAGTCAATTTAAGGAAAAATATTAAACAATAGTGCAGAGGTGTGTAGAAATGGCCCATCACAAAAGTAATTGATTCTCAGATGGTGGAGGTTTGGTAAACACTGAATTGGTCCTTGGGGAACTCAAGGTCCCCTACCTGTAGACTGATAGGAAGGTGGTCTAGGGCCCAGGACTTTCATGGGAATAGGGAGTGGAGGAGAAGAGAGGAGCTGGAAAGAGGAGCAGAGAAACCCAGCTCTTGGGTTACCCAGGAAAGAGAGAAAGGGATCCTCCAACTCCCACCTCCAGGAACCCCACTTGCTCAGACCATATGTCCACTCCCCGTACCTTGGTTGTGTGGAGAAGACAGGACATCTGCCAGTCCTCAGGCACTAGGAGCAAGCGTTCTGATCCCTTCCCTTGCCTGTTCATGACCCCCAGGAGTGACCCACCTGCAGTTCCAGCGACCCCAAGGCTTTGAGTATAAGTCAGGACAGTGGGTGCGGATCGCCTGCCTGGCTCTGGGAACCAATGAGTACCACCCCTTCACACTGACTTCTGCACCCCATGAGGACACGCTCAGCCTGCACATCCGGGCAGTGGGACCCTGGACCACTCGCCTCAGGGAGACCTACTCACTTCCAAAGGGTGACGGCTGTGCCAGATACCCAAAGGTGCCCACCACTGGGAATCACTTTGGGGGATCCAGCATTGGCAAAGGCTTCCCACCCTCCTCTACCCTGAGACTAGATGCTCCAGCCAGCACAACAGCAGGCTGGTACCTCAAAAAATGCTAGAATGTTCCTATGTCCTTCTTTTCCCTGCCCCATCCCCATTTCTAACCTCAGAGCTGAGGCCAGGCCAGGCTCATCTCCTCTCTCTCTTTGGTTGGCAGCTGTACCTTGATGGACCGTTTGGGGAGGGCCATCAGGAATGGCATAAGTTTGAGGTGTCAGTACTGGTGGGAGGGGGCATTGGGGTCACCCCCTTTGCCTCTATCCTCAAAGACCTGGTCTTCAAGTCATCCTTGGGCAGCCAAATGCTCTGTAAAAAGGTGAGTGTCTCTCTCCCATTCTTTGAAGGAATGGAGACAGACTGCCTGATTGTGTCCCCACATCATAGCAGAGTAATATGAGGAAAAGCCCTCAGCTCCTAGGCACTGAGGCTTCTGAGTCATTCATACATGGTTATCCACATGCCTGACATTTGAGGGAGGGAAGGAGTTATGGACAGAAGGGCCTCTGCTGGAGTCTGTTGGTTATAAGCTTGTGGGGTTGCCAGAGTTTTGGTGTCTGTGGGTGGTCTGAGGTTTTTCAGCCTCTCAGGTGAAGGCATCTGGAGTGGAGGAAACTTAAGCTGAGTTGAGTCCTGAGCTCCAGCCATGTATCCCCAGATCTACTTCATCTGGGTGACACGAACCCAGCGGCAGTTTGAGTGGCTGGCTGACATCATCCGGGAGGTAGAGGAGAATGACCACCAGGACCTGGTGTCTGTGCACATCTATATCACCCAGCTGGCTGAGAAGTTTGACCTCAGGACCACCATGCTGGTATGTCAGGGCCGGCCAGGCAGGGCAGGTAGGTGGGCCACCATCTAGACTAAGAGCTGACCCTGGCTTGGCTGTGACCTTCCTCCTCCACTCCATCTCCCAGTACATCTGTGAGCGGCACTTCCAGAAGGTGCTGAACCGGAGTCTGTTCACGGGCCTGCGCTCCATCACGCACTTTGGCCGACCTCCCTTTGAGCCATTCTTCAAGTCCCTGCAGGAGGTCCACCCACAGGTCAGCCCCTCTCCACCTGCCCTGGGACCCTGGCTTTCCCCTGCTGGGATATCCTGGCCTTCAAGCAGCCTGCAGCTGTAATCTGAATGGAGAACCACCCCATGTCAGCCCCAGGATAGGGTCAGGTGTTGGAGGAAGGCTTCAGACCTGACCCCCTGCAGCCCCCAACTCAAGGCTCCTCTTTAGGACTAAGGGTCAATGCCTTGGTCATTCCAGCAGGCTCAAGAAGCAGCTTCCTTCTGGGGGTTAGCATCTTAAGCCTTCAGGCCTCTCCTCTCTGCAACCATTCCTTTCAACACATTTGATAGGTACTGAAGATTGGGGTGTTCAGCTGTGGCCCTCCAGGAATGACCAAGAATGTAGAGAAGGCCTGTCAGCTCATCAACAGGCTGGACCAGGCCCACTTCGTGCACCACTATGAGAACTTCTGAGAACTTCCTGATTCCTGTTTTCCCTCTGTGGACCAGCCCTACTAGCAGTTTCTTTGTCAGAATCTTTCTCAGGCCTCAGCTGGGAAGCTAGAAGAGCCCCTCCCTTCTGGCCCATCTGTCCTATGCTCTGAGAAGGTGGAGAAGACCCCTCTAGCTAAAGTCACAGCAGGTTATGGCAAACAAAAGTAGGATGGGGACAGTCCCTGCCTTGTAACATCTGTATAGGTGAAGAGATATAATAGTGTCTGCCTCCGATCAGTCCCCATATCTCTGCTTTCCTTGCACAAAGTTGATGTATTGCTTTGGTATTGGACTCAGCATTTGAGGGCTAAGTGAGAATCTCCTCAGAGCCTAGCTCAGAAGCCATGATGCTTGGAACCTAGACAGTCAAACTGCCTCTGTTTAGTCTCTGAGGTCTTGTCCTTCCAACTCCACCCCTGACCCCTTCTTATTCTTAAAGGGTCAGGAACACTGAAAAATAACCAGAGAACAAAGATGGCTCCCTAGTCCTGATGTTTCTGCAGTCAACCAGCAATGCCTGATACCATGACCTTTTGATGGATCCTCTCTGAGTCTGTGGGGCAGTCCCTTGGCTCTGAGACTAAGGGAGTCCAGCCTGTCTGCCAGACACCCAAAATTCCCTCTGTTTCCTACTTCCACAGAAGCAGGGTGACCAGCTGTCCCGGTTTGCCCAGGGCACTCCTAGTTCTACCACTAAGAGTCTCTTATCCTAGGAAACATCTGAATCCCAGGCAACTCAGACAAAGTTAGTGACCTCACACAGGAGGCAGCCTGGGATGTCATCTCCATACTTAGCTCTTTAAGACACTTTGTTTTCCTTCTGCAACTGACCCTTTCCTAAAAATCTGAGCTTTAATTTTTTTAATTTAAGTATAATTTGCATGCAGTAAAGTGTGCAAATCGTAAAGTTACATGTCCATGTGTCAACATGACCCAAGTCACGATATAGAGCATTTCCAACAGTCTCCCCCAACCAGTAGAAGCAACCACTGATGTGATTTCTGTCACCCTGGATTAGGTTTGGCCATACTGAATGTATTCTTTGGAAACTGGCTTCTTTCACTCAGCACAATATCTTTGTGATTCATCCATGTTGTTGTGTGTATCAGTGGTATATTCATTTTCATTGCCAAATTGTATTCCATTATAGAAATGTACCAAAGTGTTTATCCATTCTTCTGTTGATGGACATTTGGGTTGTTTCTAGTTTTTGGTAATTCTGAATAAAGCTTCAATGAACATTCTCGCACCTGTCTTTGGTGGACACAATGTACTCATTCCTCTTGGGAATATATCTAGGAGTGGAATTGCTGGGTCACGAAGTTTTCCAGCCAATAGGACCTATGGCAGGGAGAGTTTCTGTCCATCTCCAATCCCTGCCCTATGCTCCTCTCTTCATTGGTCCCAATTTCTTCTGACGGGGCAAATGCCTTTAGCTCCTAACCCTCTATACTGAAGGAATCTCTCTGACAGAAGTGGAAGAATGCTAGATCAGAAACCAGGATCCCAGTGCCAACTCTATCCTTAAGTAGCCACAGAGGAAAAACTCTTAATTTCTCTGAGCCTGCTTCCTCATGTATTAAAATGTCTGTGTGGGTATTAGGAAGTCAGATAGCAATACTGGTCCAGAAAAAGATGCAGATGAGAAAATGTATGTGTTGTGTGCCAGTCTCAGCCCATTAATAATCAATGTTGCAGCTGGACCAGTCCTTGTGGTTCTTCTTATGATTGCAAGATGCCCCCATCAGGAGACTTTGAAAGAGATGAGGTTTATTACTTAAAGTGTTGGAAATTACATGACACACCTGGGACCACACAGGGAGGTCATAGCTCAGGCCTGGCGGTCTGCGTCTATTGGGGTAGAGGATGGGTGCTTAGGGTTTCACAAGCTCACTCTTTATTGGTGAATTTAAAACATAAGAATAGAGAGGCTCCAGACTAACTGGGTTGACAGTGGAGCACACAACTCTTGATCTCAGGGTTGTGAGTTGGAACACCGTGGGTGGTTCAGTTGGTTAAGCATCTGACTCTTGATTTTGGCTCAGGTCATGATCTCAGGGTTGTAAGATCAAGCCCCAGCAGGAAGCCTGCTTAAGATTCTCTTTCTGCACCTCTCCACCTCTAAAAAAATTTTTTAAACCCCTAAGAGTGGGAATCAAAAGTACAGGAAGAGAAAAACAAGCAGTTCAAAGAGTAGAAATCAACCAAGACCTCTAAAACAATGGAACTTTGAGTGGTGTGGTGGGAGGGAGCCACAGCCTGGCTCTTTATCTAGCCATGTGGCTGGTAATGTGTTTATTCAAGATAGCCATCTTTTAAATGACTGCCTCTTTTTTTTCATATTTATTGAAAAATAATTAACCTGTATCACTATATTACTGTATAGGTTTAAGCAGTAGAGCATAATGGTTGGATTTACATATATTGTGAAATAATCACCACAATAGCTTCCACTAACAACATTCATCATATCATATAACTACTACAAAAAGAAAAGAAGCAAAGAAAAAATAATTTTTTTTTCTCCTTGTGATGAGAACTCTTAGGATCTACTCTCTTAGCATCTTTCCTGTATATCATTTAGCAGTGTTAGCTGCAGTCACCATGTGGTGATTACATCCAAGTACTTATTTATCTTATAATTGGAAGTTTTATACCTTTTGATCCCCTTCCTCTAATTCCTTATCCCCACCCACCTCTGGTAACCACATATCTGATCCTTTTTCCTATGAGTTTTGTTGCTTTTTTTTTTTAATTCCATATATAGGTGAGATCATACAGTATTTATCTTTCCCTGTGTGACTTCTTTCACTTGGCATAATGCCTTCAAGCTCCATCCGTTACTACAAATGGTAGGATTTCCTCATTTTTTTTATTACTGAATAATATTCTGTATATATACATACATAGCACAACTTCTTTACCCATTTATCCACTGATGGACATTCAAATTGTTTCTGTGTCTTGGCTAACATAAATAATGCTTCTGTGAACATGGCAGTGCAAATACCTTTTCAAGTTAGTGTTTTTGTTTCCTTTAGATATATTCCCAGAAGTGGAATTGCTGGATCTTATAGTGGTTCTATGTTTACTTTTCTGAGGATCTTCCATACTGTTTTTCAGAGTGGCCGCAAATTGCAATCCTACTAACAGTGCACAAGGGTTCCTTTTTCTCCCCAGCCATGCCAGCATTTGTTATCTCTTATCTTTTTGATGATGGCTATTCTAACAGGTATGAAGTTTTAGTTTGCATTTCCCTAATGACTACTGATATTGAGCATCTTTTCATGTACCTGTTGATCTTTTGTGTGTCTTCTTTGGTCCTTTGACCATTTTTTAAAAGGTTTTATTCATTTATGGGAGAGAGAAAGAGAGCAAAGGGAGGAACAGAGGGAGAAGGACGAACAGACTCTGTTCTGAACAATGCAGGGCTCCATCCCAGGACCCTGAGATCATGAATTGAACTGAAACCAAGAGTCAGATGCTCAGCCAATTGAGCCACCCAGGTGCCCCTCCTTTGACCATTTTTAATGCCTCAGCAATCAAGAGTTAAATCAGTCACTTGCATTAAAAAAAATAAAGAAGGAAGGAAAATAAAGAGAAAGAAGGAAAAAAGAAAGAAAGAGAAAGAAAGAAAGAAAGAAAAGAAAAGAAAAGAAAAGAAAAGAAAAGAAAAGAAAAGAAAGAAAAGAAAAGAAAAGAAAAGAAAGAAAAGAAAAGAAAAGAAGGAAGAAAAAACCATCAGGGCTTGCACTATAGCATAAGAATGTATTATACATTTGCAATATGTGATAATTATTAATCTACCTACTTATTAATATCATCATGCCTATGGGCCTCCAGCCCCTCTGCTCCTCACCAGGTGTACAACCAGTGATTAATCCTAAACTTTAGTCGCTTAAATCTCAACCTTAACTTACTCCCAAATCTGGCCCACCAGTGCCTGCCTTATTTCCTTCTAAAGACTGCTCAAAGTATTTATCTTCCCCCTCCTAACTCACCTCTCCTTGCCAGACTAGAGAATGTTGTTGATATGGCGGTCATGATTATCTGTAACACTCTCTACTCAGCCCTACCCTCCCTGCCATGATAGGGCCTGAGGATCTCTTAAAACCTCCATGATCACTCTTGCCCAGACCAGACACCAGACAATGTCAAGTGCATGTCCAGCTGGACACAGGGATGTGTCATCATGATCTTGAATAGCCTCAAGTAGCACCCAGCCTCCCTGGCCTCAAGTTCTAATGCCCTACTCCAACCAGGTTCTAGATATCAACCCTAGGCATATATTCTTGTGGTCTGGCTGCCCAGTCTAGCCTTGCCCAGGTTTCCAGTAAGCCATTTGTTGCTGAGATTAGAGTAAGCAACTGGGATAAGCCAGGAACAGGCAGCCATCAGGCGATTTCTCATTTTGAGAAAATGAGGTCATTGAGGGGGTGTAGGGGAGAAGATAGACTCCAGAAAATTATGTAAGCAAGGGAAGCCACAAAAATACCTCAAGAAAAGAGGACTAGGGAAGAGTGACTTAGAGGAAATTTATGGAAACGTTCATACTAACAGTGTAAAAGGGAACAAACTTTCTCTACCTCAGGTCATAGATGTTGATCTCAGGCCTTGGGACAAAACCCAACCCAAATTCTGCCTCAAAGGGATAGGGGCGAGGATAAGAGTGGAACAGAGTTGGAGAAGGAATCAGGTGGGATATGGTGGCAATGGGATGGGGGATGAAGAAGATGAGGATGAAATTGGATGGAAGAGCTTCAGGGTCAGGTGGGAATGGACTATATGAGGATGGGGAGGTGCTGAGGCTGAGCTCTGTTAGAAAAGGAATGAAGGCTTGCTCTTTGCTGCTTTGTCAACTTTCTAGACTGAGGTGCTACCTCAGTTGAGAGGAGAGAAAGTTGACAAAGTGTGGAAACCTTCCCACTCACTTGCTAAGAATTTTTGAGTAAGTGAAGCCAGTGTAGAGAAGTAAAGAGTAAAGACTTTATTTTTTTTAAGATTTTATTCATTTATTCATGAGAGACACAGAGAGAGAGGCAGAGACTGAAGCAGGCTCCATGCAGGAAGCCCGATGTGGGACTTGATCCTGGGAACCCAGGATCATACCCCAGGCTGAAGGCAGACGTTTAACCACTAAGCCACCCAGGCGTCCCAGGTGTAAAGACTCTTGAATCAAACTGGGTTTAAGACCCAGCAGGGTGACTTTGAGCAAACAAAGGAAACTCTCAGTGCTCGTCTTTGTAGTTTATAAGTGTTCAGGCAAAGATAATGTGTGGAGAGCCCTTGCCTGTGCCTGGCACCTAGTAATACTGTTTATATTATCACTTTCATTAAGAGACTCATTGTCTCAAGTGAATGGAGCCCTCATATTAGGAAAAAGTCTTCCTAGGCCTCTTATCCAAGGTTCAATTGGCTAGGGGAAGAGACCTGGCATTTGAGGACTTATATGTGTTAGATCCTATGTCACATTTACATAAATCTCTTCATTTAATCCTCATAATAACTCTTTGGGGGAGGTAATGTTACCCTCATTGTACAGAGGAGGTGCTTGAGGCTCAGAGAGCAAATTGCCCGTTAGTATCCAGCTAATAACAGGCAAAATCAGTATTTGAACCTAGGTCCCATGAAATCTTAGAATCTCTGCTCTTTCCATCCTGATGTCTCTAAACTTACAGAAAGAGAAGCCAATCAAGAAGCAGTCGAAGTACAGCATGGTGACTATAGTTAATAACACCATACTGCATATTTAAAACTTGCTGAGTAGTTAAAAGTAGTCATCACAAGAAAAACATTGTTATATATGATGATGGATGTTAACTACACTAACTATGGTGATTGTTTTGGAATATATACTATATCAAATCATTATGTTGCACACCTGAAACTAACATAATGTTATATGCCAGTTACAACTCAATAAAAAAGGGGCAATCAACATTTTTATTGTTTTATTTTATTGTTTCTCATTATTAATTGTTCAAATGTAATTTATTGAGCAACTGCTGTGAACACAAAGCATATTAAATCACACAGGGCCCAAAAGAATGCAAGACATACTCCTAGCCCCTCAGGGGTGGAAAATCAGCCCAGCTCTTGTGAGGAAGAGGAGTCTCTCTTGCAAGCACAGTTCTCATGCAGTGCCCCTCCTTCCTATTAACGCTGTGAGCAACCAGAGGGTAAGACCAGTGCCTTTGCTGCTCACTGTTATTTCCTCACTGCCTTGTACGGTGCTGGGCACAGAGCAGGCTCTTAGAGGATATTTGGTGAATAAGTTGCATCACACAATAAATGACTGATGAAATGCCCAGATGATGGCAAGGCTGTGAGGACTGGAGGTGTTTAAAACTTCTCTGAAGGAGACAGACTGTGAGCTCAACCTTTAGGATACAGAAGGTCAGTTGTACAAACTCATCCTGGGTTGGAATCTACTTCTACTGGTCCAGTCTTGAGCTGTGTTCCCCTTTCACAGTCAGACCTTCGTAAAGACAGCATCCTCAGAAGGAAAGAACATCTCTGAATTTCTATTACCTTTGCATCTGCCAACACCAAATGTGATATGGCTACTTTGTCAGTGTCAGCGACTTCTGAAAAAGCATTGTCACCTTAGCATCATCCTCTAGGAAACAGGAGTCTCGCCTGGTCTGGGTTCAGGAGAGGTTGGCATCCATGAAGGCACAGACTTTGGGGGATGGGCTGGAGTGGCCTCCAGGTGGGATGGAAGGCAGTTAGGACTGAGTTTTCAGGGAGACAGAATGCCAGTACCTGGAGTGGTGGAAGGAAGGGGTAGGCAAACAAAGTAATGGAGTTGCCCTCCGAATCAGGCCCAGAGCTGGGTTCCTTCCTATGTTCTCTCATTTCATTTTCTCAGCAGCCCTGTGAAACAGCCATAACATCTGGACATCCAACAGTAAGAGAATAGTTAAGAAAGCTACGGGACCAAACAGAATATTATGTAGCCATTTACAGTGAAAATTATTAGATGAGTAATCTCATATTCAGGAAATGTGGCAAAATATCTTCAGAATCTTAAAATATTTAAGCCCTTCACCCCCCACTAATTCCACTTGGGATAGGTTCCTAAAAACCTATCCCAAGAAAATGATAAAAAATCTGAACAAAGATTTACATTTATAGACAAATGCACCAAAATTGTAATAGTGATTATTTCTAGGTGACAATGTTATGGTTGATCTTATTCTCCTCTTATAATTCTATTCATTGTTCAAAAATACAAGATATCTGGGATCCCTGGGTGGCGCAGCGGTTTAGCGCCTGCCTTTGGCCCAGGGCGCGATCCTGGAGACCTGGGATCGAATCCCACATCGGGCTCCCGGTGCATGGAGCCTGCTTCTCCCTCTGCCTGTGTCTCTGCCTTGCCTCTCTCTATCTCTGCGACTATCATAAATAAATAAAAAGTAAAAAAAAAATACAAGATATCTCTTTCCTCTTTTTTTGAAGATTTTTATTTGTTTATTTGACACAGAGGAAGAGAGAGCACAAGTAGGGGGAGTAACAGAGGGAGAAGGAGAAGCTGAGCAGGGAGCCCGATTGCTGAGCTGGGAGCCTGATTTGGGGCTCAATCCCAGGACCCTGAGATCATGACCTGAGCCGATGACAGATGCTTAACAGACTGAGCCACCCAGGTACACCAAGATATTTCTAATAAGAGGAAAAAAGAAACATTAAAAATGGATTCCAGTCCAAACAAGTCTTTTTAGAAAAACTATAATTACAAAGATTTTGTAAACATATAAAAATGGTTAATACTTATTATTAGGTGAAAATAAATCGTATCTATGTTTTGATGGTAACTGAAAATATTTATAAATTCTTAACAGTGCTTATCTTTGGGGGTGGAGTAGAACTGAGAGTGACTTTCATTTTCTATTTATACATTTCTGTAATTTTTTGTAGAAGTATATATTACTTTCATAGTCATAAAAAATAAAGATACTTTAAAATTATAATTAATAAGCAAGGACTTGCAACAAAGAAAAATTAAAATTTGATGTGTCATAGTGATGGTTGTCAAATCAAAATCTATATTAGATCAAAAATGATTTGATCAAAATCAAATCAAATCAAAATCTGTATTAGAGCTGTGTCAAAACAATTTTTTTAAATCAGTATTTTTTTTTAATTTTTAATTTTAATTTTTTTTTTATTTACGATAGTCATACAGAGAGAGAGAGAGAGAGAGAGACACAGGCAGAGGGAGAAGCAGGCTCCATGCACCGGGAGCCTGACGTGGGATTCGATCCCGGGTCTCCAGGATCGCGCCCTGGGCCAAAGGCAGGCGCCAAACCGCTGCGCCACCCAGGGATCCCTAATCAGTATTTTTGTTTTAATCTATTAGGTGTGTGTTGGTTTTTTGTGCAGCAATAGAAAACTGTAACATCCTCTAACACATCATCCTGTATATTATACTTTATATAATGCATCAACCTGCAAGGATCATATTTATCATTTCTTTCCTTCCAGTCACCACCCTCAATTAAATGTCAGCTCCACATCTGTCTTAGCCACTTCTATGAATGATCTCTGGCATAGAATAAATGCTTGGAAAATTTTTTTTAAATCAATATTTCACCTGCAAAAGGGGAAAAGGTGGCTAAAAGGAACCTGAAGGAGGAAGAAAGAGTGGGAAAAATGCTGAAGAACCGCAAATAGCCAATTGATTAGATAACATTTATTCTGAAAGAAAAGAATAAAATATTTTTGCTCCCCAAGGGAGCAGATGGGTGATTCTTGAAAATTATGTTAACATCCTTCAGCATAGGGGAACTGGGTGACTCGTTTGGTTAGGTGGCCAACTTTGATTTCAGCTCAGGTCATGAGATGAAGCTCCAAATCGGGCTCTGAGCTCGGCAGGGAGTCTAGTTAAGGATTCTCCCTCTCCCTCTGTCTCTCTCCCAGCGTTTGCTCTCTTTCTCTCTCTCTCTCTCTCTCAAAAAAAAAAAAAAATCCTTCAGCATAGAAATCCTACTTCTAACAAACCTACAGAAATTTTTATGTATTTATGTGGAAAGATGTATGTGCAATTAAATGTATTGTATTTATAATGGAAGAAACCTATACACCCACCTACAGGATAATGATAAAAAAATATATGATGATACATGGTACATTCATGCAATGGAATAATTTTAGCATTAAAAAGAATGAATATGATGGTGTTCGTGGGCTATCATGTAAACATATGTAACAAGGATATGATCCCATTTTTGTACAACTAAATCTGTGTATATATGATATAGATATATGGATATAGTTATGTATAGCATTTGGGGTGTATCTGCAAGGACATACTCCAAATTATTAACAATGCAGGGTTCTACGAATATGGGGTTTGAGGTAAGATAGGGACGTTTTGTTTCTCAGGTGCATTAAGTCTTCATTCTACAGGACAGTGAATAATTACCAATGCCAAGAATACTAGCATAGAAAGACTACATAGAGCCAAATTAAACAATGAGTTGATTATAATGCAAACCACCCAGTCCCCACCACGAACCTAGCAGCAGGGAAAAGGAGAGAACATCAAGGTACAAGGACCACATAATGATCAAGAATCACAAAGAAAATGCAGCATCACTGTGGTTGTGGGATCAGTTATTTGGGCTCAAACCCCCATGAGCCAGTTATCTCCATTCAAGTTCCATCACTGCTCTGACACTCAGTGTGAGGGCGAGATGAGAATGAAAACCGCCAAGAGCAATACGATCCTCCACCAACATTTCCCTGCATGGTTACTTGCCAAGTCTGTAAATTCTGAGATGAGATCGAATGGGATCATATAAATGTGGGTGCAGTACTTGGTGAGTGGTTGGGGAGGGGCCGGGAAGTGATATTTTAAGAAGCTAGAACAAAAATTTTTTGAGCTTCACATCTCAAGCCTAGGGAAAGAGAAGAGCCTGGAAGAAAACCCCACAACACGAAGGAGAAAGGACCCAGCAGCATCAAATAAAGACCCCAGTTGGCTTTGCCACTTAGAAGAATATTTCAAGAAATGGAAACCTTGAAATAATTCACCAACAGAGGTTGTGGGCTGTCGAAGTAATTCATAATAACGGTGGGGATCTAAAAAACTGGTCACTCCAAATGGCGTGAGGTCTAATTAAATGGTGTCTCAGCTTCGATATCCTGAGAACTACCAGGCAAGTGAACAGTGAGGTTTACAGGGTTTTCTAGACAACCACATCATATCAAAATGTTGGTGAGGCTGGGGAGGAGCCCATATTTCTCTAGAGCAAGATTAAAATGTGAAATTGGTAGTAGAAAGATAAAAACATTCCGTCAAAGTTTCTTATGGTAAAAACCAGTTTAAAAAACTAGAAAGGTAGAGGCGGATCCTTCGGCCCGGGGCGTGGTCCTGGAGTCCTAGGGTCGAGTCCCACATCGGGCTCCCTGCGTGGAGTCTGCTTCTCCCTCTGCCTGTGTCTCTGCCTCTCTCTCTGTGTCTCTCATGAATAAATAAATAAAATCTTAGGGGATCCCTCGGTGGCGCAGCCGTTTGGCGCCTGCCTTTGGCCCAGGGCGCGATCCTGGAGACCCGGGATCGAATCCCACATCAGGCTCCCGGTGCATGGAGCCTGCTTCTCCCTCTGCCTGTCTCTGCCTCTCTCTCTCTCTGTGACTATCACAACTAAATAAAAAAATTAAAATAAAGTAAAATAAAATAAAATCTTAAAAAAAAAAAAACTAGAAAGGTGGAGTGATGTTCTTTTCTGACCTCACTTTTAAGGATCCAGAAAATACAAAGTCCTCTACAGAAATTGCATACAGGGAAAAGAAGCAAAAGAAGAAACCAAGGCAGGTCCGAAGGATGATGAAGCCACACACACCATCATCACAGCCCCAGTGAGTCCCAGCTGAGTTCATCTGCCAGCTGAAGGGTGATTGATGATTCAAAAACAAAACTCAAAAAAAAAAAAAAAGCCCTCAGTGCAATGAAGTCCACAAAACATGGCTAAGACCAAATGATGCAGGCGTCTGGGGACTAATGGGAGGCAGCAAAGACTAGCCCGCTGTTGGCAGTCACTCTGCTGGTCATCAGATAAAGGTAATTAATTAGAAAGACTACGACTACAAAGATACAGCCTCATGGCTGAAATATGGGAAGAGCTAGCTTTGCAGAACTAGTGAATCTACCCCACAGTCCTTGAGGCCACATGATTGACTTTTGGGCCCATGATGTAACAGACCACCCTGTCCAGACTGCCCAGGGTTCTGCTGGGGTCAGGGATAGTTCTAGTTGTTTGAGAGTGGGTGGCTCCCTGCCTCTCCCTGCTTCTGGGAATTGGCCAAATACAAAGCCTTTTTGGGAACAGAAAGTGTCCCCTACCTCGGGGTCCGTGCTGCCACTTACACTCTTCTGTGGTTAAGTCTGAAAGCCACTGAACTGTGATTCCCTTATTCATTCATTTTCTTTCTTTTTTTAAAAAAAATATTTATTTATTTATTTTGGAGAGAGAGAGAGAGAGAGTGCACACTCAAGTGTGATGGGGAAGGTGCTTGAGTGGTAGAGGCAGAGGGAGAGGGAGAGAGAGAATCTCAAGCAGACTCAGTGCTGAGCGCAAAGCCTGAGTCGGGACTTGATCCCACAACCCTGAGATCATGACCTGAGCCGAAATCAAGAGTCAGATGCCTAACCAACAGAGCCATCCAAACACCCTCCTTTATTCATTTTCTTAAATTGCAAAAGTGATACATGCTCCTGGTAAAAAAATTTTTTTTTTCAATCAACAGATAAGTGTATATGGCCCTCCCCTCAAATAATACAAAACCTCAAAATCTTCTCCTCCAGAGTTAAATGCCATTAACTGTCTGGTGTCTATCCTCAGAGATATTTTTTTCCCATGCATATTCAAATGTATGTCTGTATGTGGTGGTGATGGCAAATGGTGCAAATTATTTAACCTCTGTACCTCAGTTTTCTCAGCCTTAAAATGGGGGAATGATATTAATCCACAGGATTATTTGAAGGTGACATGAGTCAAGATGTCTCCATTCTTAGACGTGTCTAGCCCGTACCATAGTAAGCATTCAGGCATTAGCTGTTATGATTATTCTCTCACTCTTTTCCAGAGCAATTTAGTATCTGATTATATAAATGATAAAGATACTGAGAGAGGTGTTACTGACACCACTTGAAATGCCCAAGAACACACACAAATTAAATAGCTCTCCTAAAATTAGTTGGAATGGGGCAGATGTGTTGGTCCCAGAACAGAGGATTCCTGATACAGTGTTGTTTTTACCACGCTACAGAGTCCCCCACAATCCCTCTTGAAGCCAAAAATGTCTGGAGCGGGCAGCTGGTCCCCATCTTATTTGGACTCCAGGCTGTCTCATGGGTATCCAGGGCTGGGGGTTCAAGGCTCAGGTGAGCCTTCCTCTTGCTACACTCTCCCGACATGCCCCTCCTGGGTCCTTGGGGCTTGACTTCTCTTCTACACAGAGAATTGTGCTGAGATCTCCTGGTAACCAGGGGGTTAGCTTAAGGGGATGGGCAGGATGGCAATGGCTTGGAACTGAGAGGGAGATCTGGCTGCTTCTCAAGCTACAGACATTTCTAGAGCTCCTTCAGTGTGTACCAGGCACTGTACTAACCAGTGAGGGATACCTCCATGCCTCTGGGAGTCTCTGTCCCACTGGGACAAATTGCTCAGGGCTCTTGAGCACAGGGCCTCCTCTGGGTGGTCTCAGGGGCAGAACAGGGCAGGCAGGTAAGAAGGAGCTCCTGAGTCCAGTTACCTGGTTTCCAGTCCTCCTCTCTGTTAGGCCTCCAGGTTTATTTCTAGTGCCCTTGCCCTGACAGGTTTATGGAAGAGTTGAGGGTGCTGGGTCATGCCGGGCTGAGGCCTTTTCTGCCATCCAGGGAATTTCTCACATACTTCCAAGTGCCTTTCTAAACTCTAGGTGCAAAGCTGGCAAAGTCTTGAGGATCAGCGACTCTGCTCATTTGCCATAGGAAGAGAAAAGTTTTGGTGAGCGAGAGGCAGGGGCATAAGCACTTATTAAGCACAGTCATGGCACTCTTGGCCAAGCTAAAGATTTCCAAATAGAAGCTCTGCCCAGAGTTTTAGATCCACTTTCATCAATCCTTATGGTTGCTTGTCAGATTCCAGCTGCCAAAATGGGTGAAGCGGACCGAGAGCAAGTATGCATTTTAGGAAGCTTTGAACAGGGCAAGAGATAAACTTGTAGTAGTTGACTTCTCAGTCACATGGGGTGGGCCTTGTAAAATGAGCAAGCCTTTCTTTCATACCCTCTCTGAAAAGTCTTCCAGCGTGGTGTTCCTTGAAGTAGACATGGATAACAGTCAGGATGCTGCTTCAGAGTGTGAAGTCAAATGCATGCCAACCTTCCAGTTCTTTATTTTTTTTTAAGATTTTATTTATTTATTAATTAGAGACACACAGAGAGAGAAACACAGGCAGAGGGAGAAGCAGGCTCTACGTTGGGTCTACGTTGAGACTCGATCCCGGGTCTCCAGGGAGACCCCTGGGCTGAAGGCGGCGCTGAACCGCTGGGCCACCGGGGCTGGCTGCCCCACCGCCTTTTTTTCTTTTACAAAAAGTAAAGATGGAGTATGAAGACTTATGGGAGAGCAAGACCTCAGCAAGTAAAAGAAGCAGTAAGAACAGGGACACCCATAAACAGCAACAGCGTTATGCATGTGGCAAAAGCCAGTTATTCCCGGAATCGGTCTGCACTGAAAACAGTCCACGCTGCAAACAGCAATGATGGTGGGGAGACAGCCAGGCCTGCGGAGCTCAGGGGTCCCATCCCTGCTGCCCCTAGGTAGTGCTCCTCTGAGACCCATGCAGACAGTCACGTACACAGTTCCCTGCTGCCCCTCACACGATTGGCTTCTTGAGTTGTTTTTCCTTCCTTGTTTCCACATACTTTACATTCTACGATAATAAAACCAAGAGTCAACCTGGACTCTGGGCTTCACCTCACGGTACCCGCAGTTCCTGGCAGTGCCGGATGCTGTAGCCCCTTAGGCCTCTCTTTGTTCCAAGGTATTGAACTCTGAGTAATCGTCTCACCTCTTATCGGAAAGCATCACGTGGCAAAGACTATATACTCAACTGCCATTTGATTGTAAGTGACAAGAAAATATTGATTCTACCCTTTAAAAAAAAAAAAAGACCTCAAAATCATTCTGTTTCTATGACAACCTTGAGTTAGGTATTATTTTTCTTACTTAAAGGATGAAGAACCATGAGGCTTAAAGAATTAAAGTGATTTGCTCAAGGTCATAAGGAAATGACCTACCTACCTAATGTGTACCTACCTCTTTCTTACTGTAGGGAGATCATGACACTGAAATACCCCACTAGCCTCTTTCTTTACCACCTCTTCCAAATGCATGGGAGCTTTTCTTCCAGCCAGGCCCATGACGAGACATATTTTGGATGACAGAAACACCTCCCCAGCCAACCACTCCAGTAATGTCTGTCTTCCCCTTGGGAGCACCACTCCCTCTGGATCCCTATTCTGAGAGAAGGCTTTTGGGGACCAGTGAACAGGGCAACAATGTTCCTCAGGTTCTAGTTTTGCTGGGTGTGCAGCAAGATATGGGAATTTTCTATGTGGTACCAGGAGAAGCCAAGTCAGTTTGGCTCAGGGAAGCTCTGGTTGGAGCCTGTCAGTCCCTGTGCTGTGCAGAAAGTCCACCTGTTCCCCAGAACCAGCAGCCCCAGTCTCCAAAGGCCACAGCTGAGTCACATTCTTCACTCTGCCCTAGATTACTAATTCCTTTGCCTCTCAGCTTTTTCCTCATTCACTCTCAGGTCATGTGTTGTCCTCCTTCTGCTTACTGCTAACAATTTTCCCAGAAGTTCCTTAGAATCTCAATCCTTAATACTACCAATGTTGGCAGTCCCACCCCATCCCACCCCACCCCACAAAGCGGGTGACAAGGGTGATAATTCACTTTAGTGTCCCTTAAAGCACACAGCACAAATACAAAAGCACACTTGAAAATCTATACTGTTAAGCTCTATAAGCACAACATTATATATGTATTTGACAAGAGATTAAGATAGCAATGTGATGATTGTATTTGAATCAGCACCTCAGAAGAAAAGATGCTTTAAGAATCCTACAAATTGTCAATTTCTTGGGGTCTGAGAATTCCAAAATTTCCATCTTTTTTTTTTTTAAAGATTTTATTTATTTATTCATGAGAGACACAGAGAGAAGGCAGAGACAGGCAGAGGGAGAAGCAGGCCCCATGCAGGGAGCCCAATGAGGGACTCTATCCTGGGACCGCGGAATCATGCCCCAAGCTGAGGCAGATGCTCAACTGCTAAGCCACCCAGGCACCCCCAAAATTTCCATCTTAATTACTCTAGTTCACTCTATCCCATGTGGATTTGCATCTACTTAAGAGAGGCCAGAGCCAAAAAGGAACATTCTACACATACCACCCTCACTTCCTCCTGGTTAGTGACTTACTAAAGTTTGGTGAATGACACCCAGAGTCCTCTGGCACTGAGGTTTGGCAGGGTGGGAAGAGAGTCTTCCAGTACAAATTAATTGACAGGGTTTACTGTTCCACACTAACCCAGCCACAGTTCTCTGTGAATCCTATGGCAGCCTTTGGCAGGAGCCATTTGTTGTTATGTGCTAGCAGTAGCCTCAGAGCTAGAAGGGACCACTGAGTTTACTAAGAAAGAAACTGAGGCCTGAAGAGGTGGTGACCCATCCAAGTTTATAGATGGTGAGACCTAAGCCTCCAGCTTCCCCAAGGTTGGCCTAAAGCCAGAGACCAGTGGATTCATGGCCCCATCCTCAAAACCCCTGAAATCTCCCCCAGACCCCAGAGTCCTCCTACATTATACATGGCCTGGGGTATCCCGATCTCAGATTTTGTTAGGTAATCTCAACAATATTTGGTTTTCTAGTCTAATCATCTCATCTTTAAATTGTATACCCCTTAACACAGCTATTTTCATTTCACTTTATTTTTTAAAAAAGATTTTATTTGACACAGAGAGAGTGTGTGTGTGAGCAGAAGCAGGGCATAATGGCAGAAGCCAGCAGGCAGGGAGCCTGACATGGGGCTCCATCTCAGGACCCTGGGATCAGGACCTGAGCCGAAGGCAGTCACTTAACTGAGGCATTCAGTTGCCCCCAGCTACTTTCATTTTAAAACATAACTTCAGAAAGCAAAAAGTTGAGAATACAAAGATGTATGCACAAAGTAATCATTTGCAACTTTATTGTAAGCCCCAAACCCTGTATACTATACAAGTACCCAAAATATTGTGATTTGCTTTATGAGTGACAGTACATCCACAGGTTGGAAAATGGTGATTAAAAATAATGATGGGTGTAACTATTGACATAAAAAGGAATATAAAATTTATTAAATGAGCACAAATGCAAAACAGTGTGTTGAGGACAAATCACCCAGTTGCTTCAACATAAAAATAACATTTAAATAAAATGGAAGGGGACCATGATACGTTAAAAGAAACATAACAGGCATATTAACCACATGCAGTGTGTTTGGATCCTGATTCAAGAAAATGCCATGGAGCAGGGCGGCCTCCCAGCTAATGTGGGGTGCTGCCTCCACCAGGAGCTGGGTGCTCAGCGCGGATTCAGGACTCCACTGTATTATCAAGTCCTAAATTTTGGCATGATTGTCTTCTTGGCACTAATGATCTGGAAGAGGTTAATGCTCATAACTGGAAGTCAAAGTCCAATTGTAGTGGTACTCAGTGGCAGCACAGGACCTGCATTTCATAGAAGAGATCTCTTTTTAACAAATCAAGTTGAAGATCCCACCTGATTGGGAGAAACTGGTGTTTTTAAGATAGAGGAAAGAGAGATTTCTATAGTTCGTGGAGTCTTGAAGACTCACGCGAAGCAAAATGGATATATCAAATTTTTGACAAAAGGAGATAACACAGTTGATGACTGAGGCTCTATAAACAAGCACAACACTGGCTAGAGAAGAAAGATGTCATGGGGAGAGTCAGGGGATTTGTGCCTTATACTGGGATTGTGATGATCCTCATGAATGACTACCCTAAATTTAAGTGTGCAGTACTCTTTCGACTGGGTTTATTTGTGCTAGTCCATGATGAGTAACAAGTCTGCCTTGTTTCTGGAAGATGTCCTACTTTTTCATACTGAATGTTTGGAATAGATACTGGTCTGTGATTAGTGGAGTGGAGAACACACCTATCCATGCCACTTAGTAGCAATGGTCTGCATCAGTTTCTGTTTCCACGCCAGGATGTGCATGGGCAGATGAGCGAGCACCATGGCATGCACTTGGGGGCGAGGGGATCTCTCAATCATAGGATTTTGTATGTTGTCATTGCCACACTTCCACATTTTGTACATCAGTGAATTTTTTTATATTAAAAGGTTGAGGCAAAAAGGGAAAAAAGGAAAGGAAGGAAAGGAAAGAAGGGAGGAGAGAGGAAGAAAGAAGAAAGAAAGAAAAGAAAATGAAGTGGGAAAGCTCACTTTTTTTTTTTTTTAGATAATTAGGGAAAGTTGGACTTGGATTGATGGAGTGTTAGATGATGTGAAGCAATTATTTTAACTTTCGTTAATGGGAATTGTGATCGTTCAATTAAAAGTCCTTATTTGTTATGGGTGAAAATGGGGGGAAAGTAGGTAAAGTACATTCCCATTTCTGATTATAAATACATGTACATGCTTTTTATGCACAGAGATGCACAGGGGAAAGCTGGAAGGAAGTTCTTGAACTTATTAGCATCCTTGGAGAAGAGATTATGGCTGATTTTCTCTTCTTTTTATTTGTCTGCCTTTATTTTCTTAACAATGTACAAACTTGTGTGATAAGGGGAAGTACAGACACTATTATCTCCTGGCGACAAGGGCTCTGTAAACAACTGAACAGCTGAGTCTCTTGGGATTCCTGCAGGAAAGAGGAGCTGAGGCGAGTCTGTGGGAGAGGCCTCTGGGAAGGGCTGGTGCACATAGAGCCCTGTGAGGCCGGTAGCTTTAGCACCACCCTCTGAAAGCTGAAGCAGGTCCCAAGGGAGCTGCACCCCGACTATGCCTTGGTGGCACGGTGCTCAGAACAGGTCCACCTCTTTCCACAGCTTCTTCCTCCCTAAGGATGGATTGCTGGAGTACCCCCACCCCCACCCTGCTAGGCTGTGCTTCTGCCTCTGTAGAGGTCCTATGTAGAGCACAGAAAGGCCAATCAGTGACCACCAGCAGGGCAGTCAGTGATGGAGCCAGACCTTTGAGGGCCCAGCTCTGGGCTCTACATACCTCATCAGGACCATACCTGAGAGCCTGAGGCCAAGTAACAGAACAAGGTGATGCTCAGGATGCAGGCGCTTCCTCTCACCTCCCTCCCTCGGGTGACCTCTTCACACACACACACACACACACACACGTACACACACGTACACAAGACTGGAATGGAAACCCAAGAAGGCCTCTCACACCTGCACCCTGAGGGCCATACCCCCCAACCCAAAGGGGTTCTCACTCCCCAGGGCCTTAGCATGATGTATGATACTGTAACTGAACTAATAGGAGTTTGTTTTTTGGTGAGTTGCAGGAAGAAATGACACCAGGTGAGTTGTCACACAGTCTAAAATCATTGGCAGCAAATAAGATCACGGGGAATAACTTCCAAAGCTGTGACTCCCCAGGCAAGAGTAGATGAGTTCCTTTTATTTAGGGTTAGGATGAATATGTAAAAAGGGGATCCTCATCATGGCCTGTGGAGGCAGGCATGGCCTGTGCATGTGCCTTGAGAAACATGCCTATACATACACTGCATGTGATGTAAAGGAGGCTTGTGCTCTTCCTTGGATGGAGATTTTAGTATTATAACAAAGTAAAGGTAATTGCCGGTCATCCCAGAGCTCATTCCTGGTTCACCTGTGCAGGCTCCAGTTGGGGATTAGCTCAAACTGGTCTGGGTGGTCTGGGCCGGCTGGATCTTACCAGGGCAGTCATTACTGCTGGAGTTTTTTTTTTTTTTTTTTTTTAATTTATTTATTTATTATAGTCACAGAGAGAGAGAGAGAGAGGCAGAGACACAGGCAGAGGGAGAAGCAGGCTCCATGCACCGGGAGCCCGATATGGGATTCGATCCCGGGTCTCCAGGATCGCGCCCTGGGCCAAAGGCAGGCGCCAAACCACTGCGCCACCCAGGGATCCCACTGCTGGAGTTTTGGTTTCCATCATAGGCTGCTATGTCTGTTGAGTCTTTTGCCTGAGGTAAGAGATAAACTGGAAAGAAGAGCTTAGGGGGAGGTGTGGGACAAAAGTCCATGAGTACAAGCAGATGGGCAGTAAAGGAGGGTCTTAGGGTCCAGTCGGTGACAGTATCAGTGGCGATAGAGACCTTGAGATCATCTTACCCAATTCTTCTATTAAAAAGGGAGGGGGGGGGATCCCTGGGTGGCGCAGCGGTTTGGCGCCTGCCTTTGGCCCAGGGCGCGATCCTGGAGACCCGGGATCGAATCCCACGTCAGGCTTCCGGTGCATGGAGCCTGCTTCTCCCTCTGCCTGTGTCTCTGCCTCTCTCTCTCTCTCTGTATGACTATCGTAAATAAATTAAAAAAAAAAAAAAGGGAGGGGGGGCAGCCCCGGTAGCTCAGCGGTTTAGCTCTGCCTTCGGCCCAGGGTGTGATGCTGGGGACCCGGGATTGAGTCCCACATCAGGCTCCCTGCATGGAGCCTGCTTCTTCCTCTGCCTGTGTCTCTGCCTCTCTCTCTTTCTCTCTCTCTGTGTGTTTCTCATGAATAAATAAATAAAATCTTAAAAAAAAAAAAAAAGGGAGGGACAGCCTGGGTGGCTCGGCGGTTTGGCCCCACCTTCCGCCCAGGGCGTGATCCTGGAGACCCAGGATCGAGTCCCGAGTGTGGCTCCCTGCATGGAGTCTGCTTCTCCTTCTGCCTGTGTCTCTGCCTTTCTCTCTGTGTCTCTCATGAATAAATAAAATCTTTAAAAAAAATAAAAATATAAAAGGAGGAAATCAAGACTCCGATTGGGGAAGTCATCTGGCAAATCAGTGAGTTAGTGATGGGCCCAGGACTAGATAGAACCATGGAGTCCTGGCATCAAAGCCTTTACCACGTGCTGTCTCTCATAGGCCTGGTAGGTTGAAGACCCTGAGGACAGAGGTTACTCCCCCAACCCCTTCCACCCACACCGATGGTGAGAGCCGCTGAATGATCTCTTGGTGGGAACACCATCTATACATCCTGTGCCACTTTCAGGTGCCCAGGGAAGGAGTTCAGTGTCTGACTCCACCAAGGTTTTAAGAGGAGAGGGAAGCCAGGAGCGGGGGAGACGGAGGCAGTGGGAGCGCAGACTGCAGCACAGCTTAGCAGGGCCGCTGAGGCACCAGAACCGCTGCTGCTGTCTTGAAGGCGCTTCCTGCAGGCAGAAGCTCCTAGCCAAACCACTTCCCTGCTGCCCCTTCCTCACCCTGCTCCTCCCTGAACCCTCCAGAACTTGAGTATGTGAGTATGCATATGTGTGTATATGTGTGGGGAGGGGATTTGCCTGCCACACAGGAAGGTGCGTCTCATTGCTGGCCTTCTGAATTCCAAGCCTAGGCTAACTAAGGTCATGTGTAGAGGACAGTTCTGGGAAAAGGCAAATATCCAATAAATCCCGTGTGCCTCCCACACTCCTAACTTCTGGCCCAAACAACTTCCCCACAAGCCCTCACTGTTCTCTCCAAGGGAGTAAACCAGGAGCCCAGAAGGAAGAGGCTGCGTGTACAGGAGGCTGAGTGGGATGGCCTGAGAGCCGGGGAGTGGCAGGCCAGAAGTGGCTTCCATCAGCATTCCCTGGAGCCAAAGGTGGATGGCAAGAGGGAGGCGCTGGAGCTGTAGCCCTTCTTCTCTTTTCAGGTAAATGGGCTGGCCTCCCCGTCCACCTTGCAGCCTGCCTTCGGGGTCCCTCTCCCCGGCTTTCCACCATCCAGGCTGCCCTCACATTGGGAGTGCCGGCTGGGTGGGGTCCCCAGTGTTGATTGAAAGCCAAGGTGCCAGGCACTGGTGCCAGAGCACACAGAGGCAGCAGGGCCATATTCTTGGTTCCGGGACTGATTCACTGAGTTAATCAATATTTATCGAGCACTCAGTGGAGGTGTTAGGAGGGATCAATTCCGGGGCTTCCTGCACTTCCTTCCAAACAGCCGGGGGATCACTCGCCAAGGCTGCAGAGGCAGGAGCCAGGCAGAGCTCAGTAGGGCCAGCTCGGGCCCTCTCACACCCCAAAGGACTGAGCAACCAGCACTTCGCAGCTCACCCGTAGCCCTCCTCTCCTGCTGTTCTCTCTGCCCCTGCCCGGGAGCTAGGAAACTGAGCAGTGCCTTGGAAGCCTTGGGAGGATTTGGACATGGGAGGTATTCTCTGAACTGTTTTCCATCAGGCTGTCCGCTCTTCAGAACTGCCCCGTGGCAGCAGCTCGAAGCCCCGCTGGTGGCGCACGGGGAGACAGACTGCGGGCTACCGACTTGAGAAGATCCAGCCCCAGATGACTGTCAGATCCATGGCAGGTGTTTGTCCTTGGTAGCCCCACCTTTCCAGGATCCCCTCTGTAGCTCCCAAGTCCCTGTCCAGCTCAGTGACCTTCTCCCTCTAACAAACCACAATCAAAGGGAAAGGGGCTACTTGTGAATTTAACAGAGAATCCACTTCCCTCAGGGGCATTTCTTTTGGAGGACTTCCGTCTAGAGGGGGAAGGCCTTCTCATTCCACATTCAAGGAACTCACTCAGGGCACCACTGAGCTGGGAGGGGCTTGAGGGCGAGGCAGCCTGCAAGTCTGACCCTGGAGTGAAGCAGGACTCGAGAAGGAAGTGGGACAGTCCCGCAAGTGGGCTGTGTTGCTGCTGAGCAGCCACATCTCCAGCCTCCCCAACCCTGCTCCAGAGATAACACGAGAGAGGGAAAGCAGTGGGTGACCTTGAACAACGTGCTTAATTTCTCCATTTCCCAGTTGTAAAATAATCCTGTGCATTTAGCTTGCTTGTGAGGTTTGGAGATCATTAACATAAATTTCCAGTGGTTAATGAAATTATATTTGATGCAGACATGTGTCCCTTTCAAAAATCCTGGCTCCTTCCCTTTATGAAATGAGTAACCAGAGTCCATTCCACCCTCAAAAGGAGACAAACAGGCGGCAACAGTCAGGCACCACAAGGACAATTTATTACCCAAAGCAGTTTGAGGAATTCCAAGCATTGGTCACAGCTCTCCCCAGTCACAAGAAAGCCAGAGCCTCTTCAAACTCACCCTCCACTCCCAACTGAAGGCAAGGATTAAAAGGCTGCAACCCAAGTTATGTCACAGCTGCAACATCCTCATTCTTGACTAATAATCTCAAAGTCACAAATGGGCATAAAGTGATTTGGACCCAAATCATGTTTACAGAGGAAAGCTCCATGATTAAAATACAATTGGAGAGATCATTCCAAGAGAAAAGATAACAAGAGTGTTAACAGGTTAGGAGGAGGGATTTCTGTTTATAATGATAAATGGAATTGCCTATCATCATCATCAGGGAGGGTGAAGGGAATGCTAAGCCTGGGGCTGGAGGGGGAGGACAGGTATACTGGCCAAACCCTCCTGGGCAGGTCTTCCAGGAGGACTCCCCTTGACTGCTGCCCTGAGGAAGGAGCCTCCTGGTTGCCTAGCGACAAAGGAACCCCCCCCCAGGTGACTGCCTCTGAATCTGCAGAAGGGTTGGTGGGGGGAGGGGGGTGTTGGGAAGGCAGTTTAGGTTACACACAGTTCTCAGGAGTTGAAGAAGAGGCAATCTTCAAGCTGTACTGAGGACTTCCCTATTTCTACCTTTGGAGAATGCACAAGCTGGTTGGCCCTCATGTGGGATTTCAGTTCGTGGGTTTTTTTAAATTGACTTAAAACTTATCTTAGACCCAAGAAGGTCAGTCCCTTAAAGTCTCCTTTTATCATCAAACTAAACAGCACTTATATCTAGAAACACTGTGCTCTAAAAATGGCTGACAACCCTTCATGTCACAAACTGAGGTTTTCGTGAAAATCAATTTCTGTGCCAGTCAAGTCTGGATAAAGTTATCTCTTCATAATTTAGCTCCCACCCCCCACCTGGCCAGTCACAGTGGAACCAGGAACCCAAGGGGCAGATTTCTTTCCTGTTTTAGGCACTCCAGGAAGAAGGGGAGTTCCCAGCACCTGCCTAACCTGGCTCCATTTGCTGAACTTTGCTCTGGATGAGTAGGTCACTCTGGCTGCAAATTCCCCCAAACTCTCCCTACTTGTGTTTTTAAGGCACACCAATTCCTCTGTGTAAGGCTCTCTGCTTATAATGAATTATTTTAATTATTTCTGCTACTGAAAAGAAACTTCTGCATCAAAGCCCATCTGCCCTGAGATACTGGCTCGGTGTGGGGGTAGGAGGATGAGGGCAGAGCCCAATTAATATTAGGGATTCTGGTCGTTGGGGTCGCACTTGAGCATGACTTTCAACCCCGTTCCCTTTCTGGCTGTTTCAAAGGCCTCCAGAGCTTTCTCCAGAGGAAACCTATGAGTAACTAAGGGCTTTACATTCACAGCCTTGGACGCAAGCATTGAAATTGCCATCGGCCACCTGTAAAAGATCACAAGTGATACATTCAACCTACAGGAGGAAAGAAACAGATCCCCCAAACTGCCAAGCTCGAGATCAGCCTGGTCCTGATTATTTATAGTGCTGTGGTTCTACAAGGTCTATTCTACAAACAAACAATGATAGAAGTGACCTTATGGCTTGCAATCTGGGAGTATGGAGTCTGTTCCCAAAGGCCTCCACCCCTCTGCAATGTCTATCTTGAAGCCTAGAATTCCTTTGTCATGAAGGCATAAGGCAGATAGAAGCCACTGTGAAAAGGCAGATAAGACTCAGAGAGGCAGCCCAGGATAATTCATCCATATCTCGTTGCAGCATGGCTTGGCAAGAGCTTATGGGGAAAGGGCACTCTGCTGAGGGAATAGCCACAGATCTAAAGGTGGGAGAAGGGTCACTGGTGTGGAAGATGGTCCTGGGAAGTTTCCCCGGTTGGGGAGAGGCTAGAGCCACAAAACATGAGGTGGGGTGAACTAAGACCCTCTCATTTCCCAGGGTGGGCCCTGGGGTGGAAACTAAGGGACTTAAGTTCTTACTGCTGTCCCCCTTTCCCTCCTTCCCTTTAAAGGGGGAAAATGAAGAGCCAGCCACTTGAAGAAATGAAAAAGAGAGGGCCTGTGTGATGAGGGGCAGACCACCAAAAAAAACATGCTTCAATACCCCCCCACCCCCCACTCCCCCTATTGCCTCTGCCCTCCTGTTTTTTAACCAGGAGTGATGCTCTCTCCTTAGATGCCTACCATAACATGTGGCTGCCTGTGGCTAGAGGAGTGCTCCTCATGAATAAACAGGAGAGACTCTTGCTCCCAGAGGCCATGCAGGGGTCTTGCAGGCCACTTACCACCCTGTGCGGCTCACCCACAGCATACTCACGTGTTGCAATATCGAAACACGCCCTTGATATCCACCTCCCGGGTGCTTGCGTGTGTTAGGGGCACCGTGGTCATCTCGGAGCCCAGCCCTACGAGCACCAGGGTCCCCCCAGCACGAGTAGCCTGGAGGGGAGATATGAACAAGATAACCCAGAAGATCAGAAAGTGCAGGCTTCTCCACTCAAAATGACTTCTGTCATTCGCGTCGGTAAGTAGCCAGATATTCCAGAGAATACAGTTCTTTCTCTACCATCAAACTCTTCCACATGTCGTCCAAACTTAACAGAGCAGCAGACTTATCCTCCCTTGAGATCCTGAAATGATGAACTTTACCAGTGGACGACCAGGCATAGTGGGAGTACCTTCCACTCTCCCACAAGATCCTAGGCAATAGCCAAGTTTCCCCAGACCCCAGTGAGAATCTCGCCAACAAACAAGGTTAATCTTCAGCCCCTGAACATCTCTCAAAGCTTTTACTAATTCAGTACCCGGTGTTGGCTCAGGTACCTCCTCATCCCAGCACCCTCCTCCAGAATGTCAATGCCACAAAAGACAGACTCTGTCAAACCTCTCAGGAACCACCCTCTTGGTGAGGAAACTACCAACTGCATACAAATGGAGAGGGCCATTAGAATTCTATGGCTTGAACGTTGCCTTATACATGCAAGCTGGCTGGGACTGAGAAATATTTTCGTCCCAGAGGCATTCCTTCCAATAGCATCATCAGTCATAATGGATTTTGTCTTCCTTGCACATCTACCTGCTTTACCAGTTCCCTCCTTGGAGTGGGCCAGACACTGAAATTTCTCCTGATAATCTCCACATGATTCCACACGAGTGTTGTTGCCTGCTCCAGGGATTTTTGAGGATCACTGTGGTCAGAGTTGTGAAAAATTGTTCATTTGCCTCAGTTTTCATGATAGTAGCAGCAAGCACTTACTGGAACCATTCTAAGTTTCACCAGTGGAACTGCAAAGAGGCACACACCTCAATCTCTATCTCTGAGGGGAAGGATACACCATGAAGAGAGGCCTGCAGCATGGGGGTGACTGGAATTTACACCTTTGAGCAGTGGGACCCTCTCAACCAGCTTCCTCAGCAGGGCGGCTGGCCTAACATAGTGCTCAGTGCCAGGTCGGGCTCATTTTTTGGCACATTTTCTGTTTTTAGTGAAGCACAGAGTCACTTACAAACCACCTGTGACTTATGAACACTGTTGGTAAGGGGGGAGGCTCTCTCCCCACTAGAAAAGGTGGGGTGGGGTCAAAGTGGTTGACTGAGCCACTGAAAACTCGAGTGAGAAATTGTCTCAGAAGAAATGTTTCCCCATCAGCATTTTCTCTCCAGCTAGTGAGAAGGAGGAGGAACACTGCCAAACTGGCCATCCCAAAGTGCCAGGAGGCCAGGAGGCCAGCAGTTTGCTGATCACAGGCAAAGGAATGCTTGGACTACCTGACCATTGTTTTGTGGGTGTGACCCCTGCACCAAGAGGACATGAATTTTACCCTAAGCATTTGCCACGTCTCCTCTCAAACATTTTCTAGTCACAAACCTGGTAGGAAAGTGACCCTCAGGTATGTCCATGGAAGGTGCCTCCTCCTAACCTGCCCACTGGTGGGGTGGCCTGCAGCATTCTACAGCATCTGTCATGCATAATGACTCCACTCCCCACTCAGGAGAGGTACTCGCTTCAGGACTAAGAGGCCCTTTGGGTCACCTTTACCTCTGCACCCACCACAGGTAGCCTGGCAACTGGGCCCCCACCATCAACAGGAGACAGATGCCAGCTGTTCCCAATGCTCTCTAGGCAGTGGAGAAGAGGAGAAAAAGTCTTGCATTATGAAGCCATGTCTTTTACCACCTATCTATGGAGTGGGGGTCACTGACTGCCAACAACTTGAAGACAAGTAGATATAGCTCATGTATCATAGCCCTCAAGGTCCTTGGCACAAACCCAGGACACAGCAGGTGCCCAAGACATGTCACTGGTCAACTGATCACATACAGACTCATAACCCTCTGAGTTTTGGTTTCTCTTTCCCCCTTGCCACAAGGCAACTGTTATCTCTCTGACAGTGGAGCAGAGGGTGGGCAAGCCCCAGCTGGAACTTAGGACAGAGCAAAAGTGACACCTGTTCTTCCCTTGTCCCACCACTTCCTCACCCCTGATGCCATGGGCATCCTGGTAGGAAAGTGGCTAGGCCATTCTGCCAGGGTACCAGGTCGGCTTTCCCCAGAAGGTCTTGAGTGGTGCCAAAGTGTCCTTTTGCATGACCCAGCTGTGACTCAGAAGGAAGGAGGAAGCCCGAGCTGTTGTCGGACAGCAATGTGGGAGGCGAGGCAGGAGTGCCTGGGGAGGTCAGCTGCCACCACCACTCTCCTCAGCCCAGTCCCTCCCATTCTAGTATGGTTGCCCGCTGGCTTCTTGTCCCCTTCTTCCCTTCTCTCCTAAGCAGCAGAGTAAGAAAAGCTCAGGCATTGGAGCAGTGTGGTCAAAGGCAAGTCACCATGCCTCCTGCAGTAAAATGTGGAAAATGATAACTGGTCTTTGTGGCTATCGTGCAAATCTGGCATCACATTTACAAAGCAGCCAGCAGACTGGGTGATATGCTATATGTTGGCAAATTGAACTCCAATAAAACAAAAAACAAAATAAAACAAAAAACAAAGCAGCCAGCAGAAGACCCAACACATGATAGGGCTGCAACCTAGAATGTCTTCTTTCTCCCCTCTTTTCCTCATACTTGGATCCATCCATGCCACTCCCTACCCCTGTGTCCCCCAACCCTCTGCCCCCATTTCCACCAACTTCCCATAAATTATGGGTGGGTCCCTGAGGGGCAAATCAGGTGCTGGCCGCTTAACCACTCCTAGGTCTGGGAGAGAACAGGAGGAGCCAACAGTGACCCTGAAAAATCACCCCACCTTTGTGACTAACTAAATTAATGGCTGTTACTTTGTATCAATGACTCAAAGATTGCAGTTTTCCTCAATAAAAGAAGATAGGGATTTCCCATACACAACGAAGGCATGGTTGCCCATTCCTCCTGTTGATCTTTTTACCAAGAGGATTGCTTTTATGATCACAGATATGATCATTTTAAGGGGGTGGCCTCTTAACATCTTCCAAGGGCCATATACACTTGTTATCTCATTTAAGCATGACAATGACCTGATAAGGAAGGATGCTAGCTAGGCAAGTGAGATCAAACAAACAAACAAAACCCAGAAATACCCAGATTACCTCATTTGGCCTGGGGGTCACATAGTATATTAGTAGAGACACTAGATCCCAGCACTCCTTATTGCTGACTCCTTGTGGAACTGCCCACGAGCTTCAGCTACCCTCATCCAACTCACATAGATGCCTGACTGGATGGCGGACTCCACCCCTGTGCACTCGATGGTCGCTTCCGGCTTGCACCCCAGCATATCTTCCACTTTACTGGCTATTTCCTTAGGGCTCTCCTTGGAGATCTGGAGGATGATATCAGCCCCAACTTCCTTGGCTTTAGACAACCGAGAGGCAGACAGATCTAAAATTGAACAAAAGTTTCTTTCAAACTAAGAGCTGGATGGCGGATTAGGGAGAAAACGGTAGAGGTGCAGGTTTTAATGGTAGTGAAGCCCCAGTGTTGTGGGTGGTGTCAATGAGTCCATCACACATACTCTCTATACCTTCACACACTCCCTTCATACCACGCAGCTGCACACACTCTCTCTCTCTCTCCTTCCCCAGCTCTCACTCAGATCACTTCTCAAACATTCACACTGTTCTACACCCTTACACGCCTCCATACACACCACAGAGCTAAATACACACACACAATCTCTCTGAAAGGTACCTGCTCCTCATACACTTTCCAATACCTTCTATGCACACTCTGATACTTTCTTTGCACACAAAACACACTCTCCTAGACCCCTATTCCCCTTTATACACACTCCATACAATTCTACATACTTACCCACATCCACACTCTCAGAAACCTTTACACACACACACACACACATTCTCTTTCACAGAAGCCTTCTATGTACACACACATACAGCTTTCTTCTATACCTTACATGCTTCTACACTTATCACACATGCTATTACAGATAAACTCTCCTCATACATACCCTTACCACACACCTCACAAACAAACATATATATATGTTTATATACTTATAAACATATACCTCCCACTAACTCCACACACACACAAGCACAACTTCTTTGCCTTCTGGGTTTAGTCAAATGGATCAAGGGCTAAGCCTTAGAACCAAGTGAGCAGTAGGGGCATCTGAGGTCCACCCAGAGAGCCAGTTCCTCTTCTCCATAGCATCCACCCTCTCCCAGAAGTTTCAAAAGAGTCTCCTCCTGAGCCCTGAGCCCTGAGTTGGTCATCCCCTGGGTGGGCTTTTCAACCCTGGAACCCAGGAGAAAAGAAGAGGAACCCCTTTAGGAAACCCAGCACCCCAAGAAGGAAATAGTTCTCATGCCCTTGCCCTAAACTGTAGCCCAGCTGTTTCCTTTTCAAAGAGACTTTTTTTTTTTTTTGAGAGAGAGAGAGAGAAAGAGAGAGAGCACATAAGCAGGGGGTGTGGCAGAGAGAGAGGGAGAAGTAGAGTCCCTGCTGAGCAGTGAGCCCAATGTGGGGCTCGATCCCAGGATCCTGAGATCATGAACTGAGCTGAAGGCAGATACTAAACTGAATGAGCCAATCAGGGGCCTCCCTCTTCAAGGAGATTTAAAAAGAAAACCTTCTTACCAGTCACCAGGACTTGACCTGCACCCATAGCCTTGGCCACAATCAGAGTGACCAGTCCAATCGGCCCTAAATAAAGCAGGAAATGGGAGATGTTTGTGAAATATTAAACATCAGCTCTCCCCCTTGCCCATAGACATGAACCACATCTTTTGTGAACCTCTATCATCTACCCCTGTGCCTGACACATAGTGAGAACTTAACAATTATTTGAACGCATAAGTGAATGCACAAAGAACTGTTCTCTACATGAAATTTTGCTCCTAGTGCTGACCTCCACTAATTCTCTCAGACCTCAGAGCTAGAAATTTTCCATTTACTCTTGGACACTGCTTGGGGATAATGTCAAAGAACCAGAGGGCTCAAGGAAACATATTTGTTAAGAGAATAAGATGTCTTACAAGGTCTGGATACATTGTCCTGTTCTCTATAGTGTCATGGAAAGATGTTCATAACATAGTGATTTCTCTTTAAAAAAAAAAAAAAGTAGGTAAAAAAAAAAAAAAGCATGTTAAGCATGATCTCATTTAAAAAAAAAAAAAAACCTGAAAGATTCTACATCAAAATATTTACAGTGTTTCTCTCTGGCTGATAGGTGATGGAACTATGGGTGAATTTCTCTACATGTATGTATACATGTGGGATGTGTGACTTCTTTTTCTATGTCAATAAGGTATTACTTATGCAGATTTAAAAGATATATATCACCTGAATACTATACTCTGTTAGCTCATTGAGGCAAGTCTGTTCTATGCTCACCACCTCTCTTGGAAAACCCTGCAGTCACTTATTTGGCCATGTCAAAATCAGTAATGAAGATGTGTATGAGGACTAAGTCAAAATGGATTAAAGACTTGAACGTCAAGACCTGAAACCATAAAACTCCTAGAAGAGAACATAAGCCATAGGCTCCTTGACATCAGCCTCAACACGATTTTTTGGATTTGACATTAAAGGCAAACGTTTTCTAATAAAAGCAAAAATAAACATGCGAGACCACATCAAACTAAAAAGCTTCCACGCAGCCAAGAAAACCATCAACAAAATGAAAGAGGCAACCTACAAAAATAAGAGAAAATATTTGCAAATCATATATCTGATTAAGGGTTTAATATCCAAAAAACATAACAATATGGAGATTCTTCACAAAATTAAAAATAGAACTACCATATGATCCAATAATTCCACTTCTGGCTATTTATTTGAAGGAAATGGAAAAACACTAACTCAAAAAGATAAATGCACCCTCATGTTCATTGCACCATTATTTACAATAGCCAAGATATGGAAACAACTTAACTGTCCCTCCATGGATGAACATACAAAGAAAATGTGGTATGTATGTATACAGTGGAATACTATTCAGCCATAAAGGGAAACCTTGCCATTTGTGACAACATGGATGGACTTTGAGGGCACTATGCTAAGTGTAATAAATGAAACACACAAAGACAAATATTGCATGATCTCACTTTTATGTGGAATCTAAACAAAACAAAATGAAACTATGAAGTTCACAGATACAGAGTAGAGACTTACTGCCAGAGGATGGGTGGTGAGAGGTGAGAGAAATGGAGGAAGAGGGTCAAAAAGTCAAACTTCCAGTTATAAAATAAATAAATCATGGGGATATAATATACAATGTGGTGATTATAGTTAATAATACCATATTGCATATTTGATAGTTGCTAAGAGAGTAGATCTTAAAAAGTTCTCATTGTCAAGAAAAAAAAATTTTGTAACCATGTATAGTGACAGATGTTAATTAGACTAATTGTGGTGATCATTTTGCAATACATACAAATATCAAATCATTATGTTGTACACCTGAAACTAATGTAACATTATATGCCAATTATATACACACACCCCCAAAAGGTGTATGAAAACACCAAATCACATCCACAAGGAGTATGAGCACGCTGTCTGTGTCACTAGTATTAGACACCTAAAATGGTTCAGTGTGAGGCTGCTAGAGTTTGTTCAGGTGGCTGGAAGCAAAGGAGGACAGAAGGCAGCCAGCTGCAACCCCAACAAGCAGAGTGCTGGCTCACGGTGGACCAGACTCCATTCCTTCCAGAGGCCATGAGCAGGACCCACCTTATTCCTGGATGAACCAGGAGATCATTTCTCTGGCATGATTTGAAAGTTCTAAAAGTTGCCCTTCCCTTTACTATCCAAAATATTTCCCTAGTGTCAAGTTAATAAATAATTCCAAATTACATTCATTACATGAACAAAAGGATTATGTTGCCTAGGAAATAACCTGAGTTACTATTATATCTGCAGATAGTTTATTTTAGCAAAGTGCTGATCACTGAGGGAAGGGAACACTGTAATCCTCCCCTACCCAGAAAGATTCTAGGAACAATTTCAGCAATTGGGAGGGGAGTGAGATGGGCAGAGAGATCTCCATATTCTCCTTTAATGAGCTTATAACCACGGTGTCATCTGTGACTTACCAGCTCCACACACTAAGACCTTGTTCCCCAGGGTGATTCCAGCTCGCCGACAGGCATGGATCCCCACAGACAGTGGCTCAATCAGGGCCCCTTCTTCATAGGTGACATTGTCAGGAAGCCTGCAGTATCATTCAACACACTCAGTTAGTCCCTCTGGGTTATTAATAACAAGAGTTAATAGTTACTGAGCACTTATTTATGTGCCTAGCAACATGCTAAGAATTTTATATATATTCACTCATGTGAATCCTTGGAAGAGTTCTGGGGTAGGTTTTCAAATTCTCATTTCATAGACAAGGAAAGAAAGCCTTAGAGAATGAAATGACTTGCTCCAAAGGTTCAAAACTAGTGAGAGGCTCAGAGTTTGAAATGAAAACAATATATATCTGATTCCAGAAACGCTGCCATACTGCCTGGCTCTTAAAATGGTTTTCTTTGGACAAATCACTTCAGTGAATGTGAACACATTAGGTTTTCTTCAACAGGTTATCTGAGACAAGGTATGGTGTGGCTGTCATTAATAAATGAGAAGGTCACCTAACAAGAGGGTAATGTAACCATATGCCAACATCTCATCTGCTTCTCAAACTTATGTATGGCCTTTCTGGTTTCACTTCAGCAAACAATCCCAAATACCAGCAGCTTTGTAAAACAAGGATTTAGAAGCTGGCATCACTCTGCTGTCCCCTGTATGAAATGTTCCAGAAGAACCACATCTGATGGCAGCAGCTGCTTGGCTGTCCCTGGACTGGTCATGATGAAAGAGAGCCTGACTTCTAAGCAGTTGATTAAATGCTGTGTCACCTTCACCACAGGATTCTTGGTTTTCACTGAGTTGGCTTGACCCTATTAACAACCCCACCGTGATGACAGCAAACATTTGCATAAGGCTTTACAGATTAGAGGGCTTTCTCATCCATTATCTCATTTGATCCTCACCATGACCTTGTCAGGCAGGAAGGGCAGGCTTTATTTTTGCCTTTATTCTACAGAAGAGGAAATGGAAACCCAATGACATTCAGAGACTTGCCCAAGGTTACAAGGCTAATTGAGCAGAACAGCCACACTTGAAGCCAGGTCTCCTTGTTCCACATCCCGCCTGCCCCATATTAAGCTGCCTTCTGGTACAAGTAGCTCATTTCTGCTTGGTCCTCATTGTCCAGGATTTTTATTCATGTGCCCCAAACTTCCACATGCTAGAACATAAAATTCCTCAAGTCCCAAAAAGACAGAAAAGTGGCAGCCAGGCCAAGTGCTCACTTTCATGATGTATCACTGCTCATGCTATTCCACAGAACAACAAGGTCAGCAGTGGGCCTGCCCTGCGGTCCCATCTTCTCCTCCCCCACCCCTCTGCTTCTCTCCCACAATCCCTTCAATCCTCTCTTGCTCCAATGGCCGTCATCACCACTTCTACCCACACCACCTTCCCCATTGACTCTATAAAAGGAACAAAAATTTGAAGTGAAACAACGAAGACTCCCAAACTCTCTCAAGGAACTGCCCCCATCCTCTTTCAGACTTGCCTGCCCCCTCACATCTGGGACTCCCCTGAAGCTTGTATGGGCTCTGAACTGAGGGTGGGCATTGGTGCACTCCTCTCACCTTTGCTCTGATTTCCCCTTGGCAGGAGAACACCCAGGAAAAATGGGATTGGGGATGGCAATTATGGAAGATTGTTATTGGAGAGATTATTCTGATGAGACAGAGGCACCAGGCAGAGTCCTGGGTGCAGTGCCTTTGCCACTGACCTTCGGAGAGTTACTGGGTCCTCCTTCCCCGACCTTGTTGGGGTGGGGGGGGAATGAGGGAGAAGGGAGAGGAGAGCACTCTAAGTTTCTTCCCAGCTCCAATCATTCATGACTTTAAACACTAGAGAATAAGACAACTTGGTGGTTTTCACAATAGAGTTGAGGGAACAGCACAAGGTTAGAGGATGATCAAGAAGCCAAAGGGGAAGCAGGAAGATAAAAAGAAAATAAGGTGGGTAGGAAAATAAAGAGGCTGTGGCAGTAGAGGAATCCTCACAAAAAAAAAAAAAAAAAACCAGAGAGGCGGGTGTGGGTCCAGGGCTGGTGTGTGGACCCGAGCAGAAAGAACATGAGAGGAAAGGAGAAGTGGGGGACTGCATGTTCCCCTAGGGGCCCTGCTCAGCCCTCCCATTAACAATCACCAAAAGAACACCCCCCTCCCCACCATGCCCTATAAACTCCGCCCCCCAGCCCCAGTGCCAGGCTTCCTTTCAGAGCTAACCTGTACTCCAGACACAAGGCCATGTCTATGACATCTCATGGCATCATTTATTGAGCACCTACTATGCTCCAGGCCTCATCTTGAGTACTTGGTATGCTTTTCTCATGGAATTCTACCAATTTTTTTCTATGCATTTTATCACATTGGTGCTATTATCATCTCTATTTTACTAGCAAGGATATTGAAGTTACCAAGTTTAAGTAATTTGCTGAAGATCACACAGTTGGTAAATGGCAGAGACCAGTGATTAGTCTTGCGACTTTACCATTTTGCTTTTCTGCCTTTCATGAAAACCTTGTTTGGCGCTTTAACTTGGAAAGGACCCAGACAAAGTAGGCTGGTTCAAGAACTACCTGCTGAAAGGCAGACTTGACCCACGTAACCTGCTTTCTTCTCGAGCAGTTAGTTGACTTAAACTCATCACGAGTTCAGGTCTGTGACTCCTCTCAAGGCTTCCAGTGGGCACTAGAAAACTCAGATCCATCACACTGCCCCTGTGACTGGTTCCTGGCCTCCTTCAGAGGAGCCCCATCCTGGCCAGGCTGGGATGGGAGGAAAGCACATCTATCCAAAGGTCAGAAGGAAAGTGGCACATCGGCACCTAGAGTTCCAGGCAGGGGGACCCATGCAGAAAGTGCAACACTTTGCTTCTGCCAGATGCAAGTTCTTACCCCCAAAACCATTTCCAGAGTAGAGGTAGGGTGATGAGCACAGGGCAGGAACTTAATTAAAACTCACAGCTGCCCTAGCTTGACTCCTGGCTCTGCTTGTACCCAATTAGCCTCCTTCAACAGGGCCTCTGCACCCTTGCACAAACCTGCCACACTGGTACCCACCTTATTGTTCTTATGAAGGTTAAGTAAGATAAGACATGCAGAGCGTTGATCAGCACAAGGCCAGGCACAGAGTACTAATAATTGTGACTCCACATGCATTGCCTCATTGAGTCTTCAGGTGAAATGAGACCCAAGCAGCAGAAAGTTGACATCATTTCCCCCAAAGTCACTCACTAGGAGGGAGTGATCCAGGGTCCCAAAGCTCAGTCACTGGCTACAAGCCATGCCTCCCCAGTAAACCCCAGGGGCTGCTGTTATTGGTGTTACAATTAGGGTCATTGCTATAATTAAGTTCTCTCTCCTGGGCACTGCCTTGGAAACCAGTAATGGAGGACAAACCCCAGGGAGTTATCTGCAGGCTGGCTGGAGAGGAGTGAGTGAGGCCACCAACAATTCCCTATCATTGCTCCAGGCAAGGGGAGCTTCAGCTCAAAGACTAAACCAAGGACTGTGAGTCAGTCTCAGCCCTAGGCCAGCTACCTTCTCTCAGTGCCACCAAGAAGGTTCCGTCGAGGGGATGCTTCATGTCCAGAATTACAAGTGGAGAAGAACAAAGAAATCACCACTGGAAACTAGAAGAAAGAACCCCAACCAAACGGAGGGGGAGAGGTCCCAGGTGGCCCAGCCAGGCCTCGGGCACTAACTTGTAGCAGAAGTCAGCGTTGTGCTTATAAAACTGGCAGAGGTTCCCATCATCAGGGGGTGTGGCACAGAAGAAGATAGATGGTGACAGATTGTACCGGCCAATCTTGCAGAATTCATCCATTTCTCGCAGAGCACCAGGCTCGATGGCAACACGATCCCCTGGAGAGGAAAACACGAGCAGGAACAGAGCTTCTGTGAAGGGGCAAATGCTCCTGGGCAGATGCCAGCAGAGGAATCTGGCCCAGTGAGCCACCCTCCTCCCTGGGATCCAGGGCACCCTAGACAAACCCAACCCGTTAGAACTGCCGCAGAAAACTGGAGATGCAGCACAGACTCACACTCTGGGAAGAAATGACCAGCATACTTCTCCACGGACTGGTTTGACCTACCCTTTTACCAACTCATTGAACGAGCCAACCCACCACTCAGCTCCACAATCACTTCCCAACTTGGGAAACAGAGAACCAGCCCCATCTCTAAGGCAAGCTGGGGCTCATCTCACCCTGCTGTGTGGAGTATGCAGACTTTTTTTCCTTCACCTGCTTTGAAAATTTGGGGCAAGGCCTTTACAAACACAAGAGCCACAATTATGGCATGTCTTATGTTCAGTCTGGTTGTAGGTAGACAATAACTAGGAATTAATTGACTTCTGGGTTAGCAGACCTGCTCGGCCAAATAACCCACAGAGGTCTGAGACTCAGATGGAGTGGAGAATAACATTCAGGCTTGTGAAGGAGCGTACTACTCCTGTCTCACTATGCCTACTTGGAAACCCAGCCTCAGAATTGCTCTTCTATCTTTTCATTATGGAAATTTTCAAACATACATTAAAGTTGAAAGAATTATACAGTCAAAACCCAGATATCCTCCATTTCGATTCTTCAATTAATATGTAACTAATTTGCTTCATCCCATAACCACCCACCCATCCATCCTATCTATCCATTGACCTATCTTCTTTTCTGATGCATTTCCAAGTAGATTGTAGCCATTAGTAGATTCCATGTGTAAATACTTCAGCTTGCATATCATTAACTAGAGTTCAATACTTGTCTATGATTCTTTTTTAAGGTAAAATTTAGGTGTTGGTCAAAAACACACACTCACATGGATCACTAGATGAATTCTGATAAATGCACTCACCTGTGTAATATAAACCCCTATCATGATACAGAACATAACCACTACCATGGAAATGTCCTTACTCTGTGTCCTTTCCCAGTCATTCCTCACCCCCACCCCCAGAGGGGTGCATGAGTAGAGAGCTAGGGCCCTCCTTAACCTGATGTGTGTCATCCGTGGGAGATTTGCCCTTTACTAAACAGACATGTTATTTTTATGTCTTTTGTGTTAAAAGTACCTACAGAATAGTGCAGACTCCTGGTATGTAGTTAGCGCCTATTAAAAGTAGTGGTGGCAGTGATGGTAGTAGTAGTAATGTAAGTAGTACTATCCCTTTTTATTGTAGTTATTATTATAAGTATCTGAGCTGGTGTTATTGTACACGAAATTCAAACTATTAAGATAGATAGCCAGATTGTAGTAAGTCAGGAATTTTTCCATGCCTTAGGTTTATTGACTGAGATTTATGTTAAGATTTTATAGACAAACATTAAGAACTACTTAATGCTTTTCTTCTTTCTAGACTAGTCAATTAGACCTTTCCGTCCAAATCAACATGTAAAACACCTCAGTAAAAATTTTGTGTTCTAAAAGGGAAAAAAAAAAGGATCCATGGAAATCCTTGCAACCACCAAAGTGTGTTACTCCACCTGTATGTGTCTCTTCCTCCCATTCTTCTCTACTTTCTCTGCAGCCCTTCCTCCAAATTATGTTCTACTGATGACAATGACTTCTTCAACCTGGCACTCACGGTCCTTCACAATCAGGTAGAGTTTTGTATGCCTCAGTTTTATCTTCTAATGATTACATTATAATATAATAACTCACAGTTGTATGGTGCTTTTTAATGAGCAACTTTATACAGATTATGCATTTTTAACATCATTGCTAACTCCCCAACACAGAACTTTTACCCTGAACAGCACAGAATTATTAGCACCCCAGATATGTTACACTTGCCTCTGTAAATTATTGCTCTGTTCCTCTTCACTATAATATTCACTTCTGACCTCTTCATTAACTCCAATACAAAACTGTTCTTGGGTCTCCAGCTGCTGGATAGCCCAGTGGTTTTGAGCATTTGCTTTAGAGTCAGAAAGACCAAAGCCAGCACCTTAGCTTGAGACTCGCTGGTATTTGACCCTGGACAATCACCAGGTTTCACTTTCTTCATTTGTTAAGGAAGAAAATAATGCCTACCTCAGAGTTGTTTCAACAATGAAATACATAATTATACATGTAAGTATTTAACATGGAGACCAACAAATAGTAAATCAATGAATATTAGCTGCTTTCTTCTTCCTATAATTATTAGTTAAATGTCCAGCCCAAAGACCTATCTCCTCCATGAACCTTCTTTAAAAAACCTCTGTCCACAACAAATTCCCTTTTTTTGAATTGTTAGAGCCTATTCTTTTTCATACCTGATAATACACTATGGTCTTATTCTCTAATTACTGGTATTTATGTATATCCTGATGTCTGGTCTCCCCAACCTAGATCAAAGTATCCAGGGATTGTATCTTCTCAATTTTCTGTATCCCTCAAAGCACCTGGCACAAGGTTAGACCCATTGTAGATGCTGACTAAATGCTTATTATAACTTAAAGAACCTCATTCTGTTGTGATTAATATTTAGAGATCTCATCCCACAGCTAAGAACCAATCAGTGGCTATTGGAAACTATGAATCTTACACTTTGAGATAACTGCACAGAATCTCAGGCGCTTCCTCAACTTCCAGTCATGATGAATTCAGGGCCCAACAACATTCCTAAACAAAACACAGGACCAGCTTCTTCAGGGCTGGACAGTTCCTCTCCATGTAGCTGTGCTCAGAGAACATTATAACTAACACAGAATGGCATCTCCTGCCAACCTTCTCCAAATAATCTGATGTCATCTCCAGGCTGTACAGTGGCCTCGTCCACAAAGGAAGGATAAGGTCAATAGCTGGCTGTGTCACACAGCTTATATTTAATTCAGTGTATTGGGGAACATCACAGGCTGCCTCAGCTGAGAATTCCTCCTTCCAAGAGAATGAATTAAGGAAATCTAGAAAAATACTGGTGGTTATCCAGTCATCCAATAAGATCAAAGACTGTATCAAAAACCCTGGTTCTCAGCATGTGAAAGCAGTTTGTGGTTCCTATGCCTGGAACATTTTCCCTACCCCTTTGCTTGGCTTATTCCTTAGCTGCCGAGCTAAGGGTGTTGGCCGAGGAGGAGGAGACAGGAGTCTGTTTAGAACACACTGATCATGCCACTATTCTTTTCTGTTGTCCTCAATACAATTGTAAGTAAGTCACTGTATGTGTGTCCCAGACCTGTCTTCCTCTGTGTAGGGTACAATTCATTTGTGCAGAAACTGAGACTGTCTTGTTCACTGTCTTAACCCCCAGGGTTTTAGAGGGCCTGGCCCCAAGAAAGTACACACAGAAATTCATTTGTGTTGAGGAATAAATAAATCAGTTGAAAGGTTTTGCTGACCTGATTTTAGGTGCTTTACCAGTGATCCCACTTTTACGACTGTTCCTGAAGCTTCATGCCCCAGCACCATTGGCTTTTTCACAATAAAATCCCCAATTCGACCATGCTGCCAGTAGTGGACATCTGAGCCACAGATTCCAACGGAATGCATCTTCAGCAGTACTTCTGATAAGAGGAAGGAGAAAACAAGTGAGGGAAAGAAAGACTCCTCTACAGTCGGAGGCACCACCATGTTTTCCCACTGGATAGGAAACGGGCTTGGTTTCAAAGGCCGGGTACAGTATTTAGACCACAGAGGAAAACAAGCTAAACAGTGATACCAATTAAGGCTTGTAAGACAAGAAAGCTTCCATAGAGCAAAATAATTGCACTTGAGGATTAATTTTGTGTCAACTCAGCTAAGTTATGGTGCTCAGTTGTTTAATCAAACAGTAGTTGTTGGGGCACCTGGATGGCTCTGTCGGTTAAGCGTTTGCCTTCAGCTCAGGTCATGATCTTGGAGTCCTGGGATCAAGCCCCACATCAGGTTCCCTGCTCAGGGGGAGTCTGCTTCTCTTCTCTTTCTCCCTCTGCCCCTCCCACTCCCCATGTTCTCTCTTGTTCTCTCTTAAATAAAGTAAATAAAATATTTTAAAAACAAACAAAACTCCCAAAAGAGTAGTTGTTGCTGTGAGGTTTTTTTTTTTAGATGCAATTAACATATAAATCAGTAAACCCCGAATAAAGCAGATTATTCTGCCTAATGTAGGTGGGCCCCATCCAATCAGTTGAAGGCCCTAGGAGAAAAAGACTGAGGTTTTCTGAAGAAGGAATTCTCTAAGACTGAAGCATCAACTTTTACCTGAACTTCCAGCCTGCGGGTGAGTTCTACAAATTTCAGATTTGCCAGTCCTCACAGTCACAGGAGCCAATTCCTTAAAATAAATTTCCCTCAGCCTTCTCTATATAGACATGTATAATAAAACTATGTATAAATAAATATATATAATAAATCTCTTTATTTCTCTCTTTCTTGGTTCCATCTCTCTGGAAAAGTCTAATATACTGCATAAACAAGATATTATTAATAGGAAAAAAAAATGTATCAACCATGTAAGGGAAAAACTGTTTTATAGGAGATAACTATTTCCACACAATCTGCTATGCCTGATTCTTATCTATCATGAGAGAAAGGCTGCAAAATCTAGGCTTGGCAACACTTTGTCAGCTATCTGACTGCATTCTTCATGTCTGTTTTGTTTAAAAGTGCTGCTTTCATTTAAACCATCCAAAGATTTCAACTGGTATTTTCCCTTCACAGGTTTGAATAAGTGAGATTTGTTGGTATTGTTGTTGTCAGTTTTCCAAGTTAAAGATAATGATGCTACTGAGCCCCTGTGCTAAAATAAGTGCTAAAGGATTACTAGTCTAGGCTGACTAAGGTGGCCATGGTGCAAATCTCTCCCTGAGAAAAAGCGCTACCTTAGAAAGACAAAGAGACCTAAAGCTCTGCTGTGTATTCAGGTGTCTTACACCCTGCCCTCACCACAAATCACCTACCAATCCACCAGGTGTGGTTCTGTAGAATCTTCTCTGTCCTTGGCCTTGGTGACAAAGTAGGAAATGGCAGGGTGAAGACTGATCAAAAGTAGAGAAGATTATAGGAGTTTCCTCTCTTAAAGTTACCAATTTGTAATAAGAGATTAAATTTGACTTGCTAGAAGGCTAACTGAATTTACCATCGTTTCCCCTTCCAACCCAAGGGCAGCAAGAGACAAGAAAGTAAGAACAGAATGCTGTGTCAGAGAGAGAAACAGTACCAGGGTGCTTTGAGTCCAAGAGAGCTCTTGTTTGGTTACTTCTAGAATCAATACCAACTTTTCAGGACACAGTGAGGGGCCTCTTTCACTTCTCTGAACATGTTATCTTGGTGAAAACCCTTAAGCCCTAAATATGCATTACATGCTAAATTCTGATAGAAACAGCTATTGTCTGTGTTCTTATCACTATAAACCAATAACTCAACTGACCTTTGAGTAGCAAAGCTCTGGAGGCTTCAGGAAAGCTGCCTTCAATCTGATGTTCACACAGAAGCTACAGTTCTGGGGTAAGGTGGGAAAACACATCCCCAACTCACCAAGGGCAGAAAGGAGGCCTGAGTGGCTGCATATGAGATGAGTTATCTATAGACACTCTTCTTCTTGCTCTCAGCCTCACTGCAGATTATGAAGTGGAACACTCCAGGGATGGGAGGTATTGGAAAATTTTCAGTAGGCATCTGCCTTAGCCAGCAGGGGGCATGACTTTCCCAGGTACAGACACCACCCCAGGAAATGTGCTTGTCAGCTGGGTCTTACAGGCTTGCCCAGTGAGAAGCCAAAGGACTAGAACAAAGGTGACAGGAACATTCACCCACTGTCTGTGCCTGGTTGATTAGGGCCATGGGGCAGCGATCCATGAGGCCCCTCCCATTCCCACTGAACAGAAGGTCCTAGTCTCCCTATGGTGACATCCTCTTCTTTAATGAAGAGATTAAGTTCTGTAGACTCACTCATTTTCAAAGCTTGGGCTAGGGTTAGGACAGGCTTTGGCTACCCGAATAGCACCTTATAGTATACAGAGTAACCTAACTCTAGGTTAGGTCAAATGAGGAACAACTATGTTTCTGGTCCAGAAAGACATTTTATGTCAAAAACTCTGGGACAGGGATGCCTGGGTGGCTCAGTAGTTGACTGTCTGCCTCTGGCTCAGGTCGTGATTCTGGGGTCCTGGGATCAAGTCCCACACCAGGCTCCCTTCGGGAGTCTGCTTCTCCCTCTGCCTGTGTCTCTGCCTCTCTTTGTGGGTCTCTCATGAATAAATAAACAAAGGCTTTAAAAAGAAAGACTCTGGGACAAGTCAGCAGTCTGATATGGTAACTCTTTTGATTCTATCACTATTTCTTTCTTTTTTTTTTTTTAAGTTTTATTTATTTATGATAGTCACAGAGAGAGAGGCAGAGACACAGGCAGAGGGAGAAGCAGGCTCCATGCACCGGGAGCCCGACGTGGGATTCGATCCCGGGTCTCCAGGATCGTGCCCTGGGCCAAAGGCAGGCGCCAAACCGCTGCGCCACCCAGGGATCCCTATCACTATTTATTTCATGTAGCAGTCAAGTTGAATCTATCCAGTCATGCCATGGGTAACAGACTGGGTTGACAGCCCAACAAAAAAGATAGTTTTTAATTGGAGGCAAAGTAATAAACAGGAGGAAAAGAGGGTAAGCAAGCAATGCACAGGTGTTTTCAGGATAAGTAATAAGAAACAATAAAATGTAAGTTGAGCATCCCAAGGACCTACCATTTGGGCCTGGTTCTGGGATAGGATAGTTCTCCTAAAGGAAATAAAATAGAAAAACCAGTTAGCATGCATAATGACTTTCTCTTATGAACATTTTCAATTTGCTTAGTCAACACGGACTCTCATTCAAGTATTTCTTCTTAGAATTAACACAGGGTCAGACCATATTGCAGCTGAGTGGATGCCTGAGGGGCCACACTAAATCATGCTGCCCCTAATTCCTTTTTTTTTTTTTTTTTGTATATATTTTATTGGAGTTCGATATGCCAACATATAGCATAACACACAGTGCTCATCCTGTCAAGTGCCCCCCTCAGTGCCTGTCACCCAGTCACCCCAACCCCAGCCCTGCCCCTAATTCCTGACTTCACCATCTCCCACCCACTGGTGCAATTTGCCCTGGACTGATAAAGTATACTAAATGTTCCCCTAAGCAGAAAGGGATGTTTGGACAGCCTTCCATATCAGATCCTTCCCTCCTCAAAAAACACATTCTTAAGATACAGATTTGTTTGGTCTGGGAAACTCTTACAGGGTGAAGGGTGAAGGTATCTGGTAGTTGCATGTGAAGACTTTGACCTCTAGACAGGTTGGAGAAAGTGTATGCAGTTGCTCTCTCCTTTACATCAGCACACGGACCAGTGCTTGGTCCCCTCTTCTGAAACCTCCCATGTGGAGTTTTAGAGGCCCTTTGGGAACACATAGGATCTGCATTTTGGCCACTCTCCAGGTTCAAAAAGCAATCTGAGCTATTCTGGCATTCACAGCTATTATTATCATTAACCAACTTTTCTTCCCATTACCAACAAGCTAGGACATTCATGGTGACAAGAAGGAAGGATGGTGAGTGGCCAAATTCAAGGGTTCATTTTATGAAATCTTTGAAGGCAGCCAAAAGAGGAAGGAATGTGAAATGTTCACTGTACCAACTATGTGCCAGACAATGTTCTGGCTTTACACACATCATGGCACATGGCCCATGGTTTGCAGATGAGAAACCCGAAGCTGGGAAATTAAATAACTTGGTCAAAGTCTTACGGCCAGAGTGGATGAACCAGTACTAAACTTGATTCCCCAGCCTGTCTCACTACATCCCACTACACCTCAAGGGTGGAATATGCCCTTTCTCCTTTCAGGGTGATGCAAGGAGTAGTCAGAAAGGTGGAGAGAAGGTTGGGGCAGGGCCCCTGCAGAGCACGCTGCTGGGGCACTGCCCAAAGCTGGTCCCCTTCAGAAAGCCTTCCCAAGATGCTTTCTTTCTTTTTTTTCTTTTCTCTTTTTATTTTTTTTTAATTTAAATTCAATTTGCCAACATATAGTATAGCACCCATTGCTCATCCCATCAAGTGTCCTTCTTAGTGCCTGTCACCCAGTTACCCCATCTCCCCACCTACCTCCTCTTCTGTAACCCTTTGTTTCCCAGAGTTAGGAGTCTCTTATGGTTTGTCTCTCTCTCTAATTTTTCCCACTCAGTTCCCCTCCTTGTAATCCCTTTCACTATTTCTTATATTCCATGTATGAGTGAAACCATATGATCGTCCTTCTCCAATTGACTTATTTCACTCTGCATAATACCCTCCAGTTCCATCCACATAGAAGCCCAGATGCTTTCATAGGTTAGTAATGAATGACCCCTGGGCTATTTTGCTAACAAAATAACCCTGATGCCAAAGACAATGCCTTCGATCTCTCCAGTCACCAGGCACAGTGCACTGCCTCAAACATGGGGGAGCATGTACTTGTTACCTAACCACTCTCCATAATAGACAGCGAAGGAAGGTTTGCAGTTCTCACTCATCTCAGATTACCAGCCTTTCTGTTCAAGTAGCTTGAAGAGAATCAATGCTAATGCTGATTAGCTAACACTAACTTCCTCCTACCAGGTCCTGTGCTAAATGTTGTACACGCATCACCTTGGTTCATCCTCACAACAACCCTACGTAATACCTTCTCTTATGATCCCATTTTCCATAAGGTGAAACTGGAGAACAGGGAGATTTAGTGATCTGCCCATGGTAGTACTAAGGTAAAACTGGTAGAGCTATATATATCCAAAGCAGCCTGATGTGGGGAAAAGGTGCTCAGTTAGTTTTTCAGCTCTTAATAATTTAAACTGGCTACATGTGAAAGGAAGGAAGGAAAGAAGGGGGGGTGGGAGGAGGGAATCCATCTAAAAATGAGCAACTCCTGATAGCCAACTATCACCAAAACCTCCCCAGTAAAGCTACCAGTAGGCAACTTCTCAAGCAGCAAAAGGTAATTTATTCTTCATTATCCCTGCCTCCAACCAGGTCAGCCCTGAATACCCTGTTTAGGGGCAGAGAGGGGTAAGAATCAAGCTCAATGCAACAGCTGGGCACACCAAGGAGGCCCTGGGTCACTGGAGAGGACTACAGTAAAGATTTGCTGGAGGTGAGAGCCGACCAGCTTTGGTCCTGCCACCCCGGAAAGCTGCAGTCACCTTTCTAGACACTAGAGGGTGCTGTGTGGATAGCCTGGTTTTCCCTTTGGAGCAGGTGGCACATTTAGAACTTCAATACCTTTTCCTCTCCGTTCTCTTTCTTGCTTACTCTAACCACCCTGACAACTCAGCTTGGCTCCTGACTCCCCTCTCTGCAGAAGACATGCTGCAGAAGCAGAAGACCGTGTTAAGATGAGCCCTTAAGTCTACAAATGTTATCCTAAGCATGGCTGTGGAGCTCTTATTTTAAAAGGCTATCCCAGCACAGTTACTAAAAAAACCTTGCTTTTCATTTGTGATTCCTCCAAATGACGTTAGCCCAAATCCTCTGTTTCCTTAATCTCCTTTTCTGTCTCAGATTTCAGTGACAATATTCTTTCATCCATCCTACTTCTCATCTATCAGTTTCTTAGCTCCTCCGAGATCCCCAGCTTTCATTTTTATCCCTACTGCCCTTTCATCTCCTAAGTTTTGTTATCAGGCATCTTCAAGGTTTCCTGAACAGGACTTCTTATCTCTGTGAGTGACAGTAACAAAGGGATAAAGGAGAGTGGAGTTAACTGTTCTTTTCTGTAGTTACGTCACTTTTCCAGCATTTTTCATTTCAAGTCAGAAATACGTCACATACATATCCTCCCTTCTATCCCTTCCAACTCCCCATCCTCCCCCCAAAAATCAGGGAAATACTTCAGGTAAAACTCTGTGGGGGCATGGAATCATTCCTGGTGCCTCTTGCATTCTAAATGTTATCTTGTATTTCCTAAATATATTTTGTCAAATCAGCCTAAATGTTTGTTTCCTAAGTATATCCTCCTGCCCCCCCTTCTTCTATGGCCACCTGTGCAGCAATGGCCTCAACATGAGGAGAAATCAAGGGAACATGCCTTTACCCTCCTACAGATGACCCAAGGGGAGCAGGGGTGAAGAACTCAGTTTGCAACTGCCTGTCCATGTGCAAACCCAGGCTCCCCTCCACCCACTGCATGACCTGGGGGGGAGGGGCAGAGGGGTAGTTACATAAGCTCCTTGATCCTTCAATTTCCTCCTCTGTATAATGAGGATAACCATAAGATACAGTGCCCAACTCATAGTAAATAACTGAGCTCTTATTACAAAAGAAATCGAAGCAAAGTTCTATTTCTTATCATTAATTCACAGTATGGTAGAACCTGCTCTGGACAGCCTTGTCCTTCTTTTGAAAAAGGTATTTTTTATTTTTAAAAGATTTTGTTTATTCATGAGAGACACAGAGAGGCAGAGACACAACACAGGCAGAGGGAGAATCAGGCTCTGTGCAGGGAGCCCGATGTGGGACTCGATTCCAGGATTCCAGAATCACGCCCTGAGCCAAAGGCAGATGCTCAACCACTAAGCCATGCAAGTGCCCCCTGAAAAGGGTACTTTTAAAAATTGTTTTTGGGACAAGTTATTTCCCTTGTTGTCATGTCAATATTAAGAAAACTGGCCTGTTCCTTACAAGACTGGGATTTGGGAGAAAGGGAAATGGGATTCTGCAGTTTTAAGCCCAACTCTTCTGGTTGTGGGCAAGTGTGTAAAGCCAAGCTTCATGCCTTAGAGTGAGGGCTTTGGGAGCAGCCTTACCCCAGGTCCCCCAAACCCACCACGGCCTACTCCCCCATCAGGTCTCCTGATGACAGCTGGCTGCCCTCTATATGTAAGAAGAACAGAGCAAGAGACCTTATTTTGCTTTCCTTCCTCAGTTTTCCTCCTCCCTGGAGCATGTTTCAAACAAGCGAGGAAAATCCAAAGGTTTCCTGATGGGCCATTTTGTCATAAAAGGCTCTGTTGTAGCTGCATTAGCCCTGGCCAAGTTGGGGTCAAAGTAGAAGGGTCAAATACTCCCTCCAAAGCCCACACTGAACCGCTCTCCAGCCTGAGCTCTCAGGGTTCCAACCCCCCACCTTCTGCTAACAGTCTTTCTAAAATACAAATCCATTTCCAGCGCCCCATGGCCCTGTAAAGTCTTAACCCCTCCATGGTGCAGTCAGTGCTCTCTGCAAGCCTCCAGCAACTCCTAGCACACTGCTGCTCACTCACCTCTCCGGGACCACTTCCCCAGGGTCTGATCCTTCTTCAGGAGGTGGGAAGTGAAGGGGAGGAGGAGATGGGGGGGGGGTTGGGAGGGTGACTTGCTAATTCTCCTGGGAACTCAGGGAAATATAGGTTTGGATGTGTTGGAATTGCAGTGTCTGGGGACATCCAGGTGGGGCTGTCCCACAGGTGGCTATACTCCTGGGACTGGCACTCAGCATAGGTCAGGGATAGAGGCCTGTGAACAAGCGAGAAACAAGCACACAGTGAATCAATCACCTCCTCTAAAAAGCCTTCCTTGTCCTCACAGGACTGGGAAGGTGGCCAATCCTCTCCATTGAGCCTCCCCAGCTTGTAGAGCTGGATCCATACAGGATGGTTAAAGGACTATTTAATTCTTAACTGGGATAAATCAGTAAATTTTTTTTTATTTTTTTAAAAGATTTTATTTATTTATTCAAGACAGACACACAGAGAGAGGCAGAGACACAGGCAGAGGGAGAAGCAGGCTCCATGCAGGGAGCCTGACGTGGGACTTGATCCAGGGTCTCTAGGATCACACCCTGGGCCAAAGGCAGCGCTAAACCACTGGGACACTGGGGCTGCCCAATCAGTAAATTTTTAAAAAATTAATTTCCTAATTCAAAATGTACAAATATAACTATATAATTATACCTATCAGATGGTTCTTTAAGCAAAAATGTGAAGTCTCTCAGCTTTGCTGGATGCACTAGTATGTTACTAACATTGATTAAATGCTGTGTTCAGGTCTAGGAAATGAAACATTTACATTTAAAAAAATGATTTAGCTAGACATCACTTCATAAAATCTGGACCTATTCCTTCCTCAGTGTAAATCTGATTTTGAGAAAACTGCCAGCTTTAACAGTCACACTAGAAGACTTATCAAGTGGATGTCATTACGGTAGGAGAGTACATATTTCTCCTCCTTAATTTCTGTCATGCGATTTTAAAAGAGAAATTTTGGGGCACCTGGGTGGCACAGTCAGTTAAGCATCTGCCTTCAGCTCAGGTCATGATCCCAGAGTCCTGGTCCTGGGATGGAACCTCATGGGGCCCCCTGCTCAGGGGGGAGTCTGCTTCTAATTCTCCACCCTGCTCGAGTTCTCTCTCAAATAAATAAGTAAAATCTTTAAAATAAATACATAAATAAAAGAACAATTTCCCCCATACTCTTAGTTATTCCCTTCAGAATAGGGGTATTTCACTACATTTCTTAGTAGTACTAGGACTTATTACATAAAACATTAATATCCTATTTGTGGTATTGTTAACTGTTCCTGCTACTTTTAGTGGAAAAAATTAAGCTTTGTGGCTCTAGGCCTCCTGCAGACAAAGGCACTGTCCTTGCGTAGCAGTTGGCAGAAATAGCTGGATTTGATTTCCTGCTGTTCATCTGGTTCGGGTCTTGTTTTATTACTGAAATATAATTAAGATAAAGGAAGAGGGGGCATCCCTGGGTGGTGCAGCGGTTTGGCGCCTGCCTTTGGCCCAGGGCGCGATCCTGGAGACCCGGGATCAAATCCCACATCGGGCTCCCGGTGCATGGAGCCTGCTTCTCCTCTGCCTGTGTCTCTGCCTCTCTCTCTCTCTCTCTCTGTGACTATCATAAATAAATAAATTAAAAAAAAAGATAAAGGAAGAGGTATTTCTTTGAGCTATTTGCTACTACCTGATTTTCTCTTTTTCAGGAGCTTTATACTGTATTGTCAGTGTCTCTCACTGATAAATCTAGTTCAGGTGTTAAAGGGCTAAGTAGCCTGCACTTCTTCATTCTGGTGTAATCTCTGGGTTTAATCCAGCTGCTACTTAAAACCTATCAGGGCCCTTTAATTTGGTGGTAGAGATGCAGCTAGCTGGGTCTAGCAGCTATGGCAAAAGTAACCTGGGAAAGAGACTTGATGCTCAGAACCACTTGAGTTGCCAGTGTTGATGCCTCCTCATTAAATAATCCCCTCATCCTTACCCCAAAATCTTAACAGTAAAGTACATATGCAAGGAGGGGATATCTTCGATGTGTTACATTATACAGAACTATTTTACTTTAAAAACTATTAAAGATTCAAAGCAATTTTTTTTGACCTGGGGTATAACACGTCTCCTCAAAGGGCAAAAACTCAAGAAATATCTTCGTGGGGCCTGATTAATGTTTAAGCTTGATGCTGACACATTTTCTCTGCTCTTTAAAATTTAACATCGACTCATCATCCTTTTTTTTTTTTAAAGATTTATTTATTCATGAGAGACACAGACTGAGAGAGAGAGGCAGAAACAAAGGCAGAGGGAGTAGCAGGCTCTTCACAGGGAGCCTGATGTGGGACTTGATCCTCCATCCTGGGATCAGGACCTGAGCCAAACAAAGGCAGGCCCCTAACCACTGAGCCACCCAGGAGTCCCATCAACCCATCATTCTAAAATGCCTATTTTCCCTTTAACTTGGTCTTTCCTTAAGGGGAGCAGAATTTGCCATCCCCAAATATATCTCTTTGGCAAAAGAATTATTTTAGGCAGATCATTTTTAACAAACAGCAGATTTAGGAAAAGCTCTGAAAACTGAGAACTTACTTTATGAAAGAGATATTTACATTTACAAGGAAAATCTTTTGTAAGGGTGTCTCCCTCTCCCTATCAGGAAAAAAGAGATTGATCCAATCTCTCTTACCAGGAGAGAAGGCACAGATTTAAATTTGAGCAACAACCTTTTATTTTCTGTGCTTTTCCCGAAAACCTCCCTAACTGGCTTCCCCCATTCCAAGATCTTTTGTTTTTAGGTGGAAATGGAAGTTAAGGTGGTAGCTTTGGCCATCTCATGAAATTACTGTTTTTTCTTTTTTAAAGATTTTATTTATTCATGAGAGACACAGAGAGGCAGAGACACAGGCAGAAGGAGAAGCAGGCTCCATGCAGGAAGCCTGATGCAGGACTCCATCCCAGGACCTTGGGATCATAACCTGATCCAAAGGCAGCCACTCAAACCACTGAGCCACCCCAGTGCCCTGAAATTACTATTTTCATCATTACCTCCCATATATACAGGAGGTACACATTATTAAACTTGTATAGTCTTGTTAATCTGCTTCTTATTACAAGGGATCTCAGCCAAGAACCTAGAAGCACAGGGAGAAAATTATTTTTCCTCCCCTACATCATAAAACAAAAATCTGACTATATCCCATCTGGAACCCGGTGGTCCGCCTCCGGGAAGTGGGGGCTGGGTTGCTCCTTTCTTCTCCCTGGCCACATGCTGGTGCCTGAAATCTGGCAAAGCTTGCAGGAGTACTGGCAGGTGAAATGCGCTCAATGTGGTCGATGGACTACTACTGATGTATGATGCAATATGTACAGAAAAAAACAAACAAAAAAAGCATTTAGCAATATTTAAAGCATGTTGACATTGCTGCAACACCAAAACACAGCAACACAAACATATCGGCTTGTGGTTGAAAATAAATAAAATTGCCATTTGTTTCACCCAGCATAGTGTGTGAAGCACTAATTAAAGGACATGGCACATGCCCAAATTTGGTAGGCACTCACCACATTAATTCTCTTTGTTCCCCCCTACCTTTCAAGTGAAACCTAGAGCATTAAAAAAAAAAAAAAAAAACACAAAGTCTCCCCTCAGCCCTCCTCTGCCAAGCAGCTTCTGTGCAGAAAAACTCATTTGACTTTTATATCCCAACTTCATGAACTCAAGAGAGAATTCATTTCCCAATCAAAAGGAACTTCTGGATTTCTCAAGACTGAACTAAGAGGCACAAAGTAATTAAACGGGCAAATACAGATAAATACAAGATTATTGCCCAGGCCTACATTTATTATAATTTGGTTATGAATTGTCCACAGAGGGGTACCTGGGTGGTTCAGTTGATTAAGCATCTGACTCTGTATTTCGGCTCAAGTTGTGATCTCAGGGTCATGGTGATGAGGGAGCAGAAGCTGAGGACAAAGCACAAGGTGACACCCCATAACCTACCCCCCCCACTCCTGTGACATTCCTCCAGGAAACTTACAACTATCTTAATGTTATTTTTTTCAACTATCTTAATGTTAATGCTTTGCTGGGGTGTGTGTGTGGGAGGGAACAACCTTGGCTTAACAATAACAAGGCCTCCTGTACCCAGAAAGTCTTCTTTAGCAATATCAAAGTCCTTCTGGACACCTCCCTTTTTCCTTACCCCTAACTCTCAAGCATATATAATCAGCCATTCCTCACAACCTCAGTGCAGCAGCTCTTTCTGCCCACAGGTCCTGTCCCATGCTTTAATAAGATCACCCTTTTTACACCAAAGATGTCTGAGAATTCTTTCTTGGCCATGGGCTCCCGACCTCACCTAAATTCCAAAACTAAATCAATAAGGATCAAGCCCTGCATAGGGCTACATGCTCAGGGGATAGTCTGCTTCTCTCTCTCTGCTTTCTCTCCAATAAATAAATTTTTTAAAGATCGCCCACATAACACACACACACAAAAAATGCCCACGTATTTGAAGGTCTTGATTTTTTTTCTTTTTATGCTAAGATTTTTTTATTACTATTTTTAAGGTCTTTTTAAGTAATCTGTACACCCAATGGGGGGCTTTTAACTCAGGGTCCCAAGATAATGAGTCCTGTCTTCTTCCCAATGAGCCAGCCAGCCAGGCACCCCTAAATTGAGATGGTATAAATGTCTGACTCTCCATAGGCCCTAGCCTTAGCATATGTCATTAGCTGTGCTAGGCCTGTTACAGGCACCGTCCCATTGTAAGGGCCAAGGGCAGTCTGCCCTGATTATTTTAATCCGAAGGCAATCAATGTCCTGCGGATTCAGGAGACACTTTTACCCCTCCCTTAACAACAAAGAATAATCGAAATTAGAGGGGCTTGACCACAGATAAATTTTATCTGAGTAATCTAGTTATACATCAGGGCAAACATTTGTTTACCAAATATACCAAATATTTACTCTTTGATCTTCCTGTGAATTGCATTCATTCCCTTTGAAGTCCCAACCCCCAGCCCCTTTCTCATTTTGCCTGTCTTTGGCCATTGCCATGTATTTGTGGATTCTTTGTACATATTACCTATTAAATTTGATTTTCTCCTGCTAATCTTTCTCATGTCAATTTGATTCTTGGTCCAGTTAGAACCTTTGACAGGACATGAAATTCTTGTTCCTTGATACCATCTAGTCTTCACACAACCCAGAGGTGAGAATTACTGTCATCCCCATCACACAGATGGGAAATTGAAGCAGAAAATAATCCGGCGACTCACAAAACTATAAACAGCAGAGCTGGCGCTAAACTGCACTCTGGGCCTCAACCTGGCTCGTGACTTTATTACTGTTTCCATTTAAAGAGAACTTCAGCCAGCTGCACTTTGAGCTGACACTTTTTGCTGACAAGCAGTTTGCCTCTTTACCCATCAGTTTGGCTGCCTTGCCCCTTGCTCCTTTCCCTATTTAAAATAGGGAGGGAAAAGTAAAAGCTCTGTTTCCCCCCTCAAATTTTTGTTTTCCTCATTATAAAAAATAAACCACCAATCAGTGTGTCTCTGTGCGTTTGTTTGTGCACACATATACTCTCTCTGACTTACCACTCAACTTAGAAATGCCCAGAGTGAAGACACCATGCAGACCTGAATCCCCAGGCCAGGGAGCACTGGAGCTGCCAGGGCTCTTCCCTTGCTGTGGCGAGGGGATCACTAGCTACATAGTAGGCAAGGAATTTAATTTTTCTTTCCCTGCAGCCCCAGCAATCAAGGAAGAAGAGGGAATCCTGCCTTCTCCGTAAGGCAGAAAGAAGCGAGGTCTTAAGTTTCCTTCCTTGGCAGGTAGAAGATGCCAGGAGTTTGAAGAGGTTCAGGTCAAATTTCTGCCACAAACTACTGCCATGGATGCTGGCTGGTCCCTGGGCTTACCCGAAGTGGGATAGCAGCACTGGAAAGGGTTGAACCCGTGGCTTCCTGCTTCAGAACCCTTCCAAATCCTGCTTCAGATTTTAGAAATGGGCCTTTCACCAGATAACTCCCTTCCCATGAGTTCCTGAGGCACAACCATTTCTATCAGTGGATCCTGACCCTGGTTGGCCAAAATGGCCACAGCCGGCTATCTATGTCCAGGAAATCTTGGGTTTCATTCTGGTTGTCCCACAGAAAGGAGAACTGGTGTTCCTTTGGAAAGCTTTTCGGGTTGCTTCCTGGTTCTCTAGTAGTACCACCCACCCCCAATCCCAAACCACTTACCTATTTGCCTTACAGAAGGGGTGGAAGGACAGAGATACTCTATGGAAGTCAGGGGGCTCTCTGTCGAGGTGCTGAGGGTCCTTCTCTGCAGGGAGTGGTGAGGGGCCAGGAGGGTCTGTGCTGAGGTTATCTCTGAGGCAGCCTAGTCATCCCTGGTCACTCTTCTGACAGCTTTCTGCCCCTTCCCCTGAGTGCCGTGCTCTCTCCAAGGAAATGTCCTCCACTTGCTGCCTTCTCAGTCTACACGTCCCACTCAGCCTAGGCAGGCTTATCCTTCTACAAATTCCCACTACGGTGAAACTTTGGGAAGGACAATACTTTGTTGAGCAGGATAGTGCTGTAAACCTAATGAAGTCTGCCCCTCAGCTGTTGTGACAACCCACGCCCCCTTACACATTCCCAAATGCCTCATGGGGTGGGAGTGCAAAACTGCTCAGTAGAAGCAGATGACTCCTGAATTTACAGCTCCAGTTGCTATATCCCAGATCCTTAGAACCAAGATAATTTCTCAAAGACACCTCAATGTTGTGTTCCAGAGAAATCTTAAACTCAGACCTGATCTCATCATTTTAATCTATTCTCTTCTGTCTAGTAAATGATCCCATCACCTCTTACTCTCAAACAGACCTGAGGCCCTCATGAATCCATCCTGAATTCTTTCAGTGTACCAATGCTACAACCACAGGCAACATTCTCTAGCCCATCATATTTTCTAGAGCCTTTAGGATACACCCACCCCAATTCCTCCCTAATTCAGAGAGCAAAGCTGATAAAATTCAATGGCAAAGTGATAAAATCAATCTTTAAAAAAATTTTTTTTCATAAAATCAATTTTAAGGTGAGCTTCCTACTCCCTCCAATCTTCAAGGCTTTGCTCTAGAGAGCTGTGATAAAAATAGAGGTCACCTGGAAGAGCAGTAGGAGAGCATGAGTTTAGGAGTTAAGGCAAAGCAGATCCTGGGGTTGCAATTCTAGTCCTGCTACTTATTAGATCCATGACTGAAAGCAGGCCCTCTGCAGCAGAAGCAGATCCTATCCACTTCCCCAGCCTCACCAAACTCCACACTATTTGCAGGGCCAGTAAACAGGACCCGTAATCTTGTACTTCATATATCTTTGCACTTGTTCTTACATTTGCCTGAATGACTCCTACTTATCCTTCAAGAACCAGGTCAAGGAGCATTCATCTCCTCTAGGCCTCCTTCCTAGGTCAAGCACACACACCCCCACCCCCCACCCCCAGGTCTTTACTCAGTGCAGCATCCAAAACCCTCACACTGTCTGATTGTTAACTTTATCTTGTCTGTCTCCCTAGAGCAGCTTGAGGGTAGGGGCTGCATCTTCTTCTTCTTTTTTGGGACCCCAGCCCTCCATCCAGTGCTTGGCATATGGCAGTCACCCTCTCATCTAATAAATGTGGAATGAAGGATGGAGTTGGAGGTCACTCTGTAAGCTGCGTAGAGCTGTATTACTTTGCCTTCCTTACAATACCATCTGGTGTTGGGAGTAATAAGCACTAACAGCATCACTTTAATTTGGGACCTTGAGTGAGGCTCCACAGAGTGGAGAGAGCACTAGAATGGGAGCCTGAACCTGAGTTCTCATCTGGGCTCTGTTAACTAAACAAGTCTGTCACCCTGGGGATGGCACTTCCTTAACTAAGGAAATGGGAGAGTTGGCTCAGGGACGGAGCTCATGGTCAGGGATCCACAAACTTGTAGGGAGTTGATGGAGGGACTTAAAGGAACTCCACAAAAATCTCTGAAATTGCTGCCAAACTCCGTCTATCTGCATTCTGTGGGGAAAGAGACCCTAGATTCTCATATAATCACGAATCACTAATCTGGATAATCTGCTGAGTCTCTCCTACCTAGATCTTCCTGTATCTTCTCTTTGAGGAGGAAGGTGGTGCCAGGGAGCAGTTGAGATGGCTGGCACCCACCCCACACACCCACTGCTATCCCAGGCCCATCTGAGATGGACTTTGTCAAGGGACCCCTGACACCACCACAGGGCTGACCCTGTAGCTCCCTGACTTTGGCCACCTAAGCCAGAGAGCAGATATAAAGGTATGGTGCCAAAGAGACATACACAAAACGTTCTTAAAGATAACAGGAGCCGGATCAAAGATGGCAGGAAAATGAACTAAGCATGGACTAAGGGTGGTGAGGAGAAAAGAAGCTTTGGAGATATGGACACTATCCAGATCCTGAAGTCTGGCACAGGCGCAGGAACACCAGGGGTCCTGGAGACAGAGGCCTGTGCTGGAAGTTCAAGAGGCAGGCACTAGCATTTTCTGAGTAGCCAGTAAGTCCTGGGTACTCTTGTGATCACAATAATCCTGCAAAGGAGGTTTTACCAGGCCAAGGCAAGACCGATTAAATATGAGTTCCACAGCTTTTAAACGTCCCTCTGGCCCTCCTTTCTGCCTTGCACTGTCTTCCCAGAGTTCAGGGCATGTCCTACATCAGGTAGCCTCCTGGTATCTCTTTTGAAAAGCGCAACGAAAGAGGCTAGACTACGAATCTGCAGCTGGCAAAGCAGGGAGAAGGCTTCGATCAGTTTGCAACCCTCCTGGCCTCTGGCCACGTGCCGGCCACGGGGCTGGATTCCAGGAGGCGCAGGCAAGAACCTTCCTCTTAGCACTTTACAACCAGCAGCCCCCTCCCCCCGCCACGGTGACCAGCTCAGATCTGGGCGGCCAGGACCCGGAGGTGCAGGGCCCGTCGCCAGCTGGAGCCGCCGGGGCCGCGGCGGAGCTCCCTCCGAGGCCAGCGGGGCAGGGTCGGGCCAGGCTTCCCTTTCCCCTTCCCGTTTTACCAGGCGCAGGTCTCCGGGTCCGTGCACCACCAGAGTGAGGTTCTCGGCCTTGGCCGCCGCCATGTCGTGCTCTCCCTCCTGGGTCGAGGCTGCAGTCGGCGGGACGTGTGGTGGCTCGAGTGACAGCCCCGCGAGGGTACAGGGTTAGAGCTGGGAGGCCCCGGGTGTCAGAAAAGGCGCACGGCCGGCCGGGGGCGGGGCCTCCCCGTCCTTGACAACCGGGGCGGGGCTAGCGTGGAGGGCGGGGCCTCCCTGCGGCGCCCGGGCGTTTGCCGGAGAGGGTGCGGGTGGGGGCTGGGAGGGGGTTGGGGAGGGGCTGGGAGGTGAGGGGGGCGCTGGGGAGGGGGCTGGGAGGTGGGAAGGAGGCTGGGAGGGGGCTGCAGAGGGGGCTGGGAGGTGAGGGGGGCTCTGGGGAGGGGGTTGGGGAGGGGGCTGGGAGGTAAGGGGGGCGCTGGGGAGGGGCCTGGGAGGTGAGGGGGGCTCTGGGGAGGGGGTTGGGGAGGGGGCTGGGAGGTAAGGGGGGCGCTGGGGAGGGGCCTGGGAGGTGAGGGGGGCTCTGGGGAGGGGGTTGGGGAGGGGGCTGGGAGGTAAGGGGGGCGCTGGGGAGGGGCCTGGGAGGTAATGGGGGCGCTGGGGAGGGGGCTGGGAGGTAAGGGGGCGCTGGGGAGGGGGCTGGGAGGTGAGGGGGGCTCTGGGGAGGGGGTTGGGGAGGGGGCTGGGAGGTAATGGGGGCGCTGGGGAGGGGGCTGGGAGGTAAGGGGGCGCTGGGGAGGGGGTTGGGGAGGGGGCTGGGATGTGGGGGGGCTGGGGAGGGGGCTGGGAGGTAAGGGGGCGCTGGGGAGGAGGTTGGGGAGGGGGCTGGGAGGTGGGGGGGGCTGGGGAGGGGGCTGGGAGGTGACGAGGGGGGCGAGGCTGGGAAGGGGCGAAGCCAGGCTGCTTTTTTGCAGCCTGCTGGTTTTGCCTCAAATCCAAGGGATCGTTGCTGCAATCAGAGTAGCCTGCAGAGGCAACAACCACCAGACCGATGTGCTCCTACTTCAGCTGCAGAAGAGGTTCCGCAAAGTGGAGCAGAGTCTCAGGACCCGCACTGAGATTCTGCTAGGGTAAGCCTAGGTCTCACCCAGACGTGAGGCCTCAGGGTCTGTATTTGCATTACCATTGAAATGCTGAGGTTCCATCCAGGTCGGGCAAGATCTACACTTTGAGGAACAGGCTCTACACTGATGCAACCTCCATGTTGTCCCAGTGTCCCCAGCATCCAGCAAAGCATCTGGTACAAGTAGGAGTGAATGAATGAATTGGTGTACCACCCCACGGGTGGGCTTGGTGCATCAGGCTATGAAATGGAATCTGCAAACCCTTTTCCCCTTAACTGGCTCTCCTTGAATAGAAGCAGAATTTCTGCCTACATTCTTCCTTCAAGCCTCTCTTTCCTCAGAAACAGTGACATTTTACTCCAAGGGGAGAGCTGCCCTCAGAACAGTCCTAAGTCCATAAAGTCCCTTCTCTTCTTTGAGAACAATGCTCTGGATTTCATTCCCTACAGCTCTCCCCAAGCCCAGACTTTCTGCTGGATTGTTTTATCTTCTCCAGGAGGCTCTCCCCAGTGCCCAGCCCTTAAAGATATCTCTCTTTGGTGCTCACTGCATGCTCACTGCATGGTGGGGTGAGCCTGTACTTTCACCTATAATCATCCCTTCCCCAGATGCTCAGGAAGGCTATTGAGGGCAAGGCCTCATTTTTTTTTCTTCTTTTTTTAATCTACTAAATGTCTTTTCTTTTTACTTTTAATTTTTTTAAACAGCTTTATCAAAGTATAATTGACATACAGTAAACAGCCAATATTTAAAGTACACGGTATAATTTTTAAAAGATTTTATTCATTTATTTGGCAGAGAATAAGACTACACAAGCAGCAGGCAGAGGGAGAAGCAGACTCTGCTGAGCAGGGAGCCCAACGTGGGGGGCTTGATCCCAGGACCCTGGGATCATGACCTAAGCCAAAGGCAGATGCTTGACTGAGCCACCCAGGTACCCCTACAATAAGTTTTGATGTATGTGAATATCATGAAGTCATCACCATATTCAAGATAATGAGCATATCTGTCCTCAGAAATTCTCTCCCTCTCCAAAGCAACCATTGCTCTTCTTTCTTCACTACATATTAGTTTGCATTTCCTAGAGTTTTATATAAAAAGTGGGTATTATTTTAGTCTGACTTCTTTCACTTACCCCAGTTGTTTTGAGCTTCATCCAAGTTGTTAAATATATCAGTTGCTCATTCCTTTTTACTGCTGAGTATTATTTCTTGATATGGATGTACCACAATGTTTTCTCCACTTTACATATTTGATGGACACTTGGATTGTTCCTAGTTTTTTACCATTACAAATATGATTGCTATGTAAATTCATGAACAAGTTTTGATGTGGATATACGCTGGGTTATTGTTACTCTATGTTTAGCCATTTGAGGAACTTCTAAACTGTTTTCCAAAGTGACTGCACCACTTTACATTCCCAGCAGCCGTGCAGCCCAAGCTGAGAGGTCCAGTTTTTCCAAATTCTCACCAATAGTTGATATAGTCAGTTCCTAAAAAAGTTTAAGATGTTTTAATATATGTGTAGTGCATCTCATTTTTTTAACTGAAATATGATTAACAGTGTTATATTAGTTTCAGGTTTTCAATATAAAAATTCAACAATACTATACATTTCCCAGTGCTCATCACAATAAGATAATTCTCTTCACCTATTTCACCCATCCCCTACCCACCTCCTCTCTGGCAATCAATCACCTGTTTGTTCTCTATATTTAAATGTGTGTTTGGTGGTTTTTTGTTTTGTTTTGTTTTTGCTGTTGTCTCTTTTTTTTCTTTGTTTTGTTTCTTAAATTCCACATATGAGTAAAATCATGGTATCTGTCTTTCTTTGACTTCTGTGACTTAGTATTATATCTTCTAGCTCCATCCATGTTTTTATGAATGGCAAGATCTTACTTCTTTCTATGGCCTAGTAATATTCCATTATAAGTATATATCACTTTTTTATACATTCATTTATGGATGGACACTTGAGTTGGCTCCATATCATGGCTATTGTAAATAATACTTCAGTAAACATAGGAGTGCATACATCTTTTCAAATTAGGGGTTTTATTTCCTTTGGGTAAATCCCCAGTAGTGGAATTACTAGATCATATGATAATTATATTTTTAATATTTTAAGGAATATCTTTATCATTTACCTCGGTGGCCACAACAGCTTGTATTCCCACCAGCTGTGCATGAAGGTTCTTTTTTCTGTATATCCTCACCAATTTTCTTTTTCTCCAGAACCCTTGCCAAGGCCTTGTATTTAAAAACATAATCTGGTAAAGTGTTTCGGACAGTGTAAGGAGCTCAAAAAAAAAAAAAAAAAAACAAAACAGTTTTTATGATAAACATGGATCAAGTTCTGGAATGCTAATAATGACAAAAATATAAGTATGTGTCCGGCAGCCCGGCGGTTTAGCGCCGCCTGCAGCCCAGGATGTGATCCTGGAGACCCGGGATTGAGTCCCACGTTGGGCTCCCTGCATGGAGCCTGCTTGTTGCCTCTGCCTGTTGTCTCTGCCTTTCTCTCTGTGTGTCTCATGAATAAATAAATAAAATCTGAAAGAAAGAAAGAAAGAAAGAAGAAAGAAAGAAAGAAAGAAAGAAAGAAAGAAAGAAAGAAAGAAAGAAAGAAAGAAAGAAAGAAAGAAAGAAAGAAAGAGAAAAAGAAAAGAAAGAGAAAAAGAAAAGAAAGAAAAGAAAAGAGTATGTGGCAGGGCAGGAGGGTAAGGTGTGACAAAGCCATGGAATGGATTTTTGCAGGGGACTTGTAGCATCTGTCATGCTCATTGCTTTGAGATCTATCCCACAAGGCAAGGCTATACTTGGTGGGTCCCTCCAGTATCTCCTGCACTCAGCTTCTGAGCAGGCTTTGCTTGGAGAAATGGACTAACTCGGAATTACCTGGCTTCATTCATGCACATGAACTTCAAACTCAGTTTTCCCTTTATGCCTTGTGGAGTCCCTTCAGAGTCTTCCAAGCATGGCTTTCCAGTGGGTGAAGCTGACAGAGAAAGCCCTAGGAAAGGCTTAAGAGCAGAAGACCCCTTGAAGTAGACATTTACTGACTTTTAAGTGAACAAAACACCAGAATCAAAGCAGAGGTTTGACACTAAAATATGACACAATGGCCACACTTTGGAGAGGTATTTGTTTTCTTATGAGCAATAACACTCTGAAACTGTCTTGAAGGTTGTTGTCTGAGGGTAAAGAGATTTGGAAAGGCAGGAGACAAATTTAGAGATGTAATCGATAACTGGGATCCTTTATAGAAAAGATAAAAGGGTAAGTTGATAAAGGTTCTTAAGAAAATGACATTTTTGGGGATCCTTGGGTGGCTCAGTGGTTTAGCATCTGCCTTCAGCCCAGGGTATGATCCTGGAGTCCCAGGATCAAGTCCCACATCAGGCTCCCTGTGTGGAGCCTGCTTCTCCCTCTGCCTGTGTCTGCTTCTCTCTCTGTGTGTATCTCTCAGGAATAAATAAAATCTTAAAAAAAAAAAAAAAGAAAATGACATTTTTAAAGTAAAAAGCAGGTTGTTATTACAGTATTTAAACAATTTGGTGTGACATTTCTGCATAATTTTCTCACAGAGACCAGCATTCATGAGGATGAGGAACAGATTTTTCTAGGCATTTCACTGACTAGAGGATAAAATGCTGGCTTTGCCTTTGCTGGTCGCCCGCTTGGCCCAGTTTCTCTGGGTCTCTGCCTGACTTTCCCAGACAGCACAGCACTTTGAGGCACTCTCTCCACTGATTTCAACTACAAGTTGTTGATAAATTTCTGCCCTGAAAACCTATTTGGAATTTAAAAGTTAAACCATGAGATGCATATCCTCCAGGGTCGCACATCTAGAAAAAGGGAGACTTTAGTCCAGGTGGTATCCTATCATAAACCCTGGGTTACTTCAGGTGAAGGTAACACAGTGTACTAACAACAAGCAAAGTCAGTATGCCATAGGGCCTTAACTTTCCAAAGGTCAGTGTAGTTGTAAAATCCTTGTTTCCTGATTTTTCCCCTTGCTCATCAACTGGTCCATTACTCCAACCTGGTTATTTACACCAAAAGAAAGAAAAACAAAAAACACACACAAAAAAAAGAAACCATGAAGTTTCTTGCAGACTTTGGAAATGAGGTTACCAATGAGAGTTAAATTAGTAAATTCCATATGCAACAGATGAGATTAATGGGCTTCACTAAGGAACTATTGACATCCCTGCATTCAAGGAAGGTTAAGAAAAGAACAAGGAGTGCAAGTATTTTAGTCTAGGACTACCTAGGGAAGAAAGGCACTAGGTAGGAGTGCCAGTGCTGCTGGGCACAGGAGAGCGGAAGCAAGGGGACCTGTTAAAGGTTAATTGCTACATGCCAGCTGAGGATGGTGATTTGGATAAAAGTTGGAATTGGAGATGGAGTGAAGCGGGTAGACCTGAGATCTATTTTGGAGCTAGGTAAGGGACTTAGTAAGGGATTGGTTTATAGGAGTGGAGGAGAAGGTAGTTGGAAGGTTGACTCTCAGATTTCTGACATGATTACTGGATGGATGAGTGCTATTACCTGATAGAGGCAGTACTGAGGAGGGACAGATTTGGGGAAAGAGCAGGCGGTAATTTTGGATAGGCCAAGTTTGAGATGCCTGTGAGATATCTAAGAGCAATAACCCAGTGTTATGAGGATCTGAGAAAGTCTTGATTTGAAAAATCTAGACTAAATTTGGAAATCATTGGTATATAGGCTGTATTTAAAGCAGTAAGAGAGAAGGAGATAATGTAGGAAGAGTCAGAAGAAAGGCAGGCAGGGACAAAGCCCCCCCCCCTTTCCTAAGAGGAAAAATGCCCTTAATAAGAAAAAGACCACATCCTGTTATTCTTGGCTTTATACAGTGCCCCCAACTTTAAGTTTTCTACCAGGTGGAAGGGAAGGTACTGAAAGGAAAGAAGGGAATGGACTTGGCCATCCTGACCCAGACTTGGGGGCCAGCTCAACAGCCAGTGAGATATTGATTAATTGATTGATTAAAATATTTTATTTATTTATTCATGAGAGACACAAGAGACATAGGTAGAGGGAGAAGCAGGCTCCCTGCAGGGAGCCCAATGCAGGACTCTTATCTCAGAACCCCAGGATCACTCCCTGAGCCAAAGGCATCTGCCTTTGGCATATGCTCAACCACTGAGTCACCCAGGCATCCTGCCAGTGAGATATTTAGGCAAAGACCTTGATCTAGTGGCCTGCGGTTGGCTGGCACACCTTAGGACAGGGGCAGCCACTGTCCTCTTGGCCCTGAGGCTATGAAACATCACTCTGGAAGGAGTCCACCACCCTTTCCCACATGAACAACAACCTGATAGGTAGATGAGTGCATGGACAAAAACCTGATGGGGTGACTGGTGCATGGAGGGTTATCAGATTAAAACAGCCTGCACCGAAGAGCTCCTAGAAACTCCCGAGTTTAAATGCCAAATTGGCAACTCTCTTGGGTCCCTTCCCTCTTCAGGAGCTTTGTACTATTGTCCAATAAACTTTGCTTTGCTGCCTACCACTCTTCATCTGGTCTACCTCTTCATTCTTCAAAGTGGCAGGACCAAGAACTGCAGGCACTACAGGAAAAGAAATCCTGCAACATATAGAATGAAAAAAGACACACTTCAGGTCTAAGCTTCCAGCATCCAACATTGAGGAACCAGGAAGAGGAAAGAGGAACCAGCAAAGGATTCTGAGAATAAGGGAGAGCATATGGGGAAAGGCAGTGTTTTAAGAAGAAAGAGGTGAACTGTTGAATACTGACAACAGGTCAAGATAGAAACCAAAAAGTGTCTATTAATTTAGCCACTAGGAGGTCAAGGGTGATCCTGGCAAAGAATTTTGGTATGAAGATAGGAACAGGAGCGATACTGGTTTGGAATAATTCATATATTCATTTAGGAAATACATAGTAATCTGTGACATGCCAGATATAAAGTGTTGGAGATACAATGAACAAGACAGAAACAATCCCCATTCAAGGAAGGGAAGCCTTTTTGGTGACGGCTATGAATAAAAAGGAAAGAATACCATGAAAGTGTGTCATAGGAAAACCCAGTCCAGCTTGAAAGTGAGGGAAGATTGCCCCCTAGAAGTGATATATAAGCTATAATAGAAAGGCTTAGATAGTCACAGCAGTGAGGCAAAGAAGAGAGTGTATTCCAGCAACACACATGTGGACTCCTAGAGGAAGAAGATACCATCATTAAAAGTTTGCATTAAAAAAAAAAGAAAGAAAAAGTTTGCATTGTGTTGGAGGACCTGGGCAGCTCAGTCAGTTGAACACCTGACTCTTGGTTTTGGCTCAGGTCATAATCTCCGGGTTGTGCAATCAGCTCTGCATCAGGCTCTATGCACAGCAGGGAGTCTACTTGAGATTCTCTCCCTCCCTGTTTGCCCCTCCTCTTGCTTACATATGTGCTTTCTCTTTTTAAAAAATAGGTAGGGAAAAAAAAGTAGGTGAGGGACACCTGAGTGGCTCAGCGTTTGAGTGTCTGCCTTCAGATCCCGGGGTCCAGGATCGAGTCCCACATTGGGCTCCTTGTGGGGGGCCTGCTTCTCCCTCTGCCTATGTCTCTGCCCTTCTCTTTCTCTGTCTCTCATGAATAAATAAATAAAATCTTTTTAAAAAATAAGTAAAATAAATCTTAAAAATAAAAGTTAGCAGTGTGGAAGGGCCATGGTGAGCAAGGAGATCTAATCCATAGGTCTTCCAGTGTTTCTCATTACTGAAATGCAGGAATACAAGAAGAAATGTGGCAAGAATACCTAAAGATCTTAGGGGAAAAGTGAGAAAAATCACATTTTTCAAGGTCAGGAGTTCCCTCTGAAGAACAAAGTCCATTTTTGCAGCAAGGACAGGGAACAGAGCTGAGAGCATAGAACCTTCTGGAATTGGTTTGATTCTGAGAATCAGAGAAGATAGGATTGAATAGGGAATCCCATTAACAAATCTTACTTGTAGGAGGCAATGGGGAGGAACTGGCAGACAATGTTATAAACAAGCCTATCTGGCTAGAAGTGGGAGCTAGAAAAGTTTGTTGTTGTTTTTGAGAGAGAGAGAAAGGGCAGGAGGAGGGGCATAGGGAGAGGGAGAGAATCTGCCCCAGGGCAGAGTCCGACAGGGCCTGGATCTCACAACCCTGAGATGACCTGAGCTGAAATCAAAGAGTTGGACGTTTAACTGACTGAGCCACCCAGGCACCCCCAAAAGAGCTCTTTTAGACAAACTGAGTTAGAGAGGAAATTCCTGTTAGCTAAAACTCTGCCTTGTCTTCTCTTCATGTCATGTCTGCAATAACTGGTCCAGCAGTAATTCATGTCATTCAGTAATTATCAGTGAAGCTCCAGAATAGGAACCGTACAAACATGACAAAGGAAACAAATAGTAAAAAAAAGAAATAAAGAATATTCACCAGAAAAATATTGCTGAGGAGCAAATGAAAGTTGTGATAGAAAAGTTTGCCATAAAACTGAAGAGGGTATTCAATATGGAGGCACTCCACATTGGAAGTAAGGTGGAGGAGGGGTACAAAAGTAGGGGTGGGGATAGGGCAACACAGGTGTGAAGCCTGTATGGAATGAAAAGAGCATCTTCACAGGGAAGTGGTAATAACATGGGGTGTCAAGGCCCTAAAAGGATGAGGAAGAGCCCACATGGGGGCAGCACAGTTCAGTGTGAGGTGAGAGAGACTGGATATGAAGAGGATGACCAGAGGGAAAAGTTGGGTATAGGAGCCTGAATGGGTTGGAGGCAGCATTCGTTCAGATAAAGAAGGAGCCACAAATATAAGAGATTGGTACATACAGGAGGATTGAAAAAATAAATAATAAATTAAGGATAATGGGAGCAGGACTTCTCACTATTGGAGAAGAGGTATACATATGGAAAGAGAAAAACAGAATGAACTTTGTATGATGTTAGATAAAATTGAAGAGGTCAGTGTCAACTCATGATTTGCAATATAGACAGGAATAAATATAGTTATAATCATATGTGTATATACACACACAACACTCCATAGTTCTGTCTATAGAAAGAGCTTGGGAACAATGACACCTGACAGCAAAATGTATATATCTAGTACTCAAATCTTGGTTTCCATTCTCCACTAAAAGGCACCAGGGCTTCTTAATGAAATGACTTAATCTAGGGCTGGAACAAGAAAAGTACAAGATGAACCTGGAACATCTTGTGCCAGAGAGTAAGGGAGTATTCCATGAATGATGGATGATGGGACACATCAAAGGACACAGAAGCCAGCTTGAAGAAGTTCTACTGGCCAAATCACAGGCAACATGAGTATAAAAATAAATTATAATAATAAAGATCATAACCCATTGAATAAAATAGAAATCATAAGTCCATAATGATAAAAGTCAATAAATTGAAAGTTTGACAAAGAATGTGTAGTTACATAACCCAAAGCACCTCCCCACAAAATACTTAGTAATTACCTACAGGAAAAGAGTAACCTTATAGTGGAAAGCCTGGTATATACCACCTTAATCAAGTGATCAGGGTTACTATCATCAGCAATAGGATATACTGAAATTATATACCACTTGATAGGATGCAGTGAGAAGAAAACAATTGGGATATTCATGCCAAAAAAATGCATAAGCTGAATGAGAAAACATTAGATAAGCTCTAATTGAGGGACATCCGGCAATAATTTTTCTGTAACCTTTAAATGTGTCAGTGCCTTGGGAGTTAAAGAAAGCCTGAAGAAATGTATCGGATTGAAGGAAATTTAAAAGACAAGGCAAATAAATGCAGCATGTGATTCTGAATTGGATCCACTTGTGTAAAGGACATTCCTGGGGCAATTGCTTAAACTTGAATAGGGTTGGAGGATTATCTGATAGTAATACTATATATCAATGTTAATTTCCTGGGTTTGCTGAGGCCTAATGTTGACAACTGGGTTAGGAAATAAAGTCCTTTGTATTTTACTTGTAACTTTTCTATAAATAAAATTTACAGGGCAGCCCAAGTGGCTCAGCAGTTTAGCGCCTGCCTTTGGCCCAGGGCGTGATCCTGGAGTCCTGGGATCAAGTCCCATGTCAGGCTCCCTGCATGGAGCCTGCTTCTCCCTCTGCCTGTGTCTCTGCCTCTCTCTCTCTCTCTCTCTCTCAAGAATAAATTTTAAAAATCTTTAAAAAAATAAGTTTACAAAATTAATATGCTTGAAAAAATTCAATAATGTATTTGCCTTTGTGAGAAAATAGCATAAAGTAGAGATGAAAAAGAGGAGCAAGAGTGAAAATTAGAAAGAAATGAAATGTGAGCGAGAAGACCTCAGGAAGGAAAGTGGGAAAAAAAACAAAATCATCCAAAAAAAATAAAAAGAAAGAGAAAGAAAGCAAAACTGGAAGTATCACAAAGGAATAAGCACTGCTAAAAACAGTGAAAGACATAGAGGACAGAATTGAGGAAAATGAACAAAATGAAATAGAAATGAACAAGTTAGATGATTAGAGAGAAAATGATAGATATGGAAGATAAGTAAAAGAGATCCAATATTTGCATAATGGATATCCTGATAAAGATACCCAAAATAATAGAATAGAAAACAATTTCAATATATAATTTGAGAGAATTTTCCAAAAACAAAAGAATATTTGAATCTACAAACTGAAAGTTCACACCACATCCAAGAAATGTTATTGTGGAAACTGAGAAAAGCTTGATTTTCGAGATAAATAAAGAATCCTTTGGGCAGCTAGGCAAATAATCTAGTCACTTATATGGGTGAAGAAAAATTAGACTTAGTTTAGACTTCTCCATGGCAACTTTCATTGCTAGAAGCAATACCTAAGAAGTCCTCAAGAAAGTGTTGCCCATACATTTTGTACCCAGCCAAATATACAAAAAAGGCATAGTGAAACATATTTGAACATAAAAGAACTAAATATTGTTTCCATGAGCCTCCTTTGAATAACTACTAGAAGATGAAGTTAAATCAATCATGTGATGAACAAGAAAACTATGACTAAAAGAGAAGGGCTATTGAGGGAAGGAGAAGGAGAAGAAAATAGATTTATTTCATTATTTGTATTAGGGGATTGATAAGTAATGCTTAAGCAAAGAGAATTAGGTGTATGAATTATACACTAAAACAAAAATATAAGCCAAGTTTTCAGAAAAAATAAAAAATAAATACATGTCATATTTTGAGACTTTTTAAAGAATCTGTAAAGAAATAAAAGATATCATATAAAATAATATGAGAACTAAGACCAGATATATATCAATTTGATAAATATAAGTGGGCCAAACTAATTTATTAATGTAAGAGAAATTCAGATTGAATCATAAAGCAAAATCCAACTCTGTTCTGTATACACAGGACCCAAAACAAAATAATTCAGAAATCTTCACAATTGCAAACAAGAAGAGGGTTGTGATTGAAATTAGGCAGAATTAATACCAGGACAAACCAGTGTTTAAGGTGACAAAGTAGTCATTTATAGTGATAAAGAATGCATTTCACAATTAATTTACAAAGTTAGGAGTATCTATGTACCAAACTACAGAGCATCAATATGAATATTAATTAATATTAATAAATAAAACCACAAGACACACAAAGAAAAATAGAAACATAGTAGTAGGAGCTTTAAAGACATAGAAGGCCTAAATTGCATTCTAAAAAGAGAATACGCATTCTTTTAAGTATCCATGGATAATTCACAGAAACTTACCATATTGTAGGCCAAAAAGAAAATCTTGGTAAAGTACAAATGGTACAAATATACAGATAACATTTTCACAATGTAAAACAATAAAGAAAACAGACAAGATTTCTAACTGGTTTTATGACACAGGCATAACCCTAATGCCAAAACCAGACAAGGACATTACAAGAAAGAAATACACACACACACCCCAAATCAATCTGTCTCATTATAGATGCAAAAATCCTAAACAACATATTGTCAAATCTAATTGCAGTAATATGTTAAAAGCATGTGTGGTTTTTAAGAATGATTAGATATGGGGGATCCCTGGGTGGCGCAGCGGTTTGGCACCTGCCTTTGGCTCAGGGCGCGATCCTGGAGACCCGGGATCGAGTCCCATATCGGGCTCCCGGTGCATGGAGCCTGCTTGTCCCTCTGCCTGTGTCTCTGCCTCTCTCTCTCTCTCTCTCTGTGACTATCATAAATAAATAAATTAAAAAAAAAATTAAAAAAAAAAAAAAAAAAGAATGATTAGATATGAAGTCAAATTTGAACCACTATTGTGCATAGTATAAGTTGTCATCAGCAGGGAATAGAATAATAAATTACAGGTTGAAATACCAGTTTGGAAGCTTGATCTTTCATAGTCACTTCAGTGTTATGGGAGATGAGGCTGAACTTTGAAATCAGACTGATCTGAGATGAAGTCATTAATCTACAATTTATCAAGGTGTGTGATTTCAGACATGTTTGGGCAATTCTTAAGGTCAGTTTTTTAAGCTTTAAAATGAAAATAATACTAGTTACTCTATAATGTTAATTTATGGAATTAATGAGACCATATTTATATGGACAATATGTTGGACTGACACCCCAAAGTATCTTCTAACTTAGAATAAAATCAGGAAGACCCAAAGGAAAGGAATGAGATCAGACTAGCAGAAATGATATAGTCAAAGGGATTATTTGTAAATGTGTAACAGATGAATCGCAGAGACACCCAGATCAGATTAAAGTGTTGTGAGTATATTGTCATCTCAGGAAAATGTGGACTGGATGGAACTAGATTAGGTTAGGTTTAAACCTAATCAATTACATAATAATGTGGGAAGAAAAAGTGTGCTTACAGAAGGGGTTTTTGGTCTTTAAAACCATCCTGAAGAGACAGTTCTCCGTCTGACCTAAGGATATGAAGAGCCAATCCTCACTGTGGAGATTTCCCAATAACAGCTATAGAGGCATCAGGCCACAGAAGCAGGGGGGTATTGGCCATTGCAAACATCCAGCACATCCCCTGCCCCATCCCCTGGTTTCATGCTTACTTTGCAATCTTCCTAGTGACTTTTTGATTTCCATGCAGATTTGCTTATAGGAAAGGGAACTGAACCGAACCAATAGCATATTCATTCAGTCCCCTTAGTGCTATTTGGGTAGAAATCTAAAATCTCTAAGATGTAGGCCACTGTTTAATTCTCCTGTGTAATGCCTTGGAGATGCTAGTAAGGATACTTTGTTATTTATTGTAGTTCCCATCTTTTCTCCCATCCCGGTCTATTCAGGTCATGTGTCAATAAGGAGGGTAAATGGAGGCTTTGGTGATTCAGGTTTTTGGGGTGGCTGCTACAGAATTCATCAAAGACAATGCTGTGATGATGATTTCTTAGCTGTACTAAATATTGGCTGGCGCTTACTCTTTCTGAAGAAAAACAGGTCTATTAGGAGGTGACTCAATTTTTATATGGCCACTTCTGGTTTTTTTCTGTCATGTTTTAGAGACAGGCTTAATCAAACTGCCTCCCCTTCCTCTTGCCTAATTCTAAACCCTTTTGTTTTCTTTCATCATGTTTCATTATCTCTCAGAAATACATACCTTCATCACAAGCTTTTTTTAAATAAAGATTTTATATATTTATTTGGGGGAAGTTCAGAGGGGGAGGAAGAGGGACAAGCAGACTTTGTGCTAAGCTTGGTACCTGAAGGTCAGAAGTGGGGGTGCTGGGACTTAGTCTTACGACCCTGAGAGTCAGGTGCTCAGCCATCCTGAGAGTCAGACACTCAATAGACTGAGCCACCCAGGTCCCCCACCTCCGTCACATACTTCTATCGCTCTTCCTTCACATTGTGCTTTTTTCCACCATCATCCAAATGCTTATCACTTTGACCTTGTAGATACCTCTTTCTTCATAGTTTATTTGCTGATTTGACTTTCTCCTGTTGAATGATGTCCATCTCCTACCCATCCCATAATATGCTGAATTTAACCACAGTCTCATCGTGCAAGGATGATTAGAACATTCTGCATTAACAAAACACTATTCTTTATGGAACAAAATGAGATGTTTTCCCAAAGAGTAGTTATAATCTTTACATATCCCAGACCAATAGGCTGGCTGACGTTCTCACTATGTCAGCCTCTAAGGGTTGGCAAAATACGGATGTGGATTTTGTTCTGTTTGATCAGTATTGTTTGCACTTAATTGACTTTATAGTCTCCAGCTTTGACAGTTAAATCAACAACATTGATTTCATTTCAGTATGTAGAGAACACCAAGCCACAAGGGAAAGTGCACAGCAGACTCCCTGTCCTGAAACACAGGCCAGTCAGTGGGGAGGGACCTCTCCTCCCCAAGAAAACATGCATCCATTCAAATGGCTGAAATAGAAAAGTAGGATGGCGCCCCAGCGTTACTGTAAGAGGAGAGTAATAGGTGTGCTCCCCAAAGCCACACTGGGATTGTGGCTAAGAGCAGCAGCTCTGGGTTGAGTCTTTTGAGTTAGAATTCCACCTGCCATCTGATTTTAGGCAACTACCAAAGCTTTCAAACCTCTTTTCTGTAAGGTAGGGATACAGTCTCTACCTCATAGGATTGTACTGAGGATTAAATGAGGTGATACATATGATGTACTTAGTATAGTCATAATAATAGCTAACATTTCTTAAGCATTTTCTTTATGCCAATGTGGCAGGCTGAATAATGGTCCCCAAAGATAACCAAGTGCTAATCCCTGGAACCTTATGTGGCAAAAGGGACTTTGCAGGTGTAATTAAATTAAGAGTTTTGAGATGGAGAAATTATTCTAGATGAAGTTGGTGGATTCTAAATGTAACCAAAAGTGTCCTTTTATAAGAGCGGGTCAAAGGAATACTTTACTATAGAAGAAGGCAATGTGATGCCTAAAGCAAGGGCCTACACTGCTGGCTTTCAAATAGAAGGCACCACCAAAGAACGCAACTCTACATCCTGGAAAAGACAAGGAAACAAGTTTTTCACTATACCATAGAAGGGTAGTGGCCTTGCAGATATCTTGATTTTAGCCTACTGAAACAGATTTCAGACTTCTGACCTCCAGAAGGATAATAAATTGGTGGTGTTTTTTCAAGCTTTGTGGAGATATAATTGACATATAACATTGTGTAGGTTTAAGGTGTACAATGTGATGATTTGATACACAATATATATTGGGAGATGTTTACTGCAGTAGAGTTAGTTACCTCCTTCAGCTCACATGACTACCATTTTGTCCTTGTTATGGAGAGAATATTAAAGCTCTATTCTCATAGCAACTTTCAATACAGTATTGTTAACTGTAGTCACCATGCTGTACGTTAGATCCCCTGAACTTACTCATTTTATAACTGAAAGTTTTACCCTTTGGCCTTCTATGCCCCCTTAACTCCCACTCTTTAGCCTCTGGCAACCACCATTCTCTGTTTCTGTTAGTCCAGTTTTTTAGATTCCACATATGAGTGATGTCAGACGGTTTTTGTCTTTCTGTGCCTCACTTATTTCACTCAGCATAATCTTCCTAAGGTTCATTTGTGTTATCACGAATGGCAGAATTTTATTCTTTCTCATGATTGAATAACATATATTCCTTCTATTTTCCAATTTGTCAAGTGTTTTTATCATGAAAAGATGTTGAATCTGGTCAAATTCTTTTTCTGCGTCTATTGAGACAGTCATATGATTATTGTCTTTCATTCTATTGAGGCGGTGTATCATATTTATTGATTTGCATGTGTTGAACCATTCTTGCATTCAGGCATAAATCTCACTTAATCATGGTATGTGATCCTTTTAATGTGCTATTGAATTTGGTTTGCTAGTATTTTGTTGAGAAATTTTGTGTCTATATTCATCAGGGATCTTGGCCTATAGTTTTCATTTCATGAAGTATTCTCTTTTTTTTTAGGATTTTTTTCTTAACCTTTTAAAAAAATTAATTCCAGTGTAGTTAACATACAGTGTTACCTTAGTCTCAGGTGTACAATACAATGATTCAGCAACTCCATATATTAGTGTGCATAAAGATACGTGTGTTCTCATTTCATGTTCTTATTTCTTACTTAGCTTTAGAATCAGGGTAATGCAGGCCTCATGAAATGGGTTTGGGAGTGTTTTCTCTCCAAATTTTTGGAAGAGTTTGAGAAAAATTGGCATCAATTCTTTAAATGTTGGGTAGAATTCACCAGTGAAACCATCCTGTCCAGAGGGCTTTCCTTTGTTGGGAGGTTTTTGATTACTGATTCAATCTTCTTACCTGCTATTGGTCTACTCAGATTTCTTTATGATTCAGGCTTGGTAGGTTGTATGTTTCTAAGAATTTGTCTATTTCTTCTATGTTGTCCAATTTGTTGGTGTGTAACTACTCATAGAAATCTTTTATGATCCTTTGGATTTCTGTGACATCAGTTGTAATGTCTCCATTTTCACTTACAATTTTATTTATTTGAGTCTTCTCTCTTTTTCTTGGTAAATCGAGCCAAAGATTTGTCAATTTTGTTTATCTTTTCAAAAAACCAACTCTTGCTGTTGTTGTTGATCTTTTCTACTGTTTTTCCATTCTCTATTTCATTTATTTCTGCTCTAATTTTTGTTATCTCCTTCCTTCTGATGACTTTGGGCTTAGTTTATTCTTATTCTAGTTCCTTGACATGTGAAGTTAGGCTATTTACTTGAGATCTTTTTTTATTTTTTCTTAATGTAGGCATGTATGGCTATAAACTTCCTCTTAGCTGCTTTTGCTGTATCTTGTAAGTTTGGTATGTTAGTAAGTATAGCTACCTCTGCTGTCTTTTCATTTCTACTTGTGTGAAATACCCCTTTCCACCCTTCACTTTGAGTCTATGTGTGTTCCTGAAGCTGAAGTGAATCTCTTGTTGGCAGCATACACTTGAGTCTTGTTTTTTATTTTTTTTTATTTTTTTTTTTGAGTCTTGTTTTTTAATCCACACAGCCACTCTGTGCCTTTTGATTGGAACATTTAATCCATTTGCATTTAAAGTAATTGTTGATAAATAAGGACTTACTATTGCCATCCTGTTCATTATTTTCTGGATGTTTTGTAGTTCCTTTGTTCCTTCTTTTCTCTCTTGCTGTTTTCCTTTGTGAACTGATAATTTTCCATAGTGGTCTACTTCTTTTGTTTCCTTCTTTTTGTCTTGTACGTATCTCCTATAGGTTTTTGTTTTGTGGTTACCGGAAGGCTCACTTGAAATGTCTTATAGATACTATAGTCTGTTTATTTCAAACTGATAACATTTCAACTGTATACCAAAAAATCTACCTTTTATTCTACCCCCTACTGCATTTTGTTTCATACTTTACATCTTTTTATATTGTGTATCCATTTGTAAGTTATTGTAATTATAGCTATTTTTAATACTTTTGTTCCTCAAGCTTTATATTAAAATTAAGTGGCACACATACCACTATATTACAGTATTAGAGTATTCTCAATTTGACTATATACTTGCCTTTACCAGTATGTTGTTTATTTTCACATGTTTTTACATTACTAGTTAGCACTTTTTTGTTTCGGCTTGAAGGACTCTTTCAGCATTTCTTATAAGGCAAGTCTAATGGTGGCACCAGGTCTAGGGGTCATGGTGATTTGTCAGCTCAGGCCATTGGGGTCTCCTCCATCAACAACTACATGGTCCTTATCAAGTGCCAATTGCTCACCCCCGCACTTCCTTTCCTTTTGAGGCAAACTCTTTCTAACTTGGGAGTTCCCTCCTGGTGCTAAGCAATGCTGGCTGTGGGGGGATGGGTTGATGCAGCAAAATGAAGCTATTCTTCCTTCCCTTTTTGTGTGATTGTTCTAAAGTTTTTAGTTTAGCTGCATTGGTAGAATTTATAAAGTGGACTCCAGGGCTGTTTTTATTTGTGAATAACTGTCTAATTGTTGATATTTATGGAGAACTGGAGGGGTCTCCTACCCCACCGTCTTGGTAATGTCCCTCCCAAATGTGTGTTGTTTTAAACTACCGAGTTTGAGTTAATTTATATAGTAAATGAATAAGCTAGTCGTTATTCCAAATGCTCCCCATATATTACTTCATCCAACTCTCACTTTTCTCATCTCTTCATTAATCATGGAGAGGTGTGTTAGTAAGTTGGCCGCACTACACACACCCTATGCCCTGACCTATTTTATGTTGGGACAGAGATGACCCTGAAGAGCTCAAGCCTAGTGGTTTCCCTCAAACCACTCCCACACTCCCACACTCAAACCTTGTTTAAAAAGGAACGGAGGGGCCAGCAGAGGGAGCTCTAACACTCTACTACTCCTTGTGAATTGCAGACCTTATGGGAAGAGACAGATCTTGCCGGTGGGTATTTCTTTACATCCCAGAAGGAGGGAGGAAGTTTTTCCTCCTTGCCTGGCAACATCCTAGCCAGTGAGACTGTCACAGCTTCTACCAACGAAAAGCCACTTTGAACTCCAGTGTACTCCAATGGACTTTTTGCTTATAATGGTCCTTCCGGGGATCCCTGAGGGCTCAGCGGTTTAGCGCCTGCCTTCGGCCCGGGGCGTGATCCTGGAGTCCTGGGATTGAGTCCCGCGTCGGGCTCCCTGCGTGGAGCCTGCTTCTCCCTCTGCCTATGTCTCTGCCTCTGTGTGTGTGTGTGTGTGTGTCTCATGAATAAATAAATAAAATCTTGAATATATATATGTGTATATGTATATATGTGTATATATATGTGTGTATATAATGGCCCTTCCAAATTCCTCCTTTCCTCTTTAAAAACATGCTCTTTGTTGTCTGGACTTGCCTATGGTTTTGCTATAGTTCGTTGGTCCTGAATTGCAATTTTCTGCTATTCCCGACTAAACCCGTTTTTTTGCTGATAAAATAACTGGAGTTTTAGTCTTTTTTTTTTTTTTTTAATGACAGTCAGAGAGAGAGAGAGAGAGAGAGGCAGAGACATAGGGAGAAGCAGGCTCTATGCACCGGGAGCCCGACGTGGGATTCGATCCTGGGTCTCCAGGATCATGCCCTGAGCCAAAGGCAGGCGCCAAACCGCTGCACCACCCAGGGATCCCCTGGAGTTTTAGTCTTAAGGCTAATGTAGTTCTTGAGTAGGGCTAAGTTACTGAGGAAACAGAAACTATGGTTATGCAAAAGCAGTGAGGTCAAGAACAACAATCTATATAGAATGGATGCTGAGAAAGACAGAAGTGGGAATTACCCCAATAAGCAAAGTCTCAGTAGCTGAGTCACATAAATGGCAAAGAAGACCTATTAGCTTCTGCCACTGAGATTCCTAGTGCCATCCTGGATCAGAAGAGTTCCAATCTTGGATTTCCTTGTTGCATATGCCATTTTAAAATGAATTCTTATTACTTGAGTTTGTCTATTGATTATTATTTCTTGCAAAAGAGTTTAATTAAAACAAAAGGAATCCAAGTGGTAGTTCTGTCTCATTTTTTAAATGGATCTTGAAACAGTGAGGCATAAGAGAGGCAGAAGAATATAACTGGCAAACACTGGGAATAACTGGGAATATCAGGAGTCAGGGCTTGGATGTGAGAGAACATTAAAGATATTGGTGACTGGGAAGAGTCTTAGAGCAAGGGACACCTGGGTGGCTCAGTCAATGAAACATCTGACTCTTGATTTTGGCTCAGGTCATGATCTCAGGGTCCTGGGATTGAGCCCCACATAGTGTTCAACAGGGAGTCTGCTTGAGGATTCTTTCTCTCCCCCTTTCCCTTTGCCCTGCCCCCCCTCACATGCTCACTCTCTCTCTCTGTCTCTCTCTTTCTCAAATAAATACATAAATACATAAAGATTTTATTTATTGATTCATGAGAGACACAGATAGAGGCAGAAACATAGGCAGAGGGAGAAGCAGGCTCCATGCGGGCCCAGTGTGGGACTCGATCCCTGGACTCCCAGATCATGCCCTGAGCCAAAGGCAGACGCTCAACTGCTGAGCCACACAGGCGTCCCTAAATCTTTTTTTTTTTTTTTTTTAAAGAATCTCAGAGCCATAGTCAGAGGGTTGTGATCTCTCACAAAGGGTAAAGGCAGTAGGGTAGAGTAGGGTAGTTGGGAACCTTGATGCCCAAGATGGACAGCTTTACTGTTATTAGAAGCTGGAGATTTTCCACTGAGGCTTTGTTATTCTCATAGCATCAGGGTTTTATTTTAGTAATACATATAATTTTTAACATCTTAAAGAGCAATCAACAATTTGTTCTAAATCCTCTCAGGCAAGAAGTAGACTAACTTGATTAATGATCAAAAACCTAGTTGTTATTATGGGAGACTACTGGATATGTCACTTATCTTTGTTATTCAAGAGCGTTTCTGTCTTCAAGAAAGCTACTTGTAAGAAACACAGAAAACAAACCAGCTCCCTGTCACATATGTCCCTGTGGCCTGAGTCATAAGGAAATGCAGACAGGATAGTACCAGGCTTCCTATCCATGGGGTAACTCTGCCCCAGCCCAGACTCAAGTGATGACTGAAGCCCCTGGGAGTTTGGATACAGGTCAGGACTGGTAAATTCCACTGGGCCTGGGTCCTTATTCAGTATCAGAATCTGTTTCTGTGAGGTGTTTTCCAAATTTTCTGGGCTCTCTGAACCTGAGGAATAGCCTAATGGTGGTATCCAATAGAAGTATAATGTAAGCCCTGTATCTTTTTATTTATTTATTTATCTATCTATCTATTTATTTATTTATTTTAAAAGATTTCATTCACTTATTCATGAGAAAGAGAGAGAGAGAGAAGCAGGCTGCATGCAAGGAGCCCGAAGACACCCTGGACCAAAGACAGGCGCCAAACCACTGAGCCACCCAGGGATCCCCACGCTATATCTAATTTAAACTTTGCAGTAGTCATGTGATAAAAGTAGAAATACATGGGTGAAGTTAATTTTATTTTATTTTTTAAAGATTTTATTTATTTATTCACGAGAGATACAGAGAGAGAGAAAGAGGCAGAGACACAGGCAGAGGGAGAAGCAGGCTCCATGCAGGGAGCCCGACATGGGATTCCATCCCATGGATCCCAGGATCCCAGGATCCCACCCTGGTCTGAAGGCGGCGCCAAACCGCTGAGCCACCTGGGCTGCCCCTGAAGTTAATTTTAATAATATATTTTATTTAATCCTGTATATCCAAAACATATTTTTAACATGTAAGCAATCTTTTGTGCTGTCCTCACAATCCAGTGCATTTTTTATACATAGGTACATCTCAATTCAGACTAGCCACATTTCTTTTTAAAGATGTTATTTATTTATTTATTTATTTACTTACTTACTTACTTACTTATTTATTTATTTATTTGAGAGAGAGAGAGAGAGAGAGAGAGCGCACATGAATGGGGTGGGAGGGATGGGCCGAGGGAGAGGAGAGAATCCCTAAGCAGACTCCCCTCTGAACACAAAGCCCAATGCAGCTCTTGATCCCACAACCCTGAGATCATGACCTGAGGTGAAATCAAGAGTCGGATGCTTAGGAATGCCTGGGTGGCTCAGCATTTGAGGGTCTGCTTTCAGCTCAGGGCATGATCCCAGAGTTCCAGGATTGAATCCCACATCAGGCTCTCTGCATGGCTTCTCCCTCTGCATGTGTCTCTGCCTTCTCTCTGTGTCTCTCGTGAATAAATAAATAAAATCTTTAAAAAAAAGAGTAGGATGCTTAACCAACTAAGCTACCCAGGTGCCCCCAGACTAGCCACATTTCAAGTGCTCAGTAGCACCATTTGGCTGGTGGCTGCATATTAGACAGCATAGGTCTAGAAGAACTTGCTTCCCCCTTCCCATCAGAGGCAGGGATTTGAGGGGTCGGTGGGCCAGAAGTTCAGGGGCTTTGTCATACCAATGCTATAAGTCCACTGGAAAAAACAAAGTCGTTCTTCTGAATCATCCTCATCTATTTCAATATGCCTCTTCTTTTCCCTCCTGAAATCAAGGGCTGGTGCTCTCAGATAATTTGATCTATGTTATAGCATTTTATTTCACTTTGCCTTACACTCAGTTGTTATGTTTTGGACTCCCTGACTGGATTACAAAGGCCTTGATGGTAATTGTCATACTCCTAGTCATCTCTTTTTGCAACATGTTTAAGCCTCTAGTCATCAGGGGATCCCTGGGTGGCGCAGCGGTTTGGCGCCTGCCTTTGGCCCAGGGCGCGATCCTGGAGAACCGGGATCGAATCCCACATCGGGCTTCCGGTGCATGGAGCCTGCTTCTCCCTCTGCCTGTGTCTCTGCCTCTCTCTCTCTCTGTGACTATCATAAATAAATAAAAATTAAAAAAAATTAAAAAAAAAGCCTCTAGTCATCAATAAAATGTTTGCTGAATAAATGAATGAATCCTTACAGAACTGATGAAGATGTATTATGGAACCCTTTGTTTTATCTGACACCACTAGGTCCATACAGCCCTTTTCCTCATTTCCTAAAGCCCATCAGGGCACTGTTGATCCCACCCTAGAAACTGGGGGAAATATTTACCTTTGTCCTCTGGGGTCTCCCGCTCTGGACTCAGTTCAACAGTTAGTTCCTGAACAACTCCCATGCCCCAGGCATCGTGCTGGGTGCTATGGGAACTACACAGATGAGTAAGAAATATCCTTGCCCTCAAGTCCCTAACTATCCAGTTGGGGGCCTTTAATAGGTATACACAAATAATTATAACTTTAGGTTGAGTAACCTCAGTGCTATAAGTGGAATAAAGAGTCCTGAAGGGAGGGGACTGGACTCACAAAAGAGGTTTCATTCAGACTTGTCCTTGAGACGATGCTTGAGGTTAGGGCAGGATTTGAACAAGTGGGAAGGGAAGGAGGGAAACAAACAGCTTTTAAAAATCTGACAAATGAGGAAGAAACACAATACAGAGGAGGTGTGGTAAAGAGACTAATTAGGACAAGGAAATGAAATCCAAAGATAAGAGCAGGGTGGAAGAAATCACAACAGGGTGGCAGAGGAGCAAATCCCATGAGAGGGGTGAGCACTCCACAGGCACCTTTGTTTAAGAAGGCAATGCTAGGGGATCCCTGGGTGGCGCAGCGGTTTAGCGCCTGCCTTTGGCCCAGGGCGCGATCCTGGAGACCCTGGATCGAATCCCACATCGGGCTCCCGGTGTATGGAGCCTGCTTCTCCCTCTGCCTATGTTTCTGCCTCTCTCTCTCTCTCTCTCTGTGTGACTATCATAAATTAAAAAAAAAAAAAAAAAGAAGGCAATGCCAGGAACAAGAGCTTGCCAAGTGAAGCTGGGAATTCCAAAAGGAAGTGAGATAGGTCTGGGTCACACACTCAGGGTGGCAGAGGCAGGGTCTGGAGGAATGAAGAACTCTCTGATCAAGGAAAGTAGAATCTCCTAAAGAATGTTATACAACCAGATTTGAGCAGAGCCCCAGAGTGACAGGGAAAGGATGAAATGAGATCAGAGAAGCTGGAAAGAAGAAGATGTGGAGACGAGAGCAATGCTCTATCTAGCCAGTACTGCATGCCCTGGAGATCACAGGAACAGTCAGATCAGGAAATCAAGACACCAGCCTGGGAAGTTAGCCCCCAGTGGGAGGATAGAAGGAAAATGGAAACAGCAATTGACTAGGTGTAGTATAAATTACAAGTCATGATAGCCTTTCCCAATCCCTGAAGTCGGGATTCATGCCTAGAGGAGTGTAGGTAGTTATGTACACTACAAAAGTTGCACCAACAGTAGTGGGAAGAATTCCAAGACTGGGATTGAAGCAGGTGTACAAAAGAAAAGCAAAGAGAATCTAATATAAGGAGAAGACTGGGGATGCCTGGGTGGCTCAGCAGTTGAGCACCTGCCTTTGGCTCAGGGCATGATCCCAGAGTCCCTGGATCGAGTCCCACATCTGGCTTCCTGCTTGGAACCTGCTTCTCCCTCTGCCTGGGTCTCTGCCTGTCCCTCTCTGTATCTCTCAAGAATAAATAAACAAAATCTTTAAAAAAAAAAAAGAAGACTGATTTACTTTCAGTTTTATTTTTAAATTTCAGATAACTCTATTGCCTCTAAGCACTTTTATTTCAGAGAAAAAGGCAGACCAGACCATGCTCTGCCTTTCAGGGTGCCTGAAAAACACACGTTTTTGTACTCAGTGACGCACACCCAAAGCTGTAATGGAGACTAATAATGGCTAGTGTACATTGAGCATGCAGCAACTGCTAGGCCATCTGCAAAGCACTTTTACAGGCATTATCTCATTAAATTTTCGATATTACCTATGACGGGCACCTGGGTGGTGCAGTCAGTTGGGCATCAGACTCTTGGTTTTAGCTCAGGTCGTCAGGTCGTGATCTAGGCAGGGAGGGGTGCAGGATCCTGAGATCAAGCCCTGTGTCGGGCTTAGCACAGAGTCCACCTGGAACTCTCTCCTCTCTTCTGCCCCTCCCCCACTCATTTCTCAAATAAATCTTTTTTTTAAAGTCAATATTACCTATAACATTATGTTACTATCTTAATTTCTCAGATAGAGAAACAGGTTACATGACTTGTTAAAATCACAATGCTAGTAACTTGTGGGAGGAAGCTTTTTATAAATTCATTGTTTTTTATAGTTATTGGGTTATCCAGATGTCCCTTTTTTGTATCAGTTTTAGTAAGATATATTTCCTAGGAAGTTAGTTCATTTAAACCTTCAAAATTAATGGCATGAATCTGGTCAAAACCTTAATTTTTAATAATTTAGGATCTTTGATGTATTCCTGTTTTCATTTCTGATATTCATTTTAAGCACTTGTTTCTCTTTTCCATGACCAGTCTTGTCAGAGATGTATCCATTATAATAGTCTTTTCAAAGAAACATTTCTTGATTTGTTGTTCCTATTATAAATTTGTTTCCTATTTCATGAATTTCTCCTCTTATCTACATTATTTCCACTATTGGGTTTTTTTTTTTTTTTGTCAATTTCCCCCCTAGTTTCTTGAAATGGATGCTTAGCTCATTGATCTTTAGTCTTTATTCTTATCTCAAGTGTCTACTTAAGACTTTTATCATTTCCTAAAGCATGGCTTTGGCAGCATCCCACAACTTTTGTATTTTATTATCATTCTGTTTAAAATATTTTATAGGGATCCCTGGGTGGCGCAGCGGTGCCTTTGGCCCAGGGCGCTATCCTGGAGACCTGGGATTGAATCCCACGTCGGGCTCCCTGTGCATGGAGCCTGCTTCTCCCTCTGCCTGTGTCTCTGCCTCTCTCTCCCTCTCTGTGTGACTATCATAAATAAATAAAAAATAATAATAATAAAATAAAATAAAATATTTTATAATTTCCATTGTGGTTTTTTTGATGCATGGGTTTTCTTAGAGTGTATTTCTTACTATTTAAATATGAAGACTTTCTAGTTATTATTTTTTATTGGTTTCTTGCTCTATTGCACTGTGGTTAGAGAACACACTTTGGATATTTCAGTTCTTTCAAATTTGTTGAGACTTGCTTTATGGCCCAGTATCTGGTCTGTAGCAGATTATAGTTTCCAAAGAGAGCCACAAAAATAATCTCCAATGCCACATGCTCTTTTGCTATGTGACTATGCAACCTTCCCATCAAGGGGGAAATCTAAGTTTCCATCCCCTGGAATCTAGGCAGGCTCTGTAACTAACCAAGAAAAAATATCCTTGCAGCTTTAGCTCCCAGCTTCATGGAAGATGGCTGCCATGGAAGAAGTGTGACTAGCTGATATAACCATGCTGTGAAAGATTCAAGCCATGTGAAAAGACCCTGGAGGATAAGAGATCTTGAGAAAGAAAAGCCAAGGAGCACCCAGGTGCCAGGACATGTGACTAAAGAAGTCATCTTGGATATCTAGTCAAGACTTCAGGTGACTTTAGTGTCAGCTGTTTCTGACTGCAGTCACATTGGAAACTCCAAGTGAAAACTACCCATCTGAGTCCAGTGAATCTATGGAACCTTGAGAGATAGTAATAAATTGCTATGTTTAAGCTCTACATTTATGGGTAATTTGTAATGCAGGAATAGTTCTCCAGAACATGGTCAATTTATTTAAATATTCTGTGCATATTTTTAAGATTTACAATTCTAATTGTGGGGTGTGGTGTTCTGTATGCATCAATTAAGTCAAGTTCATTAGTTTGTGTATCTAAATCTATATTCTTAATGATTTGGTTTGTCTTCTGTGAATTACTGAGAGAAGCATATTAAAAATCTTTCACTATAATTCTGTATTTGCCTTTCTCCTCTCATTTGAGGCTAAGTTTTAGGTCTTTGTGTCTTACAGGAGAGAATACAGAGCTCCCTAAATATACTTAATTCTTCTATATCCACTAACCCTAATTGAGTTTAGAAAGTACTAAATATGCTAGTAGTAATATTTGATATGCTAGTATAATACTAGAATATGCTAGTAATAATAGTAATGAAACTGAATAACTTTTTCATTGAGCACTTACTAAGTGCCAGGTGTTGTCCTAAGTACTTTACATGTAGTACCTCCTTAATCCTCACAATTTCCCTATAATTTTGGCATTATGATCCCCATTTACCACAGACAGGTTAAGTAACTGGTCTAAGATCACTCAACTAGATAAGCACTACATTGGAATTTAAAACAAGACAGTCTGACTCTGCTCTTAGCCACTTTTTTTTTTACTGCTATTGAGATGTGATGCTCTCTCTAGGGCAGAAGATGTGAGTCCAGGTGTAATTTATGAGCATGTTTGCTTTGACATACTGCAGTATGCAAAGTAAATAGAAAAAAAGATAAAGTACTCCAGGAAAGGGCTCTATATGTTTATAAATTATTAATAGCTTTAGGAGGGTTCTTCTGGTATATAGTAGTAATAGGATGATAGATATGTCAGTGGGCTACTAGGCCTTTTATTTGAGTACTTCATGGAATCACTCATACTAAATAGGAATTTGTGCAAAATAGCATTTCTGGGAATAATTTGTACCTAGTAAAATATTGTAGACTCATAGGTCTGGAAGGTCCCTTAGAGATCAGTTATTTCAGACCACTTATTTATAGTATTAACAATCATTATCTTTGAAGGTGGCATTTTAAGGGACTTTTACTTTTTGTATTATTTATTTGTATGTTAATTTTGTATAAGAACACATCACACATAATCAGAAAAATGAAATAGTTATTCCTCTAAAACAACTCAGTGGGGGAAAAGATTAGTCTTTTCAACAAATGATATTGTAAAACCAGATATCCACATGAAGAAGAATGAATTTTTACTCTTACTTCATACCATATACAAAAATTAACTCAAAATGAATTGCAGACCTAAATGTAAAAACTAAAACTATTAAAGTCTTAGAAAATATAGCCTAAATCTTCGTGATCTTGAGTTAGGCAAATACTTTTTAGATACAAAACCAAAAGAAAAATATAAAAACTGGACTTCATCAAAATTAAAAACTTGTCTGCTACAAACAATGCCATCAAGGTAGTGAAAGACAACCCATAGAGTAGGAGAAAATATTTATAAATCATATAGATATAAGGGACTTATATCCAGAATATGATAAAAAAACTATTTCAACTCAATAATAAAAGGGCAACCCAAACTAAAAATGGGCAAAGAACTTGAATAGATGTTGATTTGCAAATTCAGGAGCTTTGCAAGTGAAATCTGTAACTGGCCCTACACACAGAGGGCAAGGAAAGGCTGAAGAAAGAGGCAGATCGCTCCAGACTGATAGGTGACAGGTTATAAGCAAGAGAACTTACATACAAGGCTTGTCTTAGGCAGTTGCAGGATAAGTAGATATCTGCATCCACCCACCAGAATCTTAAAAATTTATATAGAGGCTTTAACTGAGTTCAGTACATATATCAACCAGATGGTCTAAATGCCATATTGCTCTCTCAAGTCTGCATCCTTGAAAATGGTTCTCACTGTGGGAAACAGTGAGCAGAACACACATTTTAGGGACAGGGAAAGGGATCAGGAGCCTCCAATTGCCTGGGTCCATGTTGCAGGTCAATCAGTAGTCACATCCTCTTGATGACTTCCTCTGACAATTAGACATTCCCCCAAAGAAGTTATAAAAATAGACAGTAAGCATGTGAAAAAATGTTCAACGTCATTAGCCATCAGAGAAATGCAAATCAAAAGCACAATGAGGTATGTCACACACACTAGGATGGCTATATTGAAAAAACAACAACAAACCAGATAATAAGTGTTGGTGAGGATGTGGACAATTTGAAACCCTCATACATTGCTGGTGGATAAATGATGCAGCCACTTTGGAAAGCAGTTTGGCAGTCTTCAAAATGTTAAACATAGTTACCATGTGATCGAGCAATTCCAGTTTTATATACCAAAGAGAAACGGAAACACATATTCACACAAAAACTTATACACAAAATGTTCATAACACCATTATTCATAATAGTCAAAAAGCAGAAACAATTTAAATGTCAATCAATTAATGAATAGATAAATAAAATGTAGTATTATCCAAACAATGGAATACTATTGGCAATAAAAAGAAATGAAATGCTGGTACATGATATAACACAGATGAACTCTAGAATATGTTATGCTAAGTCAAAGAAGCCTGTCACAAAAGAGAGTGTTATATGATTCCATGAATATAATGTGTCCAGAATGGCAAATCTATGGAGACAGAAAGTAGATGAGTAGTTGCCTAGGGCTGAGGCAGGGGTGAGAGGGCATAGGCAATGACTACTAGTGGGTAAGGAGTTTCTTTTTAGGGTGGTGAAATGTTCTAAATCAGATTTTGGTGGTAGTTGCACAACTCTGTCATGATACTAAAAACCATTGAATTATACCATTTAAATTGGTGAATTGTGTGGTATGAGATTATAAATAAAGCTGTTAAAAGGAAAAAATGGCTATTCCATTAAATTGATGCAATGTGACTTAAGATGAATGCCTTGGCGGCTCAGCTGGTTAAGCATCTGCTTTCAGTTCAGATCATGATCTTGGGGTCCTGGGATTAAGCCCTGTATCAGGCTCCCTGCTCCTGGGGAAGAGGGCTGCTTCTCAACCTCTTCCTCTGTCCCCCTTTGCCCCACTCGTGCTCTCTCGTGTGCTCTCTCTCTCCTTCTTATGAATAAATAAAATCTTTTATAAATAATTAAATAAAATGATCTAAAGTGTCCTTCTGTTCACTCATTATTAAACAATGAAGTTATTTTTAGGTTTTCATATTGCTTAGTGTAACCAAACACTCCATTTGAAAGAACTATTTTTTACTAAAACTAGTATAAATCTAATAGATATGTGATGTCCCTAAGGTCATCTATATATTTTCAGCATCACAAATCTGTCAATATTTTTCAGGTGTAAAGAATTAGTACCTTCCATACGGTTCTCCCATATAGAATAAGGTCAGTGGCCTGTCCTCAAGCCTCACTTACGAGTAGTTTAGCAGTAAGAGACATGAAAATACAGTGCCATAAGAAAAGCAGAAGCTTATTTTTCAATCACATAAAAGTCTAGAGGTAGGCAACCCAGGGCTGAGATGGCAGATATCTCCACAATGACCTCAGGATCCCAGGCTCCTGCTATAGGCCCCAGGCTCAATCTACTGCTCTGTCAACTACAGGAGATAGGTCCTGCTATTATGGTTCAAATGATAGCTACCACATCCAAGCAACAAGATGAAAAAAACAGAAAGAGTATGGGTGGAAGGAAAAGGGACAAAGTGTATGTGCCAAAGGTCTTTAAGTTCCCAAATGCCCTTTCTGCTGTGCATCGATTGACCAAAACATTGTGACGTGAGACTGAAAATATGGCCTTTATTCCAGGTAGCATGTGTCCATATAGAAATCAGGGGTTCTATCATCATGAAAGAAAGGTAAACACACATTCAGAAATAACTAGCAGACTTTGCCAATAACTCACAATTTATCTAATGTCACAAAACCCTACCGAAAGCTAGAGAGAAAAATAATCTGGTCACAAAGGATGAAAGAAGTAAGATGAACTGAGAACTATACACTAAATTAAGCATTATGAGGAATGACTATGCCTAATAGTGAAAAGCATCAGAGGAGACATGTTTGCAAAAGGGTAGAGAAATAACCAAAAGTTCTAAAGTGGGGAGAACATTTTTATAAGATGGGAGCCAGAGGCAATATCCATCGGATATACTAGGCAAATAAAAATAAATGTTTAAATGGGCAATAAAATCATACTTCCTTTACTTCCCATTAAGACCATCAACTTTTAACAAAACAGTTTGTCTTTGCCTATTTGTTCATGTTTCCAATTCCTGAAAGCTTATGTTATCAACTGATTTTTTGCTTCTGGTAGTATTTCAAGGATATACATTGCTTCTGGCCTTTTCTATACTTCTAAAGATATAATTACTTTTGTTTGGAAACACTTTGGTTGTAGTTTTTCATTTACTATGTTAACACATGCATATGATATATATCAGAAAAACACTTGAACATTTCCAGAAAATCCCAATGTAAATTTACCTAATGTAAATTTACTTAATCCTTGTAATAATTTTTTTTAAAAGATTTTATTTATTCATGAGAAACACACACAGAGAGAGGCAGAGACATAGGCAGAGGGAAAAGCAGGCTCCATGCAGGGAGCCCAATGTGGGGCTCAATCCCAGGACTCCAGGATCACACCCTGGATGGAAAGCAGGTGCTAAACCACTGATCCACCCAGGGATCCTGATCCTTTTAATAATTACTTTAAGTCCAGAATAGGCTTAATTTCTATGTAAGAAACAATTTAATGTGACTGAGACAAAGTGTTCAAAGGAGATAATATTTAATATGTTCCAGGAAAAGGTCATTAACATTTAGTTGGGTTTTTTTAATTTACAAGTACAAATAAAGGAAAAGTCACCATATGGGGAAATAGAACCTTTAAATGATGATGCTGAGACTGTTCTAATGTTGCATTATGAAATCTGAGTCATGGAAGAAAAGCCAGGGATCATACATTTTTAAAAAGTATATTTTTAAAAATATTTTATTATTTGACACAGAAAGAGAGCACAAGCGGCAGGCAGTGAGGGATAAGCAGACTCCTACTAAGCAGGAAGCCCAATGTGGGACTTGATCCCAGGACTCTGAGATCATGACCTGAACCGAAGGCAGATGCTTAATGGACTGAGCTACCCAAGTTCCAAAAAAGTGCATTTTCTTTAGATAATTCTACAGCTGGTATTCTAAACTTCCTAGGAGAAAGTAGTTTTTAAAATATGATAGCCTTGGGACATCTGGGTGGCTCAGCGGTTAAGTGTTTGCCTTCCGCTGAAGGCAAGATCCTGGGGTCCATGGATCAGGGGATCGAGTCCCACATGGGGCTCCCTGCGAGGGCCTGCTTCTTGCTCTGCCTCTCTCTCAGTGTCTCTCATGAATGAATACATAAAATCTTAAAAAAAATATGATAGCCTCACAAAAATTATATAAAAGATATATCATGCACAAATTCTCCTCTCAAAGATTGTTGATAAGTATCTGCCAGTTTGTTTGGGATGATGAGGTAGTTTCTGCACTGGGTGAGTTACTAATTTATTCTTTGTGGATTGATTTTCTTATAGATCCTAAAAACCTTCATGCCACGTATAAATATTATTTCACTGTAGATTTTATATATTTCACTGGGGCTCATAAATCTGCCCTAAAGTTCTTTTTTCTTCAGTGTTCTGGTTCTCCTCTGTCTTTCCTATTTCCCATAGCCCTTCTGACCCCTAAATTAAACTATATTTGCAAACATCACTCATACATTTCATAATGTTATTTCCTGATTTGGCCTCCAATTAGTCACCCTAGGCAAAACACCCTCTCAAGGCCTTCATTTCCTCATTGTTCTCTAAGGTTATTTCGAGCACTGTGATTCTAAGGTGATTTGAGGGCTCATTTCAGTTGATAAAGTGCTTGTTACATTAAATCACTTCTGGTACATGCTTTCAGGAACTGTCCACACATGAAGACTGAATCATTAAAATGTTTTACTCCATATTTTTCAAGTCAGAATCAATAATTCAGAACTCAACGATAACATTCTAATTTTTTAAAATCAAAATAAGATGATCAGAATCATAAACTTAGCATTTACAACACTGAGCCTAGAAAAACATATATAATAGAATGTTAAAGCCAAAAGAGCATCTGACAGAGAGAGAGACTGAGACTTCTTATGAAGTGTTTCAATTACAGTTACTCCATAACAACTGTGTAATCAGAATCTGTGTACATAGCCTTATAAGGTGGGGAAAAAATCCAGCCGAAATGTCAAATCATGGAGCCAGAATGATTCTGAATTACCTAAAGATACATTTTGAGAAACGGAACTCTCCCTTATATCCCCCTCCCCCTGTATGAAAGGAGAGAATGTAAAATTATGCACATCTTTAGTAATATTTTATAAAAAATAAATGCCTAGATATAAAGACAATTTAACATTTTCTCTTCAATTTGTTTTTTATAGCAGACATGTTAATTTCATTTTGAACATGGTATGCCAAATATCCTGAGCTTCCAGGAATAAAGTCATGTAGCTCCCCAAGGAATTTCTTCATGGCATCAATTGATATATAACCTACAAAATAAAAATATATATTTATATTTGAAATCCTATCATACTATCATACTGTTTTTCAGTGTGTTTAAGATTTCTAAAGAATATTTTTAGAAATAAGTAAAAAGAAGAAATAATACCAGTGAGAAAATCTTCCATAAAAACTTTCCTTTCCAACTCCCCACTCCCTGCAACCTTCTACCTCCTTTTATTTATTTATTTTAAAGGGTTTATTTATTTATTTTAGAGAGAAAGAGTGTATGAAGCAGGGGAGAAGCAGAGAGATAAGGAGAGGGAGACAATCTCCAGCAGATTCCAAGCTGAGTGCAGAGACTGTTCTGAGATCATGACCTGAGCTGAAACCAAGAATTGGACCCTTAGCCAACTGAGCCATTCAGGAACCCCTTCTCCCTCCTTTTAAAACACAAATATTTGATTATCCACTTTGACTACTGAGGTCCTTGCTGTCTCTCTCTCTCTCTCTCTCAAACAAGTAAATAAAATCTAAAAAAAAAAAAAAAAAAAAAAGCTAGGGAAAATCAGTATTACTGCTTAATCAACAAAGATTATAGATATGAGTAATTTTGATGTTGTTAATAATCTGAAATTGATAAGAGTATCAAAAAGAACACCTGGAATGTAGAGAGCTTAAGGAATCAATGACTTTAAGCAATATTACCTTGATAGCAACTGCTTATGTGAATGATTATATTTTATGTGTAATGTTTGTAGTTTATATTAAAACTGAAACTAATTTAAAAGTAAATACTATGAGAAAAATTCTGATAAATCTCAAAGGTTATTGATTTTAGAACACTACCTCTGGGGATGCCTGAGTGGCTCAGCGGTTGAGCGTCTGCCTTCATGTTCAGGGCATGATCCTGGAGTCTCAGGATCAAGTCCTGCATCAGGACCACATGGAGCCTGCTTCTCCCTCTGCCTCTGTCTCTGCCTCTCTCTCTGTTTCTCTCATGAATAAATAAATAAAATCTTTAAAATAATTTTAAAAAACGAACATCTTTCCTCGGAACTATCTTTTCTTCCCTCCAATTCATCTGATTTTTTTTTTTTTAATGATAGTCACACAGAGAGAGAGAGAGAGGCAGAGACACAGGCAGAGGGAGAAGCAGGCTCCATGCACCCGGGAGCCTGACGTGGGATTCTATCCCAGGTCTCCAGGATCACGCCCTAGGCCAAAGGCAGGCGCTAAACCGCTGCGCCACCCAGGGATCCCCAATTCATCTGATTTATATAGAAATAGTCATTTTCTCCATGAACTTGCTCCTCGCCCCCAACAGTTGCTTTGGGAATGATTTGAGTTGGGCTAATCACAGCTCTTTCTCTAGATTTTTATACATATAATGCAGCCAGTCAAATCATTATCATTCAGGTGACCATAGCTCTAAGATCTAAAACTTGGGAGTCATGGGGGTCCATGTTTACTACCATGTAAAGAAAGCCAACTTGCTTCAAGAGAGAAAAATAAAATGAAAATAACATGCAGGGGGCAGCCAGGGTGGCTCAGCGTTTTAGCACCGCCTTCAGCCCAGGGCCTGATCCTGGAGCCTCTGGATCGAGTCCTGCATTGGGCTCCCTGCATGGAGCCTGCTTCTCCCTCTGCCTATGTCTCTCTCTCTCTCTGTGTGTGTGTCTCATGAATAAATAAATAAAATCTTATAAAAAAAAGAAATTAACATGCAGAGAAAAACTGGGTATCAGTGAGAGATAGCCATGAGTCCTAGTTACTTCTGAGGCCGAGCCATACGTCTGTCTTCCTCAGTTTGGTTGATGTGGCGATTTTTCAAATAGACTCCCTTTTGTTTAAGCTAGTTTAAATCAAGTGTCAGTTGACTGCAGCCTAAAGTCCTAACTACTTCAAAGCTGCTAGAATAATTCATTTCTGATGCATAAATGTACTATCTTTCTTATAATTACAGGAATATTTTTATTAATGTAATAATTATTTTTAAAATTCCTATCCTCACATATATCTTCAGAAACTTCACACAGTGTATATGTGCAATTAACTAAATGTTAATATTTTTCTGTACTAGTTTATTTTACACAGAAACCTTGTCATTAGGCAAAGATCATGAGCCATATGGAGTATAGTAAGGGATTTTCTGAAGTGAATGATAACGATTAAAATATCTTTAAAAACACTGATCAGTGTTATATTATTGGATTCATAGTTAATTTATTAGCTGTCACTTTATATTAGAGGCAATTAAGCAATATGCTTATGTACTATATGTTGATGGAGGTAGTGTTTTTTTTTTTTTTTTTAAGATTTTGTTTAAATCTTTAAACAAAAATCTGGGGAACCTGATGCAGGACTCAATCCCAGGACCCTGGGATCACGACCTGAACCAAAGGCAGACACTCAATCACTGAGCCACCCAGGTGCCTCAGGAAAATGTTCTTGGTGGAGGATTCCACATGTGTCTGTGGTAATTAGCCTCTCATATGGTCCCAAATGATTCTTATCTCTTGGTATTCACTAATTTGTGTAATCTCTGGAAGGAGACTGTACTTGGGTTGGCCTAGTTGACCAATGGCAAGTGGCAGAAGTGACTGTATCCCACTTCTAAGAATAGGATATAAAAAAGACCGTGGCTTCTGTTTTGGGTATGCTCTTTTTCCCTCTTGCATTTCTCACTCTAAGGAAAGCAAGCTGCCACGTGTGAACAGCCTTATGGAGAGGCCCACTTGGTGAGAAGTTTGGCCTTTGGCCAAAAATCAGCAAGGACCCAAGGCTTGCCAACAACCACATGAGTGAACTTTGAAATGGATATTCCAGTCCCAGTTGTGCCTTGGAGTAACTGCAGGCTTGCTGACAACTTGATTGCAACCTTATGAGAGACTTTGAGACAGAAGTATCTAACTAAGATGCTCCTGGATTCCTGGCCCTCAAAAACTATCAAGTAATAAATGTTCATTGTTTCAAGCTGCTAACTTTTAGAGCAGTTTGTTACACAGTAATAGATAACTAATACAGTATCCATGATAGGTTCCTAAGCTTTTAATTATTAGAACTTTTTGGTGTGAAAATTTTTGCCTGGGGATCCCTGGGTGGCGCAGCGGTTTGGTGCCTGCCTTTGGCCCAGGGCGCGGTTTTGGAGCCCTGTGATTGAATCCCATGTCGGGCTCCCGGTGCAAGGAGCCTGCTTCTCCCTCTGCCTATGTCTCTGCCTCTCTCTCTCTCTCTGTGTGTGACTATCATAAAAAAAAAAAAAAAGAAAGAAAATTTTTGCCTGCAAGATAATTTATAGTTATTAATTTTAAAAAATTAATCACATATGTAGCTATCAATCAGAACTTATTATCATGGGTGATAACTAGTGATATCAGACTAAAAGAATTTAATTCCAAGGATGCCTGAGTGGCTCAGTGATTGAGTGTCTACCTTCAGTGCAGGGCATGATTCCGAGGTCCTGGGAAGCCTGCTTCTCCCTCTACCTGTCTCTCCCTCTCTCTGTGTCTCTCATGAATAATAAATAGAATCTTAAAAAACAAAAAAAGAATTTAATTCTAGTCAAAAGCAAAACACACCCACACACACAAATCCTTTGATATTTTATGCGACATTTGGCACTATCTGAAGATATTTTTGGTTGTCACAACTTAGGGCCTCAGGTCCTAGGGCATAGTTCCAACTTGTATTTTCTGCACCTAAAATCTAATTAGTTTTAAGAGATTTAATATTCATTAAGCTGAACCCAACCATTTTGAGAGACAGTCAAGTTATAGTCACAGAAATTGCTACCACTGCCTAAATTAGAACTGTCAATCACTATATTCCAACAAGAAGTTATTCCTTCCTGTATAAGCAGATGGGCATGATAAAAAAAAAAAAAAAAAGGAAGTACTTGTCATTCCACGCAAAATTATAGCCAAAGATCATCTCTAAAGATTAAAACTTTCTTCTAAGAAAGTGTTATTTAAAATTTTAATGTAGGGGCACCTGGCTGGCTGAGTCAGAAGAGCATGTGACTCTTGATCTCAGGGTCATGAGTTTGAACCCAATGTTGGGTATGGAGATCACTTAAAATAAATAAATAAACTTTAAAAAAATAAAATAAAATTTTCATGTAGAAATATAAAGAAAGAAAATAATCAAGCAAATAAAAATACCAGAAAATTTTACTATGGTTCTATCAATAAAATTAACAAAAGATTATCAGAGGCTGAAATTTTACTTTTAAAATTCTAATGATTATTTTTATAGTTCTTTTTCAGTTTGTTCTTAATACAACATTGTCTTGTCTTTTGAATAGTCAGACAACAATGAAACACAGCAGCATTGTTACATGTCCAAATCCAAGCATTTGTCTTTTTACATGGCTGATTTTAATATTTATCATTGATTTTTTAAATAAGTTATCAAACATTTGGTAAGTCCAAATAAACATGAGACATTTAGAATCTGGTGATATAGTTCCCTGAAACAAAACCAATACCAGTAGTATGCCACAACCATGGTTTAAGGGATACCTACATTTTTTAAAAAGATTTTTTATTTATTCACGAAAGACACAGAGGAGAGAGAGAGGCAGAGACACACGCAGGGGAGAAGCAGGCTCCATGCAGGGAGCCCGATGTGGGACTTGATCCTGGGACTCCAGGATCATGCCCTGGGCCAAAGGCAAGCACCAAACCACTAAGCGACCCAGAGATTCCCAGATACCTCCATTTTATCTGAATGTTTAGGCCTAAGGGATAAGTCAGGGTACAAGTGCTCCTCCCAATATTAGAACTTAAGTACTTCTACTTAGTTCATTGCCCTTTACAGCCATGATTTTTCCTAAGAGCCCCAGAACTGACTTGGTTGTCAAAGCTGGGTAACAGTTTTCTTTGATGTCTCCAAGACTCATCCTCAAACGACATATTAAAAGTTTTTTTAAAGTGCTTTTCTAAAGACTATGAACAGAAAAAAAAGTAATATAACAAATGGCTAGGGTAGCCCCGGTGGCGCAGTGGTTTGGCGCCGCCTGCAGCCTGGGGTGTGATCCTGGAGAACCAGGAATCGAGTCCCACATCTGGCTCCCCGCATGGAGCCTGCTTCTCCCTCTCCCTCTGCCTGTGTCTCTGCCTCTCTCTGTGTGTCTATGAATAAATAAATAAAATCTTAAAAAAAAAAAACAAATGGCTAGACCAAATGGTAAGAGTGAATAGTACTATGAGAGAAATCATCTAGGAATTTGTGGACTAATTGTAAGAGTTTTCACACTGATAAAAAGAATGCACTCTAAAATGATTTTTAAAATGAAATTTCAAAAACCTATACTTTTCAAGTTGCTGTGTTTTAAACAGAATTTTTTTTAAAACTTATATTTTAGGATCCCTGGGTGGCTCAGCAGTTTGGCGCATGTCTTTGGCCCAGGGTGTGATCCTGGAGTCCCAGGATCGAGTCCCACATCGGGCTCCCTGCATGGAGCCTGCTTCTCCCTCTGTCTGTGTCTCTGCCTCTCTCTCTCTCTCTCTCCTCTCTCTCTCTCTCTCTCTCTTTCTCTCTGTGTGTGTGTCTCTCATGAATAAATAAAATATTTTTAAAATAAATAAATAAAACTTCTATTTTAAAAATGACCCTACTGAATATTACCCAGATCAAAATATCTAAATATCCACCTCACTCACCATTATCTAAATCCCAGTGGCCACTTTTCACCTGGTTCCCTTGGTTCCATCCTCTCATGTCAGCCTTAGTAAGCTGTCTTTTCTTTATGTCAGGCACTAGAAAAGCTAAATATGGAGTCCATGGACACCTGTGAATCTCTTTAATTATAGTAAAGTTGGTGTGTTATGTTTGTGTGTGTGTGTATACTAGGGAAAGGAGTCTAATTCATCAGATTCTCAAAGGAAACTATGATTAGAGTTGTCCATATAATTTGTCTCTCAAATTGGGACACCTGAGAGTAAAAAACTGAGTTTGAGCCCAATGTTGGGTATGGAGATTACTGATGCCAGGACAACAGACATAAACCGGAACTGTCTTGTGTAAACAGGAATGTGTATTCACACTACCAATAGACCAGCTTTTTAACAGAAAATATAGGACCTAACTCTGGGTCAATTCAGCAGATTTATTTAATGCAAATGATATCTCCTCTTTTAGCATCTCTGAGTGGTCTCTACTTGCTAGTCTAGGACAACTGCATTATTGTACAAGATATTCTTTTGTTTCTTCCCTACTTGGGTGTTCTCTAAATTTTATTTTAAATTACCTGTTACCATGTTGTTTACTGGATAATTCTGAAGAGGGAAGTACATCTGCTTTTCTGTAACTGGAGTCCTTATAAAATGTTTTTCTGTGCTATAAAATGAAGCATACAGAAAGTCATATTTATACTTGTTTTTTCCTGAGAAATTATTCCAGGCAATATATATAGTAAGCTGTTTGCACTTGAGCAGACTTGAGTCTTATTGGATGAAAACATTCAGTGTGAACTTCTTTTATGCTTCTAAGTAATACTAGTTCCCATACAGATATTTTCAGTTTTCTTGGCCACTTCACAAAACATATTTTTTGTGTATGTAGAAGCCTAGGTCTTCCTCAATATTCTTAAAAGCATAATAATTCAATAATACTTTATAATTAGGGATGCCTGGATGGCTCAGAGGTTGAGCATCTGCCTTTGGCTCAGGTCCTGATCCCACGATCCGGGATCAAGTCCCACATCGGGCTCCTTGTGGGGAGCCTGCTTCTCCTTCTGCCTATGTCTCTGCCTCTCTCTCTCTGTCTCTCATGAAGAAATAAAATCTTAAAAATTATAATAACACTTTATAATTAGATTAAAAATATACACATGTAATCTTAAATATGCCAAAAGAAGGCACAGTGGGCTCTATTTAAAATAATCACAGCATTTTTTGTTACTCAGTGTTTAATAATTGGAACTCTGTTAACTAGTACTTCAAAACTTCAAAATAAATAAAAAGTGAAATCTGAGAAAATCATGCAATACACTAAAATTCTGAAGTGACTTCTGAGTTAAAAAGAAAAACGGCTAAATTATTCTGAGTGTGGTTGTGTATAATTATTTATATTCTAACTTTTAAGAGCTAAGTAGTTTTCAACTAAAGTATTCTGTTTTCTAACTGTGCCAAATAACAATGTTTATTATATTTAGACTACATATAACCAATAGATAATACAATTGCATGAAAATAAAAGTCTCAATAATTAAAAGTTGGGGTCATCCTTAATTTATTTTCCTTAAAAAAATCTAAAATTACATTTAGTGATAGTAAAAGCTTTATTTTTAATTTATCTAAAAATTAGATTTCATCTGAACTTTTTCTTTTTTTAAGATTTTATTTATTTATTCATGAGAGACACACACAGAGAGAGAGAGGCAGAGACACAAGCAGAGGGCAAAGCAAGCTCCATGCAGGGAACCTGATGTGGGACTTGATCCCAGGTCTTTAGAATCAGGCCCTGGACTGAAGTCAGCGCTAAACCACTGAGCCACCTAGGCTGCCCTCATCTGAACTCTTATAAAAGAAACTGTAGCTCAGTTAGGGTAAGATCCTTCAAATAAGCAAAATAGTGTTCCCAGAAGAGTCAAGGACTAAAAAAAAGATAAACCATTATTATTATCTATTATGGCTCTGAAATTTCTGGCTAAGCAATGAGATGGGGGAGGGTAAAGAAAGAAATGAAAAAGAGATAACTAGTAAAAAGGAAGAAGCAATCTTTCATATTAACAAATGATATGATTGTACACTCTGAAAAGCCAAGAGAATCACTGAAATGTTTCTAGAATCTTAAAGATTCCAAGTGGGTAGTTATAAAACAAATATCCCCAAATCAATAAATTTCCTATATAACAGCAATAACTAATAAAAAATAAAATAAAAATGATCCAATCTGCAACAGCAACAAAATTCATAAAAATCTAGAAATAACTATAACAAGAAATTTGTGATTCTATATGTAGAAAAATAAGAAATTTTACTGAGATATAAAAAAGGAAAATTAAAACAAAAAATAAGAGATATTCTCCTGGATTGGAATATTGAAAATTATAAAGTCATCAATTCTTCTCAATTTTAACATAATTCCCAATAGGGATTTTAGAGGTTAAGAAAAAAATAATTCTAAAATTTACTTGAACAACATGTTAGAAGATCTAATAGGAGGCAGATCAAATTTATAATAGAATGAAAAAAAATATCTAGCAATAATCTTAAAAGACAAATGTAATTCATATGAAGAAAATATGAAAAATGTTCCTTAAGGGCCACAAAAGAAAATTTGAACAAGTGGGGGAAAAATACCATTTCTCAGATGGGAAGATTCAGTATCAGAGATAGTCTCCCTAAGTTAATCTATAAATTTCTTCTAATGTTACCAGAAATAACAGTAATTTTTAAAAAAACATATGAACAAGATGGCTCTAAAATTCAGACAGAAAAATAAACTAGAAAGAACAGCTAAGAAAATTTGAAAAAGACTAAAGAAGAAAACCTAGCACCAGATATTAAGTCCTATTATAAATAACTAAAACAGAATGGTGCTGTTGCATGACAAATGAATGGAATATAAAAATATAAAATGCAGAAATAGACCCAAATACTTACAGGGATCTAACCTATGATAAAGGTGGCATTTTAAGATGGTGGTGAGGGGATAAATTATTTAATCAATAGCCACAAGTAATTAGCTATCTGGAGGAAAAAAGAAAAAAAGTAGGTTCCCACCTTACACCAAAATATATTCCAAATGTGTCACAGATTTAAATTGAAAAAAAAAGAAATCATTAAGAAGAAACCATAGCAAAAAATGATAATAATCTTAAGAGTAGGAAGACTTCCCTAAGTACAACATAAAACCAGAGAACCATCAAAGAAAATGTTAATAAGCATGAATGCATACAGGAAAACATATTTGCATGACAAAACCCAACATTTTTTAAAGTCAAAAGACAACAGGCTAAAAATTAATTGTAATTTGTTTCAAATGAAGTAACTCTCCTAAAATGTAAAGAGTTCTTATCAAAAAATAAAAAAGCAAAACACAATAGAAAAATATGCAAAGGATATGAACAAATATTCACAGAAAAAGAGATATAAGTGGTTCTCAAACATCTGAAGACAACTCAACCTCATTCATAATAATAGTAATTCAAACAAAACTAGACTGAGATACCATTTTATACCTATCAGATTAGCAAGGACCAAAATATATGATAAGTACTCTGTGTTAGAGAAGGCATAGGGGAAACCAGATGACTAACCATTCCAGTTTACGGCAGATTGAGGGATTTCTCAGGACATGGGGCTTTTCAGGATTAAAACCAGGACATTTCTTTTTTTTTTCTTTCTTTTTTTTTTAATTTTTATTTATTTATGATAGTCACACACAGAGAGAGAGAGAAGCAGAGGGAGAAGCAGGCTCCATGCACCAGGAGCCCAACGTGGGATTCGATCCCAGGTCTCCAGGATCATGCCCTGGGCCAAAGGCAGGCGCCAAACCGCTGTGCCACCCAGGGATCCCAACCAGGACATTTCTAAGCAAACCTGAATGTTTGGTTACCATAGCTAGAAAAGGCACATTTATACATAACCAGTAGGAGTGTAAATTGATTTAAACTGTATGGAGAGCAATTTGATAAGACCTATTAAGGATACAAATCTACATGCCTTTCGATCTCCTAAGAATTACCCTACAGATACTCCCATACATACAAAATGACATAAGAGGGGATCCCTGGGTGGTGCAGAGGTTTGGCGCCTGCCTTTGGCCCAGGGCGCAATCCTGGAGACCTGGGATCGAATCCCATGTTGGGCCTGGAGACCCGGAATCGAGTCCCACGTCAGGCTCCTGGTGCATGGAGCCTGCTTCTCCTCTGCCTGTGTCTCTGCCTCTCTCTCTCTCTTTCTCTGTGTGTGACTATCATGAATAAATAAATAAAATCTTTAAAAAAAAACAAAATGACATAAGATAATCATTCACTGAAGCACTGCTTTTTTTTTTTTTTTAAGATCCATTTATTTATTTGAGAGAGAGCAAGCAAGAGAGAGAGAATGAGCCAGGGGAAGGGGCAAAGGGAGAAGCAGACTCCTTGCCCCGCTGAGGAGGGAGCCCAAAGAGGTGCTCTATCCCAGAACCCCAAGATCATGACCCCAGCAGAAGGCAGACACTTAACCGACTGAGCCACCCCAGGTTCCCCTGAAGCACTGTTTTTAATAGCAAATTAGAAATTACTTAAAAGTCCATTAAAATAAGCAACTAGTTAAGTAAGTTATGGTACATCCATATAGTAGAACACTATATAGATAAAAACATGAAAAACTGTTTATGTAATAATATGGAATGATCTCCAAGGTAAATTATTGAGTGAAAAAAGGCAAGGAAACTGATAATATTGGTTGCTTCTGGGAGGGAAATTGACTTACTAGGGACCAGTATTTTCATAGTATCCTTTTTTGTACATGTTGGGTTTTCATAATTAAAATTTGAAAATAGGAAAGTAACATGTAGGCATGAAGACCTAAGGAAAATATTTTTTAAAAGGAGAGTAATAAGACTGGGACTTCCCTTGTAGGTATTAAAATACATAAATGAAGTTATATAACTTAAAAGAATATTGTATTGATACAGAAATAGATCCACAGATTAATGGAATAAAACAAATAGCCTAAAAATAGATCTTCATATACACAAAAACAACGTACGACAAAGGAAAATTACACATCAGTTTGAAATAGATTATTCAAAAAACCAGTGGAAATCTCTTATTTGCAAAACAAAATCAATTTAGATCTTCACCTATTACCATACACCAAAATAAATATCTGCAGAGTTTAAAACTAATTTGATCTCTGAATGGGAAATAACTTCTCTGAACATAAAAGCGGTAGAAGAAATTATAAAGGAAAAGTGATTAATGATGGAAAATTTAAAACTTATACCTCTAAAAAAGTATATGCCAGACAACAAATTGTGAATACAATGTGGCAAATTGGCAAAAGGATAATATAGCTTCTATATAAAGATGCCAGACAAGTTGATAAGAAAAACAATAAGGCTTCCAATAAAATAGGGAGAAAGCAGGTCACCTGGGTGGCTCAGTCCATTAAACATCTGCTTTTGGCTCAGGTCATGATCCCTGATCCCCCAGGGTCCTGGGATTGGCTCCCACATCAGGCTCCCTGCTCTGTGGGGGCCTGCTTCTCCCTCTCCCTCTGCCTGCCACTCCCCCAACTTGTGTGCTCTCTCTCTGTCAAATAAATAAAATCTTTTTTAAGAAGTGGGTGGGTGGGGGGAATAAAGGATAAAAACCACAGAAAAGAAATATAAAACGCTAAAAAATTCAAAAAAGTTCAAAGCCATTAGTATTCAAAGAAAAATGCAAATTAAAGCAAGACTTATTTGTATAAAACTAGGAAGAAATGTCCTAATGTTGGTGGTGGTTATCTCTAAGTGGCAGGGTTGCTTATTATTTAAAATTTTCTTTATTTTATTTTCTATTTTGAAAAATTATATGCATTAGGTTTATAGTAGAGTAAGTTCATGCAATTTTTAGAGATTTGGGGAACATACTGAGAAGCAAAAATAGTATAGTGATTAAGAGTTTGGATTCTGGATCAGCTAAACTTAGCTTCAAATTCAGCTTAAGCAATTTTGGGTGACAATTAGCTCTCTGAACTCTTTTCCTCAATTGTGAAATGGGTCTAATAATATTTATCTATCTTATAAGGTTACAAGAATCAAATGAACTGATAAGCTTGCAAGTGTCTTATATTCAGCAAGTGTTTAATAACTAGTTCATCACTTACTGTTCAATATCACCAGTAGTACACCAACAAAAATGCTTCCTGAGTTAAGGACAAAGTATATTTTATCTATGTTCACACTGCACCCTCTGGTGGTTCCATAAAGAAAAGGCTCTAGATTAAATACCTACCTAAGGTATCCATTCATATCCTTTGTCTATTGTCATTGCTATTGTTATTGGACATATTTTCTTCAGATTTGTAAGTCCCCTTTGTATCTTAAACTAGTTTTTGTCAGATGTTTTTCCAAGTGTATATTTTTCTTTTGACCTAGTTCATGGTATTTTTATTGCCACATACAAGATTAAAATATTTTTTGGTAGTTATACTTCTCAATCTTTTTCCTTTATGGCTTCCATGTTTTACAGGCAACCATGAGTTAAAGAACTTATGTATCTAATATCTTTCCTAGTCAAGTGAATTACTGGGAGTTACTTTTTATTTTCTATTTCCCAGCCTTCTCTTACAAGATCACTTAGGATAATTATCCTTTCCTCTATTAATCCCTTCAGAATATCTTCACGGTCTTACCTCCTCTATTCTTATTTTTCTTCCTCTATTTATCTTATCTCAAAAAAGTGTAACAAGTAAGTTCAAAGGAGTACTAGAGATAGAGATCCCAAGACTTAAAATATGAATTCTCGGGACACCTGGGTAGTTCAGCAGTTGAGTGTCTGCCTTTGGCTCGGGACGTTGTCCTGGGATCGAGTCCCACATCCGGCTTCCTGCATGGAGCCTGCTTCTCCCTCTGCCTATGGCTCTGCCTCTCTCTGTGTGTGTCTCTCATGAATAAATAAATAAAATCTTTAAAAAATGAATTCTCAAACTTAAGTAGTAGAATATCTAGAAGTCACAGGACCATGAAACAATAGTTTACTAAACTTACTTAAATACACAACTTTGTGTAAATTAGGTAACAACTAACTTCAAATTATAACAAACCAAATAGTTGGTACAAACTATGGAAGAAAAACTTAAAATTGAAAAAACTATATAAAATAAATCCATTAATTTTAATATTGAAGAGAGATAGCTACTATTTGATCATTTTTATTTCAGCAGCAAAATACCAGACCTTCGAATAGCCAATATTCCCTACGAGCATTTGAAAACTATGGAACTGGAAAATATGGAATTAGGACTAGATTATGAATAAGGCTGAAACAAAGGTGGCCTCTCATAGATTGTTTCTAACATAATGGTAAGTCCAGGAGTGTGTCTTTTTAAATTTCATTTCTTAAACCAAAGGAACCACGTTACAAACAATTTGGAAAATAGAGGAGGAAATCACTTAGAACTTCCAATCCTAATAAAATTACTGCTAATATTTCATATATTTTCTTATTTAAAAAATAATGTAACATAAATAATAAACAAATTCTTGTTTCTTTTGTGCAAGGATAGTCTAGCATACTGGTTGGCTCTGGAATTAGACTGACCCAGTTAAATCCAACGTCTCCACACCTAATAATAAAAGTTTGGGGCACCTGGGTGGCTGAGTTGGTTAAGCACCTGCCTTTAGTTCAGGTCATGATCCCAGAATTCTGGGATAGAGCCCTCCATTGGACTCCCTGCTCAGTGAAGAGTCTGCTTTTTCCCTCTCCATCACCCTCTGTTCCTCCCCCTACTCATGCTCTCTCTCTTTCTCTCTGAAATAAATAAAATATTTTTAAAAAATAATAAAAGTTTGTATAACTTTGGGCAAATTAATGTACCTAATCCTAGATCTTTTTTGCTATAAAGTGGCAATGGTGATAATGATAATATTAATAGTGTAAGAAGACCATGAAAATTAAATGAGATAAACACAGTCGGTGCTCAAAGATGCCTACATTAAATTGAATATCAATGAAGTATATGAATTCAATACCTTTTGGATAATTCCTTTTTGCGATCTGTTTCTAGTTCACTGTTTTCCCTAAGGGCTTTTATTTCATTTGGTGTTACTTCATAATGCTGTGGATAGCAAAAAGAAAAAAAAAATCACATTTTTAAAAGTCAGCACATCAATGATCTAATCAAATGTTTTTTTAAAAAGCAAAAAAAGGGGATCCCTGGGTGGCGCAGCGGTTTGGCGCCTGCCTTTGGCCCAGGGCGTGATCCTGGAGACCCGGGATCGAATCCCACGTCGGGCTCCCGGTGCATGGAGCCTGCTTCTCCCTCTGCCTGTGTCTCTGCCTCTCTCCCTCTCTCTCTGGTGTGACTATCATAAAAAAAAAACAAAAAAACAAAAAAACAAAAAAAAAACAGCTTTGTTAAAAAAAATAAAATAAAATAAATAAAATTATATAAAAAAAAGCAAAAAAAGTAAATTGGCAATATATATCAAGAGTCATAAAAATATTTAGACACTTAGGTCTATTCAATCTAGTTTGGTGGCAAAAACTTGGAAAATTTTGCACACACACACACAATTATACTATTTGTTTTTAGGGCTATGTAATGAAGACTATGTATTTTTAAAATATCAACTGTGGTTGTATTAGATTGTAAAGTTTTGACTAATTTTTTTTTAATTTTTATTTATTTATGATAGTCACACAGTGAGAGAGAGAGAGGCAGAGACACAGGCAGAGGGAGAAGCAGGTTCCATGCACCGGGAGCCTGACGTGGGACTCAATCCCGGGTCTCCAGGATCGCGCCCTGGGCCAAAGGCAAGCGCCAAACCGCTGCGCCACCCAGGGACCCCAGTTTTGACTAATTTTATTCTCTTTTCAATTTTTCAAATTTTCCCTAATGTGGTCATAGTACTTTTTAGTTTTTAAAAGGAAACAAAAAATAAATAAATAAAATAAATAAAAGGAAACAAAAAAGTTATTAATTTAAACTTTCTTAAAATCTTCGACTTGAGAATTCCTAGGCTTCTGTTGAGTTACAAATCAAAAATATTAAGTAAGCTGAACAAATTATATTTCCACTTCAAAATTAAAATGGAATATATAGCTATAGAGTTATGAAAGAACTAAATGTGTATTAAGCTTTTCAAAAAGATTATGTGAAAGTGATTCAGATATTGGCACCTGTCACATAATTATAATTACTTAATACACCATTAGGAAATTTCTGTTTAAATCACAAATCCACTCCAAACAATATTAATGTTCCCCCAAATTACTTTCCAGATTTATCCTTGCTGTTGCCATTCAAAGAAGTACTTTCTAGTTATATATTCTATGGTTACATTATTATAATTGGCTAATATTAATCAATATTTTGAAAGAACTAACAAAATCATTTATCACAAAATCATATAATTTCTAGAGTTAGTCACCACTACAGACATGTTCTACTAATTTTTTCATAGAAAAAATACTGGATCTGGTTGGAGCTGAGAAAATTTGGTTCCATTTTGCTGATGTCTAGTATATAAACTAAAACAGGTTTTTACCTTTTCTTTACCTCAGTTCTCATTTCTAAAACTGAATAATTAATTTTTTTTTTATTTATGATAGGCACACAGTGAGAGAGAGAGAGGCAGAGACACAGGCAGAGGGAGAAGCAGGCTCCATACACCGGGAGCCCGATGTGGGATTCGATCCCGGGTCTCCAGGATCGCGCCCTGGGCCAAAGGCAGGCGCCAAACCGCTGCGCCACCCAGGGATCCCTGAATAATTAAATTAATGAGCTTTAAGGAGCTTTTTTAGCTTTGAAGTTCTAGCATACTCAATAATTATTGTCAAATAACAACTGTTCTACAACATAGTGAAAACACTATGACAAGCCAAGGATTAGATATTTTGGCCCTTACTATAACATAGCCAAAGATACTTAAATAACTATGATTTTCAGATGATGAAAACTTGGGAAGAAAAAACAAACTAATGAAATGAATACAAACTGTATAATTGCTTGGCTTTAGGCATATAAAGATTTTCTTCCTAAGTGTTTACTTCGAAAATTTTCAAACTCTGAATTGTCAGAGAATAATACAGTAAGTACTGTACACTTTTCACCTAGACTCATAACATGTTAACATTTTTTAATCACTCTGCATGCCTTCTCTCATTTTTTATTTTTGCTGGACCATTTGAAAAGATTTGCAGATATCATGACATCTTACTCCTTAATCTTTAGGTTGCATTTTCTTTATCTTTTTAATTTTTAAAAAAGATTTTTTTTTTTTTTTTTGACAGAGAGAGCACAAGCAGGGGGAGCAGCAGAGGGAGAGGGAGAAGCAGGCTCTCTGCTGAGCAGGGAGGCTGATGTAGGGCTCAATTCCAGGACCCTGGGATCTTGAGCTGAGCTGAAGGCAGATGTTTAATGGACTGAGTCACCTAGGCACCCCTGCATTTTCCTTAAAAAGCATTCTTTCATCTTTACAATACCGCCATTACAATTAAGAAAATTACCATTAATTCAATATCACCTAATAGTCCACATTTATATTTTCCCAATTGTTCTCAAAATGTCTTTTTTACTTTTTATTTAGAAAACATCCAGAATAAAAAAAAAAAAGAAAAGAAAAGAAAACATCCAGAATCCAATCAAGGTTTATACATCACATTTGCTTGTCATGTCTCTTGATCTAAAACAGTATTTCTGCCTTTTTGTTTTGTTTTTTATGACATTGTTTTAAAGAGACTAAGCTAGATAGCTGTTTTGTGATATGTCTCACATTCTGGAATTGTCTGTTTACTCATAATTAAATTAAGGTTAATTAGATTAAGCATTTTGAACAAGAACGCTATATAAATAACATTGTGTACCTTTAATATATCACATCAAGCTGAACATAATGAGAGGTTATTCCAATTTCGGTGATGCTAAATTTGACCAGTTGGTTATGTGGTGTCTGCCAGATATCTCTACTGGGAAGGCACATCCTTTATCTTTGTAACTAATAAGTAATCTAAGGGGTGATAATTTAAGATCATGGGTTTAACATCCACTAATGATCCTGCCTAAATCAATTACTTTATTAGGGGTGGTAAATTAGGGCTTTGCATTCTACCATCTTTTCTATATTTATTAGTTGCTATTTTATAAGGAAATTTTCCCTTAAATTTAAATTTAATTTTTTTTCTTAAATTTCATCTTTCCTTTCCTTCCTTCCAACCCTCCTTCCTGCCTTCCTTTCTTTCCTCTTCTTACCTCCTCTCCCTCCTTCTGTTCTTTTTTTTCTTTCTTTACGCTTTCAGAGTAGCACTACTGAATCATGGATTCTTTTAAATTTAATGTACTATAATTCATTACTGTCATTCTTTTTGACACTCAAATTATCCCAAATTGGCTACTGTGTAAAGATTTTGAAGTAAGTCAAAAGTACTAACAAGTTTGAGGCAGAATAGTAAAAGCTATAAAACAGTTTTCAATATTGTACACATTTATTGAGGGATGTTATTCAAAACATTTAACAAATAACACAACATAGGAATTAGTAAATCAGAATCTATGCTGGCAATAAAAAACTGGTAAATTCTGTGCACCTATTACTTCTCCAATTAATGATAGATTTTCAAGTTTTTTACATGAATAATTTTATTCATATAAAAATATCTCAGCATTATCAGTGTACTAGTGTGAAAATAGTATTAGACTAGATAATGTTCTCTAAAAGCATGTCCTTTAAATTCCATAACCTGGATCACTGATGTTAGCATGTCACAAGTAAACATTTTTAAGATTACATTGCTTTAAAATTTTTTTGCAACTGTATATTCTAACCAAGTACTTTAATTTACTCTTACCTTTTCTATCTGAAAATGTTGGTCTTGTTCCCAAATGAAATTGCCAAGTTTTCTTCTTATTTCTGTGGCAAGAAAAAGAAATTCAATACTATTTTTTAAGTAATTTTGTAGAGTTTTCTGAAGTTTACTTGAAGACTGAAATTTCTAGGTCGCAGTTATTCCACTTGCATCAAACTCACCTAAGATACTTATTTAAAATGCAGATTCTTATTGAATCAGATGATTGAGGAGGAGCTCAGGAATTGCATTTTTAACAGCCTCCCCAGATGATTCCATAGCATCATGAGAATCATTGTTGTAAATTTTTTCTGCTGGAGTATATGCCTTCATTAGATGTCTGTGTCTTTAGGCCAACCGTTAATATAAAGAAGACAATTGTCCAGTCAAAACAAAAGGTGTAAACTTCCTAAATTTGTACACTAGAGGTCCTAAAGAATTTAATGGTTGGTAAAAGAAGAGTGGAAGAGAAACATGTCTAGTGGGCATAATAGTATAGGAATTCTAACAATGCTCAGCATGTTAAAGGACTATGTCATTCTTTAATGATCTCAAAAGCTTCCACAGTAGCCCAATTGAAGACAAAAAGGTAACATTCCTCTAGACCTATGCAGTCCACTATAGTAGCCACTGGAGCAGCTACATATTGGCGTCATATTGAAATGTGGCTAGTCCAAAGTGAGATGTTTTGAGTATAAAATAAACACTGTATTTCAAAGATTTAGCATCAAAAAAGGAATGTAAATATCTTGATAATTTTTATGTTAGTTATATATTCAAAGGATAATATTTTAGTTATATCTGGTTAAATAAAATATATTCTTAAAATTAATTTACCTAGGGGCACCTGGGTGGCTCAATCAGTTAAGCATTTGATTTTTGATTTCGGCTCAGGTCATGATCTCAGGGTCATGAGACTGAGTGGAAAGTCTGCTTGAGATTCTCTCCCTCTCCCTCTGCCTCTGCCCCTCCTCTCACTTGCACTCTCTCTAAAAGTAAATAAATTAATCTATTTTTTGTTTATAAATAAAAATCTTATTTTTATTCATTGATTTCTTATTTATACTAGAAAATTTTAAATTAGCATTGGTTCACATTTGCATTTCACCCTTCTACTAGACAATACTGGTCTAGGTAGATAATAATGTATACTTTTTATTCTTAAAAAGGAGCATCATTTCATTTAAAACAGATTTTTAAAATTTTTTATTTATTTATTTTAGAGAGAGGGAACACATGCAGGGATTGGGGGAGGGACAGAGGGGGAGAGAAAGGGAGGGTCTTAAACAGACTCTGCACTGAGCATGGAGCCCCCCATGCTGGGCTCTATCTCACCACCCTGAGATCATGACCTGAACCAAAACCAAGAGTTGGATTCTTAACCAATTGTACCACCCAGGCTCCCCATTATTTATATGAGAGAGAGAGAGAATGCATACAAGTGGGAGCTTGGGGGGCAGAAGGAAAAGATCTCAGGCCGACTCTGTGCTGAGAATCGAGCCCCATGTGGGGCTTGATCTCATGACTCTGAGATCATGACCTGAGTATGACAATGAATAAAAAATCAAGAGTTGGATGCTTAACCAACAGAGTCACCCAGGAGCCTCAAAACAGATTTTTTTTAAAATTTAACTACATTTTAATATAAGATGCTAAATTCAAAGACAGAAATAATAACTTAATATTAGAGAAGATATTAATTCTATAATATAAGCTCTTTAAAAGTGGGTATTCACTGATTGGCACAGGTTTTTTTTAATAAAGCAGTTTTCCTATCCAATCCCCAATCCTTAATTTATTTGTATAATCATTTAGAACAATTTATTGTTATAACTAGCTCTTACCAGGACATCAATTGTGGAAGGAATCCAATCTTTGGAGTTTCTAAAGCTCTCCTATAGAAATCTTTTTCAAACTCTTTTTGTTTTTTTTGTTTTAAATAGCCTACTCACTGGGAATTTGTTCTAGCTTCAGTCTGTCTTTCTAAGGATAGACACACATATATCATTAATTGGTATAATGTAAGACCTAAAATGAGATATTTAAAAATAGGCCACAAAAGTCAGGGAAATCGTATTCTAAGGAGGGAAAACTAAAAGAACCAATCTCAGAAGCAGTTTATTCACTTGCCCTTTATCTTATAGGGTTGCTGAAATAATTAAACAAGTTATGGGAAAGTACTTTTTTTTTGAGAGAGAGAGAGAGAGGGAAGGGTGGGAGAGGGAGAGGAAATCTTTCCTTTTTTTTTTTAAATTTTATTTATTCATTCATGAGACACAGGCAGAGGGAGAAGCAGGCTCCATGCAGGGGGCCTGATGCAGGACTCGATCCCAGGTCTCCAGGATCACACCCTGGGCCAAAGGCAAGCACTAAATTACTGAGCCACCCAGGCTGCCCCTGGGAGAGGAAATCTTAAACTGACTCCAGGTTCAGGCCAGAACTTGACTCAGCTTGATCTCACAACCCTGAGATCATGACCTGTGCCAAAATCAAGAGTCGGCTACTTAACTTATTGAGCCACACACATGCCCCAATGTATAAAGAACAATACAAATAAGTATATGGGCTCATTATTACAATGAATCTTAAATTTTCATTATAATAATGAAGAGATTCAAAACTAGCAAACATTTATTAAATGCTCACATGTCAGACTACTTGATATATTATATTTTATCCTCAAAACAACTTGCTAAAGTTTACAAAACTGGTAAGTATTGGATCCTAGACAGCGAGCACTGTGAGGGCAAGATCTGCTTTTTGTCTTATTCACCACTGACTCACCACCACCTTGGTTGAAACCTGACACAGTAGTTTAGTGAATGTGTGAATGAGCAATAAACAAACAAAGCCAGACTATATACTCAAGGTAATCTGATCCCAAGCTCATGCTTTTCCACTTATATTAAATGATATGAAACACAAAAATCTCTTATTGAGAACAAAGATCAGTAAAGTTGGGAGAACTAGCTGGATTCCACTAACAGAGATTGGATAAATGATCTTTGCTAACCTTTTTGCAAGCACTCAGGGGGAAGAATGAAATGACCTAAAGTCACCGAGTTTTTTATTTCAGCATTAGCGACTGCAGAGAGATAGTGGGCGTGAAAAACTGTAGCATTGTCTTCTATGTAATCAAGGCTCTGATATATTCTAGGAGAAAGAAAGGAAATATTTTAGGTTATAAAATAAACAAGAATGTATTCAACCTTTCAAAAGAAAGAAAAAGTGAGAGGAAGCAGGGACAATTATCTATAGGTACTCAAGCCACTGGGGAATTAAGGGAGTGGGGAGGGGGCAGCCAGGGTGGTGATTACACCTCTGGCTTGTAATCATAAATGGGACAGCAGTGTGAAGGGGGATCGCAGGTGGGCAGATTGGAGGCAGAGTAACCTCTCAGAAAGCTACTGTTAGAGCCGGGCGAGCGATAATGAGGGTGTGTAGGAAGATAGCGAGTAGGAGGAACATTTACAGGCGTACACCGAACACGTACCCTGGTGTTTGGCCACCGACTGATTAACGGGGGTGGAGTTGTTTATTCACGAGAAACTAGTACGGTTGTAAGTTTGAGAACACAGGACCTGGTGCAGGTGTGAAGGAGCAACCAGGAGGTTTGGCTGAAACATACTGAATGTGATGGGCCTTCAGGGCACCATACAGAGTTGTGGGGCAGACAGCTAGAATCACAAGGCTGGAACTCGGGAAGCCTCGCAGACCAGGTGGGAGGCCATACGGTTGTGGCGAGAAGTTACTTACATACCCCCTCCCTGCCCCCGCCCACCCCCCCACCCCCCATCTAGGGCTGAAAACTTGCTCCTTTCCAGTCTATTCCTATCATCAATATTTCTCAGGGCACCGCGACTTCCATCTCCAACTCCTGGCTCATCAGGACCGAAGAGGCACTGCCCGGTGGCCTTCAGGTACCTCAGCGTGTCTGGGTGGGAGGCATCACAGCTGAACAAGAAGTCGGCAGCCCTTGGGTCACTGATGGAGCCCCCTTCGTCCACTGCGGAGGCAAGAGCACAAGGTGAGCCTAGCAAGTATCCTGGCACCAAAGCACCATAGAGAAGAGGGGTGCTCACCCGCCCCTTCCACCCACCTGCCTACCCCAGAACTGCCTCAGTTCCTCGCCGACGCTGCCGCAGAACCAGCCCCGCTGCCCTTGAAACATGGCGTCGGCCGGCACACGAGGGTGTGGGGGAGGGGGGAGCCTAGCGGGGATCGCTGATTGGTCTGAGGTGCGAAGCCAAGCTCGGTGATTGGTTCTCAGAGTAATGGGCGGGAAGAGACTGAGGGGAGAGGAACAGGAATCCCGTCACCACCAGAGAGCTGACCGGCTCGTGGGACTGTGGCCGAGGAGCCTCTCAGCTTTCCCCTGACATGGCGGAGAAGGGTCAGTCAAGCTTGTGAGTGTTAAACCCTCAGTATCAAAGTTATTGTGCTGCTGTTACAGGCGTGGTCGCAGGTTCTGTGGCATCAAGTATTATTTTGAAGCAAGACTCATTTTATCGTTTAATTTATAAATGTCTCCATTAGAATATCTAAAAGTTGAGGACTTGTAGAAAAATAAATCCACAATACCATTATCACCATTGAAAATAATAATTCTTTAATATACTCAAATTTCACTAGTGTTGACATTTCTTGCTTTTTCAGAATTATGCTTTTCTTTTACAATTTCCACCCCCACCCTCACCATAACCCACCACCACCCACCCCCTTACATCAGTTTTGATAAGCTATATTTTTCTGGTGTTGGAGCCCTCTAATCTAAAATTTCTAAAATATTGATATAAATTTCGTAAAACATTTTATTATCTTTTTTAATGTCTGCAGGCTTTATAGCAATACCATTTTCATTTTTGTTATTAGCAATTTGTGCTGTTTTATTTCTTAGTCTCACCAGGGGTTTGTCAATTTTATTAGTCTTTTCAAAGAACAAACATCTGACTTTGTTGATACTCTTTTTTGTATTTCTTTTCTGTATTACTAATTTCTGTTCGTATAATTTCCTTAGCTTTAACTTGCTTTCATTAATTTCTTGAAAGAGGAGTGATTTTCATTGTTTTCTAATATGTGCATATAAGGCTATAAATTTCCTTAAAACTGTGTTTACTTTAAAATTTCCAAACACATGAATATTTAGTTACTCTGCCATTAATGATTGCTGGCTTAAATGCATTGGAGTCAAAGGATATGGCCTGTATGATTATAATCCTTTAAAATTTGTTGAAATTTCCCTTATGATTGAGGTATATGGTCAGTGTTATGTATGTGTTTCCAAAGAATATTCTGTGAGTGTTGGATATTCCGAGTGTTGGGTACAGTATTCTGCATATACTGACCCATTCATTGGGACAAGTTTGCTAATCATGCTGTCAGATTTTTCAATTACTGAAAGAACCATAGTAAAATCCCTTTGTGGATATTTATTGATTTCTTGTTAATTTTTGCTTTATTGAAATTAAGTTGTTAGGTGCATGCTAATGTATGCTTGTTACTTTCAAGTTGACTGGATATTAAGCACTTAAATTTGAAAGGCAAAATTTTAAAACATATGAATAAGATGGGGGGGAATACCTCTCAGGCCTCTGAGTGGAGAATAATTTTTAACAGAGGCAAGTATTAACCAATAGGAGAAGATATTTGCAGGATGAATAACCAACAAAGAATTGGTATCTAGAACACCTAAGTAACCTTTTTTTTTTTTTTAAGATTTTATTTATTTATTTTTGAGAGACACAGAGAGAGGAGCAGAGACACAGGCTGAGGGAGAAGCAAGCTCCATGCAGGGAGCCCGACGTAGATTTTGGTCTGGGGACTCCAGGATCACACCCTAGGCTGAAGGTAGCACTAAACTGCTGAGCCACCCAGGCGTCCCACACACAAAAGTAACCTTATGAATCAATAAGAGAAAAAAAAACACAATAGAAAATATGGGCAAGCACCTAAATAGACATTTCATGGATGAAGAAATTTAAATGGCTGATAAACTTATAAAAAGATGCTCAACCACAGGGGTAATTAGGAAAATGCAAACTAAAACCATGAAATACCATTATGTACTCACTTTACTGGACATAATGGAGTTGCTAGAGACATAGATTAATGGGAACACCAATTAGTGGGGATGTAAATTGGCATAGACACTTTGACCAACAATTCAGCATAACTTAGTTGAAGATGTACCCTATGTGCCAGCATTTGTTAGATATATACCTAGAGAGACTCTTGCTCCAGTTTACCAGTACATCTTGTACAGTAATGTTTATGGCAACATTGTTGCTAAAGCAACAACCAAAAACAAAACTAGAATCAACCTCTTATTATCAACAGTAGTTTGGGTATTTAAACTGTTGTATTTTCAGAGAATGGAATACAATATAATTTTTAATTTCAAAAAAGCTAGGAAGACATAGAACAAGATTCCATTCATTTAAACTTCAAAAACCAAGTGGGGGTGGGGGTTGGCTGGTTCAGTTGGAGAGTGTGTGACTTAAACTTGAGGTCGTGAGTTTAAACCTCACATTGGGTGTAGAGATTATTTATATAAATTAATATTTTTTAAAAATTAAAACAGGCATAATGAAACTTTCTTTTTAGGGATATATATGTGTGTGTGTGTGTGTGTGTGTGTGTGTGTGTGTGTGTAGTAGAGAAAAAACTAAACAGTACAGTTGGAAAAATATACCTTTGAATTGTTTTCAGAAAGGAAAGAACTAGATACAAAATGTAGAATGATTACCTCAGGGCCTAGAAAGATGCACAGGGGACCTTTAAAGGTTTTAATACTAATCTATTTGCAAAACTAGATGGTCAATTAATGAGTGTTTTTTATATCACTCTAAACTGTGTATATATATATTACATACATTTTTGTGTGTGTATATTACAGTTTAATTCTTAAAAATAATCAACTAGGTCAATTGAAGAGGATTTTATTTAAAGTAGTTAAACAAATATTTGACCTTGAATAAATCACCTTTACTCATCTGAAAAATTAATTTATCCAAAGCATCTTTTTCCTTGGAAATACTTGGTAATCCAGAGTTACTTTTTTTTCTCCTGTATCTCAGCTATGTTATACAACTGTGCAATGATGTTGCCACTGCTAGTCTAAAAGCCAGTTTAGGCACAGAAAAGTGCAAGGCCTTCTCTTTTTAAGGTTCTCACCTCAGTGAAGGGTTACTGCCTTTAAAAAAAAAAAAAAGATTTTATTTATTTATTCATGAGAGACACAGAGGGAGAGACAGAGACACAGGCAGAGGGAGAAGCAGGGAGCCCGACGTGGGACTCGATCCCGGGTCTCCAGGATCAGGCCCTGGGCTGAAGGCAGATGTGCTTAGCCGCTGAGCCACCCAGGCATCCCTGGAAAATATACTTCTTAAAAATGAGTGTTGGGGGGGGGGTGGTTTGTGTGTGTGGTGATGGTTGCATACTTACATAAATATACTAGAAGTTAGTGAAGGGTATACTTATAATGGGCAGATTTTATTGGGTACAAATTATACCACAATAAAGTTGTTCTTTAAAAAAGGCAAAGAAAAAAAACTAAATTTTTTTTTCAATCACTAGGGGGAAAAGGACAGACCACAGGTGTATATGTATTTCCCACTATCTGTAGGTATCCAACTTAATACTTTCTCTAACATGCTACCTCAACTTTCCAGCACTTGTCTTAACATAGATGACACAAATTTATTTTTACATAGTTCTCCCAGATAACTGGTTACTCTATACCGAATAATTTGAACAATCCTTCTATGTAGAACTCAGATAATAATTAAAGGCAGGAATCCAGGCAGCCCAGGTGTCTCAGTGGTTTAGTGCCACTGAATTTTCCAAATTCAGACTAGAATGTTTATTTCTACTCATCTTTCACTATCTCCAACTTAAACCAATTTTTCTTTAGAATTTTCTCTTTCTATTCTGGTGAATATTGACCTCCTCTTTCTCTGAACTCTGTAGTAAACTTGTCTATCCCTGAGGACAAACTTTAGGTATCAGTTATCTAGAACTCTGTATATGATTTAATAGGTAGGAGCTAGGCCCTATTCTATTCCCCAAACTCTGTCATACTACATGAAATTATCTAGCACAGTGCCTAAAACCCTATCATTAGAAATATTTACTTTTTTTCATATGGACTATATGTTAGTAACTATTACCAGGTTGATGTTAATTTTTCTGAATTTGATAATTTAGTACTGTGATTATGTAAGAGAGTATCTTGGGGGTGCCTGCCTGGCTCAGTCAACAGAGCATGTGACTATTGATCTTGGGGTGGTTAGTTCAAGCCCTATGTTGGACATAAAGCTTACTTAAAAAAAAGAAGGAGCATCTTGGTTCTTAGGAGATACTCACTGAAGTACTTAGGAATAAGAATCATAATGCCTGTAACTTAATCTGAAGTGGTTCAGCAAAAATAACATTAGCCATAGCTATGCATTACACACAAAATCATATGGGGTGGATGTGGGGGAGAGAGAATAAGAAAATGTAGCAAAATGTTAATAATTGATAAATCTGTGTGGAGAGTACAGAAGAGCTTATCATACAAATACATAATTTTTCTGTAAGTTTGAATTTTCTCGCAAAACGTTAAAAAAACAGTTCCTTGAGTTCAGTGGATTTCTGCCCTACCTGCACATTAAAATCACCTGAGTGCTTTTAGAACTACAAATGCCCAGGCCCCACCGGCTAGAGATTTTTATGTAATTGGTCTTGGGTGAGGTCCAAGAAATTGAAGTTAAGTCTCCCCAGATGAGGGGCACCTGGGTGGCTCAGTGGTTGAGCATCTACCTTTAAAAAAAAAAAAAAAAAAAAGATTTATTTGTTTATGATAGACATAGAGGCAGAGACACAGGCAGAAAGGGAAAAGGAGGCTCCATGCAGGCAGCTTGACGTTGGACTCAATCCTGGGACTCCAGGATGGCATCCTGGGCCAAAGGCAGGTGCCAAACTGCTGAGCCACCCAGGGAGCATCTGCCTTTGACTCAGGTCGTGATCCTGGTTTCCTGGGATAGAGTTCCGCATCAGGCTCCCTGCAGGGAGGCTGCTTCTCTCTCTGCCTGTATCTCTGCCTCTCTGTGTGTGTCTCGAATGAATGAATGAATGAATGAATCTTTAATTTAAAAAAAAAATCTCTCCAAATGAGCCCTTTTTTCTTTTTATGCTTCTTCTATATCCTTCAAAATATCTAACAAGGTTTCAGGCATAAAACAAGTCTTATTACATTCCGATTGAAGTGAATTTATTTATTTATTTAAAGATACACAACTTATTTATTATTTTTTTTAAAGTAGCCTCCATGCCCAATGTGGGGCTCAAAATCACAACCTCGAGATCAAGAGTTACATGTTCTACCAGCTGAACCAGCCAGGCGCCCCAAATTTATTTTTTTTAAGTAATTCCTTAAAAGTAACTATAATCTGTCATCACTGTTACCCAAATCAGCAGCTATAATAAATATTTGTATATTCTATATGCCAACACTACAGGAATATTCCCCATCATATGTGTGCATCTTTCCCATTATGATAGATCAGCTAGTAGGCTTTTCACCTACCAATGAGCCATGCTGATTATAATTTTAAACGGCTAGTGCTGCAGGTCCTAAATAATTACCCTCTCCCTCCAAAAACCCTATTAGATATAAAGAATAAAGCTCAGTTAGATGGGACTTCGAAGGAAAAGAAGGGATGGTTCATCAAGGGTACTGCTGAGATAAATGATACTAAGAACTTTAGACTTAGAAGGAACATGCTGGAGGATAATTATACCAGAGAGGACAAGATGAAAAATACTGAGAGTTAAATTATAGGCAGGAAGAAAGAAAAGGACATAGTGAAAAGTAGACTGAAATACTTAAGTATATTTGAATACAGAAAAACAAGTACCTCCGTAGACAAATAAAGCAAGAGAAAGAGACTGAGAGAGTTAGATTTGCTGGACTAAAAAGTATCTTGAGAGAATTTAAGACAAAATTATAAACTAGCCCAGATGATTTCCTTTTTTTTTTTTCTGTAAATCTCTGAACAATTTTTTTAAATTACAGCAACACATTCTAGAAAAGAAATGTGGCGCAAAATTTTTGAAAGGTAAATAGGAAGAAGAGTACACATCTGAAAATTTATCTGTTACGAGTCTTGTGCTGAGAATAGTGACAGCATAATGAAATTTCTGGCTACATTTAAAAAGGGTTTTCAAGCATTACAAACTGAAGTTGCAGTTTGCTCCGGTAACAATAGCATAATGATCATTCTTGTGAAGAGTGGATCCTGTGTCATAGAAGACCCAGAGAATTGGAAGGACATCTTAAAAAGTTCCAGTGAAATCCACTTATGACATTGAAAGTGGAATTTAATTTGTGAATCCTGGAATTCATTATTCCAGAGTTCCCCATAAACTGGGAAGAGAAACCAGTGAGATTGGTAAACTATTTCAATACCTCTTTAATAATGCTCTGAATTTATACAACAGTATGACTAATTACTGTGGATGTAAGATATGCAAGGGTTCTTTATTCTCTCCACCATCATTAAGGCAAGGGCAGAAATAGGGATAAAGTTTCTCCATGAAAGTGCTACTAAAGGTGTAAATGTGGGTCATGGTTTTAGCATTATAGAAGGACACCTGCCCTCCTTCATAATCCAGGTATATGCCCACCTTGTTGAGATTGTTAGTCAATTTCAGACTGTAAGAAGGCAAATCCAGAGCCTTTAGGTCAGTTTGGTTCCTTAGTCTTAAAAGCCAGAATCCTTGCTCAGGAGTTAGAGGACAGCTGCCCTTTCGAATGATAGATTCTCTGACGACTCCAACTGTCCATTTTGTCTTCTTTGCTACTTCTACTTCCCAGTACCATTTTCCAGATGTGAAGCCCTTTGAGCCGAGCACAGCCACACTTGAGTCAAATCTCTCTGGATCATCAGGCATTACCTGCTTAATGTCACCATGCCACACACTGGTTCGATTTTTGGAGAGCATCAGATTTGGGTGAGCTGTTTTAGGGTCCAGAGTTAATGAAGATAAGCCTAGTAGGAAAAGAAAGCAGGGTATGGGAGAAAAGGGATGACTGCAAATTTCCATAGTAAAAGACAGCATTTACATAGACATCAGGACTTTATCTTCACATGCACACATGCTCTTAGACAAGTAATTGCTTACATAGTTTTTATTGTGTTATATCTATTTGGCTATATTCAAGACATTTTTAAATTTGTGATAAAAATCTGACTTTACTCTGAAGCAACTTATGCTCCAACAAAGAAAACAATGTAAATAATATTAATTTGTAACAATTTAAGAAAATACAAATGCGGAAGGCATAAAGATTCGGTAAATTTGTCCTTGGAAAACTTTCTAAGGACAATAACTGTGAGACCTATTCAGGATGCACTGGGTAAACAAAGGCAAAAAGGAATGAGTTAAAAAGCAGTAGCTTACACATAGATCAATGGAACAGAATAGAGAACCCAGAAATGAGCCCTCAACTCTATGGTCAACTAATATTCAACAAAGCAGGAAAGACTATCCACTGAAAAAAGGACAGTCTCTTCAATAAATGGTGCTGGGAAATTGGACAGCCACGTGCAGAAGAATGAAACTAGACCATTTTCTTACACCATACACAAAGATAAACTCAAAATGGATGTAAGATCTAAATGTGAGACAAGAATCCATCAACATCCTAGAGGAGAACACAGGCAACACACCCTTTTTGAACTTGGCCACAGCAACTTCTTGCAAGATACATCTGTGAAGGCAAGGGACACAAATGCAAAAATGAACTATTGGGAATTAATCAAGATAAAAAGCTTCTGCACAGCAAAAGAAACAGTCAACAAAACTAAAAGACAACCTACAGAATGGGAGAAGATATTTGCAAATGACCTATCAGATAAAGGGCTAGTATCCAAGATCTATAAAGAACCTATTAAACTCAACAGCAAAGAAACAAACAATCCAATCATGAAATGGGCAAAAGGCATGAACAGAAATTTCACCAAAGAAGACATAGACATGGCCAACAAGCACATGAGAAAATGCTCCGCATCCCTTGCCATCAGGGAAACACAAATCAAAACCACAATGCGATACCACCTCACACCAGTGAGAATGGTGAAAATTAACAAGACAGGAAACAACAAATGTTGGAGAGGATGTGGAGAAAGGGGAACCCTCTTGCACTGTTGGTGGGAATGTGAACTGGTATAGCCACTCTGGAAAACTGTGGAGGTTCCTCAAAGAGTTAAAATAGAACTGCCCTATGACCCAGCAACTGCACTGCTGGGGATTTACCCCAAAAATACAGATGCAGTGAAATGCCAAGACACCTGCACCCCAATGTTTATAGCAGCAATGTCACCAACAGCCAAACTGTGGAAGGAGCCTCGGTGTCCATCGGAAGACGAATGGATAAAGAAGATGTGATCTATGGATACAATGGAATATTACTCAGCCATTAGAAACGACGAATACCCACCATTTGCTTCAACGTGGTTGGAACTGGAGGGTATTATGCTGAGTGAAGTGAGTCAATCGGAGAAGGACAAACATATGTTCTCATTCATTTGGGGAATATAAAAAATAGTGAAAGGGAATAAAGGGGAAAGGAGAGAAAATGAGTGGGAAATATCAGTGAGTGTGACAGAACATGAGAGACTCCTAACTCTAGGAAACGAACAAGGGGTGGTGGAAAGGGAGGTGGGCAGGGGGTTGGGGTGACTGGTTGATGGGCACTGAGGGGGGCACTTGACAGGATGCGCACTGGGTGTTATGCTATATGTTGGCAAATTGAACTCCAATAAAAAATATACAAAAAAAAAAAAAAAAACAAACCCCAGTAGCTTATGTGGGAGGGAAGGGAAGGTAGATAGGCTAGAGACAGGTAAGTCTAAAAAAACTGGGAGGGTTTAGAGGACAATGGTGAGAAGTTTATATTTGGCTTAAGAGATAATGGGACTTTTGAGATGAGAGTGGTTTATGCCACTGCTAATCAGAAGGTGTGGTTACCAATCTGGGGCAAAATAGTACAGAAATTAAGAGTAAGCTCTTAGGAACTTTATTTTTTTTAAAGATTTATTTACTTATTTGAGAGAAATAATGGGAAGAGGAAGGGCAGAGGGAGAGGGAGAAAATCTCCATCAGACTCCCCGCTGAGCAAGGAGCCCAACATGGGACTGGATCCTATAACCCTGAGATCATGACCTGAGCTGAAATCAAGAGTCAGACACTTAACCAACTAAGCCACTCAGGTCCCTTGTTCTTAGAAATGTTTACAGCAATCTGACAGTAATTTTATGTCAGTAGATCTAATAATTAAACAACTGGGCTTGTACTTTGTAATGCTTTTTTAAATTCCACTCTTTTTTAAAATTTTTTTATTCATGAGAGACACAGAGAGAGAGAGGCAGAGAGAGACACAGGCAGAGGGAGAAGCAGGCTCCATGCAGGGAGCCTGATGTGGGACTCAATCCAGGGACTCCAGGATCACGCCCTGAGCCAAAGGCAGATGCTCAACCACTGAGCCACCCAGGTGTCCCTAATTCCACTTTTTTGGGTAACTATGTTGTCTTCCACAAATATATCAGGCCACGACAGGGTAAGACTTTAGAAACTGGTCCTTCATCATGGTTATTTGACAAGCACTGGTTTAGACAAGTAAGTGGGCAGCAGTGTAAAGAATTTCTAAATGAAGAGATGTTGGAAGCATATCAGCAAGGAGATGACACAAATTTTAGATGTAAGGTAATCAAGCCTCGGCACAAAATTAGATAAAGGAAACTAAAAAACTATGTGTTCACATAAGGGACACAGATACATCTTTGCATACATTTGTTGTTAATGGATTTAGCTATCCTTGGAAGTGAGATCAATCCAGTCCAAACTCTCTCTTCCCAGAGAAGCCAGTCTTTTTCTATCATCCCAAGGAATTCTCTTCCAACAAGAGATTTTGTAGACTCCTGACTTTTTCCATCCAGGCTGAATCTTGCCCCCCTCTGCACCCTCCCACGTATTCCCATTTGCCTTGGGTTTTTGCTCTTTCTGATGTGAGGATTGGAATTGCTTTGGAGGAAGTTTTAGAACCTTTTTAGAACCCCGCTCTGCTATTGTCACCAAGCCTCTCACACCAGCTAATCCAGCCTGCTCTAGCCAAAGATTCCCAGAGGTCAGCTTTGCCTCCCTCTTTTCTTCTCGTACCATATTCAGCCCAAAAGGAAATTCTGTCAGCTCCACCTTTAAAGTATATTCTGAGCCTACTCAGAATTCAGAGACAGACAACTTCCACAGATACCGCTGGCCTGAAACTATTGCAATAGCTTTTAGACTGTTCTGTTTCCAGTCTTGCCCATCTGCACCCTATTCTGTCATATGAGTGAGACCATCCATTTCTCCTATTCAGCACCCTCTTATGCTTTCCGTCACACCCAAGATAAAATCTGGAGTCCTTACAGAGCAAATTGTACCTACATCATTTACCTACCTCTGTGGCTTCATCTCCTCACGCACGCCTCCCTTATTTACTTTGATCCAATCACCTTTGCTTTTTGGCTGTTCCTTGAATACACCAAACTCATTCAGTCTTTAGGGCCTTTACACTATCTTTCTGCATCCTTGAACACTCTTTCCCCATATGGTTCACTACTTTACATTATTCCAGCCTTTTTGTTCATGCAAGTTCAGTGAGATGTTAATGATAGAACTTAGGTGGGTATAGCAGTGTTCAGTCTAAAATTCTTTAAACTTCTCTATGTTTGGAAATGTCCATAGTAGAACATAGGGAGGGGGAAGTTAACTCCTCAAAGACTTTTTTTTCTGGCTAATATCTAAACTAGCATGTTCATCTATCGCTGCTTGTACCCTTATCCTACTGTATTTTTTCTCATGAATAATTACTTGCTTGATTTGCTTGACCATGGTTATCATTATATGAGATTATTTACTGTTTCATTTCCTCCACAAGAAAGTAATCTCACGGGAGGGGGGGGCACTTTATCTGTTTTGTTTCCTCACGTGTCTTCAAAATTTAGAACTGTTCCTAGGTAGTCAGGTAACTATTTGTTAAATGAACTTCAGAGTTCCATTTGAATCTTTGACACCCAACTAATTCCACTGTGCCTCATATTCCTGTTATCCTTGGCCAAAACTCATAATGTAGATCCCTCTAATGATTTATCCTCTAATGTACTTTTATCCCCCATAATTCTGTTCCTTGCTTCCTCTACCTTCACCCATCTTCCCACTGTTCCCACCCATCCCTTTCCACTCTGTCCTTTAGAACTCTCTCCCTAAATAACTCTCCTGCATCCTCACTTTACAGAATTCTCTCATCACCTCATTACTTTAACAGAAACCTGACTGGTTCTTTGTCAAAAATATAACTTGAAAAGTTCATGAGACTATTTATTTTCTAAATTCAGAGCCAGAGATCCAAGAACCACCATTGCCACTTCTAGACCCCTAATCTAATCCTTATCCTCATGTAAAAATCACTTTTGAGGCTCTTGTCATTCTGTCTCATTACCCCTTATCTCTATATGATGTTACTATGTACAGACTTCCTGATTATACTCTCTGCACTTTGGGTTAACTTTACTCCACTACCCCAACTCCAGCCCATCATCCTAAGTGATTTCACCATTCTTTGGATATAACCATTTTTCCATTCTTGCAGGTTCTTGACTTTACTGCTACTGACTTTTGACTCTATTACATTTCAGCAGTCCATGTTAATGACCACATTCTAGACCTTGTAATCATTGGGAACTGTTCATTCTCTAAAATCTTAAACTCAGATATCCCATTCTCTTATATTTATTTTCTCAATCTCATCTCCCCTACAACCTTTACTTCACTGAACAACTCTAGTCCCTCATTTTTCCCTATTATCCTATTCTGTTTCCTGGCTTTGAATCTTTCCCTGAACCACTTGGCATTGGCAGCTTTACTGCCAATAACCTTATCACCTTTATCTTATATCTGCAGCATCTGCCATGCAACTCACTGACCCTGGTTCTACACAGCTATCAAAATTTACACGCCAATTCCTGACCATTGCAAGAGGACTATCACAAAATTGTACATGTAGATATTACTACAGATTCATTATTTCTACTCTGTGCTTGACCATCAACACTGCCTAGAATTCCTGTATTTCCCAGATCAAACCCTCTCTAGTTCCTCACAACAACAATTTCAGACCTCCAGCTCCCTCCTCAAACCCCTGTTCCATCACTTTCTTACTGCCAGGCAGATGACTTCATCCCCTGCTTCACAGAGAAACCACAGTACATCTTAAAGGAATTCCTCAATTCTTCTCACTCATACTTCAGGTTCCATTTGATAAAATTGTTTGCCTCTACCATTTTATTTCCTATTTTCAGAGAAAACTGAAGAACATCAATACTTCTCTCTGCTAGAACTCACTCTTCCCTATTTCTACTAGTTATCCCCTGTCTTATACCATTGGTTTCTGCCTTTCTATAGGCTGTTTTTCTTCAGTATGTTTTAAAAAGTCTTTTTTGGGGGTGGCTGGCTGACTCAGTTGGAAGAGCATTTGAATCTTGATCTAGAGGTCATGGGTTTGAGCCCCACATTGGGTGTAGAGATTACTTGAAATAAATTTTTAAAAAAAACTTCCAAAAGTTCTTTTTTGATTCTGCTGCCACATTCACATCTTCCCTTCTTAGTGAAGCTTCTCAAGTGAATGATCTGTTCACTTCACTACTGTCTCATTCCAAATCACTCCTGAATGCTTCACAATGTAACTTTTATCTATTCCACATTTTAAAAATTGCCCTTACTGGGAGATAACCACGCACACCAATACACTCACAGTCCTAGCAGCCAAACCTTAAAACTGGCAGTGCAGAGAGTGCTCTGCCAATCAATGCATCTGCAGCCCCAGAAGACATCTGGCCTGACTGCAGGCCCCACCCACCAACAAAAGCCTCTCAGGGGACAAGGCAGGGAAAGCACCCTAAAGTTTCATGCTACCACAGCCCTGGCAAAGAGGCTAAAGACAGGCATCTGGTTTGACTTCTGACACTGCTCAACTACAGAAATCATTCACCACAATCAAGTGATATTTATTCCAGGGATGCAAAAGTGTTTCAATATTTGTAAATAAATCAATGTGATATGTCATATTAATAAGAGAAAGATAAAACCATATGATCATCTCAATAGAAGCAGAAAAAGCAATTGACAAAGTACATCCAGTCATGATAAAAACTCAATTAAGTAGGGTCAGGGGGGAACATACCTCAACATAATAAAGGCTATATATGAAAAATCCACAACATCATACTCATTGATGAAAAACTGAGAGCTTTTCCTCTAAGATTAGGAGCAAGACAATGATGTCACTCTCACCACTTTTCTTCAACATAGTACTAGAAGTCCTAGTAAAAATTAATCAGACAAGGAAAAGAAATAAACACATCTAAATTGGTAAGGAAGAAATAAAATTTTCACTATTTGCAGTTGACATGATACTATATATTTAAAAACCTAAAGACTCCACCAAAAAACTACTAGAGCCAGTAAATGAGTTCATTTAAGCCTCAGGATATCAAATTAATATACAGAAATCTTTTGCATTTCTATGTACTACTAATAAAGTATCACAAAGAGAAATTAAGAAAACAATCCTATTTACAACTATACCAAAAAGGATGAAGTATTTAGGAATAAACTTAACGAAGGAGATAAAAGATCTGTACTTGAATCTTTAAAACATTGATGAAAGAGATGGAAGATGACACAAATGAATGAAAAGATATTCCATGCTCATGGAAGGACCAATATTGTTAAAATGTCCATACTACAAAAGCAATCTACAGATTTAGCGCAATCCTTATCAAAATACCAACAGCATTTTTCACATGTAGAACAAACAATCCTAAAATTTGAATGAACCACAAAAGACCTGGAATAGCCAAAGCAGTCTTGAAAAAGAACAAACCTGGAGGTATCACAGTCCTAGATTTCAAGATCTACTACAAAGCTGTAGTAATCAAAACAGTATGGTACTGGCACAAAACTAGACACATAGATGACTGGAACTGAATATAGAGTCCAGAAATAGACCCACGCATTTGTGGTCATTTAGTCTACAACAAAGGAAGCAAGAATCTACAATGGGAAAAATCTCTTCAATAAGTGATGTTGGGAAAACTGGACCACTTTCTCACACCATACACAAAAATAAAATCAAAATGTTTTAAGACCTTGAAACCATAAATGTCCTAGAAGAAAACAGTCAAGAGAAAAGAAAAAAATTTTTCTTTGAAATCAGCTATTTTTTTCTAGATATGTCTCCTCTAGTAAGGGAAATAAAAGCAAAAAGTAAACTATGGGACCACATCCAACTAAAAAGCTTTTGCATAGTGAAAGAAACCATCAACAAAACAAAAAAGCAACCTAGTGAATGGGAGAAGATATTTGCAAATGATATATCTTATAAGGGGTTAATGTCCAAAGTATATAAAGAACTTAGACAACAACAGAAAACCAAATAATCCAATTAAAAATGGGCAGAAGACCTGCATAAACATTTTTCCAAAGAAGACATATAGATGGCCAACAGACATGTGAAAAGTTACTCAACATCATTAAGCCTTAGGGAAATGCAAATTAAGACCACCTAATACCTGTCAGAATGGCTAGAATTAATAACATGAGAAATAACAAGTGTTGGAGGTTGTGGAGAAAAAGGAACCCTCATGTACTATTGGTGGGAATGCAAATTGGTGCAGCAATTGTAGAAAACAGTATGGAGTTTCCTCAAAAAATTGAAAATAGAATTACCATTTGATCTAGTAATTCCATGACTAGGTATTTATTTGTTTGTTTGTTTTTTATTTGAGAGAGAGAAAGTGAGAGAGCACGAGATGGGGGGGAGGAGAGAGAGAGAGAGGGAGAAGCAGACTAACTGCTTAGCAGGGAGCCTAACATGGGGCTCAATCCCAGGACCCCAAGACCGTGACCTGAGCTGAAGGCAGACGTTTCACTGAGCCACTCAGGTGCCCCTCTGCTACTATTTACCCAAATAATATGAAAAGGCTAATTTGAAAAGATACATACACTCCTATGTTTATTGCAGCATTATTTACAATAGCCAAGATGTGGAGCCAAGCAGTGTCTATTAATAGATAAATGGATAAAGAAGAGGTGGTATATATACAATGGAATATTACTCAACCATAAAAAGGAATTAAACCTTGACATTTGTGACAACATGGATGGATCTGGAGGATGTAATGCTAAGTGAAATAAGTCAGAGAAAAACACATACCATCTGATTTCACCCGTATGGGGAATTTAAAAAACAAAACAAAAGAGCAAAGAAAAAAAACAGAAAAAAGAGACCAAAAAAACCTTTTTTCTATTTTTTTTTTTATTTATGATAGTCACAGAGAGAGAGAGAGAGAGGCAGAGACACAGGCAGAGGGAGAAGCAGGCTCCATGCACCGGGAGCCCGATGTGGGATTCGATCCTGGGTCTCCAGGATCGCGCCTTGGGCCAAAGGCAGGCGCCAAACCGCTGCGCCACCCAGGGATCCCAAAAAAACCTTTTTTAAGAGACAAAACAAACCCCTCTTTAAAATTTTTTTTTTTTTATTTTTAAGTAATCTCTACACCCAGCATGGAGGGCTTGAACTCACAACCCTGAGATCAAGAGTTGCGTGCTCCAAAACTGAGCCAGCGAGATGTCTCAAAGTAGACTCCTAAATATAGAAACAGACTGGTGGTTGCCAGAGGGGAGAAGGGTGAGGAGGATGAATGAAATAGATAAAAGGGTTTAAGAGTACACTTCTCTTGATGAGCACTGGAGAAATGTGTGGATGGTTGGATCATTTTATTGTACATCTGAAACCAATACAACACACGTTGTTAATTATACTTGAATAAAAAAAATTGCCCTTACCACAGTCACCAATTCCTGTTAAAAAAATCTTTCTAATCATTTTCTTTTTTCTTTTCTTCTTTTTTTTTAAAGAGCAAGAGAGATGGTAGGTGGGCAGGTGAAAGGGCAAAGGGAAAGGGAAAGAGAGAATCTTAAGCACCTTCACAACCCTAAGATCGTGACCTGAGCCAAAATCAAGAGTCAGATGCTTAACCAACTGAAGCACCCCCCCCCAATCATTTTCAAGTTGATTTTTATGTTTGGCATGAGTGACCACTTCCTCCTTCTTGACACTCTTTTTTCCTCAGATTCTATGTCACTTCGTTTCTGGTTTTCCTCTTAATCTCTTTTGCCAAAATTTCTCAATCTTTTTGGGTGGCTTCATTGCCCTTTATTTATTTTTATATAAGGTGCTCCCACCTTACCTGTATGTTCTCACTTTTCTTGGGAAATCTCATTTACATCAATAGCTTCAGCCACCCCACTCTATAGTGATTATTCAGCCCTGGCCTCTCTTCTAAGTTCTAATTAGAATAGTTATCCATTTGAATATATTCACTTAGTTTTCCTATAGGTTCTTCAACATAACATGGCCAAAGTTGAACTCACCAACACCCTCCCCCCAAAATCTGTATCTCCTATAGTTCTATCCTTGATAATCACCTTTCTCTATTCCCTACCACCAATTACTGTCCAGTATATCTCAGCTCCTGGAATTCTGTCTCTAGAATCTACCTTTATTTTCCATCCCCATTCCCATGGCTTTGGCTTAGCTCTTAATAATTTTTTACCTAAGTGTGCTGGTACAGACTCCACCTTGGTCTTTTAGCCTATCCTTCCTGGGAACAGAAACTATGTTTTTTATTTCTGTATCTATAGAGTCTAACTTAGTACTCAGTACATAGTAGGCCCTCTATAAGAGTGTGTTGAATGAATGAATGAACTTTAGTAATGTTTTATTAATTTATACAAAACTAGAAGAAATACATTAAGATGTTTTAAATTGTATTATTCCCTACAGTGGAATTTATAAAACTACATCCAGCAGGCCAAATGTAGCCTGCTGCCTGTTTTGTAAATAAATGTGTATTGAAAACATTAATTGAAAATTGAACAAATTAACAGCCATTCATTTACGTATTGTATATGGTTGCCATTTCAGTGCAACGTAGTTAAGTTTTGTGGAAACATACAACCCACAAAACTAAAATATTTGCTATCTGACCATTTATAGAGAAAGTACCAGCCTCTGCCCTAAAATAATAGTTTCTATTATAAGGCAGGAATGGAGAAAATATGAACCTGAAGGATAAGCAAAGGCCTAGAAATAAAAAGTATGAAGTATATTTTACTATGATTTGACCACAGTTACATATTAGAAATAGCCATAGAGTAAATGAATTTCTTTTCTTTTCCTTTTTTTTTTAAGATTTTATTTACTTATTCATGAGAGACAGAGAGAGAGAGAGAGAGAGAGAGAGAGAGAGAGAGAGAGAGAGAGGCAGTGACACAGGCAGAGGGAGAAGCAGGGTCCATGCAGGAAGCCCGACATGGGACTCGATCCCAGGTCTCCAGGATCACACCCCAGGCCGAAGGCAGGGGCTAAACCCACTGAACCACCCAGGCATCCTGATTAAATTAATTTCATTTGATTTTCTTAGATGTAGACTTAGGCCAAAAATGAAAAATCAGTTTGTGCTTTAAATGATTGCTAGAAGTGAAGTTTGATTTTGCAGGGCAAAGGGTACAAGAAGAAAAACATAATGTGTTCTGAACACTGCTAGAATTTGCAGAGTAGAGTAACACAGAAGAAGGAGCTACACAGAGAATTTCAAATATCTACAAAGGGATTCCCTCGAAGCTATGTCTGAGTACTGATGTGCAAAGAAACTAATTAGGGCCAGTGAAAGAATCTCTAGAAAACAGTAGGCTGAACGATTTCCAGAGCCCACACAAGCCTGGTAGTAGTTTTCAATCCTGCCATCCATAATGAGAAAAATGTCATAATATGTAGAATGTCAGGCAGAGTACTCAAAAGGATATTACCTTAGAAAATGGGCTGTTAGCCCTAGATTAGAGGCTGCTCTTGAACTACTCTAGCAAAGCTTAGAAACTTCAACAAAGTTTAAAGTGTCAAAAGGAACAAAATTATGTCAAATAACTACATGCCAAAGTTAAATCCAGGAGAGCTTAAAGGATTATAACAAAATCCAGCAAACAACAATGTAAAATTGATCATGTTTGTCATTCAATAAAAAATTACCAGCCGGAAGAAACAAAACTTCCATGCAGAAGAATTCCAAATAAATTATGTAGATACTCCACACTCAAGGAAGGGAAGCATAACTCCCCTTAAGTGTGGGCTGTGCATAGTCATTTCCTTCCAAAGTGTAAAGGGGTGGGGAGTAACTTAATAGTGGGGAAACCTGATGAATACTACCTCAGCTAGGACTGGTGGTATGGTAAAAACAAATACCAAAATGCTACATTTAAACCCAGGCATATTGATAATAACATTGTCAGTGGTTACAATGCCTCCATTAAAAGAGATTGTCAGAATGGATAAAAAACACAAGGCTTTAGATGCTAGCTACATAAAACGCACTTAAAATATAAAAACACTAATAAGTTAAAAATAAGATGATAGAAAAAGATTGACTATGGATGTAGCCATAAAACATGATTACTTTTACAACATAATTAAATCTCAAAAAGCATTATGCTAAGTGAAAAAAGCCAGACACAAAAGATCACAAAACGTATGATTCCATTTATTTGAGAGTTTAGAAAAGACACAACTAAAGTGAAATAAAGAGAATGAAGGAACTGACTGCAAAGGGATATGCAGGAGTTTGGGGGGTGATAGAAACTTTTTATATCTTGATTTAGAGATGTTTACAGAAGTTTAAACATTTGTCAAAACTCATCACATTGGAAGAGTTAGCAACCAGGAGGGCAGGGCAGAGGGCTTGGGTTTAGCTGTGGGGAAGAAGTGGCCAGTTTAGGACCTCAGGGCACAGATGGGATAGATAGCAAAGTTAGATGAGACTCCAGGGGTTGAGGAACAAGGATAAGGAAGGTTAAAGAGGAAACTAGATCTTGGGGAAACTATGGTGAGGAGAGTTGTGTTGATAGTTCCTGCAGTGACCCAGGGGGAGACAGCCTTTCAGGCCAGGCTGTCATGCCTTCTGGAGAAGGGGAACTGGACCTCTAGGCGGGCACTGCTCCTGCATGGCCCAAGCAAGCACCAGTGCCCTGGTTTGTATGAGAGAAAGAAGGCAGTTAGAAGCCCTAAAAGATGGGATCTTGCCACCCTTGCTGGAGAGGAGGCGGAATTGAGATAGTTGATGCCTGGAGAATGATCAGGAAGGAAGGCAGTGGCATACAGGTCTGCAGGTGGATTGAGAGGGCAGACCTTGAACTTGTCAATGCCAGCAGCCCCCCTTTTTTTTCAGAGGGTTGCAAACCCATGTGGGGATGAGGCCTGGTCTTGTGGAAACTGAACTTAGCTTCACGGGTATATATAATTATGGTTCAGCCTGAGACAAGGTCCAGGGCATGCCCAGCCTGGACCAGGTCTGAGTGTGAGGCCAGGCCCCTTGTTGGAGGTGAGTGAGGGTGGTCTCAGGAGTGATTGAGGAGGTAAGGTGCCATGTAAGCGGTTATTGATATGGCTCCTGATGTCTGACAGGCTGGGGCTGCTGAGGCAGGATGTGTGTGTGTCTGTAGACAAAACCAAACCACACTTTATTTCCCAGGTGACAGTGCTCCCCCACTTTGGATTTTTCCTCTAGGTTCGGTGCTAACTTCTATGAGCTCATGCCCCTCCTCCTCCCTTTAACTTTCTTGAAGTTGTCCATTCACTTAAAACATTGCTTCTGGGGGGCAGCCCGGGTGACTCAGGGGTTTAGCGCCGCCTTCAGCCCAGGGTGTGATCCTGGAGACCCGGGAACCAGCCCCACATCAGGCTTGCAGCGGGGAGCCTGCTTCTCCCTCTGCCTGTGTCTCTGCCTCTTTCTCTCTCTCTGTGTCTCTCATAAATAAATAAAATCTTTTTTAAAAATTGCTTCTGGTAACTTGGGAAGCCTGGGAAAGTTGCTGAAGGCCCTGAGAAAATCGGTTGTATGGGTTATCATAGAGGAGGAAAGGCCTTCCCTGCTGATACTCTGGGTGATGTGGGGTGGTGGTGCTTGCCTGCAGAGTGGGCAGGGATTGAATGTATACCTTGGGTGGGCCTGCAGCAATGACCCCAGCTGACAGTTACAGAATGCTTCATGGACTATGGTTTGTTACTGTAGTTTTCATTGTGATCAGATGATACCAGGAAGAACGGAGCCCCTGACCAGTGTGAGTCATAGCAGTGCAGGAGAAGAGACACTCAAGGAGAGAGCCCACCTAAGTTTATGTCTGCAGACTGAATTTCCAGAGGCTTAGGATATGGAAGTTCTTCAGTGTCCTATTTCCAGGCCTTGCTCAGGAAGCACTGTATTCAGAAAGCCACTTATGGTTTTCAGATGAGCTTATGAGGGGGCAAGCATTAAAAGTCGAAAGCAGATGCATCAGGCCATCAGCAGATGTGTTGCTTTATTGTTTGATCCAGGAGCACCAACCTCCAGGCAGTGTGAATGGCAGCAGGCACCCTTCCTTTTCTGGGGTGGAGGTTTTCAGATGCTACATCTTCTAAATTGAGACTCCGGTAACTCCGGTAATAACTAGTTCTGGGCTATGAATCTTGCTACAAGAAGATTCTTAAGGTTTAGGACATTCTGACATGCTACAATGCAGAGTGATGCCTTCTAGATGAATCCTGCAGATGGAGCCCAGTCCATCTCACCTACCTGCCTGTCTGCCTGCTTGCACTTTGGTTGGAGGAAACAGTGTGATGGTCTAACCTGTATTTTGGGAAAGTGTTCACATTTGAAATGCCTTAGGCAATACTTAAATAAAGCATACTAGCAAATTGGAGGGAGGGGTCACTGTGTTTTGCTACAGTCTTGGGTACAAGTTGGTTGTGGCCAAATTCTGTCAGAAAGGGCATGTCTAGTTCGGGCATTCCGATTGCATTGCAGATAATTAAGTGAAAGGTTGGGGTACTGTTAGTGATCTTTGATTCTTCAATGTATTTTTTTAAAGATTTTATGTATTTATTCACGAGAAACACACAGAGAGAGGCAGAGACGAGGCAGAGGGAGAAGCAGGCTCCCTGCAGGCAGCCTAATGTGGGACTCGATCCCAGGACCGCAGGATCACACCCTGAGCCAAAGACAGATGCTCAACTGCTGAGCCACCCAGGCGTCCCACTTCTATGTATTTTTTTAAAAATATGAATTTTGCATGATTTAATTTCAAAGTAGCAATCTTCAAATGGGAGTACCCTGAGGTGTGAAGGTTGGGGGTGGAGCACACCTTGGCATTGGTACTGGGAGGGGTGGGGGTGAGGAAAGGGAGAAAGTTGAGTTGGTTAGGTACATGTTGCAGAGGTTGAGGGTGGTAGAGAATTGGGTTAAAGGGAATTCTGGCACAAAAGCAAGTACAGCTCTAGAGCATGTAATATATATACAACTGGGCAAAGAAAATACTAGTTAAATTGTCTCTTGGAAGCATAAAAATTGCTTAGGAACTTAAAAGTCCTTTAGAAATCTAAATGCAGGGAAAGAAGCAAAACAGTTTTGCTTTGGTGCAAGGTGGGGGAAGACTGAAAAGATGTAACTGAATAGGAATACCAGTCACACAGAAGTCTGGGGTTCAGAAGCAGGTGGGTGCAGAAATTTACATCAGTGGAATAAATAGCTTTCACTGCTTTGCTAGCTTCATAGTAGTTTATGTGAAGGTGTATAGTACTGGAGAGCTAGAAGTCTTAGGAAAGACTTTAAATGCTCAAATTGTGAGCTTTTAAAGTATTTAGATTTTAAGAAGTAAGTTTAAAATTTTGGTGTATACATGAGATTAGAGTTCTCTTATGGATTTGTAATGTTTCTACTTACTGAGATTTTGTGATTGAAAATTCTAAGTGAAAATGCAATGACTTTTAAAGGAATTTTATGTCTTAAAAACGTATCTCTCATCTTTGTGATCTCTGTTATCTTTGTTAAGAATTTTTGCTATTACCTTAGTTATTGTAACAAAAAATAACCTTTTGGGGGGGCACCTGGGTGGCTCAGGGGTTGAGTGGCTGCCTTTGGCTCAGGTTGTGATCCCAGGGTCCTGGGATTGAGTTCCACATCCAGCTCCCTGCAGGGGAGAAGGCTCCCTGATTCTCCTTCTGCCTATGTCTCTGCCTCTCTCTGTCTTTCAGAAAGAAAGAAGGAAAGAAAGAGAGGGAAGGAAGGAAGGAAGGAAGGAAGGAAGGAAGGAAGGAAGGAAGGAAGGAAGGAAAAGAGAAAAGAAAAAGAGAAAGCAAGCAAGTCTTTTTGTGGTCCCTGTAAAATTACTGTAATATTTGGTACCAAACAATCCATGTGCCCTTGTGAAGGTTAATCAGTTCTTTAATTTGAATGTGTGTGGTTTTTAAATTGATCCAGTACTTGAGGGGCAACTATCAGTCAAAATCAGTTTGGGGAATAAGCAAAATGAGGGGGCAGGTATCTATACTAGATGTGTTCTGTTTTTAAATATTCAGAGAAAGATATGAAGACTATTTATGATGATTCTTGTTTCTGAGATGCATCTATTGAATTGGTAAAGTTTTATCAGTGGCCTTTGATCCTGTGCCTCTTCCCCTTAAATTTCACTTAAAATCCCCAATGCTTGTTGCCTCTGGGATTTCTGTCTTCTGGGTTCTTTTTTAATGTTTAAAAATATGCTGGTATTGTTTGGTTTTTAATCAGTGACTTGAGTACGATAGAATTACTGCAATAGGAATTTAAAGAGTATTAGTCCTACATATGTTGGGAAATGTGTTGGAGTGTGCTGTTGTGAAACTGAAGCTGTGGTTAAAGTACTCTGTGTTGCTCTGTCATAAAAACTAGTCCTGTTGCATGATGTATGTGATTGCTAATCATTTTTCCCCCTCTTTACAGCACAAATAAGGGTTTGGGTTCTAAATTCGTTAAAAAAAAACTCATCAAATTGTACACTTAAAATTTGTGAATTTTATTCTGTGTTAATTAAACCTCAGGCTATGTAAATAGTAAAGCTGTGTTTTCAATGTCAATTGCTTGGAAAATTTGTTAACAGGAATAAATTTGTGATTTTCATTAAATCAGTAACTACAAACAATAATAATAATGAATCTATATGAATTAAAGAACATATTTTAAGAAACTTTATTTAGAATTTTATTTCTATAAATATTATTTAGAACTTTATGTTCTTGAATTGCCATGTGTGTTCTTTTTCCTGCTCAGTCCCTTGGTATCTGCAGGATGACAAAAACTTGTGTCCTTATTAGGCACATCTATAGAAATTATTGATTTTCTTTTGAAGTACTAAAGATCTCTAAACAGTTTCCTAAAATGTTATATTCTACGTTATGAACATCAAAAACAAGAAGATCTATAAGGACTCTATTACATGCAAAAGGTATATATAGTAACCTCCTCATTCAGGGCAGAGAAGCCCCAGGGATTTATAGAACTGATTTAGAAAAACAGGATAAAATAATTGGTTGTCACATTTGATAGAACAATGAAACAAAATCAAAGGCTGAGAAGTAATTCTCACATAAGACTCTATTTACCAGTGAAAAGTCATAAATCCTTGGGTCATAGTACCAGAAGAAATTCAGTCATACTGACTGAAGTCATACCACAGTCTTCTTTTGGTTAAACTCTACCCTTCCCCTATCCCAGACTCTAAAGTATTAATTAGGGCCACAGAAGAGGTCCCATAGAGGGAACATAGATTAGGAGCCCCAGGAACCAATAACTAAACTACTGCCCACTGATACCTGGAGAGAGAGAGGATTGCATTTCCCTCCACATCATGTATTGGATGGGACCTTTGTATAGGCCTGGGTTCAGCTTTCTGGAGATAAGCTCTCTGGGCATCAGTACCCTCGTTCCTTGCTCCAAGCTGCAGGGAACATAAATCATTCTAGACATCCTCCACAGACAAAGGAAAGGTATTAATACCATACAGAAACACTTACCTATCCAAGAGAGATGTGATATCCTAGAAGAGGAAAGGAGTAATAAAGAAGTTAGATGCCTATTTATCAACACCAGAAATTTCTTTGGTGATACTGGCCACCACCAGAATTTGATCATCAATACTGGGATCCTGTGCGGAAGTCCCCATTCCATCACCACCAACTCCTCCCACTGTCCATATGCCTTTCTGATCAGTATCCTTCATCTAACCTGAGATAAACTGGCTTTATCTTATTTTGGTTTTCTAGAGTTCCCTTTTACATGGAATAAGAGAAATTAATAGGTGGACTATTTCTAGCTATACTGCTACATGGTTTCAAGAAAAACACCATAGGTCTTTCAGCCCAAAGCCACTTTTCCTTAGTTTGGCTAAGTAAACTTCTGAGTGCTGAGCTGATAATTAATGACACTTTAGAGGTCAGGCTTCCAGTAGTAACAAACACCTTTCAAACAAGTCAATTTTTCAAAAGGTGGCAAACACCTTTCAAACAGGTCAATTAAGGGATTCCTGGGTGGCTCAGAGGTTGAACGGCTGCCTTAGGCTAAGGGCGTGATCCTGGAATCCCAAGATCCAGTCCCACATCAGGCTCCCTGCATGGAGCCTACTTCTCCCTCTGCCTGTGTCTCTGCCTCTCTCTGTGTGTCTCTCATGGATAAATAAATAAAATATTAAAAAAAAAAACAAACAAGTCAATTAAAAGCCAGTCTAAGGTACAACTCAGGTTGCAACATTCTTATTTTTGAGAAATAAACCCTCAAAATTCTTTTTGAAGAAAGATTAAAATATTAATAGATGCCATTATTAATGGCATTTATTATCCTTTTTATGAGAGTGAAAACAAAGCTTCCTATTGACTGTAAGGCAAAAGTAGCCTTCTGCTCTTCTCCCAGAGAGTCTTAAAAGCACTAAAGTAGGTTTCTTCCCCCTTCCCAATGGATAAAGCTGCTTCTACATCTTTCCAACCTTCTTCCCCTGCTAGTGTACCCATAATTATGTGATATGGAGTCTCACTTTGAGAAAGTCGAAGGGATTCTGCTGTTCCATTCGTGCCTGGATGCTCACCAACATCTCCTTGGCTAGGAGACACTGTTCTTGAAACTGGTTCAGATTCAGCTCCATCTCCTCATTCAAGGCTTTCCCCTCTTCTCGGAGATCATTTAAAATGTTCTTTTCTTTGCTGTGCAGGAACTGATGTAGCTTTAGAAACTCCAAGGAGATGTGTTGCTGCAGATGTAGCTTGTTTTCCTGGAAACCTCCATGATCATCACCATGGTAATTACTGAGACTAGCACTTGGGGATGGGGACCCACACCACTACTCATATACCATAACGGAAAATGCATTAAAATGGTTCAACCATACTAAGCAGAGTTCTTTGGGAGACTTATTTTGTTTTTCTCAGTTTAATAGTTCAGGAATGAAATAGTCAAAAGTGATCTCTAGGTACCTATTGCAGTACCAAGGTGGTAACCAATCCCATAATAAATAAGGTTGTGGGGTTAGTTAATTAATTAAACATCCTGGAATGAGTAATAGTATCCTCCTACCAGAGGTACAAACTAATGTCTGCCAAGTGATGCTGTTAGACTGGGGCCATCAGGAGGCTGAAGGAACTATTCTTACCTAGAAGACAGAGCTAGGGGTATGTCACTTCTGCTGCCAGGACACTATAGAAGAAGCAGGAGACGGGCAACGTCTGAAGCACTGAAATTAATAACTGTTCTATCCTTTCCTAAGGTAACCACAATGTCCTGAGGGATGAACCATCTGACACCTGAGCTTCTCAGAACTTTATCCTCCTGATTTCTAGTGATCTCCACCTTTATCTACTCATTCTCTCAATCACACAGGATTTTATCATTCCTAGCAATTTCACTATCTCCAAAATTAACTTCTTATGCTCACTTAGGTACCTCTACTGTAACAATTATTGGTCTCATTGAAACCTCTTATTCATTGACCCCCTCCATTTCTGTTTATCATCTTCTTCTGTCTCCATGTCCCCTCTTATCCAGCTTGGATTCTGTGGTCCATCATTATAATGGCACTTTTAAAATTCACTCTATCCTCTAGCTCACACTTTTCCAATTTTCCTTTTACTATTTCATCACTATTTCATGTATTGGTTGGTTCTGTCTTTTTTAACCAAGCTCTAAATATTGGAGTTATTTGATATTCTGTCCTAGGCTCTTTCCCCTTCTCATTCAATATTCTCTTTCTAGGTAATATCCTCTCCTCACACAGATTTAAATCAGTCTCTTTGCTGACTTCTTATTCCCAGTCTAGATCAACTTCTGAGCTCTAGATTCCTGTATCCAACTGTCTATGATGTCTCTACTCACCCTTCTCACATCTAATCAGTCACGACATCCAGGTCATTTTTTTTTAAATCTCCAAAGCTTATGCTGAAGCTGTTTATTTCTCTCTTTCTCTGTGCCTCCCTTGTCTAAGCTACCATCATCACTCTCTGGGATCACTGCAATAGCCTTCTAACCATTATCCTTATCATTGTCTCTCTTCTCATAGCCACTAGACTCATATTTTCAAAATGAGATGAAATCATGTCCTATTTAAACCTCTTTAATGGCTTCTTACCATAGGAAGAAGTTCAAAATTCCTAATGTTATCTACAAGGGCCTACGTAACTGGGCCCATATCTACCTCTTCAAGCTCATCTTGCCTCCCATGATCTAATTTTATTGGCCTTGTCTCTGTTTAACATAGCAACCAACTTCCTATCTCAGGATTTCTCCATATACTCTTTGCTCTTCACAGAACATTATTCTCTAGGCCACTCTCTTCATATTCCCTTCAGTCAGTTCACTTGGCTAAGTTACTTGTCCTTTAATTCTTAATTTTTAATGGGTGATTTTTTTCAGAGAATACCCCTCCCCTAGCCTAGATTAATTCTTCACATATATTTATTATAGTACCCTTTATTTTCATTTATAGTAATTATCACAGTTGTCATTTTATTGCTATTAATGGGATTACTTAATTCCATTAGTCTATCTCCCACCCTAGTGTAATACAGTATTTAGTGTAATGCCTTACTCACTCAATAAATATTTTTTGAATGAATGAATGTTGACTGTAGTAGCTAAACTAGGAACTCTTAGAAACAACATTCTCTGGAGACATTATTTCCATCTATCCTTCTTTCCTTCATTGTACATATTTCTTATTCCAGATGCCAAAAGCCAGAGAAGACTCTCCCATAGAGTAATTATGAAAAAACAGAACTACCAATTTAGCCCCAAAACCTAGGGACTGCTTTGCCAAGTTTCTAACTAGGAATGTTCTCCTAGAGCTCCTGTGAAGTTGACAGTATAGGCAATGGTTTATTTAGTTTGGAGGAAGCTAGAAAAGATCAAATTGGATGGTGAAAACCAGCAATCCGAGACACCTTAAATCAGAGGTAGCCTGGTTATAAACTCAAAGAAAAGAAAGGTATTTCTTTGGGCATAATAATCTTTAGCGGATTTTTCTGATAAATCCCTTATTTTGCCATATGTAAAGGGAAATATCAGACAGATCACAACCTCAAAACAATCACCTAGTGATTGACCCATCAGAAGGATCAGCATGTAACAGAAAAGGTCAGTCTGCTCTCTCTGTTGATCATCCATTGAGAACTTATTTCACTGCTATGTTTCTTTCCACCTTACAGTGTCCCCTTTCTAATTCTATAGCCCAGGTGTCATTTAGTGTATTGATAATATATGTACAAGCACCTTTCTACCCATGTAGCTGAAGTTACAAGGAAGGTATTCCAGTTCTATCTTATAACTAACCCCTCTACCCTGTTTCTCACCTTGTAAGCAGCAATAGCATCTTTCTGCATATCCTTCAGGGACTGAAGTTCCTTCAGGGTTGCCTCCAGTTGACCCTTATGGATGGTGAGCTCCTCCTGGGAATACCATATAGAATTATGGTCTACCATATAGAATTAACCACACTAACTTGGGAGATGAAGGGCCATAGGGACATCTCTCCTAAAGCCCCAGGGTATCAGGGAAAACAAAACAAAACAAAAAGCTCTTGCTGCAAACCTTTCCTTAACCCCTGAATTCCTGTCTCTTCCAAGAATTGTAAAGAAAATAACAAACAGCAGAAAAACTTAGTTTTATGCTATTAGCTTACTACAGAGGTTTGAAGAAGCTGACTCTACATTTTCTGCTGTAGTTGTACTGTTCTCACTATCTATACTTTTATTTATGTTGTTATCACTTAGAATATTCATTTCTCCCCTCTGCCCATTCAAATGCAAATGATTTCCCATCTCAAGCTTTCATTCACCATACATCCCTTATTTCAGTATTCTCTAATCTTCTCTGAAATACTAAATATTTACAAATTACAAATGTGACAACATTTAACTCTCAATAGTACACTATCTTGATTCTGTTGTTTTATTAATTTTAAATTTGACTAAATTTCAAGACTTTTGTTAACAAGAGTAATATCTTGTACATCCATATTCTACAGAGTGTCTAGCAGAGTCTTGTCGTGGCAGGGTATAGGTAAATACTTGATTGATTGAGGGAGTAGCCGGAGCTATTCCACTACTCCTTTCCTATAATCAGCAACTCGAGAGAAAGAACTTTGCAGGATACGTTGTATTTTCTGAGCTTACTAATAATCATCTGAATAAAGGGGTGGGGTTGAAAGAGAGAAGAAACCCTACAAAAGATTTCTCTCAGCTTTCCTAAGGCATTATTCAAGGCTCAGGCCTCACCTACCATGAAGAAACAGACAGCATCAGAGATCTGCAGGAAATCTTTAGACTGCTCCACAGACAGCCGAGCATCTTTGCATTGAAAGCAGATCAGTTTCCCATCTGGCTTACTGAATAGTTTCAGGTTCTCTCCATGCTCTGGGCACTGTGGATGGCCCTTGAGTAAGGGTAGCTTCTTAATCTTCTCTACCAGCTTCTCCAGTACAAGATTGAATGTACAGTTGCTATATTGACATAGCATCTTACACTCAGGACAGAATGTTTCCTTTGCTTGCTGCTTCCAAAAGTTTTGGATACAGGCCTGGCAGAAGTTGTGGCCACAGCTTAGCATCAATGGATCACGGAACCAGTCATTACACAGTGGGCAGTGTAGCTCCTTAGTAATGTCTTGTATCTGCACTTTAGAGGGTATTTGGGTGATCAGATCATGTACTTCACCATAGTTGCCTGGGTCGATGTTGGAGGAAGGTCTGGAAGATACCTTTGGAAAAGAACAACTAAAATGAGTTTCTCTTTCTTGCTGCCCATTTCCCCATTCCAAGATAGTGGGCTCCATTATTAAAGGAGCTGAGAATAGGTGCAGCCAGAATAAAAGCACCAGTCTCCTTTTTGAAAGTTACCTGATAAATTCATTGTTGTCTTTCTCTCTCTCTCTCTCTCTCTCTCTCTCTCTCTCTCTCTCTCTCTCTCTTTCTTTCAGATTTTATTTACTTATTCGTGAGAGACACAGAGAGAGGCAGAGACAGGAGAAGCAGGCTCCATGCAAGGAGCCTGATACAGGACTCAATCCCGGGACTCCAGGATCATGCCCTGAGCCAAAGGCAAATGCTCAACCACTGAGCCACCCAGGTGTCCCAAATTCATTGTTTTCTAACATTATCTCTACTCTCAACACTATTTAAACTTTAATAGAGGGGATCCCTGGGTGGCTCAGCGGTTTCGCGCCTGTCTTTGGCCCAGGGCGTGATCCTGGAGTCCCGGGATGGAGTCCCACATCAGGCTCCTGGCATGGAGCCTGCTTCTCCCTCTGCCTGTGTCTCTGCGCCTCTCTCTATGTCTATCATAAATAAATCTTTAAAAAAAATAAAATAAACTTTAATAGAGAACTAAGGCAGAAGAAAGAGTACTCAAGAATGTTTTTTGTTGTACATCCATACCTCCACCCACTTTCTTCATGTATCAGTTAAAAGTTTACTTTCAGCTTCTACTAGTTATTACCTTTTTATTTTGTTTTGTTTTCTAGATATCATGTACAAAGAATTGGAATCAGTGGCAATCAGATTCCTCAGTGGCATAATATCACCAATCATAATATCATCCAGGCTTTTCTCTCCCCCTTTTTAAGAACACATTACAGAAATAACACATATACAGAAAAATACAGATTCATGCATATAACTCAATGACTTTACACAAAATGAACACATCTGTGTAATCATCCCCTGATCAGAAAACAGAGAACTACCACCATTCGGGAAGTCCCCCGTATGCATGCTTCAAGTCACTATCCCTCATCAAAGTTGGACACTGTCTTGACTTCCAGCACTATATACTGGTTTTACCTGTTTTTGAGTTTTATATAAATGTAACCATGTACTGTGTATTTTTTGTTGCTGACTTCTTTTATCAGTCTTACATTTGTGAGATTTTTATATATTATTCTATGCAATTGTAGTGCATTTATCCTCATTCCTGTATATAATATTACATTGTGTGAATATACCATAGTTTTTTTCTCCATTCTACTGTTGAAAGACTTTTGGGTAGTTACCAGTTTGAGGCTATTATAGTGTTGCTGAGAACATTCATTATTTGGTGCAAGTCTAAGGATTGTTAAATCTGAGTTTTCCTGAGTCTCAATAACTGTAACCTACCTCCATGCTTTTCAATTCTTTATTCTTTTCTTTGACCTTGGAATTTCTCTTTACTTTCTTGTACACTCCAGTATGCATCTCAAAGGATATCTGTCACATTTTAACTGGCATTTCTGGGTCTTTTATAGTAGTGGGTTTTCCAGGATAAATGGTTCACAGCAATGGTACCTGGCTGGCTCAGTCTAAAGAGCATGCAACTCTTGATCTGAGGGTTGTGAGTTTGAGTCCCATGTTGGTGTAGAGATTACTTAAAAATAAAACCTTAAAAAAGGGTTGCTTGCTCCCTTCCCTTATGAATTGATGACTATTTTTTTTAGTGTTTTGCTTGGATTCATTTCACTTTATTTTTTTGTATATCCATATCCATTATAGGTTTTTGATTTGTGATTACCATGAGGTTCATATATAATACCCTATGTGCACAACACTCTATTTTAAGTTGGTGGTCACTTAAGTTTGAACACATTTTCTAAAATGACTACATTTTTACTCTGCCCCCTCCATGTTTTATATGTTTAATGTCATATTTGACATCTTTTTATTTTGGGTATCCCTTAACTAATTATTGTAGATATAGTTGATTTTATACTTTTGTCTTTTAATCTTCATACTAGCTTTGTCAGTGAATGATTTACTACCTTTATGTCTGCTTTTACCAGTGAAATTTTTTCTTTTTCTTTCATAATTTTCTTACCTCTAGTTATCGTCTATTCTTTTCTCTTTAAAGAAGTCCCTTTAACATTTTTTGTAAGGTGAGTTTAGTGGTGCCCTGAATTCCTTTAATATTTATTTGCCTAGGAAATGTCTTTTTTCTTCTTCAAATCTTAATAATAGCCTTGCTGAGATACTGTTTTTGGTTGTAGGGGTTTTTTCCTTTCAGCACTTTGAATATATCATGACACTACCTTCTGACCTGCAAAGTTTCTGTGAAAAATCAGTCAGTAGTCTTATGGGTATTTCTTTGCATGTACCTAACTGCTTTTCTCTTGCTTTCTAAGAGTCTCTCTTTATATTTAATTTTTGACATTTTAATTATTGTGTGTCTATGTGTGGACTTCTTTTGGTTCATCGTGTTTGGGACTCTGTGATTCCTAGATCTAGGTGTCTGTGTCCTTCCCTAGGTTAGGAAGTTTTCAGCAATTGTTTCTTTAAGTAAGTTATCTGCCCCTTACTCTCTCTCCTCCTTCTTCTGGGACTCCTATAATGTGACTCCTAGTATACTTGGTGTTGTTCCAGAGGTCCCTTAACCTATCCTCATTTTTTAAAAGATTTATTTATTTAAGAGAGAAAGAGCACATACACACAAGCAGAGGGAGGGGCAGAGGGAGAGGAAGAGAGAGACTCCTCAAGCAGACTCCCACTGAACATGGAGCCTGATGTGGGGCTCAATCCCAGGTCCCTGAGATCATGACCTGAGCCAAAATCAAGAGTCAGCCAGTTAACCAACTATGCCACCTAGCCAGCCATCCTCATCTTTTAAAATCTTTTTTTTTAAAAGATTTCAGTCTGGGCACTTTCCATTAATCACTTTGTTCTTTCTTTTTTTTTTAAATTTTATTTATTTATTCATGAAAGACACACAAAGAGAGAGAGCGTCAGAGACCCAGGCAGAGAGAGAAGCAAGCTCTATGCAGGGAGCCTGATGTGGGACTCAATCCCAGGACCACAGGATCACTCCCTGAGCCAAAGGCAGATGCCCGACCGCTGAGCCACGCAGGCATCCCAAAATTCCTAAGTTTTAATATCTAATAAGATATATTGATAGAGGGACACCTGGGTGGCTCAGCGGTTGAGCGCCTGCCTTTGGCCCAGGGTGTGATCCTGGAGTCCTGGGATCAAGTCCCACATCGGGCTCCCTGCATGGAGCCTGCCTCTCTCTTTCTCTGTGTCTCTCATGAATAAATAAAAAATATTTTTTAAAAAAGATATATTGATAGATACAACCCACACTGTTCTTTCTGATCACTGATTCATTTTGTATCCTCTGATTTGCTATTGCTTCTCTCTCATGTATTTTTTATTTCAGTTATTGTATTCTTTAGCTCTGATTGGTTCTTTTTATATTTTTTGTATCTTTGTTCAAGTTCTTACTGAGTTCATTCACTTTTCTTCCAAGTTCATTGAACATCTTTATGACCATTACTTTGAACTCTTAATCAGGTAGATCGCTTATCTCCATTTTGTTTAGTTCTCTTTCTGAGTTTTTTTTTTCTTGTTCTTTCATTGGAACGTATTTCATTGTCTTCTTATTTTGTCTGATTCTCTATGGTCAGCTACATTTCCTGTTCCTGAAGGTAGTGATCTTATCTGGCAGGCATCCTGTGGGGCTCAGAAGTGCAATCCCTCCTGGTCACCAGAACCAGGAACTCCAGGAGTGTCTCCTGTGTGAGCCACATGTGCCGTCCCATTGTGCCTGGGCTGCAACTGTTGTGAGCATACTGGTGAGTGAGGCTGGCCCCGGCTATAGCTGCAGGGTTTGGCTATGACCATTACAGGTGTGCCAGTGGGTGGGACTGGCCCCCTTGCCTCCTAGGACAGAATTCATCCTGGCTGAGGCTACTGTTTGGTGTGGTGGTTGAGGGGCAGCCACTTTGGCGGAACATTTAATGAGGCAGATTGGGTATGGTGGGCCTGCAGGGGAATGCTGGAGCAGGGTGGTCAATGCTAGCAATGTAGATGGAGAGTGTTAGAACTGGCACCTGCCAATATCAGGCCAACTTGGCTGAAGGAGGGCAAGAAAAATGGTGCCTAGTGCACTTCCTGGAGTAAATTCCTACAGATCCTTGCCCTGTGAGCACACCCTAAACTTAGTAAGTATCCTTCACATATATTCCAGATGCTTTTCATATGTGCTGGGCCTGGGAGCAAGAGAGATTATGTTTGGGCCCTTTAAGAGTAGAGTTTTAGCCTCTTTCTTTCTTTCTTTCTTTCTTTCTTTCTTTCTTTCTTTCTTTCTTTCTGATTTTATTTATTTATTTATTTATTTGACAGATTGAGAGCAAGAGTACAAACAAGAGGAGCAGCAGGCAAAGAGAGAGAGGGAGAAGCAGACTCCCCACTGTGCAAGAAACCTGATGTGGGACTAGATCTCAGGACCCTGGGATCATGACCTGAGCTGAAGGCAAATGCTTAACCAACTGAACCACCCAGGTGCACCCTGAGTTTTGGTTTCCTAAAGCCCTTCAGCTCTCCCAGAGTTAGGCTCCACTGATTTTCAAAGCAAGATTTTATAGAGACTTATCTCCTCAGGGCAGATCCCCAGGCAGAGCGTGCGTGATGTGAGGCTTGACCCTCTCACTTCTCAAGGAAGACCTTGGTATCTGTGATATCCTTCTTCCTTGTGGGTCACTGCACCAAGGTTTGGTTTCCAACCAGACTGCATCACTGCCACTTCTGCCTTTCTCAGTGTGGCTTTTTCCTTATGTCTTTGGCTGTGGAAGAACTGTTCTGCTAGTCTCCAGGTCATTCTCTGATAGTTGCTGTATATGTGCTTGCAGACTTGGTGTGTCCATGGAAAGAGGTGAGCTCAAGATCTTCCTACTCTATGATCTTACCCTCTAATCCCAAAGTAATACATTTTAAATCACAGAATTTCAGGCTTGAGTATATGAAATTTCTTTTAAGTGTTTCTTTCCTTTTTTTTTTTTTTAAGATTTTATGTATTTATCCATGATAGACACACAGAGAGAGAAAGAGAGAAAGAGAGGCAGAGACAAAGGCAGAGGAAGAAGCAGGCTCCATGCAGGGAGCCCGACTCAGGACTCAATCCCAGGTCTCCAGGATTATGCTCTGGGCCAAAGGCAGGAGCTAAACCGCTGAGCCACCCAGGGATCCCCATAAGTGTTGCTTTCCTGACTCTATTCTAATCATATCAATTACATGACCACCTTTGTCTATGTATAAGGCTACTTAAGAGGAAGTTGTAAAAAAACAAACAGGAAAAGAAGAGAAAAGGTTAGGCAAGATTCCTTTCCAGTGGGCCAGTTAGGACCCAGATTCTGACTGATTTCCACAATCCAGTCTTCTTACTGACAAGCAGATGTCTCAAGCTAGCAAATCTACTCTTATTTATTCTAGATAGACACAGGCTTCCAACTCCAAATTCAGTGAACCAAGCAGGTGGTATAATTACCTAGTATTTCCCACCCCTCATTTTGAGAAGAGTACTCAGGAGAAAAATTCTTTCTCTGTAGTTCTGAACATTTTGGGGATTTGGGTTTTGGAAGCCAACAGAAGCTCCAGATGGGACTTTAAGAACATCAATCAATGAAACAGCAGTAGTCAGGAAAAGGATTAAATTGAAAAAGGATCCCAGCCCTTCTTATTGATTGAAATGGTAACCATTGCATACAAAATTTTAATTTTAAGTACTAAATATAGAAGATTTAAAAAATTGAATCTAGGACTGACATCACTAAAAAAGGCAGAATAGGGAACTCCAGGGAGATCTCCACAAAAACATATTAAACTTGCAAAACCTGTCAGAATCAACTTTTATAGAACTTTGGGATTTAGGGACACCTGGGTGGCTCAGTGGTTGGGCATCTGCCTTTGGCTCACGGCCTGATCCAAGCCTGCTCCCTCTGCCTGTGTCTCTGCCTCTCTGTGTCTCTTATAAATAAATAAAAAATCTTAAAAAAAAAAAAAGAACTTTGGGATCTAGTCATAAACTTGTAACTACGGGAAAACTTAAGGAAGAAACTGCCATATGGCAGTAAGCATGTACTTACTACCATTTTAAATCATTTTAAATCATTCACCTACCATTCTTCACTCCCCAAATTGTTGACAGCCATGAGAATGGTAGCTGAATTCTTGATGCAGGTTGCTAGTGCCGAGAGGGAGTATGAACCTTATTCTCAACTGTGGTTGTGTGTTCTGTTCTGCCTGCTAGCTATCTTGAGGACCAGAACAAGGGTTCGCCTTTATTTTGCCTACCGCAGAGTTCCCAGGGCTGAGGCAGCTTCCTGGATTGCCTTTAATGAAGATATTTAAAGGCAAAAGAATTGGACACGGCAGTCTATGCGAAGAGAGGATAGTCAGTATAAGAAATAAACCAAAAAGCCTAGGAAGGAAGAAATTAGAAAGTAAGATACATGGGGAATAAGGGCTTTTAAAAGCTCCCATGTAGGGGTACCCGGGTGGCACAGTTGGTTAAACATCTGCCTTCAGCTCAGGTCATGATCTCGGGGTCCTGGGATTAAGTCCTGTATCAGGGTCTCTGCAGAGAGTGCCTGTCTCTCTCCCTCTGCCCCCTCCCCTCATTTGTATGCTTGTGCGCGCGCTCTCTCTCTCTCTCTTATATAAATAAATAAAATCTTTAAATAATAATAAAATAAAAGCTCCCATGTATGGTAGGGAATTGAGAAGCGCCTGTGCATACCCAGGTCTGGATACCTGCTTTAAAAAAGGCCTGAGAAGACTCTAAGTTTTAACCTCTTACTGTCCTTCAGGCTTCAAGTGAAGAGGAAGTAAAGACCAAGACAGAGTTGTAAATGGCCTGGCTCAGGGTTCAAGAAGTGCCCCAACACAGAACCAATTAGAAAAGACTAGAAGAATACTTTTACTTTTTAAAAAGTCTCTTCTTGGCTCCAGGCCTTTAAGGAAACTCTGTCAAACCACTAGCTGATCACTAATCTAATGGAACACAGGTTTCAGTGGCCACACAAGACAACATACATAAAAAAATAGTTCAGAAAAGTTACTAAGCAGAAAACAACCCCCAACAAGCAGCAACAACAAATAGCAGGAAGGGGGAAATGAACCTGTCAAGGAATAGAGTTTCTCTATACTATTCAAACTAAGTTGGTATCAAATCACACTTGATTGTTAGAAAGTTCAGATATTAAATATAACCCCCTGGGTAACCTTTAAGGGAGAATAATAAATAATGTATAGAAAAAGAAATGAGGGACACCTGGATGGCTCAGCGGTTGAGTGACTGCCTTCGGCTCAGGGCATGATCCTGGAGTCCTGGGATGGAGTCCTGGGATGGAGTCCTGGGATGGAGTCCCACATCAGGCTCCCTGCACGGAGCCTGCTTCTCCCTCTGCCTGTGTCTCTGCCTCTCTCTCTGTGTGTCACTCATGAATAAATAAATAAAACCTTAAAAAAAAAAGAAATGAAAAGGGAACCAAAATGGTGCACTAGGAAAAAATCAGTTTGAATGCAGTAATAGAGGAGTTTAGAAACAAAAAGATATCATGTGTGGAAATTAAATAGCAAAATGGTAAAATGAGTCTTTCCATATCAGTATTGACTTTATATGCAAATATCTTAAACTCTGATTAAGAGACAGAACTTGGGAGAATGAACAAAAGAAACATGATTGAACTATATGCTGTCTACAGGAGACTCACTTTATGTGCAAGGATACAAATAGGCTAAAAGTATAAAGGATAGGAAAGTATATTTCATACAAACATTTACCAAAAGATAGATGGGAATAGTATGGCAAATATTAAGACAAAAACTTATGGCATGTGGTAAAATGCAGTACTCACAGCTAAATTTATAGTGATAAACACGTACATTAAGAAAAAGACCACAAATCAATGACCTAATTTTCTACCTTAAAAAACTAAAAAGAAGAAGAAGGAAGAGGAGGAAGGGAGAAGGAGGAGGAGGAGGATTAATGATTTTAGAAAGGAGAAAGAAGACTGAAATAACTAAAATCAGAAATATAAGTGGGGGCATTACTATAGAACCTTAGAACTAAAAAAGAATTATAAGAGAATACTATAAACACTTGTATACCAACAAATTGGATAACCTAGATGAAATGAAAAAATTCCTAAAAACATATAAACTACCAAAACTGACTCAAGAAAAAATAGTAAACCTAAATAGACCTACAACAAAAGATTAAATTAATAATAAAGAACCTACTAATAGGGATCCCTGGGTGGCTCAGCGGTTTGGCGCCTGCCTTTGGCCCAGGGTGCGATCCTGGAGTCCTAGGATCGAGTCCCACGTCAAGCTCCCGGCATGGAGCCTGCTTCTCCCTCCTCCTGTGTCTCTGCCTCTCTTTCTCTCTCTAATGTCTATCATAAATAAATAAATAATTTTTTTAAAAAAAAGAACCTACTAATAAAGAAAAGCCTAGGACCAGATGACTTTACTGGTGAATTCTACAAAACATTAAAAGAATTATCATCAGTCCTCCGACTCTTTCAGAAAGTAATATAGGAGGGAACACTTCCTAACTCATTCTGTGAGGCCAGCATTATCCTGATACTGAAGCCAGATAAAGATATCACAAGAAAATAAGCTAATTTTAGTTTTCTTCGCAAAACAATGAAAAGACAACTCAAAGACTGAGGGAAAAAATTTGTAAAGCCTATACCTGATAAAGATCTAGTATCCAGGATATATAAAGAACTCTAACAAACTCAAGAGCAAAAAGACAAACAATTTAAAAATGAACAAAAAACTTGAATAGACATTTCTCCAAAGAAGATAGACAGATGGCCAACAAGCACATGAAAGATGCTCAGCATCATTAAGGAAATGCACATAAAAACCATAATGGTTAGTAAACACCAACTAGGATTGTTACAATTTTTTAAATAGAAAGTAACAAGTATTTGGTGGAGATGTGGAGAAATTGGAACCCTCATTCATTCCTATTGAGAGTATAAGATGGTACAGCCTCTGTAGAAAAGAGGTTGGCAGTTCCTCAAAAGGTTAAACAGAATTAACATATGGCCAACTATTCCACAAGTAGGCATATACCCAAAAGAATTATTTTAAAGATTTTATTTATTCATGAGAGAGACAGGGAGGGGCAGAGACATAGGCAGAGGGAGAAGCAGACTCCCTGCGGGGAGCCCAATGAGAAACTTGATCCCAGGACCCCAGGATTAGGACCTGAACCAAAGACAGACGCTCAACCACTGAGCCACCCAGGTGCCCCTACCCAAAAGAATTAAAAACAGGTATTCAAACAAAAACTTTTCACAAATATTAATAGCAGCACTATTCACATTAGTCTCAGGTGGAAACAACCCAAATGTTCATCAAATGAATGGATAAACAAATTGTGGCATATCCATGAAATAAAAGATTATTCCATTACAGAAAGGAATGAATTACTGATACATGCCACAACATGGACAAACCTCAAAAACAGTATGCTAAGTAAGGAAGCCAGGCACAAAGGTCACATATTATATTATTTCGTTTGTATGAATATCCAGAAAAGGTAAATACATAGAGACAAAAAGCAAATTAGTTGTTGCCAAAGGCTGGGAGGAAGGGACAAATGGGGAGTGACTGATCAACCAGTATGAGGTTTCTTTTGGGGATCATAAAAATATTTTGGAATTAAATAAAGGCAATAGTTACACAATATTGTGAATGTGCTAAATATCACTCATTGAATTATACACTTTAAATTGGTTAATTTGAGGAGTGCCTGGGTGGCTCAGATAGTTAAGCATCTGCCTTCAGCTCAGGTCATGATCCCAGAGTCCTGGGTCTAAGCCCTGTATCAACAAGCCCCACATCAGGCTCCTGGCTCAGCAGGGAACTTGCTTCTCCCTCTCCCTCTTTCTCTCCCCCTGCTCATATTCTCTCTCTTCCTCTCCCTCTGTATCTCTCTGTCTCAAATACATAAGTAAAAATCTTAATAAAATAAAATGGTTAATTTTATGTAAATTTTACCACAATTCAAAAAATTGAAGCTATATCTGACTCCAGAGCCAAAATTTTTATACTGAACATATCCTGCTTTGAATGCTGTATTATAGCTACTATTTGATGTGTAGCCACCAGAAGTGGCTACAATCAATATCTAAGAGTCTGATGAAGTAAGCATTCAATAATGCCAGCTCTGTTCTAATGTCCATACTTGCTGGGGCATTAAAATGAGTGAAATAATGAGAGGCTGTGCCCATAAACTGCTCACATCTGGGTCTCCACTAATATTTGTGAGTCAGTATAAAGTACAACTAGAAGCACCTCACCCATTCTTGTTTTCACCTCCGAGACTGCTTACCATGTCCCATACACCTCATAATCGTGTGTGGAAAACCGAGTCCAAACAACCAAGCTTCACACACACACACACACACACACAATCTAACACAGCTACCTTTTGGGCACACAGCTGGGAGCTATAGAGGCCCTAGCAGTGGGCTAAGAATCTTTTGGGCAGAGAATTTTAGAGTCCTGGATACATGGCATGTGATTCAAAGTAAGAGAGAGTAATAGGCTCTTTAGTCTCATGGACTCCTTGTCTTGTAAAGAAGAACATAACTAGAGGAGGAGTCTAGGAGCCTCAAAGCACAGGCCCAGGAAAGAACTCCTCCCCTACCACTCATTGCCCAAGTCTAGGGGTAGTATTACCTTTCTGTCCCATTCCACTTACCTTTATCTTATATCATCTGAGCACTAGCTATGGGTTGGGCCTGTCTGTGCCCTGGAATCAGCAAGGAGGGGCTATAGTTCCATCTCACAGGCCACACCCTTACCAGAATTGAATTTCTGGAGTCTCAGGGGCTTGTCTGTCTTAACCATGTGGAAGACCTGGTTATAACTATTGGCTGCTCAGATTTCAGGATTCTAGGCTCTGCTTTCTACAAAGTTTTCTACCACAGTTCCTAAAATGACCTTGCCCATCTCAAAGTTTCAAATGCAAGTACTCCTTGCTCCCAGTATATACCATAGGCAGCTCTGAGTATTCTTACCCTTTCTTAAATAAATGCTAAAGCTGAAAGGCTGTGATCTAGGAGCATAAAATGGGAACTGAGATGAGACCTCCTCAAAGTAGGAGGTAATTTGTGTGACAGATACAAGAATTTTTAGGGGAGCATAATTGACAGGTCCCTGACACTTGAGTAGGAGGTATGGCCACGAGAAACATCTAGGATCTCTAATATGGGACTTGACAGGTCATATCTTAGGCAGACAAAAAGTGAGGAAGATTATTATGGGGGAAAAAGAAATATTAAATGGACATATACTATTTCTCAACTTGTAGATTATGTTTTCCAAAGGATGAAAAACTTAAATATGAATAGAAGATATATTCTGAGGCAGAATCCCTGAGGATTGGTCCATGGATTACATCTCATGCCCTTGAAAGGGAAACTAGAACTCAAAACTTGTTCTAATACTCATGTGATAGAATCAAGAGAATCCAAAGAATTCTTTTTTTGTTTTGTTTTGTTTTTAGATTTTATTTATTTATTCATGAGAGACAGGCAGGGATATAGGCAGAGGGAGATACAGGCTCCTCACAGGGAGCCTGATGTGGGACTCAATCCCCGGAGCAGGATCATGCCCTGAGCCAAAGGCAGATGCCCAATCACTAAGCCACCTAGGCGTCCACCAGAGCTCTCTCCTGCTGTATATCCCCTTGAAAATTTGAGTACCCAGAACTGCTTTATTTCTAAAGCTGAAAATTTTTTAACTCATCATCAAATTCTTTTTTTTAAATTTTTTTAAAGATTTTATTTATTCATAGAGACGCAGAGAGAGAGAGAGGCAGAGACAGAAGCAGGCACCATGCAGAGAGCCTGACGTGGGACTCGATCCAGGGTCTCCAGGATCACACCCTGGGCTACAGGCGGTGCTAAACCACTGCGCCACCGGGGCTGCCCCATCATCAAATTCCATTCTCATTGATGACTATTTCTGTTGCTCCTTCCCATACCTAGATTTTCATGTCTTGGGCTTGTGTCCCTAGACCTTGACTGCCTAGTTTTGTATACCACCTGTGTTCACTATCCCTGACACCCGATTTCCCCAAACCTGAATCTTGCCTGCTTGGATCAAATATAGGCATTTTCTCTTTGAATATTACCTCTCCACCATTCTCTCCAGTCTCTTTTTCTGAAACTCCTATCAGAAAAACATAGGAGTTTCTTACTCAGCCTTCATTCTTCTTAATCTCCTTTTCTTATTTTCTTTTTTAAAGATTTATTTATTATTCATAGAGACACAGGGGCAGGGGGAGAGAGGCAGTGACACAGGCAGAGGGAGAAGCAGGCTCCATGCAGGGAGCCCAACGCGGGACTCGATCCCGGGTCTCCAGGATCACACCCTGGGCTGAAGGCAGGCGCCAAACCACTGAGCCACCCAGGGATCCCCTCCTTTTCTTATTTTTTTTTCTTTTCTTATTTTCTAACTACATTTGGTAGCTGTCTGTGCTTTGCTCTCCCATTTTTTTTTTAAGATTTTCTTTATTTATTCAAGGAACAGATAGAAAGGCAGAGACACAGGCAGAAGGAGAAGCAGGCAGAGGGAGAAGCAGGCTCCATGCAGGGAGCCTGACCTGGGACTTGATTCCAGGTCTCCAGGATCATGTCCTGGGCTGAAGGCGGGGCTAAACCACTGAGCCACCCAGGCTGCCTTTCTCCCATTCTTTTTTATAGATACTGTTTATTTTTTTGTTTCCTTAAACATCTTTGAATGAAGTGTTCTTCCTGAATAAGCTATTTATAAGAAATTGGCAAAAGGGTAGAGACAAGCCATATTTGAGACTATTTTCTTAATGAAACATTGTATCTATGAGCTCTTATAGCCCTTACTTTTCCTCATGGTTAGCATTGCAGAGTTGCTTACAATGCAGTCTGTTTCCTCCACTATTCTAGACCAACCGACTGCTTTCCACAAATATGGCTTATTTGTCCTTGTTCAACTTCACTTTCCCTATATCTCAAATCTTGGTGACAAACGGGTCTATGAAAGCTCCTGCTTTAGCCAGCTTGCCTGTTTTTATTGTTCTGTACAAGTGCTTACAGGTCTTGGGGCACTTTCTCTGGAGAGCTATATCATTCTTGCTTTGCATAAAATCTACATCCCTAAGCATCCATGATCTCATTCCTATTTGACTTTCACTGTATTGGGCAGTCCTTCTTCATAGGGTTGTAATCCAGGGTTACAGATGTCTCTAGTTATATTGAAAATAGAGTTTGTCTGATTTTCATTCTCCTTGTAGTTTTGGGTTAAAGAAGGGTAAGTTTCTGAGAAAATAAGAAATAAAACTACTATTTTTATTCTACCATTTGAAAACTAAAGCTTAAGTTGTTTTTGACACTTTATCCAATATTTCTATGTGTCTAGGGGAGCAATTTATAGAGATATTTCAGTATGTCCTTCATATACCATCTTGACCAGATTCGGTAATGTACTTTCAGCAGTAAACAGTGTGGATGCCTCTCCTCAAAGATTACAAGGTAAATTTCTCTCCAGCCCCTACAAATGGGTACTTAAAGTCAGTACTAAGCAGTGCTACAGAAAAGGCTATGTGTTGTTCTCTGAACACCTGGATTTTTTAAAACCAAGATTCATCCCCAGTACCTACTAGATGTGTTAATCAAAGTTGCTGTCATTTGCACAGTCTATGCTAAAGGTCAGGGCTACATTCATGGGGTGCTTGGGTAGCACAGTCAATTAAGCATCTGACTCTTGCTTTCAGTTCAGGTTGTGATCTCAGTATAGTGAGATTGAGCTCTCTGGTCAGCATGGAGGCTGCCTCAGATTCTCTCTCCTTCTCTCTCTGCTCTTCCTGCTTGTGCTCATGTTTGTGCTTTCTGTCTCTCTCAAAATAAATAAACAGACCTTTCTTTTAAAAAAAAAAAAAAAAAGGAAGACTGCATTCATCATGTGGCCTTCCCATTCTGTCTCAGGCCACAGGTGAATAAAATATAGGTGGGCTTCTGACTCATTCCATAGGCTGTTTAACAACCCAAGGTGTGACCTAATGCAAAAAAAAAATGATCTGGGCAAAGTAGAACCTCTTGCGAATTTAACTTTGGAAATAGAATCAGAAAACTGACAGATGAAGCAAATCAAATAGATAGCCATGAGGTAGACTTTGGAACATGAAAGGTCATGACATGAAGAATCATAAAGGAAACAGAATCTAGAAGTGAAATTTTAAACATAAGACAGAAGAAATGCAGAAATGTATGATGGAGTCAGTTAATTGGTAAAGACAAGAATTATATAGAGAAAAAAATGTGGAAAGTGGCTATGTTACATTAACCACAGCACTGTCCTATGACTCTTCCTGGATTCCTATGCCTAGCACAATTCCTAGCCATAGTAGGGGGTTCAACAAATAAGTTGGAGGAATGCATTTTTATCCTCATGGTAAGTGTGGTTACCTCTTACAATAACTTGTCTGAATCTCTGCTCTTGTAACAGACCTTCTACCTCAGCACACTTTAATAACTGTTTTCTGGAATCTTGTCATGGAGTTTGCTAAACACTCATTTAATGACTTACTCTCAATCTTCATCCTTCTTGACTTACTGAATTTCTCCTTTGGCTTTTGTGATATTATACTGTTCTAGTTCTCCTGTCTCTGACACTCCTCTGCTTTGGTTGGTTTCTTTTCCTCTTTTCACTTTCTTAAGTGTAAACAATCACCATTGTCTATCTTCAGCTCTCTTCTAGCTCCATACTCTTCTTCCCAAGTAAGCCATTCATTTCCAACTTTGTGTACAACCTCTATGAGGTGAGTCCCAAATCTGTATCTCTAAGCTCACATCTCTGAGCTCACAACTGGGTCCTTGAAACTCAACAAGCCTGAAACATAATTCATCTTTCTCCCTAAGTCAGTTCCTTCTCTTGACTTCCTATTTCTATTTATTATACCACCCATATCCCAGTTTTGAAATATGAGTTATCTTTGGGTGTTCTCTTTTTCCTTTCCCATCATCTAGTCAGTTACAAAGTGTAGTCAGTAATAGTAGAAATAATAATTGCTAACATTTCTCTGCCTCAGAAATCTTCTTTTGCTTTCCATAGCCTAACAAAATAAGTTAGGTGGGTTTGGTTTTGTTTTTTAATTAAAAAGGCCCTAGATTTCAGAATTCTCTACGTTTTGCAAACTCCTATTTCTAGTCTTATCTCCCATGGTTCTGTTGTACAGTGAAAATTTTTAATTTACCATCCTTTCATATATTAATGATTCATTTTAGTTTCATTAACCAATAGATAACAAAAAAAATTTCTTAAGATTCTTTAATTTTTTTGCATTAGGCTGAGTGGGCAATTCAAAGAGAAAAAAATCTAATTATTCTCCACCCTCTCAATGTGCTTAGAAGACCAAACTCAGAAAAATATGTCCCTCTGGAAATATGTAAGTACAAAAAACATCGCATTTTAAACCCATCAATCTGTCTGGAAAGCTTTAAAATTAGGTGCATTCTGAATAAGATAAAACTTGTGGGAGAACCTGGCCAATTGGTGATTTAAGAGAAAAGTTGCCTGCCAAAGCCAGTTGTTACTCCTAGCCATGGAAATGGATGATATTTAGGAATTTTATTCAATGTGTTTTTAAAATACATTTTTTTAAAGATTTTATTTATTTATTCATGAGGATGGGGGATGGGGGGCAGAGACAGGCAGAGGGAGAAGCAGGCTTCTTGCAGGGAGCCTGATGTGGGGACTCCATCCCCAGACCCCAGAATCACACCATGAGCCGAAGGCAGACACTCAACCGCTGAGCCACCCAGGTGTCCCTAAAATATATTTAAAGTAGACCAGTAGTTTCCAGGACTGAGGAAAGGGGGGAATGAGGAGCAATTGCTAATGGGTATGGAATTTTTTTTTTTGTGGTGATGAGAATGCTCTAGAATTAGATAGTAGTGATGATGGTATAACTTTGTAGTTGTGAAAAACCACTGACTCATACACTTTGTATATAAAAATATATATTTAATGTTATTGTTGATATTAAATGAGTTTTTGTTATTTGATTGTAAATTTATCTTGCCAGTTGAAGTTTTGCCAATTACCCTGACTTTCAAGAATATGGACTCTTCTACAAAACATTAATCATATTAACTAATATTGACCATTTACTGTGCAAAATGCTTTAAATGCATTATTTCATTTAATCCTCTTAAAAGCCTTATGACATAGATATTATTCCACCATTTTTAAGGAAATTGAAGCTTAGAGAGGTTAAATAACTTGCCAGGATCCCACAGTAATGAAGTGGTAGAGCCTGGATTGGAACTGGTTATCTAACCCAAAAGCCCATTTTCCTAATCATTGAGTCAGCAGAGATCCAATCAATGTTTTGTGCAGTTGAATTTATAAAATGGATCAAACTTGTGAGGCAAAATTGCTGGAACAATTTCCCAGTACGCTAGAGGGAAAAATAGGAGATTCTGAAAATTGGAAAACAAGGGAGATTCTGAAATTTTTCTATCTGGAAATCTTAGGAAATCATACCCACTGCCAACTCCAACTCCTTAGGGAATGTCTAACCTTAAGGCAGAAGGAGAGAAATTCAAGTCAAGGATAGGAATTCATCCTTAGAAAGTAACTGGCTGGCAGCATTCACTTCTTTTTTAAGATTTGATTTATTCATGAGAGACACACAGACAGAGAGGCAGAGACATAGGCAGAGGGAGAAGCAGGCTCCCTGCAAGGAGCCTGATGTGGGACTCAATCCCAGGACCCCATGATTATGTGAGCCGAAGGCAGATGCTCAACCACTGAGCCACCAAGACATCCCAGCAATCACTTTTTACAAAAGCACATCCGCTTCCTTCCACTTACCTTGCATATTCTCATAAAGCAGAAAAAAGGCAAGGATGGAGTAGAGCTATGAAGTCATTAGAAACATGCAGAAAAAAATGCTTGATTTTTTTTCCCAGGCTTTTTTTTTTCCTGAGAAGTTTTGGATTGTGAACTTTTGAAATCATGGCAGTAAAATGTTTAAAGGGATTTGTTGCTTTTTTAAAGCGCATTTATTACTTTTCAAAAAGCTTTTATTTCTTCAAAGTAATTTTTAAAAACTCTAATAGGCAAATTTCTGAAGAATTAACCATAAAAGCAGAGATACACAATTCATCTATAGAAGACAAGTTGTGTGGTACACCTGGTCCAAACACAAGAGTAAGATATAGTCATGCTTCATGTGCTCCATCACCTTCACTCTTATAAAAAAAGAAAGATTATGAACTTGTTAACTAAATCTGAGCTTCTCAGAGTTAAAAGAGATCATAAGTCATTTAATTCACTCCTTTCTAGCCACTGCCTGAACATTTCAAATAATGGAAAGCTCATTATTACACAAATAATTTTTTTCTACTATTATGGAAAAGTGTCTACTTTTACTAACTTCACCTTAGTAAGAGTGTGGTAGGAATAGACAATAGTAGTAAGAGTATAGTAGGAATAGACAATAGTGCCTATTTTCCCCTCTAGAAATTATAAACAAAATACATATAACTGTTTCATTAAGGACAGAGAAGAGTAAGAGCAAATCTAAAGTTTCCATAACTGGGGATCCCTGGGTGGCGCAGCGGTTTGGCGCCTGCCTTTGGCCCAGGGTGCGATCCTGGAGACCCGGGATCGAATCCCACGTCGGACTCTCGGTGCATGGAGCCTGCTTCTCCCTCTGCCTGTGTCTCTGCCTCTCTCTCTCTCTCTCACTGTGTGCCTATCATAAATAAATAAATAAAATTTTTTTTTAAAAAAAGAACCTAATATTTAAAAAAAATAAAGTTTCCATAACTGAAGAAATTAGAACCTTACCTTAATGATTAATATATGCTTAATTAATTTATAAGAAGTGGAAGCTGACAAGGGTGCCTGGGTGGCTCAGTTGGTTAAGCATCTACCTTCAGCTCAGATCATAATCCCAGTGTCCTGGGATCAAGCCTCACATTGGGCTCCCTGCTCAGAGGGGAGCCTGTTTCTCCCTCTCCTCCTTGGCTCATGGTCTGTTACTATCTCTGTCTCCCTCTCTCAAATAAATAAAGTCTTAAAAAACAAAGTGGTAACTGATGGAAATAATGATAAATCAGAACATAAGAACTTGTGTCAAAATTTATTGTTCATGAATTTTAGTTTTTTCAGCTTTCTTTTTTTAAATATACATTTTCTTTTGATGTCTATCAAGAAAACACTTATTTAGTTCAGACAAATATAACTTTCTTTGTTTTAGCTCTGAAGAGATCTTAAGGGAATTCTATTAAAAATGTTTAACTCCTCAACAAAACTAAAACACAACCTACTGAAGGGGAGAAGATATTTACAAATGACTTATCAGATAAAGAACTAGTATCCAAAATATAAAAAGAACATATATAACTCATATAATTGTATAACAAAAACAAATAATCCAGTTAAAAATGGGCAGAAGACATGAACAGACATTTCTCCAAAAAAGACATACAGATGGCTGACAGATATAGGAAAAGATGCTCAACATCACTCATCATCAGGGAAATGTAAATTAAAGCCACAATGAGGTACCACCTTACACCTGTCAAAATGACTAATATCAAAAATGCAAGAAACAACAAGTGTTGTTGAGGATGTGGAGAAAAAGGAGCCCTTGTGCACTATTGATAGGAATGCAAACTGGTGGAGCCACTGTGGAAAACTATGGAGGTTCCTCAAAAAATTAAACATAGAACTACCATATGATCCAATAATTTCATTACTGTGTATTTACCCAAAGAATACAAAAACACTAATTTGAAGGGATACATGCACCCCTATGTTTTTTTTTAAGATTTTATTTATTTATTTATTCATGAGAGACACAGAAAGAGAGAGAGGCAGACACAGGCAGAGGGAGAAGCAGGCTCCATGCAGGGAGCCTGACATGGGACTCAATCCCGGGTCTCCAGGATCACACCCTGGGCCAAAGGTGGCGCTAAACCGCTGAACCACCTGGGCTGCCCCACCCCTATGTTTTTTGCAGCATTATTTACAATAGCCAAATTATGGAAACAGCCCAAGTATCCATCGATAGATGATAAAGAAGAGGTGGTATATACACACAATAGAATATTACTCAGCCATAAAAAGGAATGAAATCAGGCAGCCCGAGGGTGTGGTCCTGAGATCGAGTCCCACGTTGGGCTCCCCACATGGAGCCTGCTTCTCCCTCTGCCTGTGTCTCTGCCTTTCTCTCTCTCTGTGTCTCTCCTGAATAAATAAATAAAATCTTAAAAAAAAAAAGAATGAAATCTTGCCATTTGCAACAACATGGATGGCTCTAGAGTATAATGCTAAGCAAAATAAGCCAGAGAAAGAAAAATACCATATGATTTCACTCATATGTGGAATTTAAGAAACAAAACAAATGAACAAAGGAAAAAAAGACAAAACAAACAACTATAGAGAATGAATTGGTGGTTACTGCAGGAGTGGTAGGTGGGTGGATGGGTGCAATAGGCAAAGGGGATTGATTGTACACTTATGGTGAGCACTAAATAATGTGTAGAATTATCATATCACTATATTGTATACCTGAAACTAATATAATAACACTGTATGTTAACTATACTGGAATTAAAATTTTTTAAAAAGTATATCTTAGTGGGATCCCTGGGTGGCTCAGCGGTTTAGCACCTGCCTTTGGCCCAGGGCGTGATCCTGGAGTCTCAGGATCTAGTCCCACATCGGGTTCCCTGCCTATGTTGCTGTCTCTCTCTGTGTGTCTCTCGCGAATAAATAAATAAAATCTTAAAAAAAAAAAGTATATCTTAGCTAATGCCAGTTCTAACTTTTTAGAATTTATAACTTTTTTAGAATTTATAATTTTTTATAACTTTTTAGAATTCTAACAGGTATAAATAACCCCAGACTTCACTGTAGTGAAAAAAAATGATTAGTTCTTCAGTTAATTTTGAAAGATGCAACTAAAGATAAAAATAAGTAGCTGGAAGACCAAAAAATGTTTAATTCCTGTGAGTATGAGCTCTATTATAAATATAAAATATCAAATGTTATGGTATAACTGGCAAACAGTTATACATAATAAATTTTTTCAACCTAAAATAAAGTGATTAAGATGGGTGAAATATGTGAAGAGGGGGCAACTGGGTGGCTCAATGGTTGAGCATCTGCCTTTGGCTCAGGTCATGATCCTGGGGTCCTGGGATTGAGTCCCACATCCAGCTCCCTGCAGGGAGCCTGCTTCTCCTGCTGCTGTCTCTGCCTCTCTCTGTGTGTCCCTCATGAATAAATAAATAAAATCTTAAAAAAAAAATAGGTGAAGGTGGATTAAGAGTTCACTTATCTTGATGAGCACTGAGTAATATATAGGATTGTTGAATCACCATATTATACACTTAAACTAATATAACACTGTATGTTAACTATACTAGAATTAAAATGTGAAAAGGATGAAACAGATCCATGCATACTGAAACAACAAAACAATCTTTAGAATAGAAAAAATAAAGTGATTAGTTAATAAAGAAAGTAAATTTTTATATAGCATTTAGTTTAATTGTTCTCAAAAGTTTACGGTGGGCATCACTACTACCTACCAAACTCTCTTATCTAAATTCTCAGTTATTCCAGGGACATCTAGGTGACTCAGTTAAGCAGCCAGCTCTTGATTTCCACTCAGGTCGTGATCTCAGCATTGTGGGATCTAGCCCCATGTCCAGCTCTGTGCCCAGCAGGGAGTCTGCTTGAAATTCTCACTCCCTCTGTCCCTCCTTGCCCCCCCCACTAAAATAAATAAATCTTTAAAATAAATAAATAAATCCTTAGTTATTCCAATACCCAAAGAAAGTATAGCAGCTGTAAGCTGCCACAAATATTTCCCTAAATTTCCTTTCTTACTCTGAAATCCATACCCCCTTCTGTGACCCAGTTTCCCACACTATGCCTAGAAAATCAGGTGAGTTAGAGAAGGGTCACTCACCTCCATTAAGCTCTATCATCAGGCCACCAGGGAGCAGATGCAGGCACTTGAATCCTAGCACAACAGGCTCAGGATAGCTGCAGACCAGGAGTCCGGGACCTGGTAGTTTGCTAAAAATGGGCTAAGATCATGACGGAAGGAAGAAAAGTTCAGGAGCTGGGGAGATAGGGCAAGGCCAGAGAGAGGTCTGGAGGATTCCGTGGCAGTTTGTCAGTTTTGATCATCATTAGCTTAAGAGTAAGAGAAACCCTGATTGGAATGGCCTACCCACCCACCCTTTTTTGTGGGGGAGGGGAAAGGCATCTCCTTTAGATTCAAGGTGGGTCTAATCCTGAGATTGATCTATCCCAAATTCTGAACTGAGATTCTCTAGGAAAGAGCAAATAAGCATCTGCCTGTAAGCCTAATGCATGAGAAATAATCACTTATCTCTGCTTGTGATGCCACCTCAATGGCTTTAATAGAGAGCTATTCCACCTCTCAGATCTCATGTTCCATTTGAATAGCCCTGACTCTATTTCTGAGAAAGAAACAAATGCCTGGAAAACCCTAGGCCCTAAGGAAGCAAGATGAGGAAAGCTTCATTTCTTTTTTGAGCAGTTTTAGTTCACAGAGATCTGTCCTTAGACTGTGCTGAGTGACCCACATATAAACAGCCATCATGGAACCAGATTTTCTTTTTTTTTATTATTTATTTATGATAGTCACAGAGAGAGAGAGAGGCAGAGACACAGGCAGAGGGAGAAGCAGGCTCCATGCACCGGGAGCCCGACGTGGGATTCGATCCCGGGTCTCCAGGATCGCGCCCTGGGCCAAAGGCAGGTGCCAAACCGCTGCGCCACCCAGGGATCCCGAACCAGATTTTCTTACAGTAATTCCTCTAATGCAAAAGATTTTATAGAATATCTAGCTCCTACTAAATGCCTCATTGTCCAGTCTTAATGCCCACAACTATTCCTCTGGTGTTTAGGATTGCCCAAATATGTCAGGGTCTGTAGCTTTGCACATGTTGTCCCCCTCCCCCAATCATTATTTCTTTAGTAAACTCTTCCATAACCAGCCCCACCAAGCTTTACTCCCCTCCCCCATCCTTTGTAGAAAATATTTTGCTGGTTCTATATCAGAGTTTCTCAACTTCAGTCCTGTTGACATTTTGAGCTAGCTAGTTTTTGTTGTGGGGACTGTCCTGTGAATTTTAGGATGTTTAGCCATGTCTCTGGCTTCTGCTCACTAGATGCTAGTAGCTCACCGCCCCCTCTTGTTATGATAGTCAAATATCTCCAGACATTGCCAAATATCTACTAGGTGTATGGGAGTAGGACTCATTCCCAGTTGAGAATCAGTGCTTTATACATTTCTGTAGCACCCTAGATTTTTCTGCATACCTGTACATAATTAGTTTGTTAGATTTCATGTCTAGCCCTTCACTAAATTGTGAACAGCTACTGAGTAGTGCTGTAACTTGCTCACCATAGCAAGTATGATATGTATGGTAAATTTCATCTTGACCTTCACAGCAAAAAAATTAAAATTAAAAAATTAAATATATAACTTCATATTTCCTTTCAGCAGCACTTCCTTCCATTAGTGCCACTCAGTTACAAATTGCTCTTTATTATAATACCAATGGTACCAAAAGAAAAAAAAGAAAAAAAAAGCAGAGCATGTCATTTGTTGGATAAAACTCCTTATCAAACAAATGGCTATGAAATTTTGATGATCAGCTAGGAACTATGTTCCTAAGTTTAAAAAAATAATAATTTTGTTTCATCTTGAAAATTTATGTTGTTGGCTGAAACTGTTAAAAATATTTTCTTTGGGCAGCCCCGATGGCGCAGCAGTTTAGCGCTGCCTACAGCCCGGGGTGTGATCCTGGAGTCCTGGGATCCAATCACACATCGGGCTACCTGCATGGAGCCTGCTTCTCCCTCTGCCTGTGTCTCTGCCTCTCTCTCTCTCTCTCTCTCTGTCTCAATAAATAAATAAAATCTAAATATATATATATATATATATATATATATATATATATATATATATATATATTTTCTTATTTATTTGAGAGAAACAGCACAAAAAGGGGAGAGGGGCAGAGGGAGAGGGAGTCGCAAGTTCCCTGACATGGGGCTTGATCCCAGGATCCCAAGATCATGAACTGAGCCACTCAGCTGCTGCTTGGCTGAAATGTTTAACAGCATTCAATAAAGATGATTGTACTAAATCCTAGAGTCTGTAGCCCTGGGGCAAAAATACTGGCCTTCTTAGAAGACAGAAGACTTCTCTCCCACTGAAGAACCCAGAACATTGAATATGTTGGCTAAAATATGTAACTCCTCTGAGAATCAGTTCCTCCTATAAAATGTGATTTCCTAAGACTCCCTTCCACCTCTAAAGTTTGTGATGCCAAAACCTATATAGCATGAGGTCCCAGATTTCATAAAGGGACACTTCCACTTTTTATTTCACTGTTTAAAAACAAAGTTGAGGGTAAGCAGTGGACGGTGATGTCTAAGAAACTACACTACTAGATTTTACCATGCTATTTGTAGGGGGGGAAAAAACCAAAAACAAAGTCATAAATTTACTTTTCTTTTTCCAAGCCTCAGTCTTAACATATACAAAATATAGATGACAATACTTACCTCATAGGATTGTGGTGAGGATTAAATGAGATGCTGTATGTAACGGACTTAGCAGCACCTGGCACATAATGAGCTGACACTGGTATAGCAGATTGTTTACGAATCTTCTCCTTCAGAGAAGAAGAAATATAACAAGAGATATACATAGGTATTAATCTTCAAGAACTCCAACAGAGCTGAATATAACCCAAAAGTTCAATTTTCCATCTTCTAGTCTCCAAGGAAGTTACAGTTATTTCCTCTTTTGTGCTTCAGCGAGGACCTGGCAGATATTTCTACTGTAGCTTTTATTACACTGCATTATTTCTTTCATTGTATTACATTGTATTACAACTATTTTTCACATTTCACATTTCTTCTCCACTAGCTGTGAACATCTTGGAGGAAAGGCCTGTCTTATACAACTTTTTGACTACATAGTCCTACCACACTATGAAATTTAATAAATACCAGGTAAATGAGCAGATGAATGAGTGAACTAATGAATGGCCCATGCCTAGCAATGCACTGCACCTTCTCTCTTCTGGTTGGAGACTAGAACAGCTGTTTTCTCTGTGGCTTGGGCTTGTTCAGAGGAAAGGCAGAAGCTCATTCTCTAAAGGCTCTTTTTTCAGCAGAGAAGCCAACTAGTGCGAGTAGCTACTTCCTCTATCCTGTCACACCAGGCAGCCCCTCTGCTGTACTTTTACAGGGTCGGTGATACTGGCAGAGCCACACCTGGGACCAAATGCCTTCTATGTGCCACTACAGAAGGTAAACAGAATATGCCCTATAGGATATTTTTGCCTGGTGACAGCTAAGGGGGTCAGGGAAGGTCCCATATCAAATGCTAACCTGATTAATGTCTCCCATATAGTGAGGGTTAGGATGTTAGAGCTGTCTGTAAATAGACCCCTGGATAGTGAAACAGAAAAAGATTGTCTCAAAATCAGAAGCCCACCTGCTTAATACTGTGAAATGCAGCTATGAAACTGGAAATGGAAGAAGAAAACTACATGTTTAACTTCTAAAATACTGTGTATTAACAAATGTCTAAAATGGTTTATAAATAAGTCTGGCAGAAAAGCCGGCTGTCCCTAACTGTGAATAGACCGTAGGGCTCAACTTTGCTTACTAGCCTAGGACCCGAACCCATTCAGGGAGTACTGGATAGGGCTAGATAGGATACCAGAACCTACAGACAAAAAAGGCCTGTGCTGCCTTGAGACTTTTGCCAGTTCTAGATATCCATGAGGCTGTCAGGAAAGCCAAAGGAAGCCAGTAGGTAAGAAACACTGGGAGTTCATGTGCATTTTTACAGGTGTTGGCTGCTGCTGTTCCCTGCTCTTGCTGCAGGGAAACTACTATTTTAGAGACAGACACTGAGCTGACGATGTCACTGAAACCTATTTTATTAAAACTCCCTGGGACAATCATCCCAGTACACAGATTTTAATATCAAATCAGTGGGACCTAATTGGTGTAGCTAAGGAAAGGACGGAAATTTTATCCTTTGTAACAATTTTAGGTTCTTGGAGAGTAATTTGTTTTCTCCTGGCAGGTGTAGTTAATATTTACAGTATGCATAAATTCATTCTGGACTAGACAATAGAAAAGACCAGTCCTTGCTGAAACTTGGGCCTGACTTCTCTACTCTTGTCTCTCTTAACCCCTTTCTTGAATAGTTCAATTTCAATCTGTGGTTGATGAAATCCAGATATATTACAGCTCAAGAAATTTGGCTTTCATTCTCTGCTGTAACCTCAGCGAACATCAGAAAATGATAAATGCACATTGCCAGATTAAATTGGTCTAAAGCTAGATCGGGCTTCAAGTAAATTCATTTGAATGTCTACATCTCCTAATCCCGTATCCACTCTGGTCAAATGAGCTTCTACTTTTCTAAAAAGGACTGGAAGCTAAATCCAACTTCCACAGCTGTCCCCCCTGGAGTCCTGCCATTGCTGCTTCAGAAGAAACACCATCTCCTAGGAGCTGCCACAGTTTAGAGGGCTTGCACAGCTCTGCTGGCATAAAAATGAAACTGTTAGACATCTGAAGGCAGGAGAGTACCAGTGGACTAACAAATTCCCAGACCAAGGTTACTTCATCCTATTTCTTATACACTTCATTAAATTCACTTCTATTTTGAGAGGAAAGTCAACAGCAGAATTTTCCCTTCTTAATTCCACCTCCATATTTTTTCCTCAACTTTCAAACAGCATCTTTGACCTTCACTGAGATCATGCTGAATCCTTAAGAATCTTTCTCTGGGGGCTCTCCTCCAGAGCCTTTAAGGGCTCTTTAGCACCTATAGAATACGCTCTATAACTCAGCACACAATGCTCCCTATTCATGATGTGGCCTTAATCTTCTTTTCTTTACTTCACTTCTTCCCACAGCCATGCACAATAGTCAGCCAAATTATTCATGTTAATATGCTTTGTGGCAACTCACTTCAACTTCTGCTCTGACATCCTGTTGGTTTCCTGTTCTTGCCTAGGTGTATACCTTGACTGGCTAGGAGTATGAAGTACCTAGTACTGTGCCTGGAATATAACTATTACTTAATAAATGGTAGTTATTATTATTGACACTTTCTTGCTTCAATTCTCTTTTTTTGCATTAAATTAATATTTATTAATAGTTATTGTACCCCTGTCCACACAAAAGGCTTTTAGGGGTTTTTTTCTGTTTCATTTTGTTTTAAAGTATCATTTTATTTTCTTCAAGTTATTTTTTTTTAAGATTGTATTTATTTATTCATGAGAGACACACAGAGAGAGAGGCAGAGACATAGGCAGAGGGAGAAGCAGGCTCCATGCAGGGAGCCTGATGCGGGACTTGATCCCAGGACCCCAGGATCACACCCTGAGCCGAAGGCAGATACTGAACCACTGAGCCACCCAGGCATCCCCAAGTTCTTTTTTTTAAAAAAAAAGATTTTATTTATTTATTTATGAAAGACACAGAGAGAGACGAAGACATAGGCAGAGGGAGAAGCAGGTTCCCTGTGGGGATCCCAGTGTGGGAGTTGATCCTAGGATCCCAGGATCACTATCTGAGCCAAAGGCAGATGCTCAACCACTGAGCCACCCAGGGATTACTTCAAAGTCTTATTTAAATTTAAGTTAATTAATATATCAATTTCAGGTGTAGAATTTAGTGATTCATCACTTATATACAACACCCAATGCTCATCACTACAAGTGCCCTCCTTAATCCATCACCCATTAAACCCATCCTCCCACCCACCTCCCCTCTGGTAACCCTCAGTTTGATCTCTATAGTAAGAGTCTGTTTCCTAGTTTGTCTCTCTCTTTTTTCTCCCATATGTTCATCGTTTTGTCTTTTAAATTCCACATATGAGTGAAATCATATGGTATTTGTCTTTTATTTTTTGCTTCAATTCTTAAAAGAGGTAGTATTAATTGTGCTGCCACTAAAACATTTGATCCCTGCCTAGTACTTATACTCCAAATCTAAATCTCTATCAAATTTTCCTTCCCAATGAGCTAGCTGGGCTAGACAATGAAGTAATAAAAGTTAGTGTTCCCAAGCATGTGTATGGTGACAGTAATCAGAATAGTGGTTGCTTGTGGGTGGTCGGGATTTACTAGAAGGGGGCATAAGGGAACTTTCTGGAATGATGGAACTGTTCTATGTTTTGATTGGGGTGTTGGTCATTATGACTATATATATTTGCCCAAATTCATCTAATTATACACTTGAAATCAGTGCATCTTGCTGTCTATAAAACTAATCTTGATTTTTTTGAAAAAGTCAGAATCACTTCTATTTTTTTTCCCCTAAAGCAGAGTCAAAAACTCAAATGTCTGTATGAGCTTTGCAGGTAAGGGAAATGTGTAGTGGGTTAAGTAGACTGCAATAGGGAGGGTTGAGGGCTGCTGACAAACTGGAGAGTCTGCTTTTTATCCTAATCACAGAGACAGTATGTGCAAAAGCAGAATCTGTATTTAAGAGGCACCTCAAAAAAAAAAAAGAGTCACCTCAGATGTTTCCATCATTAGTCAGTTTTCTGATACACTGTGCTGTGTCACAGAGCATTTAATAGTCTCCAAAGTGGGATGCATAAGATGATCTATTGAAATGTAGGAAGATAATATTTAGAAATTGTTCATTTTTTTTTCATTTTCGTGTTTTCTTCTCCTTTTCATCTTAGAATGTACAAAGGAACCCACAGAAGGGAGCATACCACATTTATCTTGCATATCCTGTGCCAAGTCAAGCAACCAAAGCCTGGAGTATGGAACATTTCAGAGGGTGCAGTGTGTGAACAGATACGACACAGGGCCTTGGAGAACAACACTGCTATGGCCTTAGAAATAAGGAACAAACTTTACTATTTAATTCTAAGAGAAAAGGAAAGGGCACTGAAGTTCTCTAGTTCTAAAGTGCAGGCTGAACTGTGAGTGCTATATGATCCTCTGCAAAAAAAGAAAGAGTATGTGTTTAGCTGAAGGTGTGGCATGAGTGGCAAGGAGGTCTTCTCAAGACCTGTGACCCTGGAGCAGCTGGAATGGTGATACGGCGATGTGTTTGTTCATAGAGAAGCATGCCAATTTGTTGATTAGCTGCCCAGTGTGGTAAAGGCAGGCACACCTGTAAAGCCAGGGTGATGGCATCTCTTCTCTGGCCTGGCAGAGCACAGAGGAGAGCACGGAACCACAATTCTAGATTTCAATGTGCCTACACTAGTCCTCATACTAGTCCCAGGGGACATGGTATCTGCCCACATACCAATCTGTACCCTGCTGGTTGGAGAGGTGGTCAGAAGGAACTGACTTCCTTCCATTCCACTGGAATCAGGAAATCCAAAGAAACCCAGAGACAGCACACTGCCTGGCCCCTTAATTAATATACGGTTTCCATTGTTCTAAAGAAGACCTCATATAGGGTTGCTTTAACAGAATAAAGTTTATTTATCTCTCAAGTAAAAGTCCAAATTTGTATGGTGGTGCTGACTCACAAAATTGTTAGTCTCCCAGGTTCCTTCCATCCACTTGCTCCACCATCTCTAGGATGTTGCCCTTGTTTACATGATCCAAAATGCCCATGTGTAGTCAGTTAAAAATTGGAATACTATGAAGAAAAAAAAAGGAAAAATTGCTTTGAGGTCAACCACCAGTCTGTGGCACACTGAGTACCAAAGCCCAGCCCTGAAGCGTGAAACCAAAGGGAATCAAAAAGAGTCTCATATTGTGTGAGAAATGAACGAGTTTTTCACATACTCCAGAGAGCAATTTTTTAAAGCAGACTTTTGAGTCCAGTGTATTGGATGGCAAGAATCCATATTTTCTGCACGAGGACATGTTTCCATCCCAAGGGTTCTGTCCTGAATAACACAACACACCTCATACAAAAATGCGGTGGTACTGATAGCAGTTGATTTTCCTCAAACAAACTGGGCAATTTTTATTATATTTAAGGGACATGCAGAGGCACCGACTACAGAAGATATGGCCACATTCTGTAGAGTAAATGTGTCGCCTACTTAGTTCAATCTCCGAGTACCCATCCATACAAATTCGGCACCGAATATAACCAGGTAGTGTGCAACTTACAGCTTCTTCTTCCAGGGCATTATGGCAGGTACTGTCGGTCACATATACATCCCTGTTTCTCATCAACTCCTCCTTATCACTGCTCACCACAGAGCTGCCAGTTTGGCCTTGGAATGACCTTGTGTTCCCCCCTCGTCGCCTCCTTTCTTCAGTAATCACAACAGAGTCGTGGCAAGTTAGGTCAATCACTGTAGGTTCTAGCGATTCGCAGGTGAGGTCAACTATTTCATCACTTTCCCTGAGATCTATCAGTTCTGCTTCTAAGACCGTCTCAGGACTTAGGCCTCCTTCCCCAGCTGTACCGAATTCTCGGGTTTGTCTGGAACTCACCATGCTACCATAGCACATTCTTGTATTCATCGTGATTGTTGGATCCAGTCTTCAGAGAATTAAGTGATCTGTGTCAAAGTTTATAGTCCCCAGTGAATGTTAAAGTCCCCAGTGTGTCACAGCTGTTGGTCAGGTATATTTGAACTCTAATTCTGGTTGCTCCTCTCTCCACCTCTACAACTGCTGTGTTCCTATGTAGGTGGGTTTATGAGGCTTCTGGATGTCACTTTTAAGACTACACAACCTGAATTTTTAACTGTAAAAAAAAGAGAAAAAGTAAGTTTTGGTAATATCTAAAGTAAAATTGATAGTAGTATAAAATGAATAGATATCTAGAGAAAAATGTGTACTCAAAATATTTGGATAATTATGCATTTAAACAAAGTTTAAGCTTTTGTCTTTCCACATTCCATGTCCTGATGACAGTGGGAAGGAGAAGTCCAAAGGGCACTGACATGAAGAAAAGCACAAAATCACTTCATGCTGGGGCATCTGGGTGGTGCAGTCGATTGAGCGTCTGGCTATTGGTTTTGGCTGGGTCATGGTCTCAAGCCCCATATGGGGCTCTGAGCTCTATGTGGAGTCTGCTTGGGACTCTCACCCTCTGCCCCACCCACGCTCACACTCTCTAAAACAGTGGATGAATACATCTTTAAAAGAGAGAGAAAAAAAGTACTGCATACCAAGAAAGTGTCACTACTTCATCTAAGATCCAGTGTGAGGATGTCAAGGAAACACTTTTTTTTTTTTTTTTTTTTTTTTTTTGAGAGAGAGAGAGAAGGAGAAGGAGCAGAGGAAGAGGTTGAGAGAGAATCTTAAGCAGACTCTATACCCAGTACAAAGCCCAACTGGGGGCTTGTTTTCACAACCCTGAGACCTAAGCTGAAATCAAGTCAGATCAATCAAATCAAGTCAGACACTTAACTGACTAAGCCACCCAGGTGCTCTGGAAACACTTATTTTTTACAAAGAAAAATTAAGAGACCAAAAAGTTATTTGCACATTTGGGTTTCTAATAGCAAATAAGAAATGAACCATTTAGTCCATGCAGAGATTCATCTTGTGCAGCGGTTCCCTTTCTAACAGAGATATCAAGAGAAATTTTCTTGAAGAGTTTTATCACAGATTCTCTTTTAGGAAAGAGGGGATGGAGTTCAAGCATTTGCCTTAGAGAGACTTGTTTTGAGTCTAGGCTCTGTGACTTTGGACATGTGATGTAGACAGTTAAAGTTCTCAAAACCTCAGCATGTAAATTCTTTCTAAAAATAATTTTGTAGAGACACTTGGGTGGCTCACTGGTTGAGCATCTGCCTTCAGCTCAGGGCATGATCCCGGGTCCTGGGATCGAGTCCACATCAGGCTCCCTGCAGGGAGCCTGCTTCTCCCTCTGCCTATGTCTCTGCCTCTCTCTCTCTCTCTTTCTGTGTGTGTGTGTGTGTGTGTGTGTGTGTGTCTCATGAATAAATAAAATATTTTAAAAATAATAATAAAGAAAAATTTTAATTTTGTAATTTAAAAAAATGCATCCTCAGTCATCATTAGAGAAATGCATATTATAGCCATTATGAGATACCACTTCACACTCACTATGATGACTATAATTTAAGAAATAGAAAATATCAAGTGTTGGCGAGGATGTAGAAAAATTGAGATTCTCATATAGTGCTGGTGGGAATGTAAAATGGTGCAGCAGCTTTGGAAAACAGTCTGGCAGTTCCTCAAAAGGTTAAACATAGAGTTACCATATGACCCCGCAACTCCACTCCTAGGTATATACCCAAGAGAATTGAAAACTTCTGTCCAATCTGAAAACTTGTACAAGAATGTTAATAACAGGGCAGCCCCAGTGGTGCAGCGGTTTAGCGCCGCCTGCAGCCCAGGGCGTGATCCTGGAGACCCGGGATCGAGTCCCATGTCAGGCTCTCTGTATGATGCCCGCTTCTCCCTCTGCCTGTGTCTCTACCTCTCTCTCTCTGTCTCTATGAATAAATAAATAAATAAATAAATAAATAAATAAATAAATAAATAAATAAATAAATAAAAAAAAATCTTAAAAAAAAAAGAATGTTGATAACAATATCATTCTTAATACCACAAAAAGTAGAAACAACCCGAGTACCTACTGAATAATGAATGGATAAACAAAATGTGATATATCAATACAATGGAGTATTATTCAGCAGTAAAAAAAAAAAATAAGGACAGCTACTTGCTATAATATGGATGACCTTTGAAAACATCATATAAAGTCATAGAAGCCAATCACCAAAGACCATAAATGGTTTGATTCCTTGAATATAAAATGTCAAGAACAGGCAACTCCTTAGAGACAGAAAGGTGAGTGGTTCCTTAGGCCTGAGGTGTTGAGGAGAAATAGGAAATGACTGCTAATGGGTACAGGGTTTCTTTTGGGATCAGGAAAATGTCCTAAAATTGAAGTGATGTCTGCACATCTCTGTGAATACACTCACTGAGTGGTGTTACGTTGGACACGAATAGTATGGTCTGTGAATTATATCTCAATAAAGCTTTTTTTATTATTTTAAAGATTTTCATTTATTTATTTATTAATGATAGAGAGGCAGAGACAGAGGCAAGGGAGAAGCCGACTCCAAGCAGGGAGCCCGATGTAGGACTTGATCCCGGGACCCTAGTGCGATGCCCTGAGCCAAAGGCAGATAGATGCCCAACCTCTGAGCCACCCAGACGTCCCTCAATAAAGCTTTTACAAAAACAAACACATAAGCTGCCATAGAAATGTCACACAAAACAGTGTGACACAATCTGGATTTAGACACAAGCCCTAGAACCCTAAAGGAAAATGGAGAGGAGGGCACCCAAGGAAGGCCCAGCGCTCCGCCGGACGCGCCCCCCACTCACCGAGGCAGGTCTTGTCCTAGGCCCCGTGGACAGCTGCTTTCGGCCGGTCGCCGCCCTTCAGTGACCGGCTCGCTCCTCCTCCTCCGCGCTGTTCGCAGGGAAAGAACCTTCAGGCGGAGGCTGGGAAGCCCGGAACAGAAGCGCCCGCCACCACCCACCCCACCCACGCACCCCATCGATGACTTAGCTATTCCGTCGGTCCAGCCCAGTCCCGCGCGGGGAGCTAGCCATCCAGCCAGGGCGCCCCGGAGGGTGCTGCCCGCCGCGCGCCGCGCTTCAGCCTCCGCGCCGCTCCCCGGCGGGTCTGCGCCGAGCGCGGGGGCGGCGAACCCAGGCGCCCCGCTACCCGCCGGGCCGGAGCGAGGACCGGGGAGCCGCAGGCCGCGGGAGCCGGCGGTCGGGACCGCGGAGGGGAGGCGCGGCCCGGGGGTGGGGGGGGACTCACCGCGAGCGCGCTCCGGCGCGGCGGCGCCCAGCCAGGAGCCCGGCCACGGTCACCGAGGGGTCTCGGCCCAGGCTAGCGACAGGACTGCGGAGAGCGTTGGGGGTTTCCCTCCTTTTAATCCGCTAGTTTCATTTCTCAGCTGCCCAATCAAAACCCGAGGCCATGGCGCCGCGTCATCAGTCTCTGGGCGGAACGCCGCGGACCGGGTTAGAAAAGGGTTAGCTTCGTCTTCCTCGGAAGAAAGAGGCGCCAGAATGTTGTTCTTTGGATCAAGCAACTCCCCACTCTCAAGAAAAAGTGGTTCTCATTCAACAGAGGCAGTATTGCCTCTCTAAAAGTTTTGAAAATTAACAGGGCTATTTTTGGTTGTTCCAGTGATGTGGTCACTGGGGGTACTAGGGGCTGAGGGCCAGGGCCCCAGTGTCCCCCGCCCCCCGCCCCCATTCTTTCTCTCCCTCCCTCTCTCTCTCTTTCTCATTCAGTGTATGAAAAACCTGCTCATAATCTGGTCTTTACAATCAGATGTAAAAATGTGTTTTATTTTTCAATTATTTTGTTATTCTTAAAAGATTTTATTTATTGATTCATGAGAGACACGGAGAGGCAGAGACACAGGCAGAGAAAGAAGCAGGCTTCCTGCAGGAAACCCGATGCGGGACTGGATCCCTGGACCCTTGGATCAGAACTTGAGCCAAAGGCAGAGGCTCAACCCCTGAGCCACTAGGTGGCCTTCGTTTCTTGATTATGTATTGACTATTTACTATGCCAGGACTGTTAGTTACCAAACCAAAGTGGGCCCGCTCCTTGATGAGTTATAGACAGGGACTACACCAAAGGGAGGTGCCTTACAAAGTCAACTTTATTTGTACAAACAAGGCGATCATGGGAAATCATTTCCAAAGGTGTGTCTCCCTGAACAAGGGGAATTTTGCAGGCTCTTTTTACTAAAAAGATATTGGGATATTCCGAGGGAGATTTTAACATTACAATGAGCTGAGGTAACTGCTGAGCACTTTCTGAATCCTCTGGGCAGGCAACTTTCTCAACCGTTCGAATAAATGAATGAACTTTATGATGTAGGAATAATTGTTCCATTTTATGGATATGGTAACAAAGAGTCAAACCAGTAATAATGATTTTTCTAATTTCTTTTGTGAATTAGGATCCAAGCTCAGGTCTGAGTTCGTGGGCATTCACACTTTAATTCTAGCCCCTAGAAATTTTGAACTTTTATTTTTTTTAATCTTTCTATTTTTTAAAGATTTTATTTATTTATTCATGAGACACACACACACACACACACACACACAGAGAGAGAGAGAGAGAGGGGCAGAGACAGAAGCAGGCTCCATGCAAGGAGCCCAATGTGAGACTCGATCCTAGGTCTCCAGGATCACTCCCTGAGCTGAAGGCAGGGCTAAACCGCTAAGCCACCAAGCTGCCCAATTTTGAATTTTTAATAGAAGTTTGGGACTTCAAGTGTTGTGAGCCCCACAGAGGAAGTTAACAGGAAACTCTCAGTAGCAAACTGAATCTCCACCCAGGTTCTATGAGCTCATACCCAGCTTTTTTTCACATTTTGCTGTTAACAACTAGCACCTACACATTACCACAGCCCTGCAGACTACCCTACCGCACTGTAGTGAGCTGGAAGTACCTTGGAATTTTATGTTTCATCCCACACAATGCATTCTGCAGCTTATAGCCAAAGATAGGCTGATGTGAGGTCCCAAAGCTCAGCTCCTTTGCTTCAAGGCAAAGCTAATGTTGAGGGGTGTTCCCTTGTTCTTCCCATTCTCTCTTCTTCATTTCCCCCACTCCCTTATTGGTTTCTCCTGGAAGCTCTGTCTTTATAAGCCACATATATCCAAATTCTGGATTCATGGACTGCTTCTGCAAGAGCTTAACCTAATGTGCTCCCTGACTCTTCAGATGATGAAAATGGCATGCACACTTCCAAACAGTAAGGATGACTAGAAAACCCCTTCAAACAGCGCTATGACATTTTGGGGCAGCAAGAGTACTCTCTGTTTTTTCTAAGAGAAAACAGTAAAGAGGAAGTGGCCCAGGGGGGTGGGGAAGCCTCACACTTCTGTGGTCTTCAGTTAGGCCTGTGTGCTAAAAAATAGAAGTAGCTTCTTTGTTTCATAGACTTTTTAATCATAGTAAGTGCTTGATACATAGCTAAACTTTTTTTTCTCAATTCTATTTACCAAAGTTTTTTTCCTAACCAAGTTTCCCTTCCTTTTTATTGTTCTCCAAAGTATCAGAATTTTTTTTAATGCATGAAGTTTCCAGTCAAACTACTCAGATATTTAGGACCCAAATTGGTTAGTCTTTGATTGTTTTCTAAAAGCCTAGAATCCAAGGAGACAATTTCCTGCCAAGCTGGGCTGTCTGTGTTTGTCTGCTAAGCTGCATCCTTGCTGTGTCCCAGAACATAGGCATCAATAAGAATGGGGACCTGCCGTGGCCCTCCCTCAGGAATGAATTCAAGTATTTCCAGAGAATGACCACATCCTCAGTTAGGAGGTAAACAGAATTTGATGATTATGGGAAGGAAGATATGGTTCTCTATTCTGGAGAAGACTCAACCTTTAAAGGAAGGAATTAATTTAATGCTCAGTAGAGATCTCAAGGAACCTCCACAAGAAGGTCATTTTCTTGCCAAAAGTCTGTATGATCCCTTAAAATTTATTGAGCAGGGGCACCTGGGTGGCTCAGTGGTTGAGCGTCTGTCTGTCTTTGGCTCAGGTCATGATCCCCAGGTCCTGGGATGAGTCCTGCATTGGGTCCGCATGGAGCCTGCTTCTCCCTCTGCCTTCTTGCTCTGTTGGTGAGAATGTGAACTGGTATGGCCACTCTGGAAAACTGTGTGGAGGTTCCTCAAAGAGTTAAAATAGAGCTACCCTATGACCCAGCAATTGCACTGCTGAGGATTTACCCCAAAGATACAGATGCAGTGAAAAACCGAGACCCTTGCACCCCAGTGTTTATAGCAGCAATGTCCACAATAGCCAAACTGTAGAAAGAGCCTTGGTGTCCATCGAAAAATGAATGGATAAAGAAGCTGTGGTCTATGTATACAATGGAATATTACTCAGCCACTAGAAACGACAAATACCCACCATTTGTTTCAACGTGAATAGAACTGGAGGGTATTATGCTGAGTGAAGTAAGTCAATCGGAGAAGGACAAACATTATATGGTCTCATTCATTCAGGGAATATAAAAATAGTTAAAGGGATTAAAGGGGAAAGGAGAGAAAATGAGTGGGAAATATCAGTAAGGATGACAGAACATGAGAGACTCCTAACTCTGGGAAATGAACAAGGGGTGGTGGAAGGGGAGGTGGGCAGGGGGATGCAGTGGCTGGGTGACAGGAACTGAGGGGGGCACTTGGTGGGATGAGCACTGGGTTATATGGTATATGTTGGCAAATTGAACTCCAATAAAAAAAATATACAAAAAAAAAAAAAGAAACAGCAATTGGAAAAATGCCTGGGGCATATGGGAGGGAGAATTATTTGTAAATCTTAGAGTTTGCTGAAGGACTTCTTCAGGAACAAATGAGCTGGCAAATGTCATTTCTCTCCCCAGTGCCCTAGCACAAACACAGGGCCACCTGCAGAAACCAGCACAGTATTGGCATTTGCTACCTAACTGCTTATACCACACCCTGCCCCTTCTAGCTTGGCCTGATCCCATCCAAGCACTGTAGGTCCCGTCCCCTAAAAGACTAGTGTAACCTTGTCAACATTGCGTATCTGGACTGCACATTTTGCAGGACCTCAGTCCTGTCAGTGAGCTGGCAGGTCACCTCCCATGAGGATGCACACATCTTATTGAAACTGCCTGCCCCATCTTAGCAGCTGTGTATCCTCTGTGGAAAAGAACCAGCTTGTACAACTTGTGGGCTACAAGGCCCCTGCCTGCATATGCTTTGTGAAGCAGCCCCCTCCAGCCCTAGTCTCTGTGGCAGCTGCTCATCCCCTATGGAAAAGGATTGGCACCACCTTGCTAAAAATGTGTACCCTGCCCACTACTTTTAAAAGCAAGAGACATAGTTGACTTTCCTACCAAACAGAAACAGACACAGAGAGTTAGACAAAATGAGACAGATGAATAAGTAACAAATGAAAGAACAGGACAAAATTACAGCAAAAGACCTAAGCAAAATGTAGATAAGTAATATGCCTGACAGAGAATTTAAAGTACTGATCATAAAAATACTCACTAGACTTGAGAAAAGAGTGGAAGACAACAGTGAGGCCTTTAACAAAAAGAAAAAAGAACCAATCAGAGATAAAGAACACAATAATTGAAATTAAAAAATACACTAGATGGAACAAATAACAGGTTAGAAGAAGCATAAGAACATATCAGCAATCAGGAAGACAGAGCAATGGAAACTAATTAAGCTGAGCAGGTGAGAGAAAAAAGTTTTGCAAAATTAGAATGGACTTGGGGAACTTAGTGACTCCATCAAGTGTAATAACATTTGAATTATAGAGATCCCAGAAGAGAGAGAAAAGGGATCAGAAAATTTATTGGAAGAAATAATACCTGAAAACTCCCAAATTAGGGAAAGGAAACAGAAATTCAGATCCAGGAGGCACAGAGATCTCCCAACAAAATCAACCCAAAGAGGTCTACACAAAACACATAGTAATTAAAATAGCAAAAAGCAGTGATAAAGAAGGAATTGTAAAAGCAGGAGGAGAAAAGAAAACACTTGATGTAAATACAAGGGAAACCTCAGAAGGCCAGATTGTTCAACAGAAACTATGCAGGCCAGAATAAAGTGGCAAAATATATTCCAAATGCTGAAAGGGAAAAAAAATCTGTGTCCATTGATAGATGAATGGATAAATAAGAGTGTCATAGACACACACACTGGAATATTATTTTGCCATAAAAAAGAAGAATGAAATATTGCCATTTGCAACAACATGGATAGTTCTAGAAGAGTATAATGCTAAGCAAAATAAGCCAGAGAAATACAAATACCATATGATTTCACTCATGTGAAATTTAAGAAACAAAACAAATGAACAAAGGAAAAAAAAGAGAGAGATAAACTAAGAAACAGACTCAAGTAGAGAACAAACTGATGGTTACCAGAAGGGAGGTGGATCGGGGTGGGTGGGTGAAATAGGTGATGGGGATTAAGGAATGCACTTGTCATGGTGAGCATTGACTAATATATAGAATTATTGAATCACTATATTGTATACCTGAAATGAATATAACACTGTATGTTAACTACACTGGACTTAAATTTTTTAAAAAATAAAAGTAAAATTAAAAGCCTATTTTTTTTAAAAATTTATTTATTTATGATAGTCACAGAGAGAGAGGCAGAGACATAGGCAGAGGGGGAAGCAGGCTCCATGTACCGGGAACCCGATATGGGATTCGATCCCGGGTCTCCAGGATCGTGCCCTGAGCCAAAGGCAGGCGCCAAACCGCTGTGCCACCCAGGGATCCCTAAAAGCCTATTTTTATCTTACTCCTGCCATTTTAGTCTCTGCCCTTAGGTAAACATAGTTTAAAAAATTATTGTATATATTTCTGGACCTTTTCCTCTGAGTGTATCTGCTTAAAGGGGTTGCAAAAAAAATGTAAGAGGCTAATATAGTTTGTTTAAAAATGTATAAAATCGAATCAGAAGTAGCACCTCAGCTTGGAATGCCTGAAAACAGGCAAATGCTGGTGTTCTCAATGAGGGGTGAACATAATTGCCACCACAGCTGCCAAGATGGATGAACAATACTTTTTCTTTATTTTCACTATTTGATGATGAAGAGGACAATTTTAGAACAATTCTAAAATCAAAAATTTAAAAATTTATATTTTTATTGGGGCACTTGAGTGATACAGTCATTTGGGTGCCTCTTGGTTTTGGTTCAGATCATGATCTCGGGGTCTTGAGATTAAGCCCTACTAAGGTCAGCACAGAGTCTGCTTGAGATTTTTCTCTCCCTCTCCCCCAGCCCTTCCCCTGCCCCCACCTCACACTTTCTCTCTCTCTCTCAAATAAATAAATCCTTTATTTAAAAAAGATCTGAAAAGGCTACATACATGATTACAACTTTATGATATTCTGGATAAGGCAAAACTACAAAGATAGTAAAAAAGATCAGTTGGTTGTCAGCAATTGGAGAGCAAAAGGAAGTTGGTGGGAGGAATGAATAGGCAGCACACGGGATTTTTAGAGCAGTGAAATACTCTGATAACGATGGATACATGTCATTATATATTTGTGCAAACCCACAGAACATACAACATCAAGAGGGAACTGTAAGGTAAAATATGGATTTTGGTGATAATACTATGTCAATGTAGATGGGTTGTTTTTTTTTTTTTTTTTTATGATAGTCACACACAGAGAGAGAGAGAGAGAGGCAGAGACACAGGCAGATGGAGAAGCAGGCTCCATGCACCGGGAGCCCGATGTGGGATTCGATCCCGGGCCTCCAGGATCGCGCCCCGGGCCAAAGGCAGGCGCTAAACCGCTGCGCCACCCAGGGATCCCAGATGGGGGTTTTGATAATAGAGGAGGCTTTGCATGTGTGGGGCTAGGGGATATATGGGAAATCTCTGTAACTTCCCTTCAATTTTGCTATGAATCCAAACTACTCTAAAAACATAAGGTTTTTCTTAATTGAAATATAGTTGATATACAATGTTGTATTAGTTTCAGGTGTAGAACATGATTCAATAATTCTATACATTATACAATCCTCACCACAGTAAGTGTAGTTACCATCACCATACAAAAGTATTATATTATTATTGACTATATTCTCTATGGTATATTTTTCATCCCCATGGCTTATTAATTTTATAGCTGGAAGTTTGTACCTCTTAATCACCTTCACCTATTTTGTCCAACCTTTCTCTTCCCCCTTCCCTCTGGCAACTGCCAGTTTATTCTGTTTTAGTCTGTTTCTGGTTTTTTTTTATTTCCAAATATAAATGAAATCATATGGTATTTGTCTTTCTCTGAATTATTTCACTTAGCATAATACCCTTTAAGTCCATTCATTTTGTTGCAAGTGGCAATCTTTTTTATGGCTGAGTAATATTCTAATATATATATATTATATATATCATACACACATACACACACAAAGAGACACCCCGTATCTTCTTTATCCATTCATCTAGGGACTATGGGTGGACACTTAGGTTGTTTCCATAGCTTGACTGTTATAAATAATACTGCAATAAACATAAGGGTTCATATAACTTTTCAAAGTACTGTTTTCCTATTCTTTGGGCAAATGCCCAGCAGTGCTATTACTGGATTGTATGGTATTTCTATTTTTAACTTTTTTTTTATGATAGTCACAGAGAGAGAGAGAGAGAGAGAGAGAGAGAGAGAGAGGCAGAAACACAGGCAAAGGGAGAAGCAGGCTCCATGCACCAGGAGCCTGACGTGGGATTTGATCCCGGGTCTCAAGGATCGCGCCCTGGGCCAAAGGCAGGCGCCAAACCGCTGCGCCACCCAGGGATCCCTATTTTTAACTTTTTGAAGAACCTCCATACTGTTTTCCAAAGTGCTGCACTAATTTTTATCCTACCAACAGTGCACAAGGGTTTCCTTTTCTCCACATCCTCACCAATGCTTGTTGTTTCTTGTCTTTTTGAGAATAGCCATTCTGACTGGAATGAGGTGACATCTCATTGTAGTTTTTATCTGCATTCCCCTGCTGGGTGATGTTGATCATTTTCTCATGTGTTTGTCATCTCTACGTTTTTTTTGGAAAAAAATGTCTATTTAGGTATTTTGGCCATTTTTTAATCAGGTTTTTTTTTTTTTTTTTAGTTGTATGAATGCTTTATTTATTTTGGATATTAACCCCTGACCAGATATATCATTTGCAAATATCTTCTGCCATCTAGAAGGTTGCCTTTTGTTTTGTTGATGGTTTCCTTCATTGTGCAAAATCCTTTTAAGTTGGATATAATCCCAATTGCTTATTTTTACTTTTGTTTTCCTTGCCTCAGGAAAGATATCCAGAAAAATATAGCCAAGGTCAATGTCCAAGAAATTATTGCCTATGTTTTCTTTTAGGAGTTTTATGGTTTCAGGTCTTACACTTAAGTCTTTAATCCATTTTGAGTTTACTCTTGTGTACAGTGTAAGAAAGTGATCCAGTTTTCCCAACACCATTTATTGAAGAGACTGTTTTCCCCATTGTATATCACTTCCTTGTCATAGATTAATTGACCATATAATCATGGGTTTATTTCTGGCCTCTCTCTTCTGTTCCATTGGTCTTTGTGCCTATTTTTGTGCCAGTACCATACTGTTTTGATTACTGTAGTTTTGTAGTATATCTTAAAATCTGGAATTGTGATATCTTCAGTTTTGTTCTTTCTTAAGGCTGCTTTGGCTATTTGGAGACTTTTGTAGTTCCATACATATTTGAGGATTTTTGTTCTAGTTCTATGAAAAATGCTATTGATATTTTGATAGGGATTCCTTTTGAATCTGTAAGTTGCTTTGTGTAATATGGGCACTTTAACAATGTCAATTCTTCTAATTCATGAGCATGCCGTATCTTCTATTTGTTTGTGTCATCTTCAATTTCTTTCATCAATGTCTCATAGTTTTCAGAATACAGGTCTTTTACTTCCTTGATGAAATTCATTCTTAGTAGCTTACTCTTTTTAATGCAATTATAAATGGGATTGTTTTAATTTTTCTTTCTCCTACTTCATTATTAATGTATAGAGCATAAGGTCTTAATTTTGCTTTATTTTTTTATTTTTTTAAATTTTGCTTTAAAGATTTTATTTATTTTAGAAATAGAGAGCACGCATGTGCACAAGTAGAGGCAGAGTGGTGGTGTGGCTAAATAAACAAATGCACAAAGCTGGTCATCATGTATAAACTATATTTTAAAACTGAAAAATCCAGTATTTTTCATTCAAAGTTTATCTATTGCTTGCTAAAATATGAGATCCTCCAGATACTTTTGTTGTGCACATTCCTTGTGTCTTGGCCAGGAACAGAAAGAACACTGGCTAAAAGACAGAGGCATGGGGGGATCCCTGGATGGCTCAGCGGTTTAGCGCCTACCTTCAACCTAAGGCGTGATCCTGGGATCCCGGGGTCGAGTCCCACGTCGGGCTCCCTGCATGAGCCTGCTTCTCCCTCTGCCTATGTCTCTGCCTCTGTGTCTCTCATGAATTAATAAATAAAATCTTTAAAAAAAGAAAAGAAAAGAAAAAGACAGAAGCATGGTCACACAGTGGACCACTGTTGTCACCCTAAGCCACTTAATTTCCCTGGGATCCTATTATTCATCTGTAAAATGCAGATCGCTAAGGCCCTTTTCACTGTGAGTCAAGCCCTGTATAACAGGGGTTTACACTCTTTTCCAAAGGATGTTTGAAGACTGTTTCCTGTTTGAAAACAAAGGGGTAAGAGAGGGACTGATATACAAGAAACTGAACATGTCAAGTTTTACCATGGTTTTAATTATTGAAACAAAATTAACATAAGTAGAATCATGTGCAACAGTGTCTCTAACATATGGAAGAGGTAAATATGAATTTTATACAATAAGGTATATTATCCACTGTAACAAATTTCCAATAATTTGGCATTTATCTTTCAAAAAATGTCTCCCAAATTCTAAGCAAAGTATGCAAATTGGAGATTAACTCTAAGCAGGCATAATTATCTTCTTATCCAGTTTTTCTGAAGAGACTGAAGAGTTCAGGTCTGACCAAGATATTGATGGTGAGTATGAGAATTCTCTCCTCCGTATCTCTAAGCTTCCAGCTCCACAACTATAGCTACTGGCCCAGATAGGTCAAGCATAGTGACACAGTGCCCAATGTAGAATTAACAACTAGATTGTATTTGTTTCAATATAACTTTATGATTAAAGCATAAAAACCTATCAGCATGAAGAAGAACCAAAGCATTTGGGATTAGTTCAATAAATGCATCATCTTCAAAGCTGAAAAAAAGAAAATAGATTTGTTAGCAATACATTTATTTAGATTATAGATTGCACCACCAAATTTGTCTAACTTCTGCTGTGTAAATCACTGTTTGTAAAAGAAATAGCTACAGACAATTTTCCAAACCCATTATAAAGAGCATATCCCATTAATTTATTCCCTTGGCTCTCTCACAACCTTAGAGGAAAAAATGCTGGTATTAGAGTTCAGACCCTGGCCCTCCCATTTAGTAACTGTGTGATTCCAGGGAGGTCACCCAAACTCTCTGATGCTCTGTCAAGTTAATTTCCCTATGCTAGAATGTAACAGGAAATTTGAATAGGTTTTTAGTACCATGGTACCCAGTAGAGATGAATTTCACTGAAAAGCTGGATTTTTTACCTCTGGACTCCAACCAACAATGCAGAGAAGTACAATTCCTCCCCCTTTCACACTGCTTGAAGTTTCTATAGATACATGTATTATAGTATCCTTACATTGCATTATAACAGTCCGTTTCCATTTCTCTACTTTGTTGGACTAGGAGCCTCTAGAAGGCAAACAGTGCCCACACACTGAAGCTAAACAAGAGATTGAAGGAATGGGGTATCTGTAAAAACCATGTCACTCCTGTCTTGGGGCTGAATAATAAAGCAACTGCTATGCAAAGGAAGAGAACAATTCATTTCTGAAGGCCCAGAGATGCCCACCATAGAAATGGATGAAGAAAGATCAAATCCTCACAACTAGTGTGGGTAACTGGCTGCCTCTACCACATTACAGTGCCCCAACAGCTCCTCTGACTATGTGGAGGGCTAGTGACACTGGCAGCATTAGACCGTTCTCATGCCACTCCCCAGGAAAAGAAAATGTATTCCCTGGAGGATTCTCGCTTATCTGCTGAAATGCCACCCTAATTAATGTCTTCCCTATAATGAGGGTTATCCTACAAGGTTGTCTATAAATAGTCCCCAGGACAGTCAAACAAGGAAAGTATTTTCTTAAGGTTAGAAACCTACCTGTGATGCTAGTTAGTTGTCTCGGTCTACAAAAAAGAAAACCAAGAAAGACAGTAAGTTTTACTTTTAAGATATTATGTATCAACAAATGTCTAAAACTTATAAATGAGGCTGTTAGAATAGCCTGCTGTCCCTAACTATGAATACCCAGTAAGTCCCAACCTTGCCTTCTGGTCTCAGATCCCAACCCAGCTGCGAGTACCAAACAAGATACAAGGATAGCAGATCATACAAAGGCCTGTGGCTCCCTGAGACTTTTGATGGTTGTAAGTATCCATGAGGCTGTCAGGAAAGCGCAAGGCAGCCAGTTAGGTAAGAAACACTGGGAGTTTGGGACATCTGGGTGGCTCAGTGGTTGAGCACCTGCCTTCAGCCCAGAGCATGATCCTGGAGTTCCGGGATCAAGTCCCACATCGGGCTCCCTGTATGGAGCTGTTTTCTCTCTGTGTGTCTCATGAATTAATAAATAAAATCTTTAAAAAAAAAAAAAGAAAGAAAGAAAGAAATATTGGGAGTTCATGTGCATTTGTGCAGGTGCTGGCTGCCTGCTGCTACTTCTCCCTGCTTTTGCTGCAGGAAAACTGTTTCAGGCATCATGCTGTGCTGAGGTCTCTCAGCAGGTCCCACTTAAGCAGAGCTTTATAGTTAGTGTTCCCTGCCAATCCCAGCATGCGTTTTTTTTTTAAAAAAACATCAAAGCATCTTTAAGCTGTGCCTGTGCTCAGATACAATTGTTAGTAGCTGAGGAAAGAACATAGAAACTTACCCCACTTAACGATCTGGGGCTCACTGAGAGTAACATGCTTCACACGGCAGCTAAACTCATCCTGCTCATTGGGAGTGAATTCAGTGTGGACCAGAAGATAGAAGGTCCAGTCCTTGCTGAAAGACAGGTCTGTCTGTTCTGCTTTCATCTCCTTTCCGTTCTTCAACAAATCAATTTCAATCTCTGGTGGATGGAACCCTGACACGTAGCAGTTCAGGAAATTTGGCTTTCCATTCTCTGCTGGGTGTCGTGAGTACACTTGAATCTTTGGGGAATCTGTGGGACATGAGGGAAAGACAAATGAAAATTGCAGAGTATTTCACCTGGGGCTACCTTGGTCTAAAGTTAGATCAGGCAAGGAATGTTTAAATTTGATCATTGGGATCCCTGGGTGGCGCAGCGGTTTGGCGCCTGCCTTTGGCCCAGGGCGCGATCCTTGAGACCCGGGATCAAATCCCACGTCAGGCTCCCGGTGCATGGAGCCTGCTGTGTCTCTGCCTCTCTCTCTCTCTCACTGTGTGCCTATCATAAATAAAAATTTTAAAAAAAATTATTTAAAAAAAAATAAAAATAAATTTGATCATTGAGGGATGTCTGGGTGGCTCAGGAGTTGAGCGCCTGCCTTCGGCCCAGGGTGTGATCCTGAAATCCTAGGATCGAGTCCCACGTCAGGCTCCCTGCATGCCGCCTGCTTCTCTCTCTGCCTGTGTCTCTGCCTCTCTCTCTGTGTGTCTCTCATGAATAAATAAATACAATCTTTAAAAAAAAATTTGATCATTGATTTGTCCTAATTCCATTTCCACTCTGGCCAAATGAGGTTCCACTTTTCCAAAAGGCTACCTCCATTTTGAGGGATAAACCATGCCTTAGTATCTTTTTCACATAATTGTTCTACTCATGGCTTTTTGTTTGTTTCTAGCAGGTTTCTAGTAGCATCATCTTCTATCTCTGGATTTTGTGCCAAAGAATTTTAAAGATTCATAAATCTTTAAGAACTTTTCTGTAGAGACTCTCAAGAACTTTTGATGGATTCTTAGCACCCATATAATTCCTCTACACATCTCACAAGAGTTCTCATGATTTGGCCCCAATCTCTTTTTTAAACTTCACTTCTGGGATCCCTGGGTGGCGCAGCAGTTTGGCGCCTGCCTTTGGCCCAGGGCGCGATCCTGGAGACCCGGGATCGAATCCCACATCGGGCTCCCGGTGCATGGAGTTTGCTTCTCCCTCTCCCTATGTCTCTGCCTCTCTCTCTCTCTCTCTCTCTGTGACTATCATAAATAAATAAAAAAAAACTTAAACTTCACTTCTCACTTCACACACTCTCCAAATATTTTTTTTCTTTTTAATGTTTACTCCTTTCCTTTTTAGTTCATGATCCTGCCTAGATCCCCGCCCATCTGACTTCTCAATATGTATTAAGTGTCTGGCACACAGCAATTGCTCTGTAAATGGCAGATTATTATTATTATTACTTCAAACAAAATGCCTACAGAAGCCAGAAATACCATAAATGAGTGAATTGGGCTGGGTAAGAACAATAGGGAAGGGTGATGACTGTGCAAATGAGAAAGAACATACTCTCTGTTGTGACCAAAGTAAAGTGTGCAAGACTGGGATCTGCACTTTTTTTTATATTATTTTATTTATTTATTCATGATAGTCACAGAGAGAGAGAGAGAGAGAGAGAGAGAGAGAGAGGCAGAGACACAGGCAGAGGGAGAAGCAGGCTCCATGCACCGGGAGCCCGACGTGGGACTCGATCCCGGGTCTCCAGGATCGCGCCCTGGGCCAAAGGCAGGCGCCAAACCGCTGTGCCACCCAGGGATCCCAGGATCTGGATTTTTAACTAGCACCCTTAAGTGATGGCTATAACTAGCCATATTGGGAATACATTGCTGTAGAACAATAGTTTCCAAAATGGAATGCATAACTAGACCATCCCTGGGGATAAGGAAAGAAGCTATCATAAACTCCATTTCTATATTTTTCATCCAGTGAAGAGAAGTGTTACTGTTACTAAATGAAGATTGACACTAAAGTGTCTAATTCACTTTTAAATACACATACATGCAGTGTATATGCAGTGTATATGGTTACTAAAGGGCAGCAACTCTGTGTCCAGCAGGTGGTGGGGAAGAGGAGTACTAGGCTACTCTGACCAGGTCTATCTGTCTAGAAACACCCTATCATAAAAGGAAAGGTCACCAGCCCCACTAGGAACTAGACTGGTGATCCCAAAGAAGCCCTGATTTTTTTTTCCCATAAAGTTAAAAGTGAAGACAAATCAGATCGCTCTTTGTATCAGAACTTCTAATAATTAGAACACAATAAATGCCACAAGAGTCAGAGTACAGGTTCATCAGGCGTAGAATTCTCTCTTTGAGGGAGGCAGGCAGGGTTCTGCAAAAATATCACAATAATCTCTTCTAAGAGGAGGACACCTATCAGACAAGACCTGGGTTTGAATTTGAATTCTGTTTCTGTTTCTGTGACTTTGGGACAGTTAGTTGAGCTTCTGAAGTTTAACTGAAAAGTCAATTTATGTCTACAGTGAAACAAAACTCACACATGGGACAGAGCAAAAAACAGACCCCCAGAGGCAATCATCACTACCCTTTTCTTGTGTATCTTCTAGAAGTGATTTATTCATGGCATGTATTACTTTGGAAATTTTCAAATTCAGATTTTTCTTTTAATATCAGCTTGTTATTTTTAAAAAGATTTCTATGATTTCTATGAAAAAAATAAATAAAATAAATTTTAAAAAATAAAAAGATTTCTATGGTCACCCGCAAATATCAATAATGGCATCTGTGCTTTATTTTGTAAATAGATTATAAATTAAATACCTTTTTTTTTCATGAGCAAAACACCCCCGCTTCACAGAGGCTTTTGTGAGGGGAAAATGTGAGGCTTCTGGTATATTGCAGGATATTTTAGAACGTGCTCAAGATCTACAGCGTCCCTGACGGGCGACCTGGGTAACCAAGTTGATGGCCATTATCACTGGCAAGGTTTTACAATCCTTGCCTGATAAACCTTTGCTTTTTTCAAAACAGAAAGTAGAAGCTTAGTTCATCCTGGAAAGAACCAGGCAAAGAGCCAAAGAGGAAGCCCTCTGCGAAGAAAAGGCAACAAGGGCTCCTGGCTCTCTAGCCTCCTGGCAAAAACCTAACACCCAAACGCGAGGAGGAGATACTGAAAAACCGCAAAGATCGCAGCCAAAGGGCGCCCACGCCCACAAAAAGCCCAGGTCCCGCTCGACTCTCTGCCGTTTCCCCCCGCCCCCCGTTTTCCCCCCGGTGTTGTGTGATGAAGTTGCTTAAACTTTTGGTGTCTCGGGATGCCCGGGGGGCTCAGCGGCTGAGCGCCTGCCTTCAGCTCAGGGCGTGATCCCGGGGTCCGGGGATCGAGTCCCGCATCAGGCTCCCTGCGTGGAGCCTGCTTCTCCCTCTGCTGTGCTGTGTCTCTGCCTCTCGCTCTCTCTCTCTGTCTCTCAAGAATAAAAAAATAAAAACAAACAAACAAACAAAAAAAAAAAACAAAAAAACCTCTTGGTGTCTCAGTTTCCTTATCCTGGAAATGCCGGTGATCGTAAGCATTGTATGGACATCGTAGTCTCGGAATCAAATGGCATAAAGCACAAAACGTCCCCAGCAGGCTCCCTATCAATAACGACGTGCTCTTAGGATTCTTAAAAGCGACAAGTAACAGGAACAAGTGAATTAATGATGTCAAGGCGCTTTGTAGCCCCTCAAGACGGTTTACGAAATCCACGGCGGTGCCGCCGCGCTTGTGTGGGGGTATTTGTGGGGCGGCGGGAGGCGGGCGCGGGGGGAAGCCCGAAGCGGCGGGTCCGAGCCGAGCGGCTGCAGCGCTGCCCCGGGGCCCGCGCCGCGCCGCCCGCGAAGCCCAGACTGACGTCCCGGCCCTTTGACCGCGCTGGACTCCGCGTCTGTAGGACCCGCCCTCCGAGGCAGCTGCCCCCGGGGAGCGAGCCCCCACCTCGGTCGCCCCGAAATCTGTCATCACCCGGAAACTTTGTTCCGACCCGCCCGGGGCCTCGCGCGCCCCCCTGTCCCCAAGAAGAAGAGAAGAGGCGCGCACGCCCTGCCGACCCCACTCCCCGGCCGCGGCGAGCCCCGGGTCGGAAGGAGACCAGCGAGGAGGCGGGGAGGGGTTACAGAGCTAGTGCCGCGAGCGCCAGAGAGGCCGGGGCCCAGGGGCCGGGCTGGGGCCGGGCTGGGGCCGGAGGGGACACTCACGCTGCACGGCATCCAGGCGGCACACATAGATGAGGATGAGGAGCAAGGCCAGGAAACCAGCCATCACCAGCCCGGGGCGAGGAGCCATCGCCGCAGAGCGCCGGCACCGCGGGACGGGAGACTGGCCCGCCCGCCCGCCCGCGCCGCCGCTATATAGTCGGGGCGCGCGCCGCCAATCAGAGCCCTGCTGGCGGGCGCTGTCACTCGTCTCCGGGCGCGCGAGGCCCAGCCAGGTTAGAAAGACGGACTCTCCCGTTTTCAGTTTCATTTCCCATAAAGTCTCGTGATTCTAAGAAGGCCTGGTTTGGACCGGGTGGGTGGTTTTGCTGCCTATCAACCCGCGCGCTCCTACTTGGCAGCACGGCAGAGCTTGGGGAGAGGGCCCCCTGCCCTAGAACTCTGGGCTGGACCGCCCGCGGCCCCGCATCCGGGCCTGGAGGACCCTCCAGCCTCAGAACGACTTCTTACCACGTCCCGGACGGGTCCCACCCGAGGACCTGTGCTTTCCGTTCGAGAAAACTCAAGCCCAGAAAGCTGAAGGGAGTGGACAAAGGATGAACGGTGCAGGGCAGAATAAGAACTTCAGTGAAGGGCAGCCCGGGTGGCTCAGCGGTTTAGCACCGCCTTCAGCCCGGGGCGGGATCGAGTCCCGTGTCCGGGCTCCCTGCGTGGAACCTGCTTCTCCCTCTGCCTGTGTCTCTCTGTCTCTCATGGATAAATAAATAAAATCTTAAAAAAAGAGAGAGGGAGAGAGAGAGGGAGGGAGAGAGAGAGAGAGATTGAGAGAGAGAACTTTGATTAATAACTACGGCCCAGGAATTTAATGTAGGGTTTCTGGATTCTTTGGGCGAGAAAAGTAGTCCAGGAACCCCGAAGCCTTCTGAGGACAGCTCAGAGACCGTCCAGAGTGGACAAGGACCTCCTTACTTACTGAATTCCTTCAGGCGAAAGATTCTGTTTGTAAATAAGGCCCCTTGCCAAGCAATTATTCTCTGTATCTTCCTGCCATTGTTAGGTAATTTTCTTTGTTTTGTTGATTTGTAGGGAAACCAACCACTGACGGCAAAAGCCATAACCGCCTAGAGTGTACAGACCCCTTTGGTACATCATCCCTGCCAGTTACCATACTAGAAGGCTTGGCACATAATTGGTATTTGGTAAATGAAATGAATGAATGAATGAATGAATGAGTAGTTGAATGAAAAAACAAACCAGTAAATATGGGAATAAACAGTAGGAAATTGGAATTACCCCCATTAATTTTTATGGATAAGGGAAAATAAAAACTGAAACTAGGACTCAAACTCTCCTGACATTGCATTCGTGCTTTAGACACTTGGAAGATAAGGGCTTTGACATTTTAGTGAGAATTGGGATTGCATCATCCATGGGCTCAGCCAAAGAAGTCAAACCTACTGACTGTAAGAACATAATAATGTTAGACCCCTTAAGAGAACCTAAACTTTAGAGATATCATGAAAAAGATGCTGACATCACATGGCAGCTGAGTTCTCCAGTCTGTGGATGGAACAGTGAGGAGAGGAAGTGAACCTTGGGAGTGAGAGGACAGAGATCTTGGAAATCACCATGGTTTTCAGTTAAAAGGAGTTGGGTTGTGATTCCCCAAGGAAACAACAAATAAGTTATATATTTCTTTTACATATTTTTAGACCTTGTAATAACCCCTATTGTGGAAGCTATGTCTGAACTAGAAAAAGTAGAATAATCTCCACAGACCTAATGAAATGAGATAATGCACAGAAAGCCTCACACAGTTCCTCACAGTGTTCTGTTTAACAAATGTACTATAATTATTGATGTTATTTACCTAGTTTTCCTTCCAGCTGTATCGATAATTCTCTTGAAATATAATTGTTATGCATAAAGTTATGAGTAAAGACATTCTTGCTTCTCCCATTTGTTTGTTTGTGTTTTTAAACTCATTTAAGGCTCCTAAGGCCTGAAATGTTCTTATTTAATTGTTTTTAGTGCCCTGGGAGTCTAGGAAGACACAGGGCTATTTTTCACCTCTAAATTCTCTGTTTACTATATCACAGAGAAATATGATACTTAACATTCATTACAGACAGATTCTGATCTATTCACTTAGAAAACCAACTTAAAAAGCAATTTTAAAATACATCAAAGGCAGTGAAAAGTATATTTTTCAGTTTTCTGTGTTTGGGGAACTCCTATATTTTTCTTAAATTTATTTATGACATGCTTTTGAATAGTGAGAATGAAGAATATTTTTTATTTTTTTTTTTTTTTTTTTTTTTTTTAAAATTTTTTTTTTATTTATTTATGATAATCAGAGAGAGAGAGAGAGAGGCAGAGACACAGGCAGAGGGAGAAGCAGGCTCCATGCACCGGGAGCCCAACATGGGACTCGATCCCGGGTCTCCAAGATCGCGCCCCGGGCCAAAGGCAGGCGTCAAACCACTGCGCCACCCAGGGATCCCTGAAGAATATTTTTTAATATAAAGCTTTAAAAAAATTATTTATTTATTTATTTATTTATTTATTTGAGAGAGAGAGAGAGCCCAGGGAGGGGGGTGCTAGCAGAAGGAGAGGGAGAGAGCATCCCAAGCAGACTCTGTGCTGAGTGTGGAGACTGATATGGGACTCCATCTCACAACCCTGAGACTGTGACCTGAGCCAAAACCAAGGGTCAGATGCTTAATTGACTGTACCACCCAGGTACCCCAAAACTTTTTTTTTAATTTTTTTTAATTTATTTATGATAGTCACACAGAGAGAGAGAGAGAGAGAGAGAGGGGCAGAGACACAGGCTGAGGGAGAAGCAGGCTCCATGCACCGGGAGCCCGATGTGGGATTCGATCCCGGGTCTCCAGGATCGTGCCCTGGGCCAAAGGCAGGCGCCAAACCGCTGCGCCACCCAGGGATCCCCCAAAACTTTTTTTTTAATTGAGAGCACTGTTTGTTTAGTAGGGTAAACTTGTGGAAATCTACAATTTAATGTTATCTCTCAGTTGTGGCAAAAACAGCTGGATTTTCTTTCTTTTTTTTTTTTTTCCTATATGACCATCCTAAATTTTTTTTTTACAATGAATGTTTATTCAAAATAGTAAATATTTCAGGGTGCCTGGGTGGCTCAGTCAGTTAAGTGCCTGACTCTTGGTTTCAGTTCAGGTCATGATCTCAGGGTCATGAGATCAAGTCTTGAGTTGGGCTCCATGCTCATTGAGGAGTCTGCTTGAAGATTCTCTCTCTCTCTTTCTCAAATAAATAAAATAATTCTTTAAAAAAATAGTAAATATTTTCAAGAATGTGGAAGAACTGGAATTCTCATAACCTCCTAGTGGGAATGTAAAATGATAAAATCACTTTGGAAAATAATTTGACAGTTTCTTAAAAAGTTAAACATATATTGGCCTTATGATCCAGCTATTCTAAGTATTTACCCAAGGGAAAATAAAAGCATATGTTCATACAAAAATCTGTACACAAAAATCCATAGCAGCTTTATTTGTAATAGCCAAAAGCTAGAAACAATCCAAACATCCATCAACAGATGACTGAATAAACAAATTGTGGTTATACCTATTGAGTGGAACGCTATCAGCAATAAGCAAGGAATGAAGTGCTGACATACACAACAACACAGATGAAATAATTATGCCAAATGAAAGAGGCCAGACAAAAAAAGAGTATATTCTGTATGATTCTGTTTGTATAAAACTCTAGAAAAGACAGACTCGTCTATGTAACAGAAAGCAGATGAGTGGTTTTGGGAAAGTACAGAGTAGGAGAGAGGAGCATAAAGAAACTTTAGGGTTGATGGACAGGAGTTTATCTTGAGTTTGATGATTTCATGGATGTATACATATTTTAGAACTTACTAAACTGTATATATATATTTTTAAAACTGTATATTTTAAGTGCAATTTATTGTATGTCAATTATACCCGAGTAAAGCTGCTGAAAAAAAAAAAAAAAGCACAGATACCTGTATTGTTGTTAGGCAAAAGAATAATGAACTGCTTGAACAAAAAGAAAAAGAATGGTACTAAAGTGGGAAGAAAATAGGAATAGGTTAAATATCAAATGAGCTTGCTTGCACCTGAGTGGATTTCGATCAGCAGTTTTCTGAGATGGGCCCATCCAAACAGCCAGAAAAGCTAGGTCCTCTCAAGAGGAGAGTGCCAAGCATAGGTAGGACATTTGTTCCAGGGCTTTTTCAAATGTTATGTCATTAATCCCTTTCAGTTCAAAGTGTGGTCTATACATCACTGGCATCAGCAAAATTTAGGATTTCTTAGAAATGCAGGCTCTTGGGCCTATCCCAGACCTATTAAAACAGTCTGCATTTTAACAACATTCTGATTGATCCATATACAAATTAAAGTTTGTGAAGCTGCTAACCCAAACCACACAACAATCTAGAAGGTAGGTGTTACTTTCATTTACAGATAAGGAGATAGAAAAGTAAGATTCTTGCCCACCTTCATACTAGGCTGGGATTCAAACACTAGTCCATCTGAATCCAACAGCCCCATAATTTCCACTAGAAAATCACTTTCAGAAAGTGGTTCATAGGAAGGATTTGTTGGTTGGCTTGAAGATCTGGGCAATGGTTAAAAGCATAGAAGGTATATGCACATGATAGAAAATTGGAACATACTAAAAACTATAAAGAAGAAAATTAGGGGTACCTGGGTGGCTCAGTTGGTTAAGCATCTGCCTTCTGCTCGGGTCATGATCCCAGCCTCTTGGGATCAAGCCCTGAGTCTAAGAGTCTGCTTCTCCCTCTGCCCCTCCTCCACTCATGCTCTTATGCTCACTCCCTCTCTCTCTCTCTCTCTCAAATAAAAAAATAAAATCTTTAAAAAAATTAAAACTGGTAATCCTACAACCCAGAGATGACTATTGTTAAATGGTTTAATTAAAGGAGTTTGAAGATTGTTGCCTGCTCAAAAGTGCATCCTAGTTACATCTGTCTGGGGACTGGAAGTCCTCAATCTTTTGTGTTAAATTCCATTAAACTGAGCAAATGTCAGTTAAGTGCAGGCTTTGTGGAAAGCACTGTAACAATAAAGCAGAAGGGTACAACAGACTGCCCACCAGGAGATTCCCATCTTGAGTTAAAATCAGCACAATAATTAATTTGTTAGCACCCACTGCTGATTGACTTCTCAGATTTGAGAGATGTTACTAATGGACAACAGGCCCAGAGGAAATGGAACACAGAGTGGGAGTCTTTTTTTTTTTTTTTTGATAGCTACTAAGTCAGACACCATACATAGAAAAAATACTTCACAAGATCCATGTAAAGTAAATTCTATTATCACTATTTGAGGGAGAGTACATGGGAAGACTCAGTAGAGCTGAGATATCTGATTCATGGAGAATCTGCCTCAGGCTTATGTGTCACCACCAAGCTCTCTCAATTGCCAATTTGTTTTTATTGGGAAAACCATAGACATTTGGTATTAAAAACATCCAGCAGTAGAGATCTATAAAATCCCAATTTCTCTCAAATCTTCTTCACAGTAGTAACCACAATATTTAAAGTACTTTTTATTTTTAATTATAAGCCCAACACATGAACATATGCCCATTGGCATTAGATTAGAGCAAAATTAAAAGTTCTCTGATCTCTTATCTCACTTTCCTCCCCTCAGAAACCATCATTAAGGTGTGGTGCTTACCCTGCTGTGGATATATATTGCATATAGTTTGGAAAGTGAGGAATTTTAAAATTATAACTACAAAGACTATTACAGTTTGGAACACAGCACCCACTATAAGAGGGATTAGAGGCAACATCAGCTGTCAGTTTAGATGAAAAAAGGGTTAAGTAAATGCAGAAGCCAAAAGCCCCTAACAGCGTGGGAGCAACCCCAGGAGTCAAGGATTGGGCACCATCCCTGGGGCTATTACACCCAGTGACTAAGTTATTGATACAGCCTCTTCTCAACAGGTCCTACCAACCGCATCTCAGTTTCTAGTTGAAAACTACAGAATGCTGGGGCACCTGGCTGACTCAGTCAGTTAAGTATCTGCCTCCAGCTCAGGTCATGATCTCAGGGTCCTAAGATGGCGTTCTGAGTCAGGGCTCCTTCTCAGCAGGAAGTCTTCTCCTTCTCCCTTTGCCTCTGCCTCTCCCTCACTCCCTAACTATCCCTCACCTCATGGGAGCTCTCTCTCAAATAAATACATAAAATATTTTTTTAAAAACCTGCAGAATTTTTTTTAAAAGATTTTATTTATTTATTCATGAGAGACACACAGAGAGAGGCAGAGACAGAGGCAGAGGGAGAAGCAGGTTCCCTGCAGGGAGCCTGATGTGGAACTCAACCCCAGGACTCCAGGATCATGCCTTGAGCCAAAGGCAGACGCTTAACCGCTGAGCCACCCAGGTGTCCCCAAAACCTGCAGAGTTCTAACTTGGAATTTCTATCCTGCTTTATATTCCATGCAGACTATTAAAAACTTAAGACTCTCCTTTAGATGCTCCTTTCCCCTTTTGGCAAATTTCTCTAAACCTAACTTTCCCCTTTCCAGCTTGCTTAGCTGATACTTGCCTCTGGCCAATTAGTATATGTGGTCCTTTGTGGTTGTCCCTTGCTATGTTGGACCTTCATTTGATTTCATGCTCTCTACTTTCCAATGTCTTGGACCTTTCTAAACTCTTCATCTTCTTTGTTTCATCATTAAGTGTCCCATAGCCAGACACCACTTTGTTCTTTGCTCAAAAGGCAGGGACTTGCTGAAAACTCTTCTCCTAAAAGAAGACTATAAAGAAAACAGGAAGAATTGTTTAGTTAAAAAAAAATCAGTAATTTAAAACAAAATAAACACAAAAAGGTGAGGGATGTATACTCCAGAGCCAGCCTACACGCAATAGGAACAGTCAAGATACAGAGGAAGAAGTCAGAAAATAAAGTTTGGTAAGTTTGTGATATTTTTTCCTTATTTAATTATTTATTTTCATCGTTACAACTGTAGATCAACTTGCCACAGGTCAGTTTGCTAAAAGGCAATTTATCATTTGTAAAATTAGCCAAAAATCTGTTTATCCAATGACCGATGACAGCAAAACCTGAGGTGGGACTGGCCCCTTTGGCCACTCAATGCCCTGAGGACATCAATGGGTGAGATGGGCTCCATCATCTAACCCAAGAAGCCAGGTCATGACAGGTGAAAGGTAGTTCAGTGAACTTTCACTCAGAGTTTAGTGAGGAGAAGGAAGGTTCCATAAAATTTGGGTCATTCTATACATACGAACTGAACTTGATTATTTTCATTTAACAATATAGCTATTTTCTATGTCATTATGTACAGAACTGGTTTCTTATTGCTAGCGATTTTAAATTTTTTTTAATTTTTATTTATTTATGATAGTCACACAGAGAGAGAGAGAGAGAGAGAGGCAGAGACATAGGCAGAGGGAGAAGCAGGCTCCATGCACCGGGAGCCCGACGTGGGACTCGTTCCCGGGTCTCCAGGATCGCGCCCTGGGCCACAGGCAGGCGCTAAACCGCTGCGCCACCCAGGGATCCCTTGCTAGTGATTTTAGACTTTTCTCCATATCATAACTTGTGGTAGGCAGAATAAAGCCCCACCCACCCAGAGGTTCATGTCTTAATCAATGTGAATGGTGTAAGGGACTTTGCATCTTCCCTGGAGAGGGGGAAATTATCAGGAAAGACAGATTCTCCTCTAGAGCCTCTAGAAAGGAAAGCAGCCCTGCCTTAATGTTAACCCCCTGGAACCTATGTTCAATTTCTGATTTATAGAACTGTAAGATGATGAATTGTGTTGTTTTAAGCCACCAAGTTTGTGGCAATTTGTTACAGCAACAAGAGAAAGCCAATTCATGCCCCTTTTTCAGAATCATGGATATTTGGGCCTTGGTTGCCAGGAGCTTAGTTCAGTAGTAAAATTTGCCTTTCAAAGTCAAGTTTACCTGTTGGTTAACCAGATTCTGGCCATATAGTACATTTTTGGTACACTCACATTTTGAGGGAAGGCTATTGTCAGTTCAATAGCTAGGGGGTGGGAGTTGGGCTGAAACCTGGGCTGATCAGGAGCTTTGGTCTTGTCCCTCTGGTTACTGCCCTCACCAACCTGGCTTAGTCTCGAGTACCTTTTCTGGATCATGTCACAGACATCACACACCAAATGAGTCAAACTACTTCTGCCAGTTTAGTACTGCTGTTGCCAGAGAATGAGAGAAACAGGAAGAGTCCTCTAGTCCCCAGGACAAAGGTCTCTCAAAGCTTTGGCTTCTTTCTTCTTAGCCTAGCCCCAATATATCCATCAGATCTCAGTGTGCACCACAATCATTCAATCATTCAACAAACCTTTACTGAGCACCTTGCTAGGCGCTGGATACCAGACTGGCACTAGGGGAATATCCTTCTTCAAAGAGCTCAGAGACTCTGGTTTATAGATATGAATAAATTACAATTCCAGGAAAGCAATTAACTCGACCCGGAGGGGTTAAAGAGCGTGCAGAGGACTTTGGTGCCAAGGAAAGAATGTGGATGATGCAAGCACAGAAAAGCTGGGTTTGCTTTTTTTTAAGTCGCTTGTCTTTGAGGTATTTTTTGTTTATAGTTTAAAATGCTTTTCCACATGGCTTCGTGTTTTTCCTAATTATAAAATTTATATTCATTATGAAAAATTCAGACAATATAGATAATAAAAATTTTTTTAATTGTCTATTAATCCACCACCCAAAGATAACTACTGCTTAATGAATTGATGTTTGTTCCCAGACTTTGTTTATTCATATACAGCTATAAATATAGATCTACATGGTTACAAAGATGTAATTATTCTCCACAGATTTCTTTGCAAATAGGTTTTTTATTTTTATTTTATTTTTATTATTTTCTCATAATACAGTTGCCCCTTGCATAGCATGGGGGTTATAGGCACCTGCCACCTATGCAGCTGAAAATCTGCATATAACTTTGACTCCTCAAAACGTTAACTAATAATAGCCTACTGTTGACCAGAAGCATTACCAAAAATATAGTCAATTAACACATATTTTGTATATGTATTATATACTGTATTCTTACAATAAAGGTAAGAGAAAAAATATTAAGAACATCATAAGGAAAACACATTTACAATACTATACTGTATTTATGGGAGAAAGATCCACATAAGGTGGACCCTCATGGTTCAAACCCACATTGTTCAAGAGTCAACTGTACTTCTCTTTTTTTTTAAATTTTTATTTATTTATGATAGTCACACACACAGAGAGAGAGAGAGAGGGGCAGAGACATAGGCAGAGGGAGAAGCAGGCTCCATGCACCGGGAGCCCGACGTGGGATTCGATTCCGGGTCTCCAGGATCACGCCTTGGGCCAAAGGCAGGCGCCAAACCGCTGCGCCACCCAGGGATCCCTCAACTGTACTTCTTTATTTGCATATACCATGCTTTTTTTTTTTTTTTTTTTTTTTACCCAATCCTGTATTGAGGACATTTCTAGTTTTTTCCTATTATACCACAGCCTCTACACTGAAATTGTCCTCCATAGGCTTTGTACCAGGTTACATTCCACTGCCCAACAGAAAGAGTGCTCATCTTCCCACGTCCTTCCCTAAGGTGGTCATTATCATTGAAAAATTGTGTCTCCTTGTTTTACTTCATTTTTTTTTAAGATTTTATTTATTTATTCATGAGAGCCACAGAGAGGCAGAGACATAGGTAGAGAGAGAAGCAGGCTCTCTGTGGGGAGCATGATGCGGGACTGGATGAGCCAAAGGCAAATGCTCAACCACTGAGCCACACAGACACCCTGACTTCGTATATTTTTTTTTTTAAATTTGTTTATTTTAGAAAGTATGTATTGCTGGGTTAAAAAAAAAAAAAAAAAGGTAGCCCCGGTGGCTCAGCGGTTTAGCGCCGCCTTCAGCCCAGGGTGTGATCCTGGAGACCCCAGATCAAGTCCCACGTGGGGCTCCCCGTGTGGAGCCTGCTTCTCCCTCTGCCTGTGTCTCTGCCTCTCTCTCTCTCTCTCTCTCTCTCTCTCTCTGTGTGTGTGTGTATCTCATGAATAAATAAATAAATAATCTAAAAAAAAATCATGCTCGTGTGGAGGGAGGGGCAGAGGAAGAGAATCATCAAGCCAACTCCCTATGAGGGCAGAGCCCAAGGCAGGACTCCATCTTACGACCTGTGAGATAATGATCTGAGGTTAAAGCAACTGGAGTCAGTTCCTTAATCTGCTGAGCCACCCAGGCACCCTTGACTTCAGATGTTTAAATGGCAGTTAGGTTGAATATTTTTTTTACATGTTTGCTTGTTATATATGTTTCCTGTTTGGTGAGTTTCCTATTCATGATTCTGTCAGCCAAAATCCCTAGTCACTGAATGCTGATTAATGTAGCAGAGGAGTGTGCTTAAAGAGTATTTGTGGGGGGATCCCTGGGTGGCGCAGCGGTTTGGCGCCTGCCTTTGGCCCGGGGCGCGATCCTGGAGACCCGGGATCGAATCCCACATCAGGCTCCCGGTGCATGGAGCCTGCTTCTCCCTCTGCCTGTGTCTCTGCCTCTCTCTCTCTCTCTCTCTCTCTCTCTGACTATCATAAAAGAAAAGAAAAGAAAAGAAAAGAAAGAGTATTTGTGGGGCACATGGGTGGCTCGGTGGTTGAGTGTCTGCCTTTGGCTCAGGTTGTGATCTGGGGACCCTGGGATCCAGTGCTACATCAGGCTCCCTGCAGGGAGCCTGGTTCTCCCTCTGCTCTTGTCTCTGTCTTTCTTTGTGTGTCTCTCATGAATAAATAAAAAGAAAAAAAGAATATTTGTTAGCTAAATGTTACCAACTGCTAGGTGAAAGACACACAGAGGTTAATTTTATTATCCTCTTGACTTTTTTCTTTTCTTTTTCTTTTTTTTTTTTTTCAAAAACTGTCAGGAAGAAAGCCCTGGGGGGGAAAAGGGGGAAAAGTGACTAAGGTCACTCTTAGATCCCTCCCTTTCTTGGACTGTGCTTCCAGCTCTGAGGACAACTGCCACTCTTGTCTGGATGTTCTCAGCCATCTTAAATGAGTCTACCTTTTCCAGTCCCACAGCAGGGGTGACAAGGCAGCTCCTGGTAGGTAGCCTCAGCCCTCCAGGACAGCGACTTCCATCAGGCCATGTCCCTGATGGCCTTGCTGGAAAGAAACTACAAAGTTTCAGATAAAGTAGAATGAGCTATTGATTTTTATCTTGCCTCTACAGGAAATAAAACCTCTGTTTTGGGATAGAAAAAAGCAGGTGACGTACACATGATGGAAACTGAAGTTGGTGACTGTATATTCAGCACCATTTCTGAAAGGTGACTTTCTTAGAATTAATCTTGGATATTATGGGAGAACAGGGGCAAGAATAAGAGGGAACATATTACAGACATGGATGTGTTGGATCTGAAACCAGAAGGTCTAGAACCTGGAGCATTCAGGGAACCATCATCATCATCAAATCAGGGTTAAGCAAATGCAGTCATATCCAAATTCTGCTTAGAGTACTTGAAGCTCTTGATAGAAATATACAAGGAAGCAACTTTGATAAAGTTGATTTCTGGTCCACAAACAATTCAGTGATCAATGGTGTCACCCATCCAAGTTTTATGCTAAACCATCTATTTGAAGATAAGTAGAAAAGTGGAACTTGAAGCTCAAACTATTTAACATTTTAAAAAGAGGCTGGAAATGCAGTAAGTTGTCAGAGTCAGATCAGTAACAGCCTCTTCCAGCTTGTTTTCAGGCAGTCTTATGTGTGAAACAAATGTAACTTAAATGTGAAAAGAAAGTCTTTACTTGTCTAATCATATTTATCCAATTGTACTTAATTGTGTAACAGAAATATTTTGCAGATTTATGTATAATTCAATGAAGCCCTATTAATAACTGCATTTTCCTAAGTTTGAAAAAAAAATTTCAAATGTCGCAGGTGATTTAAATAAGTGAACATTGAGCCTAAATGCACCACCAAACAATCTGTTTTAAAAAGTTTATCTTGGGGTGCTTAGGTGGCTCAGCCAGTTAAGTGTCTGACTCTTGATTCCAACTCAGGTCATGATCTCAGGGGTGTGAGACAGAGCTCCACATTGGGCTCCATGCTGCATAGGAGCCTACTTAAAGTTCTCTCTTCTCCTTTTGCTCCCCACTGCCCCTCTTTTTCTCTCAACAACAACAAAGTTTCTCTTACCCAGAAGTTTCTCTGTAAACGTGGCAATTGTAGATTAATCCCAGAAAGCTGACTTACCTGATTATGGATTGAATATAGACTTGGAAGACAAAGTCTTTTGTCTGAACGTACACTGTAAATAGAAGCATACTTTTGAGAAACAATAACATTTGAGACTTTTATAACCAAATATTATATTGCAATGTAAAATACAAGTAAAAACATAGCAGTTTTATATACTTAGCCTATATTCCCCAAAGGTCAGCTATGGACTGAATATTTGTGCCCCCCCTCCATTCATATGTTGAAACCCCATTCCCAAGGTGATGGTATTAGGAAGTGCTTAGGTCATGAAGGTGGAGTCCTTATGAATAGGATTTGTGAATTTATAAAAGAGACCCTGAGGAGACCCTTACCCCTCTCTTTTACCATGTGAGGACACAGTGAGAAGGTGCCATGTGTGAACCAGAAAGTGAGCTTTCACCAGACCCTGAATCTGCCAGCTTCTAGAACTGTGAGAAAGAATTGTCTGTTGGTTAAGTCCCCTACTCTGTGGTATCTTATTATAGCAGCTGAAATGGATTAAGACAAAGTCATACTTTTCTTATTTAAATTAGGACAATTTTTTTTTGAAGAAGGAGAAGAAGAAATGAATAGTATGTTCAAAGATTTCTCAGTCTCAATAAGGATGTAGATGTTCTGTGTTAACAGACATTCAGCACTTAGCCAAAGTATAGGATTTTAAAAGTAAATGTGAGAGAAATTAGTGAGCTTATTTTTATATTATCCGTCAACAGTGTTATGTTAATTTTGACAGGATTGCTGATTGGATAATATTGATTATCAGGTGTTGTGCAGGAAGTACTGCTAAAAGCATCTGGACTTAACACAGATACCTCCGTTTCTAAGCCCTCAAAATCTTCAGAAACGATAAAAAGAATCTTTACCTAAAAATTCTTTTAGTTTCCAAAGGTAAATTTAAGATTGTCAGATCAAAATAAGGTTATTTTTTTCTTTTCTTTTCTTCTTTTTTTTTTTTTTGTTTGTTTTGTTTGCCATTTGGAAGCCTTACATTTTTATGTAGGCAGATATATCAGTCACCTTTCATGGTTTATGGATTTGGGGACATGGTTAGAAAGACCTTCTCTACTTTACTTTTTTTTTTTAATTCACGCTTTCTTTTATTATTTTTGAGGCTTAATTTTTTTAAAATATTGAAATCTTTACTCTGTAAGAATTTGTGCTGGCATAAGTATGTCTTCAGTATAGACATTTTTACTTTCATAGTCAAATCGTTGTCTTTTATGATTTCTGGTGCAGGTATTATGATTTGTTTTCTTTTAATGACATTTCTTGGGAGCGATGTGAAGAGCAGGCTCTGGAGTAGGACAAACCCAGTTGGCAGGCTAGAAACTCCATTTGAAGTAGTTTCCAAGGGAAAGTACCATTTTTCTTTCTTTCTTTCTTTTCTTTATTTTTTTTTTTGAAAGTACCATTTTTCGTTTCAACTCAGCTCAGTTAACATTTACTGAGAATCTACTCTGTTACAGATACTGTGTTAAGTGCTGGAAGCACAAAGATGAAGAAGCCATATTTCTGTTCTCAAATGGGGGAGACAAATACAGAAACAGAATTACAGATCAGTGGTATGTATAATGAGAAAATAATGTAAGGACCAATGAGTACCCCTCAGATGGGCACTCATCTAGCCTGGAAGGGAGGAGGGTGTCTGAGAATGCTGAGGGAAGTGGAGCCGAGATAAGTTTTTGCCCCCATTTGGATATTTATAAAATTAGGATAAAACAATTTAATGAAGCATCTGAAATCACCCTCCAATTAATATAATTTCCTCTGCAAATTCATTCTGCCTGTGAGACACAAGGAAGAACATATTACTTGCAAAGATACATGTTTAATATAATTGAAAAGAAAGAAAAAATTGGGACAGAAGCTGCTTTGATCAACAATTGAATACAACTCCCAGACCAATGGAGAGAGGCCCCCAAGCCAGAGAGAGTCATCCTGGTGCACACTGATTATGAGAGAGGGCTCCACCAGAACTCCACTCTCCCCACATAGCCAAATGTAGCTCACAAATTCTGAAACCCAAACTAGAAGGCAGAGAACTTGAAGCCTGGAGCCTGAAGAGGCAAATTTTAGGGATCTTATGCCTATGTAACAGACAGGAGATAAAAACCACTAAGGTGCTTAACTGGAAAGTGTCAGAGCTGATGAAAAGACTTGGAAATCACCAACAGGTAGTGAGTAGGAAGATGGGAGTGGGTGAGATTGCCCAGGGTTACTAAGTTGCAGAGGACTTAATTTTTGGAGAGATTCTTGATCTCTTTGAAAACATGATGAAAGCTCTGGACCATCTCTCCAGAAAAGTGTACGTTAAAGATCACACAAACATACATAATTTCAGGGGACTGTCAAATTAAGAATATTCAATGTAGAGAGGAAAGAGAAAAGATGTGAAGAAGAAGAAGATATTTGGATGATGATGAGGATACCAGGAAAGAGGCCAAAGAAAGACCCAAGAAGTACAAGAAGAACCAGAAGAGTAAAGTATCGGGAAGTTGCAGGAGAATAGAGATGTGAGGAGGGTGTGAGCAACAGTGTCAAGTGCTTTAGAGACTTAACTAAGGTAAGGACTGAAACATATCTTTCACACTTATGGTTAAGAAATCATTGATAACTGTGAATAAGTTTCTGAGGGGTGATGGGTAATGGTAGTTCCAGATTTTTTTTTTTTTTTTTTTTTTTTATGATAGTCACAGAGAGAGAGAGAGAGGCAGAGACACAGGCAGAGGGAGAAGCAGGCTCCATGCACCGGGAGCCCGACGTGGGATTCGATCCCGGGTCTCCAGGTTCGCGCCCCGGGCCAAAGGCAGGCGCCAAACCGCTGCGCCACCCAGGGATCCCGATTTTTTTTTTTTTTTAATCCAAGAAGTGTTTAGGTGTGGCATTTGGGTAGAAGTGAGGGTAGGGGATTTGTCTTGATGGTGTATTTGCAGAGTACTAATATAGGGTTGAAAAACTGTCAACTGTCCATAGAAAGAGGTGAGGAGCTTGTGAAATCCTTCATCTGTCCCCTGGTGCCCTCATTATGATGAAGTCAAAAGCCAGAGAGCAATGGTTGAAGAAACAATATGAGTTGAGGAAACGGAGGAATTTGGTTCATTGGTAGGAGAGAGATAAAGGGCAGAGAAAATGAGAAACAAAAACAAGAAAAAGATTTTGTTTCTAAGAATGAACATGTCCTGTTTTTTTACGCTATGAATGCAGCAAGTGGCTCTTCCTAAGACCTAGTTGCTACAGCAATCTAATAAATCACTTCTGGAACACTGAAATTCACCATTTGGTCCTTTTATTAATAATACCAAAGGGGTTAAACGTCTGCCTTCCACTCAGGTCATGATCCCAGGTTCCTGGGATTGAGCCCTGCATCAGGCTCCATGCTCTGCAGGGAATCTGCTTTTCCCTTTTCCTTTGTCGCTCCCCCTGCTTGTGCTCTTGCACTCTCTCAGATAAATAAATAACATCTTAAAAAAACAACAACCAAATTGAGCTATAAGGAAATTCTTGAGAAAAACAGCTGAGTGATATTATCAAAAAGGATCTGAACCCAATTCAGATATTTGAAGCTTTTCAGTAACTTAAACTTTAAGCTATTTAATTCCCTCCCCTCACTCATATCATTCTAACATACAGCAAAACTTTTGAAACAAAATTTTTCTTTAGAAGCACCAAGAACACCTGTCCTACAACCATGACAATAGGGCCCCAACTAATATTTTTTGATGTACAGAAATTAGCTTCATTTTAATTTTTATTCAGAAATTCTACAAAGTCATGTAGGGTTCATTTAAACACAGGATGTGGGCACAAAAGCCAAGATCACTCAGGGGTTAGCGGAGGCTCAGGTGGGTCTTAGGTTTTTGCCTACCAGCTGTATCCATGTTCTTGCTTTTGTTGCCGTCTTGTTTTCTTTTCGCTCCTGAGCTTTTGAACCAGTTTTCCACTAGAGTAGCCAAGAAGATATAAGATGGTCTGTGTAACTCATGAAAAAGTGTTTCAGCCTCGAAGAGGCTGGCTTCTAAATTCACAGGGGTCCCTCATCAGTTAAAGCTGGGTGGTAGACCTAACTCATGCGACCCAGGGAAGGGCGAGCATCACCAGGTGCACTGCCCAAGTGCTGAGATCTTGGTTACTAGCAAATCTCAAGATCCACCCAGGGCTTTCTTACCCAATCGTGATGGAGCAAAACCTTCAGATTAGAAAAGGAACATAACTTCATAAGGCTCCTAGGAAGGGAGTGCAAAACAGGGGTCATTTAAAAAAATGCTCCCAAATATCAATCCCCCATAAACTGTACCCCCGACCTTGGAGGGTTAAAAATGCAGTTTATTTCTCTGGCCCTTTCAGGAGTCTTTTTTATCATTAGATTATATTCTCATATTTCCATCAAGATGCAGCAGTTGGGGGATGCTGCCTCTTTAAGGGGGCAGTAGGGTTGGGGCTCTTAAAGCCAGGGGCAGCAAACCAGCCCTGACTTAGGTTGCCATGGCTAAACTCGGCAGAAAGGACGGCAACAGTCAGGCGGTGGGTGTCCGCAAGAAGGCAGCTGTTGGTGAGGGGCCACGTGTATCTGTAGGAGTGCTTCTCCAACTCTGAGTTCTGTCCCTTTGCAGGACAGATCCCTGCAGCTGGGCTGGTGAGGGCAGAGGGTGGGACTTTAGGGCAGTCCTGCTCCTTGAGACCTTGGGCCAATATTCCTCTGACAACTTTGCTAAGGGGAACTGGTGGCTGTTTTAGGGTTCCATGCCATCCTTACTGAGAAGGAAGATGTCTCTGCATTTCTTCTCTGTCTCAGGCTTACCTTCCAGAGGCTGACGGTGTTTTCTTACCAGAGGAAACAGACATGGTGGAAGTCTGCCAGCCTGCAGAGATGGAAGGTCTTGAAGGTACTGCTAATAAGCTAATAAGGCTGTGGAATCTGGATGAAAAGCCTGAGGGTGCAGAGCCCTGCTGGTATGGTTCCCTGGACAGATGTGGGCCTGGGTGTCCAGAATTAGTGGGCATGATTTCCAAACTCTGACTTGCTAGCTGCATCACACTGAGGTCACTTTTCTGGGCCTTATTTTCCTCCCCTCATTGTGAAATGATCACTACCAACCTTGCCTGGCTACTCAGAGAGTCAAATGGTCATATACAGGTGAAGTATCTGGCGCACAGTAGGCTTAAATTGCAGTGAGTCCTGGCACCTGGCCCTTGAGTGGTTAAAGAGGCACTGAGAGGGCTGTTATGTGGGAGAGAGCCAGGTAGAGGCCTGGGGTGGTACCTGAGGCAATTAAAGAGATGTGGAAAGCAAAGGTGTTTGGCACCTGCCAGGTTCCATTTGCTCTACTGGGGGTGGGGGATGGGAGAGGGGGTTAGGGGAAAGAAGGGGGACACATTGTTTGAAGGCGGTGCTGGAGATGACTTATGGACATACATGTTACTGAGAAGTAGCCTTTCTAGACCAGACTCCTCTGAGTCCCCATCTACTCCCTCCTCAGGCCCCCACTTAAACCAAGACCCAAGCAAGTCTTGTAGTTCCTTGGCTCCTGAGGAGGATCTGGTGTCTGCCTCCCAACTGGAGGAAGAAGAAGAAGGGGATCAGGATCTGGATCCAGATCTAGCCCCAGACCCAGAGGGGGAGGAAGAAGAAGAGGTGGAGGAGGAAGAGCATGATCTCAGAGATCCAGCTGTCCTCAGTGCTATCCATAACACCCAGGTACCAGGGCAGGAGGGAGTGGGGGGACAGTTGTCCTGAACTTTCTGGAGCTCACAGACTGTTGCTAAATATTCTTCTCCTCTTCCCCACCCACTCCTTTCTAGTGCATCACCTTAACCATTTGGCCAGGACAACATGACTTCCACACCTAAGATCGGTTTGGGTTAACACCTTCTATTTCAGAGAGAGTAGAGAGACTCTCTTTTCTTTCCCTCTTTCTTCCTATCCCTCATTTAGTTTCTGATGCTCTCTTCACCTTAAAAACCAGGTCTTAGCAGGGTCGTACATAGCCTATAGGTGCTGGTCAAGCTCCTGGTACTGAGGGGAGTCCTCTTTGGCCTTGGACCCCTGTGTCTCAACAGTTTGTTCCTGATGGTTATTTCTTTAGGTTCCCACAACCAGTGGAAAGAGGCAAGGATTCCTATATAGAAATCACGGGGCACCTGGGTGGCTCATTTGGTTAAGCATCTGCCTTTGGTTCAGTTCTTGATCCCAGAGTACTGGGATCAAGCCCCATGCAGGGCTCCCTCCTCAGCAGGGAGCCTGCTTTTCCCTCTCCCTACTGCTCTCCTTGCTTATGCTTCCCCCCCCCACCATGTCTCTCTGTCTAATAAATAAACTTAAAAAAGAAATCATTCAGATTCTCCCCCAACCTACCCCTGTGATACCAGTCTTGCTTCTCCTCAAAGAAAGCAGAGAAGTCCTGACCCAGTTGATTTGGATTATGAGGGAAGGCCAGGCTACCACTGTCTTGAATATTGGAAGTGGTTGCCCTTCATGTTTTCCATATCCAATGGATGCTGATGCCTATAGAAGATACCTCAGGGGCTCACTGAGGCCTGTTTTCTCCCTCCTATTCCAGAGAGGCCTTCTCAGCTCCTCTGGAATCAAGACCTCTGGTGTGCTGGGGATGTCACTTGCTTCATTGCACTTCCTATGGCAGGTGAGTCACTTCAATCCCCATCCTGTGAGAAAGTCATGGTGTATAGAGAAAGAACATGTGGAGTGTCCCTTAGTCTGCTCTTGACCTTGTTCTGGCAATGAAGCTTCCCATGTGAGGTGTAGGTATGGGAGGTGGGAGATACCCATAATGTAGGGAAGTTTGGTAAATGACAGAGGTGGTCCTGGAACATCTGGCTGGCCATCCATATGGAAAGGAAAAGCTAGGGCCCTATTTCCACCTCCTTAAATTTCAGCAGATGAGCAGCATTGAGCTTATGGCTAGAAAGAGCACCTGCCCTTAAATTAACTGTATAATAAGAATACAACCTGGGCTAGAAGAATTGCAAGAAATCCTGCAGGGAGAATGAGGTGACAACTGCAGCTCTGACAGGGGCTTCAGATGAGTCCAAAAAGAGGCAGACAAGCATTCGCCCAGTGGCTGAAGGCACAAGAGCCCAAGAAAGACTATCACAGAGAAGGGAGAGATGGGTGCTAACTCAACAAACAGGAAAAGCACCTGCCCCCATACTGTCAGGCACTGAAGAGCTGTTTCCTAGGAGGTGACAAACTCTGTTGGGTGAGGTTCTTGTGGGAGAAAAGGCAGGTGAGAATATAAAGGTGGGAAAGCCACATGTGGCAACAAGAGCAGCATCCTGTTGGTGAGCCCTTTTCCCAGACCTCTGAATTCCATTCTCAGACGCTGGACTACCTCTCACCAGTTCCCTTCCGGACAACTTCTCCCACTGCCAGCTCTCCAGCACGGCACTTCGGACCTCAACTTCTCTCACCAGACCCAATTCTCTTCTGCAGCCTGCCAACCTCATGGCACCCTAGTTTCAGGTACTGGCTTAAGGAGCAGGCCCTCAAGTGTCTCCCCTAGATGAGCTCTTCTCTGGATGTTTCAGTACACAGTGGTTAAGGAGGGATGGGGGCCACCTACCAGCTGCCACAGAAACCTAGTTAGAGAAGTGTGAAGTAGAGCCCTTCTCCCTCACAGATGAGGAAGTGGAGGCCCGGGGGACTAAACAACTTACTTGTGGTTAGCTGGCATGGAAGAACTGAGATGAGGACTCAGAACTCCCAACGACCAGGCCAAATGGGTTTCTACTATGTCAAGATTTCCTGCAGCCAAATTGCAGGAATTTAAGCCCTGGAAAGAAATGTGAGCCCTTTGAGCTGGGGTTGTGGTATTTCATGTGGCTGATTTTGGTGGGGAGGCACGTGAACAGATAGGGTTGCCTTAGATGTCCAGTGAACTTACTAGAGGCTAATTGGATGGAATAATAGGGAGCTAAGTGCTTTCTCTCACCCAGCCCAAGTTTCTTTCTTTCTAAGTCTTCCTAGTCATCTGACCCAGCTCCACCCTCAGCACCAACGGATCTTGCAGCTGCAACAACGTAGTCGAACACCAAGGTAAAGCCTAGATGAGCAGCAGGGTTGAGGGCAGCTCATTTTCGTGCTGGGTATTCCCATGTGATTGGGTGTCTCCCCGGAGGCCCTGCACCATTAAGATTTTCCCCGTGTTGCCCACCTCTGTACTCTGTTCCATCCTTCCCAGATAGCTCCACTCCCTCCTCACCACTCCTTGGGAAGTTCACTGTGCGGGATTGGGTAGGTCTAAAGGAATGTTCCTCTGGCTTGAAGTTCCCCAGCCAAGAAGCCTTGGTCTCAGCAGCCAGATCCCTATGTTAACCTCATGACCCGAAAAGAGAAAGACTGGGTGATAAAAGTACAGATGGTTCAGCTGCAGAGTGAGAACCCCCACCTGGATGACTATTACTATCAGGTGAGTCCTAGGTGCTCTTCTCAGCCTCTGACCTTGGCATCAAATGGGCCTTCTTGGATTATCTTCCCAGCTCTTAGAGGCTATGTCCAGTCAGATGGAAGAGGCAATCACTACATGACAGGGGCCATATTTCTAAAGTTGGCATCCCAAGATCATTCCCCTTTATTTTCCTATACTTCAGACAAATGGGATTAGTTACAGTTCCCTAAACACTGAGGTTTTGTCTTCATCCTTTGCCAAGAATTTCCCCTACTCATCCTTGAAATACGGACTTTTCACTTTTTTTTTTTAAGATTTTATTTATTTATTCATGAGAGATACAGAGAGAGGGATAGAGACACAGGCAGAGGGAGAAGCAAGCTCCATGGAGGGAGCCCGATGTGGGACTCAATCCCAGGACTCTGAGATCACGACCTGAGCGACCCAGGCATCCCTGGACTTCTCACTTTTATATACTTCTGTGGGTCTTAGAAATGTCTTGTTATAAACATTAATCTACTTATTGCCTTTTGTTTTTAGATATAAAACATGAATTTTATAAATAGTGGGATTCAACTTGTTGAACTGGCTAAATGCTGGAAGACATTTTAACTCCTTACCCTCTGCTCCCTATCTCCCTTTTATTTATGAGGCAAGCTTTGCTTACAGGCTTTTGGATTGTTTAAGCTGTGTCCCACTTTCTTTTCAACTTCCGTGAGCCCTCAAAGGGGTTTCCACCTTTATCTCCTTCCAATTTAGACTAATTTCTTCCTTTCTTTCCACCATGCTGTAGAAACTTTTTGCCCGGATCACTGAAAGTGAAATATTTTTACACTCTTGCCTTTTTGGCATTTCTCCTAAATAAAGAAGCTTTATTCAAATGCTTGTTTGCCTCACAGTCAGTAACTTTATTTTAGCTTGGGATTTTACAGAATTCTTTAAGAAGACATTAGAGCTGCTGAACCATTCCTCAGAAGCATAAAACTGGCCTAGAGTGCTATTGGCTACTGGCCAACTGACAGTAGTGCTATCTCTATACTGCAAGCTGCTGATGGTCTTCATGCCATCAGAGAACTCTGATTTTGGAAGGCACAGGTAGGCTACAAAACTAAAAGGGGGAGGTGGGGAAGAAAGGTATGCAGTGTGTATCTTAGGAAAAAAGAAATGCAAGAAGGTTGCAGACGCTGGCCGGAGTTTGCTTCCTGACTCTCCACTTTGCTCTCAGCCGTTTCATCAGAGCTGGTGGTGGTCTTTAGCTCTTCAAGTCCTCAGGATGGAGACACCAAGACAGATGGCATGAGACCCACAGTACTCAAGATGATGCAGAATGGTTGGCAGGAGAGCCTAAGGGGTCAGGGTCACTTATGGAATAAATGCTATAGGAAAGGGTTTATTAAGAGGTAGCACTTGAGAACCTTAATTCCAAGTTCAGGAGATGAGAATACCTTTTTTTTTTTTTTTTAATCCCATGGACTCTCAGGAATATTATCAGAAACTAGAGAAGAAGCAGACAGATGAAGAGCTACTTGGGCGAAGGAGCAAGGTTGAATCGCTGAAGCTGGTAACGCCTTACATTCAGAAGGCAGAGGCTTATGAGTCAGGTAGGACCAGGACTGACCTGTTGGGTTGGGATGGACATCTGGATGAACCAGAGGGTGGAAAGGAGAGGGGAATATGTTTGTCTTGACTCCTTTTTTGTGCAGTGGTTCGAATCGAGGGCTCCCTGGGCCAAGTAGCTGTATCGACGTGTTTTAGTCCTCGCCGAGCTATTGATGCTGTACCCCACGGATCTCAAGAGCAGGTAGAAATGATAGCTTCCCACGAGCCTTTTTATCTCCCCTGTTTTGGAGAAAGGATGGGGGCACTCTCATGCTTGAGATCAGTAAGATTGTGACTTTAGAGTGAGAAAGAAGTGTGGTCAGGCTTTATGTTAGCCTTTCCAGCTCCATTGCTAGCTAGTCTAAGGCCTGGGCTGATGCTATGGAGGTGTGGCTGAGGGCCTTGGACTCTCTCCTAGGAGATAGGAGCTGCAAGCAGTCAGAGGCTTCAGGTGTTGTCCCGGATTGAGAAGGTGAGCTATCAACTTCTTAAGGATGAGTTCCTAATTTCCCCTTGGGAATGGAATATTGGTCAAACTGACCCCTTCTTTTCCCACCTTCAAATTCCCAGATGTTTCTTCAGTTACTAGAAATAGAGGAGGGCCAGAAGGATGGGCATCCACAGCCCTGCTACTCTGAACAACAGAGCCACCAGGTTGAGAAGCTCTTCCAGGCCTTAAAGACCCAGGAGCAGAAAAATCTGGAGTGAGTGTGGGAGGGTCACACCTCCAGCCAGGGAAGGGGAAGATGAGCAAACACACAGACTTTGCTTCTGCCCCTCTTTTCTGGCATGCAGTCAGAGCCCTCTATGCAAATGTTCTCCTTTCTCACATGTAGGGAGGCAGCAGATGGTTTCCTGCAGGTGCTCTCTGTGAGGAAGGGGAAAGCTCTCGTGGCAAGGCTGCTCCCTTTCCTGCCCCAGGATCAAGCTGTTAGCCTTCTTTTGGCTATCACCCACCATTTGCCCTTCCTAGTCCGGAGGGATGTAGCTGATCAGGTACTGTGGCACTAAGTAGAGAAGAGGATAGTTTTGTGGATGAGTTAGGGATCCTTCCTATCTTCTGTCCCTCAGCCCCAGAGATGCCAGATAAAGTGCTGGGCAGGGAGAGGTGCCAAACCTGTAACCCCTGAGTGAGGGAGTTACAGAACCAACTACTATTAGAACTGATCATCTTTAGGTACAATGAACAAAAAACATAGGCATGTGGTTGCACAGGTCTGAGTGTGCTGTGGAGGTTTGAGAAGATAAGGACTCCCTGAGAAGTGTTTGTTGAGCCCTGTATCTACCTTTCTTAGGGAAGACATTCTAGATAAGTAGGTATTGAAGGACCAGTATTAAGGTTGGAGAGACATGAGTGGTGATTGGCTTAGTAAGAAATCTGACCAGGAAAATGTCAAAAACAGGTCATCAAAGGAAAAAAAAAAGGGATAGAAAAGGGGATAGAAGGTAAAGTTGTAGTGGAGTCTGAAAGAGGCACTTACTGACATTCTTGCAGGCTCTACAAATGTTATTCAAACCTCTGGGCAAATGTATCAGTCACTTGACCTTCCACGAACTCCTCCAAGGACTTCAGGGGCTAATGCGGTTTCCACCCAGCTCCTCAGAGCGGCCAGTCACTCTGGTGCTTCAGAACCAGGTAACCTAGTAGTGGGGAGGCTTTTCTCTTTCCACAGATGGTCTTCAGCTGGTATCACTGGCAAGGAGTAAGCAAAGGAATTTTACCTCTCCATCTTCTCTGCATTGCTTCTCCATGTCTGGTGAGCACTAGGATCACCTGGAGAACTTACCAAGCACCAGTTCCTTGGTCTCATCCCCAGAGAGTCTCATTTAATAGACCTGGGTATGGCCTCTTGCATTTACCTTTATAACAAGTTCCCTGATGATGGTGCTGATGTGGACCTCTAGAGCAGAAGTCACCAAATTTTTTTGATTATGCATCCCTTTTAGTAAAAAGTTCTGAACCATTTTACCCATGTGCTTGTCTAGGAGTCCTATACATGTAACACTTAACTAAATACATAATAAGTACAAGATAGAAAATTTTAAATGAAGGGACTCTAGATGCAAAAGTTCTGATAACTTCTAAAACCCCAGTGAATTATTTTGTGAACTCCTCTCTGAAGATCTTTACCTAAAGCAATACTTCTTTCAGTGCAGCCCACAAACTACCTGCATCAGATTCCTGAGTCTATTCTTGATCTATATTCTCTGACTGCTGAGAGTAAAACCCACAAGTGTGTATTTAATCAACTCTCCACAAGGATCTTTTGGAAAATTCAGAGCAGTGATTTCCTTCGAAAGGTCTGACAGTTCTTTAGCCAGCCATTATAAAACCTGATACTTCTACAAGTGTTGAATTCCATTTTTACAAGTGAACCTGCCCCTTTAGTTGGGGAATTGGCTGGGCCAGGAAGCACTGAAGGCCTATGTTGAACTCATTTTACCTTGTATCACTTGCAGTTTGGAATATCTTTGCTCTATGCCCTACTGAGTCAAGGGGAGCAACTGGTATCCCTGGAGTCCTCCCTTGAGGAGACCAACAGTGATCATACAGCTTGGTAAGATCTTAAAGGCCTAGTAAATATGACTTAAGTGCCCCCTGAGATGTATAGGCAGGCCAGACAAGATATTACCTGAGTGTTATATTCAAGTATTGGGGAGGAAGTTGGACAGAGAAAGGCAAAATAGCAGAATTGTAGCTGTTTTGCCTTTTCATTTTTTCCCCACTTCCTTTTTCATAGCGCCCTAAAGTATTGGTTTCCAATGGAAGGCAATATAACAGTGATAAAGGGGACAAGCTTTAGAGTCAAACAGACCTAAGGTGGAATTCTGCCTTTGTCACTTAGCAGCATTACAAGTTTTGGACATGTTACTTCACTTCTCTAAGTCTCGTCTATAAACTAGGGATTTAGGGATAATGATACTAACTTCTTATTGTTGTTACTACTTTTGTTGTTGTTGTTGTTGTTGTTACCACTTAAGAGTTCTTAAGAAGGTGGATATGCAAAGCACTAGGCATTGCCTGGCACATACAAAATATGGGAACATTCTCTTAACTGCCACAAGCACAGAGGGTGATAGTGGTGGTGGAAAATAATTAGAAACCTGGGCCTTTAGTCTGTTTCCTGTAAATACAAAGACTCTGGTGTTTTTCCATCTTCTCTCCCCTCCAGGACAGACATGGTGGTTCTGATTGCCTGGGAAATAGCCCAAATGCCAACAGCATCTCTGGCGGAACCCCTAACCTTCCCCAGTAATCTTCTTCCTCTGTTCTGTCACCACGTGGACAAACAATTGGTACAGCAGCTAGAGGCTAAGATGGAGTAAGTGATGGCAGAAACAAGGTCATAGTCCTTGTTCAAGCCCAGTGTAGGTTCTGTCACTGAGTTCTCTTCTTTGAGGCCAAGAATATGAAGGATAACTCCTATTTAGAAGTAGTTCTAGATGCTCTAGCATTCATCAAGTAACCAATTTGCCCAGGTTAGGTTCCCAAAGCCTGTTTCTTCAGGCACACCTTTTAATTTATTCCCAGATGCTTTGCTCATTTATCATGCCAAGCTGCTTTAACAGCAAGAATTAATATGAGAAGCTGAGTTGTTAATTCAAGAAATATTTGAGGGACAATTATTCTAAGATAAAAGCATGAGTGACCTGAAGTTCACTTCTGTCTTGAGAATTTACCAGCTGCTGGAAAGAGCCAGATAGGAATCAAATCACACTAATTAGAAAATAGAATTGTTTAGTTAACATCTGCTCTCTTTGTAGGCTTGCTTGGATCTATTGATCCAGTTGTTCTGGAATATCTGTACACGGGGAAAAGCTTAATCATCAGATGCTAGCTATATGGATTATGTCCACAGGGATCCAGAGAATCTGAGGACATTTCTTATGCCTTGCTATATCAGGGGACCCCACCACAAACCTTTTATGTTCTCCTTAAATACTTGAATGATATGCCTATAAGGGCATGACATAACAAAGTATATTAAAGAAATAATGATGTGTTGAAATTTTGTCCTAAGTTAGAAGGTATATGAAAGCCATTTCCTTACATATGAATGCCCCCAAGAATGTCCTTAATAAAAGGGATAAGGCCTTGTTAGGTTCTAACAAAAGTAGAACCTTAGAAATTTCTTCATTGTTGCCATTTTTTTTTTTTAAATAAAGAGACAGTAGCTAAGCTAATAAGGTTGGCTATAAGTATCTCCCTTGGGCTATGAAATGTTAGGTTTAAGTTGAAAAACAAGGTCCTGTATTCATCAATAATCCGAGTCCCTTTTATGAATCAGGCACTGTTTTAGGTGGTAGGTTAACAGTAAGCAGTGAAAACTCCATTTTTCTGAAGCTTACATTCTGGTTAGACAGGGACTGATGCAAAACATCAAGTAGTACAAATACCTTGGTGAAAACAAAACTGGGTGGGGCGCGCCTAGAGTGTAATGATCCAGGAAGGTCTGTCAATAGCAGTTACAATTAAGCTGAAAGCATTCCATGTAGAAGCACCAGTGAACACAAAGCTGCCAAGTGAGAATGAACTTCATGTGTTTCAGGAATGGAAAGAAGGCAAGTATGACTGAGGTACACAGATATGGTGGAAGGGTGAGGTTGGAGAGAGGTAGATAAGGTATAGATCTATAAGCCATGATTTAAAAATCAGGATTCTAACTAATGGGAAGTCAGAATTTTAAACTGGGATGTAATGTGACTTCATTTTTAGAAGATCCCTCTACTGCTTGTGAGAGGAACAAGGGAGCAAAGCAGAGAAAAATATTCAGAGGTTTATTCCATCAGCTCAGGCAAGAATTGAAGAGTAGTGATGAGGAAAAGCAGAGAAGAAAATTTGGAATAGGTGTTGAAAGTACGAGTTGACATTGCTGATGGGTTGGATAAAGGTGGTGGCTAAGTTGGGGGGTGGGGGGGAGGAAACATGGGTTAGCAGACAGCGTTAAAAAGAATCAACTAAGAATTTTCTAAAGGGGAAGCAAAATGTGACAGAGGTAGCAGTTGGTGTAGGTTAAGGGAGGATTTCTTTTGAGAGTGACATCATAAATGTCACATGACAAAGCACCCCAATAAAAGGGGAGAAAAGAATGTGGGAGGAAAAAATTTTACAAAGTCCAAGAACAAGAAGAGAATGAATCAAAGCACAACTCGAGGGGGCTGGCCTTTGGTTGGAAAAGAATAGGTCAAGAAAGGTACTGATGTTTATTAGGAGAATCTATTCTTTCCTCACCCCCTCTGCTCCTCACCAGCTCCTGAAGACCTTGGACCAAACTTCCCTGAGAAGAGGCTAGGAATGAAACGGGGAGCTCGACCACCACCATCAACCACCTCCACCACCCGTTAACTACCCTGTTCCCCTTCCCTTTACAAGGGACCTTATTTTACTTCAACATTCAGATCCACTCTCTCAGAATGGATCGGTGCATACTACCAAAGACATGATAACACCCGGGGCTATAAAAGAAAACAGCACAATAGGAAAATCAAAGGAGAGAGGCAGGAACCGGGTTCCAAAAGCGGGGAAGCATTTAGATTAAGGAGGAAGAGACTAATGCCACAATGTGAATAAAGCTGCTACCGCCTGCCTGAGGCCGCTAAATTTGGCTTAACTCTTCCAGGGTAGTTAAGTAACAGGCTTGGAGCAAAGGTAGAAGTAGCTTTTGGCCGTGGTTGGCACCAGCCTGCAAAAGCCAGCGACGCAACCGGCCGAGGCCGCCCCGCGGTCCCCGAGGGTCACGAGTCCTCCGGAGGGTGGGCTGCCCCGCGCATGCCCGGGACGCAGCTGACTCAGGTGACCGGAAGTGGCGGCCGGATCAAGATGGCTGCGGGAGAGGCAGCTGGGAGAGCTGCTGGTTGCAGCAGCTGCGGCGCTGAAACTATGGGACGGGTTCTACCTATGCTGTTGGTGCCGGTCCCTGTGGAGGCAACCGGGCGGTTGGGCTCCCGGGCGCAGTTGCACAGAGAGCAGGAGGTTCTGGGGAGTCTAACAGCTGCAGGCAGCCTGCAGGTGCTTTCCTTGGCGCCGGGCGGCCGGAGCGGCGGTGCCTGCTGCCTCAATGGCCCCTTTCGGCAGTAAGTGCTGCGGGGGGGATGCTGGGCAGTGCCGGGGGAGTACGGAGCCTTAGATCGGCGGGCCCCAGTGCTCCCCTCCAGGCGTGGAGGTCGGGGGAGGAATGACAGCCGCAGGAGACGCCTCAGAGGGGAACCGGGTACACTGTCGGAACCTGTCCCTCGCTTTGCAGCCCCACCCTCGCTTCCCGGTCGTGGGGCGGGTGGGGGCGCGGAGAGGGCGCCCCAGCTCCCCCGCTGGCCTCTGCCAACCCGGAGTAGGTCCCGCTTAGGCGCTCGCGCTTAAATTAATTCAGCATAGGTTAAATAATCGTTACTGTTCCTTGTACCTTGCCCATTCTCTTAATTCAGTTAAATCCTTTAAAGATTGCAGCTGGGGATCCTCTTTAATTTGAATCATCCTGATAGTTCCGTCACACGTGGGCTTCGCCCCGCCGCCGCCTTTTTCTTTGATAGAGTCTACTTTGCCCACTTACGTATTCATTCAACAAATATCCTTACATGCTTACTGTTACATAGGAGCATTCCCTAAGAAGTTGAGTAAGATAGCTTCTATGTGACCCTTGCTTGATTTGGGAAGACAGAAAAACACAATTACAATCATGTATTTCCACTTTTGTGACTCTCTGGGAGTTAGTCATTAAGCTTGAGAGTGGCTTCAGAATCTTTGGGCTTTTTTTTTTTTTTTTTTAAGTTTTATTTATGTAAGTTAACTCTGCACCCAACATGGGGCTCAACAACCCCAAAGTCAAGAGTGTCTTGCTCTTCCAACTGAGCCCTCCAGCATCTCTGGGCTCTTACTTAATAGAAAACATTTAGAAACGGTCTCCTTTCTAAAACATTAGGCAGTCTCGAGGTGTGTTATCTTGGAATATCCAGGTTCTGTAGCAGTGCCTGATAGTAGAGATTTGTTTGATAAATAAGCGAGTGCTGTAATCGGTTCTCCGTTTGTATTCTTTACTCCTGATCTCTGGGTGCTAGGAAGAAGAATCTCTCCATAGGGGAAGTTGGTTTATTCAACTATGTTAAGTACCTGTGGACACAGTCCTGTAAAGGAAGAAATGAGGCAGAGAAAGGGAGAACTCTTTAGATGTTTGAGAACTTAATGGGAGATAAGACATACACACATGAGATAATGAGGGCGTTCATAAGCTACTGCATGAAATTAGTAGACTGCAGGAGGATCAAAAGGACTTATTTTTATTTGAATTGGATTTAATTTTAATTCAGGCACTTAATGTAAATGTAATAAATTTATAGTGTTCAGAGTTTACTTGGTCTTTCTTATATATGTCAAAATCACTGTACATTCTTCAGTTACTTTTGAAAATTTCCTGTTTTTTTCATGTGACAGTATAGTCCATATGCTAATAATGTTAAAGGATGTCACTGTAGTTTGCCTTTTGAGTATATCTTAATTTGTTCTTTTCCATATTTGACATTAAGATTTTTCCCCAGATGTTCATTGTAAACAGGAATTGAGTGTTCATGAAAAATCATCAGTCTAGACACAAAGATAGAAATATATAATATTTCAGTCTTTTTCTCCAATAAGGACATTAGAGCATCAAGTCTGATTTTTTTTAAATTACATCTAAAACTACTTCTGTAGAAGAAAGCTTTCTTTAAAAGATTAAACTATTGGCATGGTAGCCACCTCTTATTCCATTGTATTTTCAGAATTAGGCCTTTCATTTTATTTTTTTATTTTTAAAAAGATTTATTTTAGAGAGACAGGTGTGTGTGGATGCACATGGAAAGGAGGAGAGGGAAAGGGAGAGAAATCTCAAGCAGACCCCCCCGAGGGAGGAGCCCAGTCCCACCACCCTGAGATCATGACCTTGGCTGAAATCAAGATGTGATCGTTTAACTGTGCCACCCCGGGACACCCCCTCTTGTTTATTAAATGTAATTTGATTTATTTAATTTGAAGCTGTAGCATCATTTGTTAGTCTCTTTCCACCATTGTTAGCCAATGTTGATATGTTGACATTACACTGCGTTAAAAATTCTGTAACTGTGTTGTCCAGCATGGTAGCCATTAGCTACACGTGACTTAATGAATTTTGCATTTTGCTCAGTTGCACTATTCACATTTCAGGTGTTGGGTAGCTGTGTGTAGCTGTTGGGTACCATATTGGACAGTGCAGATATATAGAGCACTTCCATCATTATGGAACGTTCTATTGGACAGACCTATAGTATACTATCTTGGGGTCTTAGTAGTCTATAAATAAAAATAGTCACTTTTTAAAGTCATTGGAAGCATTTCAGTTAGCAAAACCTATTTTGTTAATAGTATCACCTTTTGTAAATAATATACATATTTAGTTGTTGAAACTTGTCCTTATGACCATTCTTTTAAACATTTCATCAGACAACATTTAAGATGAAGGAATAAAAGCAGCCATCATTTATTACCCCATACCATTTTTTTTTTTTTTTTTTTTTACCACCCACTCCTATATTGTTGGCCTGAAGATTCAGGGCTCGGGGAGGGGTGGGAAGGGGGATGCCCCAGAGCAGTTTACATTCCCTCAAGTTGGATGTAGAATTAATGCTGCTACTGGATGAACTAAAGAATTGTTCTTTACTCATTCTATCCTTCTACCCTCACCATTGTGGGTAAATATTATTGTGGATAGTAGAATATAATAATTATGCTTTTTCCATAGCTTTATATGGGAGGATTCTCATAACAGCAGCTCACCAACAGACAAGCCCAAACTTCTTGCTCTTAGTGAAAACTATGAACTGTTTATCTATGAATTTAATTTGAAAGATGGAAGATGTGATGCAACCATTTTGTATAGCTGTAGTGAGGAGACATTGCAGAAGCTCATTGAAGATCAAAATATCAGTAAGTATTTACAGGTGGTCTTTTAGCATGTTGAAATCTGTGTAATCTTATATATTCCAGGAAGAGTTCTTATAGAGATGAAATCAGAGAGGGAGATTTACCTTGTCCAGTAGTCACTAGCCACATGGGGCTATTAAAATTGAAATGAATTTTATTGAAATTGAAAGCAATTGAAATGTGACTGATGTGAATTAAGATGTCCTCTAAGTGTCAAATACATACCAGATTTTGAAGGCTTAGAGTAAGAAAGTAGGGGATGCCTGGGTGGCTCAGTGGTTGAGTGTCTGCCGTCGGCCCAGAGCGTGATCCTGGTTTCCCAGGATCGAGTCCCGCATCGGGCTCCCTGCATGGAGCCTGCTTCTTCTCCCTCTTCCTGTGTCTCTCACCTTTCCTTCTGTGTCTCTCACGAATCAATAAATAAAATCTTTTTTTTTCAATAAATAAAATCTTAAAAAAAAAGAATAAGAAAGTAAAATATCTCATAAATAGTTTTTTATATTTATTACATGTTGAAATTATATTTTGGATGTAAGGGGGTAAATAATATGTAAAAATTAGTTTCACCTGTTTTTTTTTTTTTTCAATGCAGCTACTAGAACAAGTGCAGTTCGCATTTGTGACTGATAATATTTCTACCCGATAGTGCTGATCTAAACTGATTACCCATCCTGAGGGCTGCAGGGAACAGAAATCAAAGCACTCAGGCTTCTATATTTAAGGCAGTAGCATACTCAATACCCTTGGTTTTAAGGATCCTTCTCTTCTTTTAGATTTTTTTCTTTTTAAGTAATCTCTACCACCAGTGTGGGGCTTGAATTCACAACCCTGACATCAGGAGTCACATGCTCTTCTGACTGAGCCAGCCAAGGGCCCCCTTTTTCATTTAAAAAAAAAAAAAAAAAAGAAGAAGCCTGTGATTGTTCTTGTGGGGTTCCTGAGATAAGTGGTTTTTTGTTGTCCCCCCCCCCCCCCGAAACTTCTGGTGTGCTACCAGATTCTGGCTGTAAACAGAAGGAACAGAGACATTGTAGGCTATCTTTTTTTTTTTTTTTTAATGATTTTATTTATTTATTCATGAGAGACCGAGAGAGAGAGGAAAGAGAGAGAGGCAGAGACACAGGCAGAGGGAGAAGCAGGCTCCATGCAGGGAGCCTGATATGGGACTCGATCCTGGGATCACTCACGGCCTGGGCCGATGGCAGGCGCCCAGCCGCTGAGTCACCCAGGTGTCCCTGTTGTAGGCTATTTTTATTCATCCTCTTACCTCCTACCTACCAGTAATCAATCACTTGTTTAGGTGGGTATGATCATAACTGCTTCAAATTGGACAAAGTGCTGTTTCTTTTTTGTTTTACCTGTTTGTGTTCACAAAATCAGAATTACCAACTGTAAAATTGTGACCAGTAAGTTTGAAATAATATCCTTTTGTTTCCTAGGTGTTTCCTTATTATCTTTGAGAATTCTGTCATTTCACAATAACACATCATTATTGTTCATCAATAAATGTATTGTCCTACACGTTATATTTCCTGAAAGAGATGCTGAGATCAGAGTACTCAACTGTTTCACGTTACCCTTGCCTGCACAGGCAGTGGACAGGATCATTGATGTGCAGCTCTGCAGAGGAATTCTTTTTGTTTTGAGTAGTTTAGGCTGGATCTGTATCCTTGGCAGTAAAGATGGGGATATGCGGTGGAGAGGGGATGTGCCTGGAAAGGTGAACCTTTTTTAGGCTTTTAGTTTTAGGGACTGGTATATAGGTAGAATGGTTAGTTTTTCCAGTACAATTTTCCAGGGAAAAAGATCTTCATGAACTTAAAATAATCATTATATTGCTTTATATTCCACTGAAGTATTTTCTAGTAAGTACATTTTTTTCCATAGGCGTAATCAATCCAACTTATTTGTGTTTTTAAATTACATATGCTCTGTATTACCTATTTTTTTGTATTACCTATTTATTCAAAACATGCTTGTTAAATATCTATGTGCTTGTTCTAGAAAGTATTTTGAGAACTACTTAGATGTGATACATACATTTTCATGTATGAATACAATCCACTTATCTAATGATTCCATCATATTAGTGAATCATAGGGTTTGCTTAACCACTTTTAATTTGGTTTTGGAAATATTAGGGTTTTTTTTTTTTTTTTTTTGTCTCTAGTAGATCCATAGATTATCAGCAAAATTGTTTTGAAGACTTGAGAAATTACCCTTTACATGATTGTGGAACTTTTATTTCTGAATTAAAGAGGTGGTTTTTCTACTTAGATATAAAATAGCCTTTATTAAAATTTCTTTTGTAAAAATGTCATAAAATGTTGCATTAACTTCATCTTTGTTGCCAGATAATAGATGGTGCTGTCCAGCAAGGTAGACACGAGGAGGCTTATATGTCTATTGAGCACTTGAAATTGGCTACTGTGATTGAGAAATGGAATTCTTAATTTTACTTAATTACTTTAAATTTAAAAGCTGATACTTTATTCAGTTATCGGAGAACTTTTAAGTATATTTAAGTTCTCAAATGTGAATTTAATGAAGTTTAAATACAGAACAGGTATTTTCAATGAAAGTTTAGTGTCTAAACAGATTTGCTGTAGGTGTAAAATACCAAATTTTGAACATTTTTATGAAAAGTTGTAAAGCGTCTTAATTTTTTTATATCAATTACATGTTGAGATGGTAATATTTTGGATATATTGGATTAAGTAAAATGTGTTATTAAAATTAGGTTCACTGGTTTCACTTTAATAAGGCTACTAAAAAATGTATAATGACAGATATGGCTCACAATACATATTTCTCTTAGCATTGTTATAGAAAACTAGTGGAAAATATTAGGGTATCAATCAAGGCCTGGCACAGTGGATTTTTAGCAAGTGTTGCTGAATGAACTCTGTGGGCCACCAACTTCATAAGTCCTCTGATTCTTGTGATGAAGGCTGCCTCGGTGTCCACTGTTCCCTTTGTTACTATATCTATAAGGTTGCAGCCATGAAGTCTGAACTCCATCCCATCTTCTGCTTTAAGTGGTGAGGCATACTTAAGACTGGTATTTTCTTTAACTCTGACTCAAAGACATTTTTGACATTGTGGATGGAAGACATGTAGCTCATGTGGATTTAGCACTTCACCAAGAAGATATGTGTAATGAACAGCAACAGGAACCAGCCAAGATTTCTTCCTTTACTTCACTGAAAGTGTCTCAAGACCTAGATGTTGTAGTGATTGTCAGCTCCTTCAACTCTGCAGTTGCTCTTAACCTAAACTTGTATTTCAGGTATGTAAGTTACTGCAATCTCTGCTTTGAGGTAAATAATTAAAGCCATAAGAGGTTGAAAATGTACTTGTTAGCTTTTTTTTAAACCAGTTTTAGAGCAGCCCGGGTGGCTCAGCGGTTTAGCGCCACCTTCAGCCCAGGGTGTGATCCTGGAGACCCAGGATCCAGTCCCAGGTCAGGCTCCCTGCATGGAGCCTGCTTCTCCCTCTGCCTTTGTCTGTGCCTCTCTCAATCTGTGTCTCATGAATAAATAAGTAAAATCTTAAAAAAAAAAAAAGTTTTATTTCTCTATTCAGTGAGATTGTGTTCTAGCTACTACATAGATTGTTATTGTAAAATTGTGCAAATGACCATTGGCTACCTTTTTATTTCTTAATATATATCAAAGTTGTGATTATGATTTGTATATGTTATTACATATTGGTTATATCATGTTATTAAATAATCAAGCACAACTTAAAAAATAATAAAGTACATAATGTACAACAGCATAGTTGGCTTTAATACATTATTTACCCACTTTTTGCCCTACATTAGAATAGAAGAAAAAGGTGTTTACCGTATTAAAATTCCTGCTTATGTGTCCGGGATCCTGGCAGCCTTAGGGATTACTTTACTCTTAAAGGACTTTGATAAGATATATTAAGCTAAATTTCTCCAACTGAGGATTTTCTCAGGCGTTTCCCTTGAAGGACCCACACTTGTGGCAATCTAAAATATATTAGTAAAAATTGAGTGCTTATTTATGTTGCTTTTTTATTTAGATATTCTAGTTACTTCTGATTTTGTAAGTTTGAGAGAGAGATGAAAGGTATAAGTACACACCCTAGCCTGTACGTTGCAAATTACTTATCTAAAAGTAGGCTTATCCACATTTGATTTTTATTATTTAGGGCCATTCAAAACCATTAGCATTCTTGGTCCTAACTCAGTATGAATGAGATAAACAAATGGTTGAGTAATTAGGAATGCACTTTGAATGGTTTTATTGCTTATTGTTGGATCACTAGAAGACAAATTCATCTTCACATACCTACCAGAACTTCTTACCACTGTGATTTTTTTTTTTTAAGTGGCTATTTAATGCTTTAAAAAAAAAATCTTTAAGCAGGGATGACTAGCACATTCTCAGGTCATGTGTTTATCATTAGGCTATTTTTTCTGACTAAAACATACCCTGTGTGTATAGAGTTATTTCCTAATTGTCTACCTTGGAAAATAATTTGGTGAGGAGGGAGGAAAGCCTGCTCAGCCACTTTGATCTTCCGGTGTGGGTTCCATTCCTGTAGATGTTTTGGTAACACCTCAAGAAAGCTCTGAAGAGGGCATCAGGAGCTCAGCTACTTTGCCATCAGTCAAAGAAGAGCTAGTGTTCAGTTTCCTATAAATTTAGGGATCTGTCCTGCCCAACTAAATGAGTAATCTCTATTAGTAGGATTTCTCTGGACTTGATAACATTTTATTTTCTAAGTGTGTTCTGAGGTTGAAAAGTGTTTCTCTTTCTTCACTCCTGGTTCTAGCTCTTTTCCCCCCGCCGGAATACAGAATGTCAGTCTCTCCTCATTTTATCTTTTAAGATTTACCTCTCTCATGAGGCCTTTTCTTACTAACACCCCTTCCACTCGTAATTTTATACTAATTTTATCATTTTTTTTCTCTTTGAACTTCTATAGCACTTTGGCTTTGAATTACCATTTGGTACTTAATTGTATAGTGTTGTATTATTTCTCTAATTTTTTTTCATGTTTCCCATAGACTTTGTAAACTCCTTGAGAACCCAAACTCATGGTTTGTTCTTTCAGTTCATTGTCAGTGACTTTTTCTTCCAATTTACTTTAGTTGTCCACTCCCATACTCTCTTCCTGATTTTGAGTTGTTTGAAACTATTCCTCCCCCAAATCACTACCTACATGTCTCATTTTCTAACTACAACCTTCCAAACTTTCTGTGTCACTTACTCAAGTACTCCCACTCTACTTGTCGTCTGACATCATTGGAATTTTCAGACAGTTGACCTTCCCACTCTCATCTTCACTTCCTTCCCTTTCCAGCATGGATTCTGGCCCCCATTTCAATCCCTTTTTAACATGTACCCTAAACTCTTGCTCCTGCTCTATGGTAGCACTTGGTTTGACAAAATCTTTTTTTTTTTTTTTTTTTTTTTTTACTCTGCCTTCTCTGTCCCTGTACCCAAGCAACCAGGCACTTGTGAGAAAACCTCAAACAAAGGAAAATTGATCGCACTGTAAGTTCACTTTCGCTACCTTCAAGTGGTCTCTGAATATTACCTGGAAACTTAATTTTTCATGAGCCCATTCTTTACAATAATGTTTTTAAACCTTCATTTTCCCCAGGTCTCTGCTCATCTCTTTACCCCCAAATCTTGGGTGACTTTGCCCTCTACTTATAAAGGAAGTAGAATCTAATGAGAGCTCCCTCAGTTTCTCACGTTAAGTTACAAACCTGCTTTCCTATACCCATCTCCTTGTCTTACCTCTTATTACAATGATTCCTCTCCTTCTATGAAGGCCCATCCCTCTGTGCTCTGGATCCTAATTCTTCCTTCTTAGAGACTGTTTCCCATTTCCATTTCCATATATATATATATATATATATATATATATATATGATAAAGATATCTTAAAGATATATAAGAAAATGTATATATAAATCTTGAACATCTTTTAAGTATTACATCCATATCTAATTAATCGCCAGGTCCTAGTCATTCCTCCTCCTTAAATGTTTCTTGAATACACTTTTCTTAACTCTTGTGTTATCACTCTCCTCCATGCCACTGTAATCATTTACCTGAAGTAAGGTAACAGCTCATAATTGGTCTCCTGATGTCTGCTTTTACCCCCTCAACTTCATGCTCTGTACGATAGGCAGAGTGATATTGTTAAAATGGATAGCTTCTCAGAGGAATAGCCAGATATTAACATGTGGGGACAAGGTATCCACCTTTTGTTTGGAAACTACCTTTTCCATGCATCGTTTTTCACACTGTCCTCCTGCCTTCTCCTAACTTATCACCTTGATACATGTTTAATAACATACTACCTTCAAATTGTTGAAAGGGTTAATAGTAATTTAAGTTGCTCAGGGTGTTTAAATGGCTCTCTTTCTCCCCCAGCTACTCTTCTGTATCTGATCAGATTGCTTTTCTGTTTAAAACCCTTATTTAGCTTCCACCCACCAAAATGAAACTAAAAATCGTTAATAGTCCATAAAGCACTGCACTGTATCCTACCAGCCTCATCTCGTACCACCTTGCTTTTCATCTACTTTTCTTACTAACACCCCTTCCACTTGTAATTTTATACTAATTTTATCATTTTTTCCTCTGTGCTACCTTAACCACCTTTGTGTTTCTCAAATGTGACAGCCCTTTTCCTGCATATACTCTTGCACGTACACCTGCACTTGTATTTTATCTTTCTAGTTCTAATACATTGCCCTGGTCTCAGCCTATTTTTTTTAAGATTTTTATTTATTTATTCATGAGAGACAGGCAGAGAAAGAAGCAGGCTCCATGCAGGGAGCCTGATGTGGGACTTGATCCCTGGACTCCAGGATCACACCCTGGGCTGAAGGCAGGCGCTTAACTGCTGAGCCACCCAGGGATTCCCTGGTCTCAGCCTAAATCTTACTTTGTGGTGACAGTATTGTGAGCACTTAGGAGCCTGGGCTTTTTTTTTTTTTTTTTTAAGATTTTTATTTATTCATGAGAGAAACAGAGAGGCAGAGACATAGGCAGAGAAAGAAGCAGGATCCATGCAGGGAGCTCAATGTGGGACTCGATCCCTGGACTCCAGGATCACTTCCTGGGCTGAAGGCAGATGCTCAAATATTGAGCCACCCAGGCGTCCCAGTAGCCTGGGTTTTATAGTCACATTGACCTGTTTCAAATCCAGCTCCACTGTTTCTCTGAGCCTTCATTTCTATATCTATAAAATGAGGGTGTATTTACCTCAGAAGGTTGTTGAAAGGCTAGTTTATATGAAGTTTTTATCACAACATCTGCAATATAGTATACAATAAGTGCTCTTATCTCTTCATAAAGCTAACTGCCCATACGTGCCAAACTATTGTTTTCTTAATTGAGATATAATTGACATACATTATATTAGTTTCAGATGTATAACATAATGATTCAGAATCTGTATGTATATATTGTGAAATGAACACCACAATAATTCATTACCACACATAGTTATAAATGGGTCAGATCCTTAAGGCTGACTTTAGCATTCTGCTATAAGCATTGGAGATTAAGAGCCCTGTTTGCAGAAACTTATTGTCTGTATTGTTTCTTCTGAGTGACACCTCCTCCCACCCATTTTTAATAGGAGTGGTACTAATACAGATTTGGATTTGATCATCATTGTTGACCATGGCTATCATTTTAAAATGTAGGCAACACCCAGGACACCTACTGTGTGAAAGAACTCTAGAAGACATTCCTATTGAAGGCCCTGAGGGGATCGATGAAGATGATCCTGTTAATTCTGACTACAACATGAAACTGACCAAGTTTTCCTTTCAAGTTGATAGGTACAGAAACTCCTTCTTTGGATTTACTTTATTATTTCCATATTGTCTCCTTTTTACTAAATGGTTTTACAAAAGTAGACACTTCTTTTTTTAATGCATCATCTTCCTGATTTAGTATTTTATTTAGTGCCTTTCACTGTAACAGGTGTGAGTTCTACCCTATATTCCAGGTCTTGGAAAGCCCAGCTATCATCACTGAATGAAATAATAAAGAGCTCCAAATGGGAGGTTTCCTGTTGTGCTCCATGGTTCCAGAATATTCTGCATTTGGAGTTGCCAGAATCTGGTTACCACAGTACTAGTACACCAGGCTGGGCCTTCATCCCACAGGATGTAATGCATAGCCACTACAAGCTTCCACAGAAAGATCTTGCCAACACCGGTGACCCAGGAAGATCATGGAAAATAATGAACTTTAGTGAACTAAAGGAACCTGTTGAGCTTACATGTATGTCTGTGACAGGATTCAGTGTACTGTTTACTTGGGCAGTGGAAAAGATGGGCTGCACCATTGTCCTTTGGGATTTGGAGACCCAGGGTATCCAGTGTTTTTCCCTTGGCAAAAGGTGTATTCCTATAGATATGAGTGGAGACCAGCAGCTGTGCCTTGTTTTGACAGGTGAGACTGTCTTGTATCAGGTTGAAATCCATTGCTGAGAGGTGTGCTTTCTTAACATATTTTATTTTTGCTCTGGTGATGTCAATGCCTACTCTTCTAAGTGGTAATCTTCACGAGGGAAATTTAGTGTTGCTTTTGGTACTCTTGTCTCATATGTTTGGTTTTTAATTAAGGTTATTTTTGCCCAGCTAAATGTTCAGATACCAAGTCAGAGAAAGTTTTAAGAGTAATAAAGGTTGGTTTTAATCCAGGGAGTCTTGACTTGACTCTGTGCAAGCAAACATTGCAAGCTGGCTGCTTGTGGGTCACCTATGAACTGCAGATTTATTTTGTTTGGCTTGCACTATCTAGGCTTTTAAAAAAAAGACTTTATTATAAACATGTAAAATTAAAGGATTTCTAGCTGTTACTGGAAAATTATAAGATCTGGCAACACTAGGCCTGCATTCCTGCACAGTAACTTATGTGTTGGAGCTGAATTTCAGTTCTCTTAGATGGGTTCTCATTAGGCTCTTCTTGCACTTGTCTCACCACCTGTTTGGCCCTGTAGACATTTGAGTTTGATATTTAAGATACATATTCATTCAGCATTTATACTATAACCTCCTATAAAGCTATTACATGATGTGATTGAACTATCTTTATCTCCTTTAATACCCAAATTTTGGTAATTATGTATTTCTTTGTCTCGAGAGCATGCTCTTTGTTTTATCTTAGTAAATCAGAAATGTAACATCTCTGTAAATAGTTTAAAATTCCAGGGATTGATTGTGTAGGATAATAGAAAAGTAGAAAAGTGAGATTTAGTACTATTTCATAGGGTCCATTGTTGTTGCTAGAATGTATCCTATGGTCCATGTTTAAAAAATAAAACTCTTCTTTAAAAACATTAAAATATCAAATGAACTATGGTCATAGTAGTATCATGTCCAATAAATATATTTATAATTATGGCACTGAAGTATTAATTAGAAATTTGTGTTAGAATCCTAAAACCTAAGTCCTCATAATTTATTTAAGGTAACTTTTATTTTCCTTGTAGAAAATGGACTCTCCCTGATTTTGTTTGGATTGACTCAGGAGGAGTTTTTAAATAGACTAATGATCCATGGAAGTGCCAGCACTGTGGACTCTCTTTGCCATCTCAATGGTTGGGGGAGGTGCTCAATCCCCATACATGCGCTGGAGGTAACAAAATTAAATGTCTGTATGACTTTGCTTGATTATTTTCTGTCATATACTCTTATTTGACTGAAGATTTGGGAGAATTCATTTAGCCTAGCAGCAAAAAGAATTATAGTCTTTACCCAACCATTTGCTTAGTTCTGATTATTACCTGATTCTGCTTAGCAGTTTACCCTTTTTGGCCTTAAAAGATATAAAATTATAACAAACACTAAGAAATAAAAAGTTGCAAGGAATGGAGGCAACATTAAATTGGTAAGACTAAATAAAGTGGAAGCAAGCTATAGAAAGGGTGAACAAGAGTAGTCTTTTGTTTCTGCCTTATGGTCCCCACTCTCTCTCCAGCTGTAGAAGCAACATAACCTGAATTTGTATAGCATTTTTATAGTGCACCCTCTTTTTTTTTTTTAAAGATTTTATTTATTCATGAGAGACAGAGAGAGAGGGAGACAAAGAGACAGAGACACAGGCAGAGGGAGAAGCAGACTCCATGCAGGGAGCCCGACGTGGGACTCAATCCCAGGTCTCCAGGATCACACCCTGGGCTGAAGGTGGTGCTAAACCGCTGAGCCACCGGGCTGCCCTATAGTGCACCGTCTTATATGCATTATCAAGTTTTGTCTTAAAATAACCACATGAGATGGGTTGGATAGTTTTTACTCATTTCATTTTACAGATGAAACACCTTAGGCTCAGAATGGTTGACTAAGTGGCCCATAGCAGTACTGATAAGAGCTGGATGTAGAATCAAAGTTAGGGTACTTTTCTCTATACCACACAGCCCCTGAAAGGTCAAAAACTGAAACTGAAAAAAAAAAAAACTGAAAGTTAATAATGTTATGCTTACATTTGTATTTTAAGGACAACTTTATTGAAATATAATTTCAGGATGCCTGGGTAGCTCAGTTAAGCATCTGCCTTCGGTTCAGGTCATGATCCTGGAGTCCTAGGAGTGAGCCCCGTGTCCGGCTCCTTGCTTAGTGGGGAGTCTGTTTCTCCCTCTCCCTCTGTATCTCCCCCTGCTTGTGTGCTCTTACTTGTTTTCTCAAATAAATAAATAAATATAATATGTTTTTAAAAATAAAATAATTCACATACTAAAATTCACCCATCTAAAGTATAAATCCAGTAGTTTTTAGTCAGGGTCTTATAGCTATCAACACTAATTCCACAACATTTTCATTACTCCAAAAAGAAACATCCTTTGAGCATCTGATTTCAATTATTACTATTTGGTCATTGTTTTAGCTTTTTGTGGTTGTTAAGATTTTTATTTATTTACTTGAGAGAGAGAATGAATGGTGGGGGTGGGGAGAGAAATAGGGAGAGAGAGAAGCAGACTCTGCTGAGCAGGAAGCCCCATACAAAGCTGGACCCCAGGAACTGGAGATTTTGACCTGAGCCAAAGGCATCTGCTGAACCACCCAGGCACCTTGTTCATTGTTTTTAAATATGTTATTTTGAGAATTTTCAAATGTACAGAAAAAATTGCAAAAAATACTGAAATGAACATCCACTTACCCTTCACCATTCATCAGCTGTTAACATTTTGTCTTGACTGTGTACTTCTTCTTTTTGCCAAACTATTAAAAAGTTACTAACTTTGTAACTCTTCAAGTACTTTGGCATAGATCATCTAAGAACAACAATATTCTCTTACTGGGATCCCTGGGTGGCTCAGCAGGTTAGTGCCTGCCTTCAGCCCGGGGCATGATCCTGGAGTCCTGGGATTGAGTTCCACATCTGGCTCCCTGCATGGAGCCTGCTTCTCCCTCTGCCTGTGTCTCTGCCTCTCTCTCTCTCTCTCTCTCTCTCTCTCTCTCTCTCTCTCTCTGTCTCTCATGAAAAGATAAATAAAATCTTAAAAAAAAATTCTCTTATTTACTCATATACAATTCAGTTTTTCCTCCCACCAATCAAAGCAAAGGCAGTTTTTGTTGTTGTTGTTGTTGTTTTTATGGTCTCCTTTTGGGAGCAGTTTTTCTCGTTTACGGTTTTTGGACAGTGTCGCTTTGTATGGACTCTAGGTTTATCCTCTCTTTTCCTCCATCCATATGGACCTTCCACCAGTACCTCCCACCTCAACCTGCCTGGTCTGTTAACATCAGAACAGAACTTCAAAGTGTGATCCTTAGACTAACAGCATCACCATCACCTGGAGATTTATTAGAAGTGTAGATTATGTCTTACCTCAGACCTACTAAAATAGAAACTCTGGTGGCAAGCAATTTACATTTAAATGAACTCTCCAAATAATTCTTAGGCACAGTGCTTTAGGGTAGGAATGGCAAACTTTTTCTGTAAAGAATCAGATGGTAAGCATTTAAGAGTTTGCAAGTAGGTTTCTATTGCAACTACTCAGATGTGCCATTGTAGCCATTGGGAATATGTAAATGATGGGTGAATGGGTGTGCTGTGTTCCCATAAAACTTCATTTATGTAAACAGGCAAGGGCTGAATTTGGTTGATGGGCCTTAGTCTTCCAACACCTGCTTTAGGCCATCAGAAAGATGCAGAATCCTTCAGACCACAGTTGGTTTTAGAGCTGGTACGTTTCTGGATTTGTCTTTGGACTAATTTTTATCCTGGGAGGATTTTTTAATTTGTTTCCTGCATTTAAAGTGTGTGTAGGGCAGCCCGGGTGGCTCAGGGGTTTAGCACCATCTTCCCTGCCCAGGGCCTGATCTTGCAGACTTGGGATCGAATCCCACGTCAGACACCCTGCATGGAGCCTGCTTCTCCCTCTGCCTGTGTCTCTGCCTCTCTCTCTCTCTGTGTGTGTGTGTCTCACGAATAAAAAAATAAAATCTTTAAAAAAAAAAATAAGTGTGTGTGTGGGACGCCTAGGTGGCTCAGTGGTTGAGCGTCTGCCTTTGGCTCAGGGTATGATCCCAGTCCAGGGATCCAGTCCTGCATTGGGATCCCTGAGAGAAGCTTGCTGCTTCTTCTGTGTCTCTGCCTTTCTGTGCATCTCTCATGAATAAATAAATCTTAAAAAAAAATGTGTGTGTGAGACTGATTTTTTAAAGATTTTATTTATTGGACATGGAGGGCACAAGCAGGAGGAGCTAGAGGGAGAGGGAGAAGCAGGCTCCCTGCTGAGTAGGGAGTTTGATGCTGGGTTTGATACAGGGCTCTCAATCCCAGGACCCCAGGGATCATGACCTGAGCCAAAGGCAGATGTTTACCTGACTGAACCACCCAGTCGCCCCAGAATCTGTGATTTTTAAGTGTGTTGTATGGAAAACTTATTCAAGATGCCTAGTTAGAAAGGTGAATCTATTTTAGCTTGCTTTTTCAGAGAACTTTGTATCACACTGTTTAACATTTTAATTCAAATGGACCCTAACTTACCTGTAATAATGGTCCCCAAGTACCTATCTTTGAGTAGTAATAGATTTACAGATGGTAGAGTTCAAAGTGTTTTCTAGTCTAACCTCTTGTTTCTACTGAAACAGAAATTGATATTCAGAAAAGTTAGAGACTTGGCCCAGGTTTCATAAATAGTCATTTTCCTAATCCTTACCAGAACCAGGGTATTGCAGCTAGATAGCCTTGTGTTTCTTGTAGTCTCAGTGCATTAAATTCTAACGTTAAAAAAAATTAAAAATCCATATCCCTGATTTTTTCATATTGTAATTTTTTTTTTCTGATTTTCTCCTGTTTCAGGCTGGGATAGAAAATCGTCAGCTGGACACCGTAGATTTCTTTTTGAAGAGCAAAGAAAATCTTTTGAATCCATCCTCAAAATCTTCCATACCGGATCAGTTTGATGACTTTCCATCTCATTTATATTTAAGAAGTAAGTAGAAGGGGCAGCCCAGGTGGCTCAGTGGTTTAGCGCCGCCCTTCAGCCCAGGGCCTGATCCTGGAAACCCGGGATCGAGTCCCACATTGGGCTCCCTGCATGGAGCCTGCTTCTCTCTCTGCCTGTGTCTCTGCCTCTCTCTCTGTCTCTCTTTCTCTCATGAATAAACAAAATCTTTGAAAAAAAAAAAAGTAGAAAAAGCTTCTACATTTGTATTTATCATTTATTTTTTTAGTCACTTTCAAATTATTGTTGAGCATTCTGATGACTGACTGAATTGCCAAAACTCAGTCATGACATTTTATGTGCTTTGTGGAATCTTGAGGGAGTTGGTGGAATCTATAAATGTTCTTATTCTAAGTGGGGTGTTTATTGTTCATATCTTGTACTGTGCTTTGTATTTTTAGTATGCAAGGAAGAGATGACCTTTTAAATTCAAGAGAATTTTATTCAAAAGAGAATAAAATTCATTTGCAAAATTACCCACCCCTGCAACTATCTGAGACATTTAGTGTGATGGTTGAGTTATGGATTGAGACTCGTTACAAAAATTTTCAGCCTAGGGGCTCCCTGGTGGCTCATTCCTTTAAAGGCTGCTTTCGGCTCGGATCATGATCCCAGGGTCCTGGGATTGAGCCCTGCATCAGGCTCCCTTCTCCCTCTCCCTGCCACTCCCCCTGCTTGTGTCCTCTCTCTCCCTCTTTCTTTCTCTCTCTCTCTCTCTCTCTCTCTCTCTCTCCCTCTCTCCCCCCTTCTCTCTGTCAAATAAATCTTTATAAAAATTTTTTTCAGCCTAACTCTTCAGTTTTTTTGCTACATTACCAACACTTCAAGATTTGACTCTCCTATTTAATAAACAGGAAACCTAGCTTTTATTCTTGGACCAGGTAGCCATGCACATCCTGACCTTAGAGGGATAAGGTAGTAAAGTATGTTTTTCCTGATACATACAGTTTTATAATCTTTTTTATTTTTTCATTTGGTGATATATTATAGACCTCTTTCTTGTACCCACCCATATTTCTATTAAGCATTTAGACTGATCCCAACTTTTACTGTAGTTAATGTGCCACAAATGCTGTGTGTGTATGTGTGTGTGTGTGTGTATAATTTCACATATATAAAATTGTTGGAATAAATCTGTAGATGTGAAATTTCCAGGTCAAAGAGACACATGATTTACATGTTTTTTAAAGATTTTATTTATGTCTCTGCTTCTTTCTCTGTGTCTCTCATGAATAAATAAATACAATCTTTTCAAAAAGAGAGGGATTTGGGCAGCCCGGGTGGCTCAGCGGTTTAGCGCCGCCTTCAACCCAGGGTGTGATCCTGGAGACCTGGGATCGAGTCCCACGTTAGGCTCCCTGCATGGAGCCTGCTTCTCCCTCTGCCTGTGTCTCTGCCTCTCTCTCTCTCTGTCCCTCTCATGAATAAATAAATAAATCTTTTTTTAAAAAAAGATTTTATTTATTTGAGAGCATGTGAGCTGGGGTGCAGGGAGGGGAAAATAATCTCAAGGAGACCTTGTGCTGAGCATGGAGCCTGTCTCTGGGCTTGATCTCTCCTGACCTGAGCTGAAACCAAGAGTCGGATATTCAATGGACTGAGTCACCCAGGCACCTCATGATTTACATTCTTAAATGTTTTGATAAATTGTCCTCCAGAAAAGTTCTATCAACTTATACTCACTCTGATTCCATGGAGAGAATGACAACCTTTTTTTTTTTCCCCCATCAGTGTAGTGTTTTCACACTGTAGATTAGCAGCTTCTTTTTTTAAGCATATTCTCTTTCATTTTGGTGCACAGTTTTGTCTCTTCCCTCTTGCATTGCTAACTTTTTTTTTTAACGATCCAGTTAGTATCTTTTTAACGTCTGTTGAATTTATAGAAAAAAGCCTGGTTTGTTATAAGTGAGGCCATTAGCAATTGTATGGTCAATATTCACTTCTGTTTGGTCAGTGATTTCTCCTCATTCTGTTCTCATTTGCACTACTCTGGCTTAAAGGGTGGGGATGAGCCTGGAAATCAGTGTGGAAATAGTTTACCAGCTCTCTTGGGGGTCAAACCCATGTTTCTTATAGTTCTCATGGAATTCTGGAGGTGGAGCTAATGCTGAGATTAACAGGAATCCCTTTATTAGGACTTGTAGCTAGCAAATGAAGGTTTCAGGAACCCATACTTCTTGCTTTCATCTGCATGTTTAATAGAATGGTTTTGGAATGAGACAGGCAGAAGTTCAAATTTTGACTCTTCCATTTACTTTCCAAATTAGCTTGGGCAAGTTATTTTAACACCGCTTAACCTCAGTTTCTTCATTTATGGAAAGGAGGCCACAACACCTACCTCTCAGCGTTGTTGAAAATCATAAACGAGGTAGCATTTATAAGACACCAAGTCCAGTAGTTAAGATACAGCATAGGTGGTCAGCAAAATGGTAGTTACTAGTAATATCAGTAAATGATGACTAACATCACTAGAATCACTAACATTTGCAGGTAAGACTTCATAAAAGTTTTGTGAGCTTTTTGAAAATAAGATATTGGTCCTTGTTTTACACTTAAAAACACCGCAGTGTGTCAGAGCAGCCCAAGATGGCTAACTTTGAGAATTCATCACTCATGCACCCCCAGGGGATTTTAATGAAGTGTTCAGTGATGTCTAGTTATTACTTAATAATGACAGTCCCCTCAGGGAAGGGGCAGCACATGCATTCGCCCAGTATAGCATTATCAGTTCACACCTATGAAGATCAGGTCTGAATTACTAAACATGGTGACCTGGGTAATAGCAGATTTTTAGATCCAAGAAACAAAATTTCCTTTAAGTTTGATCACTTACAGAAAGGAGCTAGTGACCCCCAGCCAGAAAATATAGATGGAGATCTGAAGTCTTAGAGAGAATCTTGTGACCGTGCTTTAAGAGCCTATGTGAAAGATCATTATTCCTATGGCTTCTGTAATGTTTATGGTAAAACTATAGATGGGTAACAGACCATCATTGCATGTATTGAAAACCACTAGTTTCAGTCTAAAAACTTCTGGAAAGATTGTTGGAGAACAGAATTGAAGCTCACTGTCACACCACCTACAGCCCAACTGGTTGGAGTACTTAAGTTTCAGGTTCACATTATGAAGATAACAATGTTCAGATGGTTAGTCATAAAGGTGTACAGGATTCAGTAACTGCTTCAAATGAAGTCCAAATTGCCAAGGAGTTCATTAAAACCATAGAGCATGCAGAAAATGAATATCAGACAGTGTTTAATGAAAACTATCAAATAATGTCAGACAATTACATTCAAGGCCATATGCTGGCAGCTTCCAGTTCTTTGCCCCCAAATCGACTGGAACAAGATACTGAGCTACAAGATTGGCAAAGAAATGCAGAACACTTAAAGACTGAATGTAGGATTCTTTGGTATGTGGAAAGAAAAGATTCAATATGTGGTCATATAGTAAATAAGTGATTTATCAACAAGGGTGATATTTTTATTACAAAAACATAGTTTAAGAGGTACCTGGATGGCTCAGTTGGTAGAGCATGTGACTCCTGATCTTGGGAGTTGTGAATTTGAGCCCCATGTTGGGTATAGAGATTACTTAAAAATAAAAAAATAAATAAAACTTTTTTTAAGATTAAAAAAAATTATTTGAGGGAGAGAGAGAGCGTTCGTGCATGAGAGCATGGTGGGGGATGAATAGGGGGAAATGGAGGAGCAGGCTCTCTGCTGAGCAAGGAGCCTGACCACGACCGTGTGGGGCTCAGTCCTAAGACTCCAAGATCATGACCTGAGCAGAAAGCAGATGCTTAACCTACCGAGCCACCCAGGTGTCCCGCCTCCAAAATTTTTTTTTAAAGTGTTTTTGCTAGGGCTTTCAAAATTATTAGGTTTTCTAGACTTATGGAATACTGTTGAACCTATAACTTCATCTTGATTCTTTCTTGTTCTCTGCCTTGTAATTTCCTGTTTTCACTGTATCTACTTGTAAATTTTTAAAAAAATTCTGCCACATTTAATGATGGTCAGAGAGATCTATCCTGGAATCATTTTACTATTTAGAAAATTTTCCTAAAAAAAAAAAAAAAAAAATTTCCTAGCCATGAAGTCCTATTACTAATATAGACAGGTAATATGCTCAGTATTTTCCTACCCATAATTTTCAAAGCACTTCTGGTACTTGAGTTGTTTTTATTGATCTGCCAACAGCTGAAGAGGCTATGCTACAAACTAGCTGAATGGAAGACACATAGATCTCTCTCCCTCTGACTGCTTTGATTATCATTTATAGCATCTCATATCTGTAGTATTCAAAAGTTTGGATTGGGCTTTTTAGGTCCTTTTGTGTGGGCAAAGAAAGTTTTCTGGAAATTCCATCATAGCCAGCTTCTGTGGGGAAGTTATTTTTAAATCCAAAGACTTGAACCACATTCCCTGCACATGAATGTGTTTGCATTTTTTCTCTTACCTCATTGTCTCCTTCCCATCTAGTACCATTATAGTTACAGGGATCTGCATTTTTAGAAGAGTTTTACCCATTATTATTTTTTATTATTCAAGAACTGTTGACGTATTAGGGATATAGTAGAGTATAAAACCGGAAAAATGCAGATGTTGAAGGAATAATAGGTATCTTGTGCTTTAATATTTTGTAGCAGATGAATCAAACAACTATGTAAATCACCAACAGAAACTAAAAATGAACCAAAGTGTGAAAAGAATACATTCCAGGTAGAATCTTTCTACTGTAATTTGTTATTTAAGGGAGTACTAGTGATTTGTTCTAAATAAGATGTAAAACTTGTTCCAAATTCCTCTTCCTCAGTCCTGCCTGCCAAGAACTCAAATGTAACAGTGATACAGAAACCTTTCCCACGTACTTTGGCAAGTATATTTGTGATCTCAGAATATAAAGGTGATGTAGGTATGATATGACAATTGGTAATGGTGGGCTTATTTACATTGTTTACACTTCTATGACCAGGCCTTAAGGGAAAGTTAGTTTTTAAAAAAAAGTATTGACTTCCTCCTTATCTCCAAATACATGTCAAAAAAGAAGGATGTTTGTGCTTCAGATTTGTTTTTGCTCAGTAATACAGTCAAGCAACTTTGTTTCCAGGTGACCCATTGAGCTGTGTAAACATTATTACTTCAAATAAAATATATTTGTACTATGTGTATTATCTATTCATATCATGCTATCCTTTTTACCAGGTAGTCCAATGGGAATATACCTGTTTTGTTCTAAAAAAAAAAAAGTATGGTATTTTTAGATATGTTAGTTTTATTAGGAATATACTGATGATGTTCATGTTCATTTCTTTGGTTCTTTCTCAGATGTGGAAGAGCTGACACCAGCATTGGATTTACTTTGCTCAGCAATTAGAGAAAGTGATTCTGAAACCCAAAGCAAACACTTTTCAGAACAGTTGCTTAACCTTACACTGTCTTTTCTTAACAAACAAATAAAGGAGCTTTTTGTTCACAATGAAGGTAAGAATAGCAGCAAAGAGGGGTGTAACTGCCCTATTCCTGTGTCAGGATGGAGATACAAGTGGTAGATCCTTTTGCATGAGAGAGCATGAGTCAATAGAGTGCTGTTTACTAAAGCTGAGAAACGTCAGTGTATGATTGATGAGTGACATCGATTCTAATCCTGGGAAAGTTGACAGAAAGGACCAATCATTGTGTAAAGGATTGTATTAAAATATAGAGCTACTTGTTAATAGGAAAAAGCTCAATTTTTTTTGTCTGAAATTTGAAAACACTGAGTTTAAATTTTGGCATTTTCTAGAATTCTTTATAATCATAACAGCTTATGGCTTCTTCTGTCTAGTTCTTTCTCTATGGATATATATACATACACATATATTTTTGTATATATTAAATTGGCAAATTGGTGTTTTCCATAGAATTAGATGAACATCTACAGAAAGGAGTGAACATTTTGACCAGCTACATTAATGAACTTCGAACCTTCATGATAAAATTTCCTTGGAAGATAGTAGACCCAGTAGATGAATATGATGTAAGTGAAAATGTCCTCAAAGTAAGAGAGAGTGATACATGGGAGAAACTCAGCATTGAGGTAAATATGAATAATTATCACTCATTTTATTTGCCAGATTCTGAAGATCTGAGAAAACAAACAGAATTTAGAATCTTACACTTGTGATTCAGAATCTTTGGCAAGGGTTTTACATTTTACAGATTTGGAGATCTTTGGACACAACTTCAAATTTATGTCTACAAACTTCATTTATTTAATTTAGAACACAGGTTCCCTCTTCATGCCTGATCTGCCCACTTGGATCCAGTGACAGGCACCCAACCCCAGACCCATGTGAAGTGGCACACTGTTAACAATACTTCCTCAATAGCTAGAACCTGGCACTTTAGACTTAAGTATCTGCCTGAACTTTGAATAAATCAAATTGCTGCTGATGGTTTGATCTTAGGAAACTTTTATTTTATGCCATTATGTCTTAGAAGTATACTCGATTTGAGTCCTATCTTAGATTCTAGTTAGGATATCTTGCCTTTTAAATTTTCTGTGCCTACCTGCTTGCTTTTCTTTTTATAATAGAAGTCAGTACAACCAAACTGTGTTGCCCTCCTTATGACTAGGGCTTGAAAGAATCCTTCCACCCACGTAGAGAGCATTGGCTCTGGAAAGACAAAGACCAAAATGTTTAACCCAGATGATCAAACTCAGTAGGGAGTGAAAGGGATAAGTTTGACACACTGGCAGGTTTGCAGGACTGCTGGTCTTGAGGTGGAGGAATAGGGAAGTACCTGATGTGACTGCATTTTCTGTATTTCTTATTCTCAAGCCAAAAATTACTTGATTTTCCCTCTACTTTTTTGGTTTCTCTTTTCCAGTCACCTTTGCAGGTTTCATTTTCTGTTTTTTACCCTTTAACTTGCTCCAAGGTTCCATCCATGGTTCTCTGGTCTTTTGACTCAAAATAATTGATTTTTAACTCTACTTTGATAGAGGCTGTGGACTCTGTCTTCAAAAAATGCTTGTGAATGTGTACATGTATACATACATACAGTTTTGCACATGGCTTAATGGGATTTACAGACCACTCTAAAGCCCCAGGTTAAGAATGCCCCTTTTCTCTTCAGTCTTGGGTGTAGGTCTTCAATGTAGGTCTTTATTTCTTCTAGGTAGGATTGTTATAGGAACCTTCTAATGCCTTACTATACTGAGCTTGAATCCCTTTCAATCCATTCCCCACATTGCTGCCTGAATATTCTTCCTAAAGTATATATCTGATTAGATCTCCTTTGGCTTTTAAGATTATGTAGTGTATCCACATAAGTTTTAGGATAAAATCCATCTCCCATGTATGGCACCGTGCATGGTGGAACCTCTGCTTTTCTTTCAAGTCTCACGGGCTACTCTGTCCAGCTTTTTCTCCAGTTAAATTAATTCCGAGGTTACTAAAGCCTGATACTATTTCTTGCCTTTATGCCTTTGTACATAGTCTCTCCTTTATTTTTTAAGATTTTATTTATTTGAGGGACTCCTGGGTGGCTCAGCAGTTGAGCACCTGCCTTCAGCTCAGGGCGTGATCCTGGAGTCCCAGGATTGAGTCCTGCGTTGGGCTCCCTGCATGGAGTCTGTTTCTCTCTCTGCTTATGTCTCTGCCTCTTGCTCTCGCTCTCTGTCTCTCACATGAATAAATAAATCTTTTTTTTTTTTTTTTTTAAAGAGAGAGCATGTGCACACACTCGTGTGAGCACAAATTTGGGGGAGGGGCAGAGGAAGAGAAGCAGATTCCCCAGTGAGCCAGGGAATCTAGGACTCTGAGATTATAACCTGAGCCAAAAAAAAGATGCCCAACTAACTGAACCACCCAGGCACTCCCACAGTCCCTCTTTTTGGAATACTTGTCCTTTTTCCTCAATGTATAACATATATATAACACTTGCCTTGTAAACTTTACCTCATTAGTCTTCTCTACTAGGATGTCTTTTCTTTTTTGTTACCCCTTTTATTTAAATGTTTCTTCTGGGTCCTCCTTTCTAGCACCCTGGGATACCTGTAGCATTGCCTCTATCATATAGGACTATACTCAGTTATTTGTGTATTTTCCACTAATCTAAAAACAGGGTCTGTGTTTTGGTCCACTTCATTTCCCCTATGCAAAGCCCCAAATCTCACAGCAGATTTTCAGCAAAAGTCCATTAGGTGCTCAATAAATATTTAAGTCCCATGTAGATCACCATAATAAGGAAATAAAAAGTAATTTAAACAGCAGATATTTTCCTTTTTTTTTTTTTAGGAAGTTATTGCCAGTGCTATTTTAAACAACAAAATACCAGAGGCACAGACTTTCTTCAGGATTAACAATCATTCTGCTCAAAGACTTGAGGAGCTGATTAGAATAGGCCTAAATTTGGTCTTTGACTGTTTGAAAAAGAACAATATAAAGGAAGCATCTGAACTTTTGAAGAATATGGTGAGTTGTATAATCTGTCTGATCTTAAAGTATTTAATGTAAGAAAAAATCTCTATTTAATACAATTTCTGGTTGATAGAGAAATTGATTTGTTCCTAGTTGTGTCACAAACTAAGAAATTTACATAGCTTGTACTGGGAAATAATAATAGAAATGTTCTTTAGTACTGATAACTTTTTTTGAGGAGGTTTTTTTTGGTGGGGGAGTTGCCATCATTTGCCCTCTGTTACACTTGGCACTTTGGTTAGGAAACAGTGCTTTTCTTAGAAGGTTTCACACATTTCAAAGCATGCACAGGACCTCATTTTTAAGGGGACATTCTGGGTTCTTTGTGTGAACCTTTATATCTCCATTTGAACTTTTTAGTGGCTTCTACCTTTGCTTTGTGCTTTGTGGTTTTATTTCATTTGAGAAGGGAAAAGTCCTAGAGATAGGCCTCCTGGACTAAGCTGAGACCTGGCCCTAATCTGTATGGTTGGCGTCTTGCCCATGCTAACTTTCTGGAGATGTAGAGGAGTAAAACTATGTAAGGGTTGTGATTTGCATGGACTTCTGTTTTCAAGTAAATCATTATAGAAGATACCTGGAGTTTTGCTCATATGGTAGCCCCATCATTATCTTAAATTGTTCTGTGTGCTGCCTTTGTCTGGCAAAATGGCTAAGGGCTTTAGGGATAGGAGATATATATAATAAATAGAATGAATGTTCACAAGAGCCGAAAAACTGTAGAATTTTAATAGGATACATGTCTATAATAGAGTACTTCTTTATACAACATATATTTATGTTTAAAACCTCCCTATTACAAAATATAAAGGTTTTGAAATTTTTCTCTGTTTACTATAGGGCTTTGATGTAAAAGACCAGTTGCTCAAGATATGTTTCTATACAACTGATAAAAATATACGGGACTTTTTGGTAGGTAAAGGTGAGGCTATATAATTTATATCTTCTAGTAAACCTTGGTGAAACTACAAATGAGTTATTTTAATATTCAGCTACTATCTAGTAAGTAAAAGTATGAGAACTCCTTTGTATTTTTTAAGGATTGTTTAGCATTTGTGATAAAAGAAAATTTGTGTTAATTTTTATATACCTCAAAAATTCAAAACAATTTTTTTTAAGATTCTATTTATTCATGAGAAACAGAGAGAGAGAGAGAGAGAGAGAGAGGCAGAGACACAGGCAGAGGGAGAAGCAGGCTCCATGCAGGGAGCCCAAGGTGGGTCTCGATCCCAGGTCTCCAGGATCACACCCTGGGCTGAAGGCAGTGCTAAACCGCTGAGCCACCCGGGCTGCCCCAAAATATAATTCTTAAATGGCTTTAAATCTCATGACATTTGTTTTGCAACTTTGCTTCATTTTTGTGAGGTCACTGGTTAATTATTCTTTATTCAGGTGGAAATTTTAAAAGAAAAAAATTATTTTTCTGAAAATGAAAAAAGAACTATAGACTTCGTGCATCAAGTTGAGAAGTTTTATTCAGGACATTTTCAAGAAAATATGCAGATCCAGTCCTTTACCAGGTAATCTCATTTTCCCACTTTTGATAATTTGGAAAAAATACTGTGGACAATGTTTAGTTTATAAGTATTAGTGAGAACAGGCTTTTTATGTGGAACTGAGCTTATGTTCTCTCTATGAAGATAAAACTTGTACCATCCAGAAAGGACTCAGGAATTTCCTATCATTTCCATATATGTATAATCACATATATATTTTTAAGACAATAAATACAAAAATGAAAGACAATAAATACAAAAATGAATTGTGTTCACTGAAAGAGTAGAAGTTCATGAACAGATAAAAAGGAATGATGCTTTTTCCCTCCAAAAGTAAAAACATTTATATCGCTGTTTTAGGTATTGGATAAAGGAACAGGATTTTTTCAAGCACAAATCTGTTTTGGACTCACTCCTGAAATATGATCCTAAAGATAAATTTAACAAACAGGACCATAGAATTGTGTTAAATTGGGCTCAGTGGTGGAATCAACTAACACAAGAATCCATCCTTCTCCCCAGGATAAGTCCAGAAGGCAAGTGTAAAGAACCTAAAATCTAACATGTTGAATAAGGATTAAATTAGGCATTGATATTTGAAATTTTCATGAGTCTTCATTTTAGAATTCCTTTTGGAGGAAAAACAACAGTTGCTTTAAAAGGCGAGTCTGCATTAAGACCTCTTTCATATCTCAAGATTTTTGTGAGGTATTTATAATGTGATAGTGGAAGAGAAAAGCCGTATGTTTTGGTGAATTGAGTTTTCAAAGCTAAGAATTCTCTTCCTGGCCTCAAAGTTACATCTTTGTTTTTCCAAATAGTCTGCGAGTTTTTTCTTTTGCATACCAAGGATCTGTATCACATCAGGGCTCTGGGGAACAAACAGTGATAATTCATGGAACGTTAAATTCATGTTTACTATTACAGCCAAAGTTTTTATTTATATTAAGGAAAAAGGAAGAAGAGACCTGAAAAGATATGTGAAATAACAGCTAACTTCCATGTTTCATTTAATCACTGTAGTAATGAGAAGCAACATTTAGCTCTTGATTATGAAATGAGCACTAAGGAGGAAAATAGTAAAAGGAGTAGCAGGCCTGCATAATTCATGTTATATAAATATTTGGGCAGATCATTATATCTATTCAGTTAACTAGTGTTGAGTTTCATGTCAATAACCATAATTCATTGCTATTTTAAAATGCCTTTTATTCTTTTTTTTAAATGTATTTTATTCTTCTTTTTTTTAATGTCTTTTATTCTTAATGCAGAATACAAATCATGTTCTCCTGAAGCCCTTTGGAGCTATCTCACAGCCCATCATGACTGGTCAAGCATTAGCTTGTGGATTGAAGAATTTCAGGCCCAGAACAGTTGTGTTTTACTGCAGCAGAACAAATGGCCCCTTCTGACTGTTGATGTTATAGACCAGAATACTTGCTGCAACAACTACATGAGGAATGAAATTTTAGATCAGCTGGCCAGGTTGTGTAACTGTGGGGAAAAATACAAGAAAGGTCAAGAAAAAATAATGGTGTAATTTTTGCTCTGAAATGCCATAAATCCAATGCAATCTTGTTTTATAGTATTCAAAATTATAAAGGTATTTATCTATTGAGATTTTAAAATCCCACACATTTAGCATCATGTAGTAGTGAATAGGCTCTCAAATTGTAGATAAAGGTTTTCTGCAAGCCATTATATGTGCTTTGGTATAGAAGTGGTCAGCTGTCAGGCTACAAGGATCAAATGGCAGGAGGTGGGATGAGGATACCTTAGTATCATGTAATGTCTGCCACTCTACTCCCAGCTGTCCCTGTATGCTGCATGTGGACTTGAACTAAAGAGGATTGCTCAATTAAGAAATTAATGAGGGGAAGTAGCTCTTGAAGTGATGAGTGGAGACTTTAAAATTTTAATTCATTGCTAAAAATAATTCTGTTAGATTGAACCATGCAAACTTGCCATTTGTGCAGGTCAAAGATGGTTGAATATCAACAATTTCATATGGTTCAGCCTAAGCTGTCTTTCTAAGCTATTAAAATAATATAAGGAGACAATAACATATGTGTTAATTTGTTAAGTTTCATAAAGTTATTCCTGTGTATTTATTTTGTGTTTATACTTATTGGGGAAGTATAGCTATATTGTCCAACCCAACTTGAAGACGTGGAGAGTGAGATCTGGAGAAGCTAGGAGCTTTGCCCATACCAGTTACTTGCAGACTTCAGTTCTTTTACCCGACTTGGCACTGGCTGGTCTTTCCATTGTACTAATTCCTCTTCTGGTTTACCGGATATAAAATTACTATAACTTGCATGCTTATCAAATATGTAGCTTAATATCTGATTGTTTAAAAAGCTAGTATATGTATGATTTAACATGAATTATGACATTAATGAGTTAATGAGATCTACAGTAACAGAAGGGAAAATATACCACCCTGATAAATACAGAAAAGCATTTGATAAAATTCAGCATCTATTTATAATAAAAGCTACATATTAGCAAACTAAGAATAGACAAATTACCTTAGCTTGAAAGGGGTATCTAAAAAAAAAATTTTTTTTTTCTAGCTAACATTATGCTTGATGGTGAAACATCACAAACATTCTCTTTAAATTTGGAGCAAGACAAGCCTGTCATCAGTTCTTCCCAAGTTGATCTTTAGATATAATGAAATCTCAGCAGTTTTCTTCTGGATTTCAACACGCTGATTATAAATATTTATATGAATGCAGAGGGTCAAGACTAGCCCTGAAAAAAGAACTTGCCCTACCAGATATAAAAGCTTATTTTACAGCTATAGCAATTAAGACAGTGGGAGTATTGGTTCAAGGATAGACAAATAGACAATAGAACAAAATAATGAGCATAGAAACAAATTTCCGCGTGTATGCTCACATTATATATGACCGAGTGGCACTGCAGTGTGCAAAGAACAATCTTCGATAAAAGGGGCTAGGATAACTGGATAGCTATGTGGGGGGGGGGGGATTAAATTGGACTTTCTGGCTTCTATCATGCATACAATCAATTTCAAGTAGATTTGAAAACCTAAATGGCAATGTAGACAGAAGCTCTATAAAACTTTTAGAAGATGTAGAATTTCTTCATGACCCTGGGAATAGGATGTGCTTTCTAAACAGCCTAGAGGGGTAAAGGAAGAGAAGGGTTACTGAGACCTAGAGAGCTACCTGGCAAGAGTTGTGTCCCCTAGTGGAAAGTGTCGGTCAGCCTGCAGTCACTCAGCACAAAGAGAGTCAAGGTATCCCCATCCTCTTTTTTCTGACTCTTATTACCATTTGATGTGGGTCTCCCATTGGGTGAACCAGAATGGAAGCCTGGGAACACTGGAGTCTTCTGTCCAAGTGATCATCTAGAGACAGAGGGCAAGAGAAGAGTAGAGCTTGGATCTGGAAGGGAAAGGTATCAGGGCACACAGGCATTTCACAAGAGAGGAGGCACAAATGGCCAATAAGCATATGAAAAGATGCTTTTCTTCACTTGTAGTCATGGAAATGTAAATTTAGTTTGCCAAAAATCTAGGAGCACTTGCAATGACCATCAAAGGTAGAGCATAATCATGTAGCATAATCATACAATGGAGTATTATATAACAACAAAAAGGAACAAATTTAAAAAAACAAAAAAAAAAAAACAAAAAGGAACAAATTGTAGTTATGGGTGTTGACATGGTTAAATCATACAATGTTGAATAGAAGTAAGACTAAGAACAGTATATCCAGAATGTACCATTTATATATAAAGTTTAGAATAGGCAAAACCAAACCAGATTATTTGGGGTTATATATATGACTGGTAAAACTAAGTAAAAGTAGGGAATGGTTATTACAAAGTCAGAATAGTGGTTACCTCTAGGGGTAGCAAAGGACATGCAGTGGGAGAGGAATATACCAAGGGCTTCTAATATAATACTCTATTATCTGGCTGATGGTAACATAGTATTTCTATAAATGCCACATTATATATGTTCTGTTTTCCTTTGTGTGGTATATATAGTTAACAATAAATTTGTAAAAAAGTAATATTAATGCAAATTTCTATTCTTGTTTAGTAGTTGATTTAGTTAAATTCTGCTTTAGTTTTTTTTTTTTTTAAGACTTATTTATTTATGATAGACATAGAGGCAGAGACACAGGAAGAGGGAGAAGCAGGCTCCATGCAGGAAGCCCCATGTGGGACTCGATCCCGGGACTCTAGGATCACGTCCCGAGCAGAAGGCAGACACCCAACCACTGAGCCACCCAGGTGCCCCTGCTTTAGTTTTTTAAATGATTTTGTTACAGTATTTTGGAAATTCTCAGAGGTTAAAGCCTCTAGCTTCAAGACCTAACGACTATTGCCACAGTGGATTGTACAGTTCCAGTCAAAACCACACACACCAAAAAAATGGAGATAGATTTGGTTTTTGAAATATTTAAGATCACTCTAGACTGTTATTACCTTAAATACTAAAATGGTGCACAAACCTTCATTAGAAACTAGCAAAATATGCATGCATCAGAACATAGTTATAGAGTGAGACTTGACAGTCTTAATTTATAAATCTTTATTTTTAAGTAGTTGAAACTTCAACAATGGAAGTGGTTTGGTCAGCTCTGACTCTAGCAACTTTGTAACTTGCCATCTCTAAAACCTGCCCAACAGGAATGGAATTTTTCTTCAATCTGAGCTAGAAGACTTTGAACTCTTCCTGCTAAGACTGAATCGCATTGGGGGTGTGATGCAAGATGCTCTCCCCATTCAAAACTACAGATCCAAAGAAGGTTGGGATTTCCATTCTCACTTCATTCTCTATTGTTTGGAACACGGTCTGCAGTATCCTCTCTATGTCTATCTTGACTTTCACAAGTGAGTACTGAAAACTGATTTGTCCTTGAGCAGGTCTTCTTGTTTTCTCTTTCCATACTACTTCTGAACATGACTTTTAGGAAAATATTAAATATTTACTTGAGGAATACTAATCTTTTTGTAGGAGTCCCCTGCCCCAACCCAAATCCAGCACTCGGTACCTTACTTAGTTCAATGCTGCATTCAACTAAATGCTTATCATGTGTTTTTTGGTGATGTTAATCTTATAATGTCTCTGTTAATCTTTTAAATTACTAGAGAGAATAAAATGAAAGAAATGCTTTAAAAGTTTAAAAGAGGAAGATTCTAAAAGTTAGCTTGGAGTTCTTTATTACCTTCCTTCCCAAACAAATGAATGCTAAACAACTTTGAATTCATAACCACTTCAAGTTATGTTAGGTATGCCCTAAAATTTATATTTAGATAGGCAAATATACATCAGCAATGTACCTGCCCAATATTAACCTGCAGAATCATATGTGGCCATTGTGAATTACTACTGGCTCAGTAATAAAAATTATTATAGTCTCTAAATATGAGTACTTACAATGTTCTTGGCACTAGGCTAAGTGCTTTACATGTATTATTTCATCTAATATTCACAGAAGTTCTAGGAGGTGGTTACTGCCAACTCCATTCCACAGGTGAGACAACTAGGTATCTTATTGATTGATTGATTGATTGATTTCTAAGTACCTTATTTAAACTACACAGTTCTAGCAAATGGCACAGCCAGACTTAATTCTACTTAGGTTTGATTCTAGAGTCCACCCACTTAGGTGCTAATGAGAACATTTTTATATTGTGTATTAAAGACTAGGAAGGAATTCAAACAAATGATGTTTTTCTGGTTCATATCACTGAGGCTTATTTAGACAATAAGCCTGGGGAAATCTTTTTCCCTCAAAGCTACTGGCAAGAGAAGATTTAAAAGTTATAAGTTCAGAGGACCTATTCTGAGATTTAATTTAATTCTTCAGTCCCAGCTTCTCTATAGTATGTAAAAGTTTTCAAAAACCTCTGGAGTTTGAAAATGCTGAAGAGTTTTTGTTGTTTAAAAAATACAATAAAGTAAAAAGTATCTTACAGGACAGGATATCTGTTAATCTAATAGAGTTGGTAAGATTTCATCATGGAAGTAAACACATTATAAATAAAATTATGTCTTTAAATTTTTCTCTATTTCCAGATCATAATGAATATGTAAAGCACAACACAAGAATGGCAGTATATAATGTTATATTTACTTTTAATTCCAAAGTTCCTTTTTTAATGCTAGTTATCATCTGAGCAAATATGGTTGTAACTGTCTTATCCTGTATGTTAACCAGAGTTCTTTTGTTTTATATACAGACTTAGTCCTTCAAATTGTCCCTTTTTGGAAAAAAAAGAATTACATGAAACTCACCCTTGGTTTGAATTTTTGGTTCAGTGTCGACAGGTTTCCAGTAATTTAACAGGTATGGGTATACTGTATTAAATACAAAAATCTCTTTGGTTAGGGGCACCTGGGTAGCACAGTGAGTTAAGCATCCAACTCTTGGTTTCTGCTTAGTTTGTGATCTCAGGGTCGTGAGAACAAGCCCTGCATCAGGCTCTGTGCTCAGTGTGGAGTCGTCTTGAAATATTCTCTTGCTCTCCCTCTGGCCCTCCCACTCATGCTCTCTTTCTCTTTCTCTGAAATAAGTAAGTCTTTTTTTTTTTTTTTTAAGATTTTATTCATTTATTCATGAGAGACAGAGAGAGAGAGAGAGAGAGGCAGAGACACAGGCAAAGGGAGAAGCAGTCTCCATGCAGGGAGCCGGACATGGGACTCGATCCTGGGTCTCCAGCATCAGGCCCTGGGTGGCAGGTGGCGCTAAACCGCTGAGCCACCCTGGCTGCCTTGAAATAAATAAGTCTTTAAAAAAAAAAAAGTCTTTGCTAAATAATCAGTCTCTTGAATGGCATTTAATTTGTGAGTTCTAAATAAATCATTTGGCTGTAGACAAATATCTGACTGTCACCTAGGCTCAAGTTTTATTTAAGAACACCAAAAATGACCCCCTCCTACCAGCCAGCAAAAAGCCAGACAGCATAGTATGTGTGCTTCTGTTGCCTTCCCCTGCGGGCTCATGCTCTGTTGTCTTTTTTATTTTATTTTATTTTATTTTATTTTATTTTATTTTATTTTTATTTTTATTTTTATTTTAATTTATGATAGTCACAGAGACAGAGAGGCAGAGACACAGGCAGAGGGAGAAGCAGGCTCCATGCATCGGGAGCCCGACGTGGGATTCGATCCCGGGTCTCCAGGATCGGGCCCTGGGCCAAAGGCAGGCGCCAAACCTCTGCGCCACCCAGGGATCCCCTCTGTTGTCTTTAAATAGCTCTCACCTTTACCAGTTAATCACAGGCTGAATTCCTGTTCTCTGGTAGATTGACATCCTTTTTCTATGAAGAATTGGTCAGTTTTCAGGTGTCCGCCCTGAATGCTTTAGAAAGTAAAAAGTAACTCCAGATAGAGTGAAAAAAAAAAATACATAGTATGTGTAGGATTGTTGCATCTTCTGTAGTGGAGCTACTGAAGGGGAGTTTTGATCTGGTTATAATCAGAAAATCCCTGTGACACCCGCTGCCACCCCCTCACCCCCTTATCCCCTCAGCTTAGCTGGTATTATTCCAGAGATTCACTCCGGAAAAGGGACAGGCAGAGCCACTGCACAGGCAAGAAATACCAACAACCGATCTTTCAGTTTTATGTAACTCCTGTTTTCTTTCCCAAATAAAGAATTTTTTCGTAATGTGGATTGGGTTTTTTTTGTTATGTTTTTTGATGCTGATTATAAAATAATACATGTTCATTATGAAGAAAAATTGGAAGCCACAGACTTATCAGGAAGATAAAACTCCACAGGTAGATAACATAGGTAGATAATCATCCACAAGCAACTCTTGATGTATTTTAATGTATTTTATTCCAGGTATTCTCTCTATATGTTTTTTTTAGCCCAGTCTACATTATATTTCATTCATCCAACAAATATTTATTAAGCTCTCACGTTGTGATAATATAAGTACTAGGGATACAGCTAGAAACATCTGTGTATTTATATATTGCTTTTTTCACATAGTAATTATAAGAATTTTCCTATATGCTTAGAGACAGTGACTATTTTATATCTACCTAATATTTCATCATATGGATGTACTCTTTTTTTTTTTTTTTTAAATTTTTTTTTTTTTTATTTATTTACGATAGTCATACAGAGAGAGAGAGAGGCAGAGACACAGGCAGAGGGAGAAGCAGGCTCCATGCACCAGGAGCCCGACGTGGGACTCGATCCCGGGTCTCCAGGACCGCGCCCTGGGCCAAAGGCAGGCGCCAAACCGCTGCGCCACCCAGGGATCCCTGGATGTACTCTTAATTAACATACTGTTCTCTCAATTTTTGACACTGAGGCTGTTTTCAGTTTTTTTCTATCATAAATAATAGTCTTGTGTATATTTGAACATAGAATTTTTGTCTGTGTTTTAGATTATTTCTTTAGTGCAAATAGATTCCTGGATATGAAATTACTAGATCAAAGGCTATATACATTTTGAAGGTTCTTGCTATAAGGCCAGATTGCTTTTTCAGGGGGATTTATAGCATTTTATCCACAAGTCCCAGCTTCTACATGCCCTGACCAGCTCTGTGCTTGAGGCAGATTATTATTATTTTTTAAAAGATGTTTATTTATTTATTTATGAGAGACACAGAGAGAGGCAGAGACACAGGCAGAGGGAGAAGCAGGCCCCATGCAGGGAACCTGACATGGGACTCAGTCCCGGGTCTCCAGAATCAGGCCCCAGGCTGAAGGAGGCACTAAACTGCTGAGCCACCTGGGCTGCCCGAGGCTGATTATTTAAAAAAAAAAAATCATTGCTGATAAGGAATATACAGCATGTAATTAATATTTTACATTGCATTTATTTATTGCTAACAAATTATATATTTTTATATGTCTAACATTTATATTTCCTCCTTTGTAAATGGTTATTTACTTTGTCTACTTATCTGTTGGAGTCCGTATTTTGGGCATTGATTTGTTATGAGCCCTTTGCTGAAGACATTAATCCTTAGATTGTCATTTGCTGTTAATTTGTTGTTAAAATTTCTCCCCTAGTTCTTTACTGCCTTTCAATTTTCTTCTGTTTGTCTCAGTTTCAACACTTGTTTATATCAATTGTTGGGATAGTTTTTATTTTATGTGGACAAATCTTTCATTTTTTCCCCTTTATGATGTTTTCTTATTGCTTTTCAACTTAGAAAGTCCTTCTTACTGTGGATAGAGTTAAAAATTTTCTTCCTCAGAATTAAGTAATTCTTTCTCTTGAGAAAAACGTACTCTTTTGTTTTTCAGATCCCAAACTGATCTTCCAGGCTAGCCTTGCAAACGCTCAGATACTGATTCCCAGCAACCAGGCCAGTGTAAGCAGTATGCTATTGGAGGGACATACTCTCCTGGCCCTTGCTACCACAATGTATGCCCCTGGCGGTGTCAGCCAGGTATGGACAGCACTTTTACCTAGTATGGCAAAATAGGACTGATTTTAAATTTAGCAGAAATATCTATGTGTCTTCTAGTCTCCTTTGATATTCAAATACAACCACTTATATAAGTATTTCATTTTATTAAAGAACATAAAACAAGGATGAAGTTTTAAATTTTATATTGCATCCTCTTAAGTTGGACTGGAATTGATATGTGGTCTAGAGATTTTTTTTACCTTTGTTTTCTAAACTTCAGGTTTGTTTTCAGGGTAGAATCAGGATCTGATTGCTCCTGGAAATAACTGCACGCTAGATGTATTGCTTGGGAATCATTCTCTACTGTTTGTACTCTTAGAGAGACCAAAGGAAATAATAATTTCTAGCTATCCATATAAACTCTTTAAGCAACCCAGTGGAAATTTCCCATCTTTATTTTTTTGAAAGTACACAGTATGCCTCATTAGAAGGAACTTAAGAATGCTGCTTACCGTGTAATCTTTAAAAGCTTCTTATTGATGCTAGTTTAATATAATACCACCTCCTCCAAATTATCACAATATATTTTAATTCATATGGTTATCTGTTCCTCTGTTTTTAATCACCTATCAGAAATTAGTCATAGAGTAACTTGAGAGCTGAGAGAGAAGGTCCTCTCAGAAGGTAGGTATCATCTAGTCTAGTAATTTTTTTCCCTTTAAAAATATTTACTATTTACTATTTAAATATTTTCATATGTAGTTTAAAAACCACTGATCTAGTTGAACTTCCCAGTTTTGTAGATGAGAAAACTGAGGCCTGCTGTTAAATATCTAGCCCAAGGTCACCAGCTAGTTTTTCTTAGAACCATAACTAAAACTATTAGCTTCTGACTCTTTCACTAGTGGTTTTTTCCACTACCATATAGTTTTTTAAGCTAGTCTTGTTTCACTCTTGTGAAAAAAAAAAAAAAAAGACATTTGGAAAAGAGAAAAACCTTATTGTGTACCATGTGATCTTTTTATCTAGGTTGTTCAGGATGATGAAAATGAGACCTGTTTGAAGAAAGTAGATCCCCAGTTACTGAAGATGGCATTAACTCCTTATCCCAAGCTAAAAACTGCTCTCTTCCCACAGTACACTACCTCTAATGTTCTGCCGCCTGATATTACGCTTTACCACCTTATTCAGGTACAGTATATAGGAGTCTCACTTAGGGTACAGCCAGGAAGACTGAAACCTACTCTGGGTCTTTCAAATGGAAGACATTTAACATACATAATTACTTCCATAGTCATAGCAGAATGGGGAATCCAAACATGTGATGGTGAGACAACTCAAAAACTGACAAAGGAGGAAGCATCAACATCTCTCCAGCTGCAAGAATGGTGCAAAAAATTGTGTTATCAGAAGCTGGACCCATCTCTCTCTGGGAGCTAAACTCACAACCAGGCTGCCTAATGGGAGCTTGGAACCTACAGGGTAGAGCTGGAACCATGGAGGAGATACCTTGAAAATGAAGGAGAGGAAAATATCCTGGTTTCTGCTCTCTCCGCACCTTTAATCTCCCATGTTGTCTCTCTCGGCTAAACCTATCTGGTAGTCAAAGGGTAAATGGGCTTGGGAGATGCAGTTCTCTGTAGAACAGGAGAAAGGTGGGAATGGATCTGAGAGTTGGCCAGCATGCTGCTGGCTGCCTGCATTAAAAACCACTTTGTTCTACTACTAATGACTTCTCTCCCTTCTCAGTGAATAGGGCTATCTGTTTATTTAAGTCAGTGCTTCTTAACCTTTTTCAGGATAAAGAACTCTTTTTTTATATATATTTTATTTATTTATTCATGAGAGACAGAGAGAGAGGTAGAGACATAGGCAGAAGGAGAAGCAGGCTCCATGCAGGGAGCCCGGTGTGGGACTCGATCCCGGGTCTCCAGGATCACGCCCCAGGGCTGAACGGAGGTGCCCAACCGCTGAGCCACCCAGGCATCCCAAGGATAAAGAACTCTTTAAGAATGTGAGAGAGCTATGAGTCCTCTACCTAGAAAAATTGCACATATGTGTATAATTTTGCTTCTATTTCAGAGGAATTCAGATTCCCTGAGACCTACTCAGATCCTCCATGATAAACACATTCTTTTGTTTGCTTCTCATTTCAAAGGGCTTTTGCCTTTTCTCTCTGGCTGCACATATTCCCTTGCGGTCCTTAATTCAGCATGAACTCTATAATCTATAAAGGTACAAAATCTCTCTAATGTGAACGGTCCTTAATTTATAGAGTAGTCCTACTCAAAACTGTCGTCCTCAGATGGCTGCCAGTTCACAGACTGCTTGTTGCTGTTATGTGTTGAGATTAGGATCTTGCACTGTGATATAAATCTGTGTCATTACAGTGTTCATTCAGCAGGCTGTGTGTGTGTCTGTGTGTGTGTGTGTGTGTGTGTGTGTGTGTGAATGTAGCAAGACTCTTGAGACAGGAAGTATTAAGCTGCATTTAAATTTATTTACAAGCTTCTCATGTCCTTGCAGACTGGTAGCACCAGTATAAACTATATATAAGTAGATTCTATAAAAACATAGTTTCACTACCTAAAGTGGATTCAATCAGCCTAAAACATAAGTGGTTTCAGGTTGTTCTTTGTTGTTTTTAAAGTTGACTGTTGCAGTTTTTTGGTCTTGTTATTCTACAAAGAGTGGTCCTTCCTTAATAGACCACAAATTCTCCCATAATTTTAAATCAAAGCTGCTCTTTGTTTAGCCACCCAAATCTTTAAAGGGTTTTTTATTTTCTTCTTTATTTTTCCTACCATCTGTTTATAGTGTTTGCTACATCTCTGGCCTAGACAAATTTCAAACAGCCATGGCTCCCTGCTTTCAAACCTTTTCTGACTGGCTTAACCTTATTCCACTCTTTTTTCTTTGTTGTTGGTGGTGATTTGTTCATCACATTCCTCTAACTTTGATCTACTTGTCTCCCTCTTTCCTTTCTAGATTGGGCCTTCACTCACCTTGTCCTGTTTACATGGTAACTTTGTCTAGACTATTAGTCCTCTTGGGTTTGGATTCCAAAAGCATATCAAAAGTCCATTTTACATTATAATTGATGCTGATTCAACCAAAAGAGGGTACCCTTTGCAGACATAGTTTGAAGTGAGAAGAGTCTTTAAAAGGAATGTAGCTGCTTCCATTTTTACTAACGAAGGAAAGTATCTCATGCATTCTTTTTTTTTTTAAGCTGTGTTCAGAGAATTTATGTGCAGAAAGTTAAGGTTGGAGAAGGGAGGTAGACTACTTGCGAAGTCTTTTCATATATTTTTACTTATTTTAGAATCATTTAGCGTTTAACTCTGACTTTTCTGCTTTTTTAGTCACTATTGCCCTTTGACTCTAGCAGATTGTTTGGCTGGCAGTCTGCCAACACACTGGCTATTGGAGGTAAGTGATTCCAGGTACCTAGGGCTCTAGAAGGAAGTTTTTCAGGAATGTTGACAGTAGAAGGTTTTTGTTTTTTTAAGATTTTATTTATTTATTTATGAGAGACACAGGCAGAGGGAGAAGCAGGCTCCCTGCAGGGAGCCTGATGCGGAACTTGATCCCAGGATTCCGGGATCATGACCGGAGCCAAAGGCAGGTGCTCAACCACGGAGCCACCCAGGTGTCCCGACAGTAGAATTTAATTTATGTAAAGACAATCCATTTGTTTTCATTGATTTCTATTTTAAAAATAAAGATGCATTCTAATGACAAACATTTTAGAGTTGAAAACATGTTGCGAGTTAAATGTAATTGTAGTAAGTCAGTAGCACTGTTCTGTTCTTGCTGGGAAATGTGAGATGTACCTACCTGCTTAAATCTCTCCCTTTCCCCAAATTCCTGTTTGTTTGCAATATTATAAAAGTTAAGAGCATAGGTGTAGGCATTAGACAAATCCTGGCTCGACTATGTGATAGCTGTCTGACCTTGGGTAAGTGGTTTAACCACTCTTCAATTCCCTATAAAATAAGGTTAATAATAGTGCCCACCTCACATATTATATGAAAATGAAAGGATATAACGCATTTAAAAAGCTTGTGTCGGGGATGCCTGGCTGGCTCAATTGGTTAAGCATCTGCTTTTGGCTCAGGTCATGATCTCAGGGTCCTGGGATCAAGCCCCACTTGATTCTCTGCTGAGCAAGGAGCCTGCTTCTCCCTCTCCTTCTGACCCTCCTCCTGCTTATGCTCACTCACTCACACAATCTCTTTTTCAAGTAAATAAATCTTTTAAAAATGTTTAAAAATTAAAAGCTCTTGAAGTTTTTGGTGCATAGTAATCACCAGATGCGTACACACTACTGTCCTCTTTAGGCTATAAGCATTTGTCTGATTGTCTTTTATGCCGATTCTTAAACTCTTTTTCTATTTCTTTTTTTACTTTTAAATTTATTTTTAAAAATATTTTATTTATTCATGAGAGACACAGAGAAAAAGGGAGAGATCTAGTCAGAGGGAGAAGCAGGTTCCCCACAGGGAGCCTGATGTGGGACTTGATCCTGGACTTCTGGGATCACGCCCTGAGCCGAAGGCAGATGCTCAACCATTGAGCCACCCAGGTGTCCCTTTACTTTTAAATTTAGAGTTATCCTTTAATATTGTGGCACCTGTGGTGCCTCTGCTGAAATCACTCTAAAGTAGGCTTTAAATGAGCACTTTGCACATAATGTATACCCTGTAACTATTTACTAAGATGCGTAAAATGTATTTTCTAATATGTCAGTTTTATAAGTTCAAATTTCAATATATTTAATTTACCCAGTGCCCAAGGTTCAGTGCAGTGCCAGGCCTTTAGTAGATGTTCAATAAATACTTGTTGAGGGCTAAATAAAGTAGTGTGTATTATATTTTCAAGTGAAAATACTCTTTCTAATTAATCTCTGTAAAGTTCTCCTAGAGTGTAGACCTCATCCCGGTCCTTCCTGTTCTAATGCTTCCAACTCCAACACTTAGCCAGAGTCCTGACCCTCTTGTGGAAAAGGAGCTCCATACTACAATACTAGAGCAGCAGAGAGGAAGTTGAAGACCTATTCCCTGCCTGGTTTTTAGAAGTTTAAAACATATTTGAGGAAATAAAGCACAAAGTAAATGAGACAGTTATGAAAACATAATGTGGATTTATAAAATTAGAGATTTGTATTTAATTGGAATATTTATTTCTTTTTTCATGTGGTCTTACCATGAAAAAGAGATGTAGGATAACTGTGAGGTGATTTGGCTTCTGTGACAAGCCAGAGAAAAATTTCCCTTTGGGTAGAATTATCTCTTGTACATGCCCCCCATGCTAATTAGCTCCCAACTGCTAAGAAATCAGGGTCTTATTTGAATTAAAAACTCAAGTTAGCTCATTTGGCACCAAGCAGTGCTATATCCTTTACATGTACTCAGCAAATATTTAATGAATGAATGAACAGTTTTGTATATAATTATAAGTTACCAAGGTCACTGTGATATCACAAAGAATATAGATAAAGCATGCAACAGTTTTTTAATCTCAAAGAGGGTGTACTTTTAAGTAATAGCTTTGTAAGTTGACAGACGCCTCTCAACTCTTCAAGTCTTTTTATCTTTTTTTTTTTTTTTTTTTAAAGAGCAAAGTCACAATATAAAAAGCCCTTAGAGGGATGCCTGGGTGGCTCAGCAGTTGAGCGTCTGCTTTCAGCCCAGGGCGTGATCATGGAGACTCAGGATTGAGACCCGCATCGGGCTCCCTGCATGGAGCCTGGTTCTTCCCTCTGCCTCTGCCTGTGTCTCTACCTCTCTCTGTGTGTCTCTCATGAATAAATAAATAAAGATCTTAAAAAAAAAAAAAGTCCTTGGAATGTCACAAGATAAAACTTTTTTTCAGAAATAAGCTTTGAGGGGCACCTGGGTGGCTCAGTGGGTTAAGCATCTGCCTTTAGCTCAGGTCATGGTCCCAGGGTGCTGAGATTGAGTCCCCTGCAGGAAGCCTGCTTCTCCCCCCTCCTTCCTACTCCTCCTCTCTCAAATAAAATGAATAAATAAAATCTTTTAAAAAAAAGAAGTAAGCTTTGAACTTTGAAAATAAGAGCGAATGTACTATTTTCCAGAACTTGTTCCTTAACAGTTCAAAATGTTATTTGTTTTTTTCTTTCTTTCTTTTTTTTTTTTTTTTACAAGTAGTGAGTGATTAGGAGGCAATTAAAGATTAGGGCTCGGGCAGCCCTGGTCGTGCAGCGGTTTAGCACCACCTGCAGCCCGGGGTGTGATCCTGGAGACCCAGGATCGAGTCCCATGTCGGGCTCCCTGCACGGAGCCTGCTTCTCTCTGCCCCCAATGCCCCCCCCCCAAAATAAATAAATAATCTTTAAAAAAAAAGAGAGATAAGGGCTTATACTAACTTATCACATCCAAATATCTCCTGACTTCAGATTTCTCTAAAGAGAGGAAAAAATGCTTTCTGCCTTTTTCACGAGCACAGAGGAACTTTAAGCTGAACTACCCTGCTGGCCTAAGCAAAGTGGTCGTCATATAGATAGATAATAAGGTGCTCTAAATACAACACAGAAAGTATAACCAACAAAAGGAAATTGAAGGAGGGTATTAACGTGGAGAAAAGGATGTTCTTACACTATGTATTGGAGAAAGGTACAGGGTGTTGCCCCTGATGTATAGAGAACTCATAAAAATGTTAAGGGAATTCATTGTGTAATGAGCTCCATGAATTAATTAAAAAGCTCCTTTTGCAGACCCTTAGCAGAGATTTTATAGCTAACGCATTATCGCCATAGTGACTTAAAGGATCATCAGATACAGAATTAAGGCATCTAAAATAACAAGTTGAATGAGGAAAAAGCATAATTTATAAGTTTTTATGGAGCTTCTTGGGTACATGTTTTTGTACCCAATATGGGAGGCTGGGGCACTGAGGTGGCTTAGGTAAGCATCCGACTCTTGATTTCAGCTCAGGCTATGATCTCAGGGTTGTGGGATTGAGCCTTGTGTTGGGCTCACCACTCAGCGGGGAGTCTGCTTAAGATTTTCTCCCTCTCCCTCTGACCTTCCCCCCACACATATGCACTCTCTCCAAAATAAATTTAAAAATAAAATTAGGGGCTACATCAACACATTAAAATGAACTATTATGTTTTGGTGGTTCAGAGTAATACACAGTGGTACAAAATGACTATAGCAACTGTTTTTTTTTCTTTTTTTAAGACTCATTTATTAGAGAACGCACGTGCAAGCAGGGGGAGGGGTAGAAAGAGATTGAATCTCAAGCAGACTGCCTGCTGAGCATGGAGCCCAACACAGGGCTCGATCCAATGACCTGGAGATCAAAGCCAAAATCAAGAGTCAGACACCCAACCACGCCAGCCAGGTGCTCTGCAACTTGTTTTCTTTCACCTTTGCAAAGTTAAGTTTTCCACGTACAGATTTGAAATTAATCATGGTGAGGTGCAGAGGATTAATATTGCTTCACTTTCCCCCCAGATGCAGTGAGTCATCTCCCACATTTTTCTAGCCCTGATCTGGTTAATAAATATGCTATCATGGAACGTCTGAATTTTGCATATTATTTACAACATGGACGGCCATCATTTGCATTTGGTACTTTTCTGGTCCAGGAATTAACCAAGAGCAAGACTCCCAAGCAACTGTGAGTATTTAAAACATAATTTGTATTCTTTTTTTTTTTTTTAAGATTGATTGATTGATTGATTCATTCATTCATTCATTCATTCATGAGAGGCACAGAGAGACAGAGGCAGAGACATAGGCAGAGGGAGAAGCAGGCTCCATGCAAGGAGCCTGATGTGGGATTCGATCCCAGAACTCCAGGATTACAACCTGAGCCAAAGCCAGACACTCAACCGCTGAGCCACCTAGGCATCCCTAATTTGTATTCTTAAAAGACATATCTGGGCAGCCCGGGTGGTTCAGCGGTTTAGCGCCGCCTTCAGCCCAGGGCCTGATCATGGAGACCCAGGATCAAGTCCCACATCGGGCTCCATGCATGGAGCCTGCTTCTCCCTCTGCCTGTGTCTCTGCTCCCCCCCCCTGCCCCGGCCGTCTCTCATGAATAAATAAATAAAATCTTTTTTTTTTTTAAGGCATATTTATGTCTTTTACACATGCATTTGAAAAAAAATATACTGGAAACCTATCACAGGGGCAGCCCCAGTGGCGCAGCGGTTTAGTGCCGCCTGCAGCCCGGGGCGTGATCCTGGAGACCCAGGAACGAGTCCCGCGTCGGGCTCCCTGCGTGGTGCCTGCTTCTCCCTCTGCCTGCGTCTCTGCCTCTCTCTCTGTCTCTCTCTCTCTCTCTCTCTCTCTCTCTCTCCCTCTCCCCCCCCCCCGTGTCTCTGTGTGTCTATGAATAAATAAAATCTTAAACAAAACAAAACTTATCACAGTTAAGTAGTTATACCTGGCTAGTAATTTGATCTTTTTTTTTTCCTCCCATTTTGTGCTTTTCTGTATATTCCAAGTTTGGGGGATGTAATGTGTTTTTTGTTAATGGGAAAAAAAGAGAATAAAGATGATATTAAAAGATACTATTAAAAAAAGATACTATTTATATCTTTTAAAATTCTGTTGTGTTTTTTTTTTGTTGTTGTTGTTTTAATGACCCAGGAGATTGGCAAATATTAGCAGTTACTCTAAAGAGAGAATTGTATAATAAGATGTGAATTCTGTATTTAAGATCTGCATTTTTTTATAATTCATTTTTACTAAGCACAGAATTGGGAGTATTTGATATAATCCGCTAAATATAGATCTCCCTTATTTGTTTTGTAGTTAAAGTAATGAATATTTTCACTATTTTTTTTCTTATTTTTCAATTTAAATTCAATTAATGAACATTTAGTGTATTATTGGTTTCAGAAGTGGAGGTCATTGATTCATCAGTCTTCTGTAACACCCAGTTCTCGTTATATTATGTGCCCTCCTTAATGTCCATCCCCCAGTTACCCCATTTCCCCACCCACCTCCCCTCTAATGACCCTAGTTTGTTTTCTGTGATTAAGAGTCTCTTATGGTGGGGCAGCCCCTGTGGCGCAGCGGTTTAGCGTGCCTACAGCCCAGGGCGTGATCCTGGAGACCCTGGATCGAGTCCCACCTCAGGCTCTCTGTATGATGCCTGCTTCTTCTCTGCCTGTGTCTCTGCCTCTCTCTCTCTCTCTCTCTCTCTCTCTCTCTCTCTCTGTCTCTATGAATAAATAAATAAAATATTTTAGAAAAGAGTCTCTTATGGTTTCTCTCTCTCTTTCTCTCTCTGATTTCGTCTTGTTTCAAACTAATGCATTTTAATGATAAAATATTCAAGTAATTAAGAAGGGTGAAAAATAAAAGATAAAAGGTCCCTGAATCTCCTGTCAGCATGAGTCTACAGATGGGTAATTTCTTGTGCAACTTTCCTTGAAATTTATCTATGATGTAAAACTACATATACTATATATATATCATATCAAAATTTAATTAGCATTAATTTTCTTGGTAGTTTATTTATACACACTCATAATTGATAAGATCACAAGTCGTCAGTCTTTCAGAAGTTCTGTTCTGTGTTCCCTGGATGAAGTTGGAAACAAGAATAATTTGGCCTGTGAGTTGATGCTTTAGGAGAAGGTTAAAGATTGGGGGACGATGGAGACAAAACTACCAAGAACCTCAATGAATGTGTGCAGGGCTCAAAAACTGAAGGGAGAGGAAGCTAAAAATCACAGGGGTCTGATACTCCATGCATCATTGCATAATTCCATCTGCTTTTCCTGGTGAGAAACTGTTTTCTGATGTGATTTTGATTCCTTTCTTTTTCAGGATCCAGCAAGTAGGCAATGAAGCTTATGTTTTAGGGCTCTCCTCCTTCTACATTCCAACAGTAGGAGCTGCCTGTGTTTGTTTCTTAGAACTGCTTGGCCTTGATAGCCTCAAGCTCAGAGTTGACATGAAAGTGGCCAATATAATTTTGAACTACAAATGTAGAAATGAAGATGTTGAGTACAGCTGTATCAGAGAGGCTCTAGGTACCAGTACCTTTTCCATCTGGGGTTTGTTTTGTTTAGAGGACAAGGGATAAATAGATTTAAAGTATTGAATCATTGGTGGTTGGGGAGGAAACAATTGTCTTCCTGTTTCATCCTTTTCCTACAGAATGTTTGTACTTTATCTCATTTTCTGGGCCTTTAATTAGGTTCTGAAATGGCCCTGGGCCACACTCTTCAAACAGAAGAGTTCCTGACCCTTTCTCTTGACCATATTTTATTGTTTGTATTTCTTACAGCTGAAAAACTATCTAAACTGGCTGTGGGTGAAAAGGCCACCGTAGAGGAATTGCTTATTCTCTTAGAAGAAGGTATATGGAACAACATTCAGCAGCAAGAAATAAAGAGGTTTGTTGAATTTCCACCTCATGCTCTTTTCCAGCAAGCTTTTTTCTTCCAGTCTGTGTTTGCCTAGTCTTTCTTCTGACACCTCAGATGTTTTTACTAGTCCCTTCAGGCCATCTTACTTGGACAATATATAGTAGTTACTCAGTAAATGGACAGTGAGTTTTGATTGCTTCTTGCCATCAGTAAAGGAGGATGTAGATAGGGATGCCTGGGTGGCTCAGTGGTTGAGCATCTGCCCTTGCTCAGGGCGTGATCCTGGGTCCTGGGATGGAGTCCCACATCAGGGTCCCTTTGAGGAGCTTGCTTCTCTCTGCCTATGTCTGTGCCTCTGTCTCTTTCTCATGAATAAATAAATAAATCTTAAAAAAAAAAAAAGGGAGGATGCAAATAATCATTCACTCTTTAGAGATAAGAGTTTCCAAGAGATGGAGAACTCTGTCTCCCCACTGTCCTGCTAGTGAGAGAAACCTCTTAAGTGTTACATGTTGAAATCATTTAAGAAGATATGGGATGGGAGCACCTGGGTGGCTCAGTTAGTTAAGCATTTGACTCTTGATTTCAGCTCAGGTCATGATCTCAGGGTCCTGAGATCTAGCCCCACATCGGCTCCCTGCTGGGCACAGAGACTGCTAAAGATTCTCTCCGCCCCTCCCTTGCTCTCTCTTTTTCTCTCTCTCTTGCTCTCAAAAAAAAAAAAAAAATATATATATATATATATATATATAAAGAAAAAAGTTGGGGGATGTATCTCACAAAATTTGACTCTAAGAGTTGTCCTTAATTTTTCTCTTGCTAATATGTTAGTTGATAATGAAAGTTGAGGTGACCATCTATCCACAGAAATACCTCTATTTATACATTTATGCCATCTTTCCTCTGTGCTATGCCACCTGGAGTGACCTAGCCACCTCAGACCCTGGGAATGCAGCACTCTCCTGTACCTGCTATCAGTGACTCTGTTCTCAAGTTTTCTGCTGTGAGCAGGAATAAGTACTGCCCCTTCATGAGGAAGCCCAAGCATCTGTCTGGGCTCTGATACTGTAAAGCAAATCATGCAAAACAATTAAGCACTCAGGAAATTTCTTGAATGCTGATTTATTTAATACTCCTAAAGGTGGTATATAGCTAGTATAATCTATCTATGGATAGATTCTTGGTTGATAAAAGGAATGAATTCTGCCAGTATGCTAAGAAGACTTTTATACATTCTGGGTGCAAGAGCCCTCTTCCCGCCCCCCCCCCCCCAAAGCAGCCTAATAAACATTTGGTATTTGTAGAAAGGCTTTTTAGAGAATATACTGCAGTTAAGTTTATTTAATTTTTACTAATTTTCCATGTAAAGCTATATTTTAACAATTTTTTTCTCTACTGCCCCAACTTCCAATTACAGGTTATCTAGTGAATCTAGCAGCCAGTGGGCATTAGCAGTACAGTTCTGCAGGCTTCACAATGTGAAGCTGAGCACGTCTTACCTTAGAGAATGTGCCAAAGCAAATGATTGGTTACAGTTCATTATTCACAGCCAACTCTATAACTATCACCCAGAGGAGGTAAGCCACCATTTGTTGCCAACTATTCAAGAAGAGGAAATGGAAAACTTCAGGGAGGATGAATAGTGTTCTTTCTGTTGTGTGTACCTAGGCTTTTGTTTTATATGATACTACTGTTTTTACTAAGATTTCAGTGGGTTGGCTTCAGACAAAGAATTAGTCATTAGTACTACAGAGCTGAAGGAAGAGTTTTTGTGACTCCAGATTAAATATAGAAATTCAATCCAATAAAAAAAAAGAAATTCAATCCAAAGCAATAAATAACTTTGTAAAATGATATGGTCACTTCCCCCCACACAGTTCAAGGTGAGAAAGAACAATTTTACCTCTGCTTTTCTCTAACATTTTTCAGCTCCAGATAGAACTGGTCTTTTTAAATCACCTAATATGTTTTCTAGGTGAAATCACTTCTTCAGTATTTCAGTCCTGTCCTTCAAGACCACTTAAGACTAGCTTTTGAAAACCTGACCTCAGTGTCTAACTCCAAAATGGATAGTGATCAAGTCTGCAGCAGGTCTCCCCAGGAACTCCAGAGAAACAAAGAAGAAATGGCTGATTTCTTTCAAGTTCTACTCCAGTGCTCAGAGGAACCAAACCCCTGGTGCTGGCTCCTAGCTGAAGCAATGAAACAACAGGCTCCTATCCTTAGTGTCCTGGCCTCATGTCTCCAGGTGAGGATAATAAGAAGCCTAAATTAAGGACCCAGCAAACAATGGAAAAAGTGGAAAGGGACAGAGAAGGCTGATAATCAGAAAGGAAGTGGGGTGATGATGACAATGAGGCTCCAGCATGTATTTGTAAGGTCACTGTAACTTTTACGCTTTTCTGGCTTAGGCTCCAAGCCATCTAGTATACTTCCTTGTACCTTAATATTCAGTAACTTAAGTGGTCAGAGCTTGGTTCCTGGTTGGCAGTCATAGAGAAAGGATTGTGCCTCTTGAGCAGACAAGTGAGATGCTCTAGAAAGTCCCCTGATCAGCATTTCTGTGGAAGCCAGTATTGTTCCTTATACTTAGTACTTCCACGGTTTCCATATATACCCATTCTGTCTCTTGGTCTTTTGATATATCACACTGCAGAACAGTTTATAATAGTTCCTTGTTGCTCATTAGAATTTATTTCAGTTTGAAAGCTTTTCAAGCTAGTTTAACCAATTTCTTGAGATGACTTGTTCTAAACAGGAAATATCTATCCATGTTTGTAGCATTGCTGGAAGCCTCCAACTCCCTCTATCAGGTAATCCAGACAACTGTTTTTGAAAAGTTTTTATCCTGTGACAGGATGCCAGTACTATTCCTTGTCTCTGTGTTTGGATCATCACATCTGTGGAGGACAGTGTTGCAGCTGAAGCAACAGAACACATTCAGGGCTCAGTGGAAGGCCACATATGGGACCTTCAAGACCTCTCAGTCATCTGGAGAACATTATTAACAAGGCAGAAGAGCAAAACTCTCATCAGAGGTTTCCAACTTTTCTTTAAGGTAGTAATAGTCACTTCATTTCTTTTCTGTGTTTTAAAGGGTTACTTCAGGATACCCCTATTGGCTTTTTTAGTTGTTTTTTTTTTTTTTTTTAGCTGACAACAAGTGATGATAACTACCATTTATTTAGCAAAGAGCTTTATTTTTTTTTTTAAGATTTTATTTATTCATTAGAGAGAGAGTGCACAGAGGAAGAGGGAGAAGCAGACTTCCCGCTGAGCAGGGAATCCAGTGCAGGGCTGGATCCCAGGACTCTGGGATCATGACCCGAGCCAAAGCCAGTCACTTAACCAACTGAGCCACCTAGGCACCCCAGCAAAGAGCTTTATATATATCTTTTGATATAAAAATTATCACAATAGTCCTTTAGAAAGATAATATATTAGGATGTTATGAAGTGATAGTATTCTCATTTTAAAGTAATAAACTCAGGCTCACAGAACTTAAGTAACATGCCCAGGGTCTCAAAGTATGTTAGTAAGCAGTGTATTTATAGTTCAGATCTATACTTTCTCATTCCAAAACCCCTGTCTTCTGACTGAAAAGCCCCCACCAAGTGATAGAAATGCTGCAGACAGCAGTAGGTTGGGCAGCTCAGTGGAGTATCTCCAGCTCATGTGCAGTGACCAAGTAAAGAATAGACAGAAAATGGCTGTTGAGTAGGTATACCTGGTCTGAATATCCTTTTTCTAAAAGGCAAAATAAATAGAAATATAACCTCCTTTCTCTTTAACATACATGATTCAATTCTTTGAAATTGTTATTAATAGTACTTGTTTTTACTATGCCTCTTACATTGGTATTATTCATTAAGAAAATAGTATTGATTAGCTTCGCAATGTTTAAATTTCATTCAAACTCTTCCTCAAAGGATTCCCCACTACTGTTGATGATGGAGATGTATGAACTGTGTATGTTCTTCAAGAATTATAAAGAAGCTGAAGCTAAACTTCTGGAGTTCCAAAAGAGCTTTGAAACTGTAAGTTGAAATCCTATTGCTCTTTATCACTGATCTGAAATTGGTTAGAGTGGCCTGTTATCTGCTAGTAGTCAGGATATGACAGCAGACAAGTAGCTGGGTATGTGGCATAATTCAAACTAACTCACTTGTACTGTTCCAGAGGTGGGGAGACAGATCTCGAGTTACAGTGGCTTTGCCAACAGCACCTCAGTTGCCAGGCATGACAGAGAAGTTTCACTTGGCTACCTTTAAGTAACTCATATAAGTGGAATTGTATGGTATTTGTCTTTTGTAAATGGTTTATTTCACTTAGCATGATGTTCTCAAGCCTCATCCATCTAGAATGCAGAATTTCTTTCCTTTTAAATGCTGAGTAAAATTCCATTCTATGTATATGCCACATTTGCTTATCCATTCCTTTATCTGTGAATATTTGAGTTGCTTCCACATTTTAATTGTGCTACTATGAACATGGTATACAAATAATCTCTTTAAGATCCTGCTTTCAATTCTTTTGGGTATTCTCTCAAAAGTGGAATTGCTGGATGATGTGATAACTGTATCTTTAATATTTTGAGGAATTGTCATACTGCTTTCTATAGCAGTTGCACCATTTTACATTGCCACAGCAGTATACAAGGTTCCAGTCTCTCCACATCCTTTTCAGCATTTGTTTTCTGTTTTTTTTTTTAAGATTTTTATTTTTTTTAATTTATTTATTCATGAGAGAGACACCAAGAGAAAGAGGCAGAGACACAGGCAGAGGGAGAAGCAGACTCCATGCAGGGAGCCCGACATGGGACTCAATCCTGGGTCTCCAGGATCACGCCCTGAGCTGAAGGTGGCGCTAAACTGCTGAGCCACCCAGTCTGCCCTCTGTTTTGTTTTTAAGTAAGCTCTGCCCAATGTGGAGACCCCAGGATCAAGAGTTACACACTCTACCTACTAAGCCAGTCAGGTGCCCCCAGCCTATTTTTTAATAGAGTTTTTTTTTTTTTAATCACTCAGTTTTGGAGTTCTTTGTATATTTTGGGTAACAGTCCATTATTAGATGTGTCTTTTGTAAATATTTTCTTGCAATCTGTGTCTAGTCTTCTAATTCTCTTGAGATTTTGTTTTGTAGAGCAGAAGTTTTTACTTTTGTGATATCTAGGTGGCTCAGTCAGTTAAGTGTCTGTCTTTGGCTCAAGTCATGATCTCAGGGTCCTGGGATCAAGTCCCACATCAGGTTCACTGCCCAGCAGGGAGTCTGCTTCTCCCTCTGCCTCTCCCTGCAGCTCCCCTTGCTTATGCTCTCTCGTTCTCTGTCAAATAAATAAAATCTTTAAAAAGAAAAAAAAGTTTACTTTTATTTTTTAAAAATATTTATTCATGAGAGACACAGAGAGGCAGAGACATAGGCAAAGGGAGAAGCAGACTTCCCACAGGGAGCCCGATGTGGGACTTGATCCCAGATCCCGGGATCATGCCCTGAGCCAAAGGCGGATGCTCAATTGCTGAGCCACCCAGGCACCCCAAGGTTTTTACTTTTAATGAAGTCCATCTGATCAATTATTTTTTTCATGGATTAGGTCTTTGGTGTTGTATTCTAAAAAGGACCATGTACAAGGTCATCTAGGTTTTCTTTTATATTATCTCTTAGGAGTTTTATAGTTTTTCATTTATATTTAGGTCCTCCCAGATATCTTTTTACTCTGACCTGACTGTTCCCGCTCCAGCTTATCCCTTTGGAGGGACAGTGCACCTGTTCCATCCTTGCTTCCACCCTTTACTTCCACATATATTTTTGTTTTGACTAATTCCATCACTTACCTGCTATAGACCCTCTTCTTAGAGCAGCAGGAGTACATAAACAAGTAAATAAAGACTAAGAACTATGCTCCAATTCAGGCTAATGCAGCCTGCTACTTGGGGTCGTCTTCCAATTAATATTGCTAGCATTTGATTGTAATGACATAAATCCAGGCTTCTTAACTGAGATGCTTCCTTAACAATAGTATAAACTACAAGCAAACTGGTAGAACAAGTTGCTAGAACAAGTTAATGTTAAGTCTTTCTAAGAGGTCTTGTTATATGAATCTTAGATCTTCTGGACTCGAGGGCAGGCCTCCATCCCTCTCCAAAGCTGTTAAGTAAATTGTCAGGTCAATTTCACAGCAACTCACAGGGTTATTAGTTTGGCTGTCGCTAACTTGAAGGTATTTGCTTCAGTGCACTCCATAGTTGGCATTCAGTCTGTAGGTCTCTTGTCCATCTTTGACTTTGACACACACACAGGTCCCTACAGTAGGACATCTCACAAAGAGAAGCAAAGGGCTTATTTTTGCCACTCCTCTGAGGCATACCTCTACTTCTTGTCATTTGGAAAGGACCTGAATAAGCGTTCCCCTTTGTGATAGGAAAAGACTTTTGAGGTACCTTGCCTTTCTTATATTTTCCCAGATTGGGAGGTTTTGATTTGCTGTTCCTGTGAAACTGGTTTTCCTGACCCCCTCTTTTTTCTAGGTTGAAACAGCAGCCACAAGGGTCCACACTACCATCCCTGCCCCATGGCTGAAGGAGCAGGTGTGTTTTCTTCTGAAGCTTATGCTGCAGCAGTGTGGGACCCAGTATGAACTGGGGAAGCTTTTACAGCTATTTGTTGGAATAGAAAATTTCTTCTCTGATGGTAAGACAGTCCTGACAGTTAAGTTGTTAAGAAATTAGATTCCTTAATCTTAAAAATATTTTAGAAGGGCATTCAGGAAATTAAAATGCATATGATATATAACATTACATTTACAGTCCATAATGAGGTTTGAAGAAGAGGTTGCAGGAAAAACTTCAATCACGGTTAAAGCATTCAAAACCTAGCACAACAGGGCATAACCTAAATAATACAATTGGCTGCTCCTTCTGAGGACTTATCAGCTGCATTTCCCCCTGGCTAGTCTCTACCCTGTCACTGTCAATTTTTTTTTTCTGACAAGTAGCCTTAAAGTGTTACCATTGCTCAGGGTCACAAACTGTTTCAGAAATGACTAATTCATTTTGAAGGTTTCAAAGACAAATTATGCTTAGTTTTTACATTTCTCTCCAGACACTGGCAGTCTCTAAGGTTGTTGCTGATTGAGTGAAACCAATTATTGTCTTACCTTCTTTTCTACTTGATAATTTCAAGTTTTTGTTGAATGATTATGTTGTTGTTTTATACTAGATTCTGACATTTTCACTCCTGGGGTTATTTGGAGAGCTCATATCTGCACAGAATGGTGACAGAATGCTAGGCTCAGTGCCTGCATTGTTGGCGGTCAGGGCTGAAGATTGGAAAGAAAGGGTGTTTCCAAAGTTAAGTGTCTGTAAGATGGGACTTGTCTGTTTCTCTATAGACCAAATAGTATGTCCTTTTCACATACAGGTGTTTTTAATTTTTAAAAAAAGATTTTATTTATTTATTCATGAGAGAGACAGAGAGAGAGAGAGAGGCAGAGACACAGGCAGAGGGAGAAGCAGGCTCCATGCAGGGAGCCTGATGTGGGACTCGATCCCGGGACTCCAGGATCATGCCCTGGGCTGAAGGCAGGAGCTAAACCACTGAGCTACCCAGGGATCCCACAGGTGTTTTTATTTATCTGTAGTAATTTTAATTTTTTTCAGAAATGAATTTCCTATTTTCTTTTTTTTTAATTCCCTATTTTCTTGCCAGAATTACTGTATCCTTGAAAAATTATAAGGATTGTCTATGTTGTTAACCATTTTACTGCTTTTATTTTATTTTTTTAAAGATATTTATTTATTCATTTATTAGAGACACGGGGTGGGGAGAGAGAGAGAGAGAGAGAGAGAGAGAGAGAGAGAGAGAGAGGCAGAGACACAGGCAGAGGGAGAAGCAGGCTCCATGCAGGGAGCCCAACGTGGGACTCGCTCCTGGGTCTCCAGGATCACACCCTGGGCTGAAGGCAGCGCTAAACCGCTGAGCCACCAGGGCTGCCCATACTGCTTTTATTCATATAATTTTTTTCCATTTTTATGGAATGTTTATATTCTCTGTGTATATAATATGTATGTGCCTAAAGAAAATATTTATAAGAAAAAAAAAAAACAACCTAGGTTTTATATGCTGTCAACAAAGAAACCTAGCATCCCCCTACTGGTGGGTATTGTGCAGGGTGTCTCACTGTCCCTAGAACTACCTAAATCAGATCACAGCCCAGCAGGTGCCATTGGGAATAGGCTCCTACAGAGTGTTTTTCATGTCCCTCCTTTATGGTAGGACACAAGTCAGCTCTACATAGACCGTTTGGGAGATGGAGCAAACCCAGCCAGGTTTGGGTTTGGCACAGTCAATTAGGGGTGGCATAGTCAGTTAGGTGTCCAACTCTTGGTTTTGGCTCAGGTTTTGATCTTAGGGGCATGGGATTGAGCCCCACGTTGGGCTCTGTTCTTAGCACAGAGTCTGCTTACGACTCTGCCCCTCCCCCCAGTTTGCCCTCCCCGTAAAATGAATGAATAAATCTTATAAAAAAAAGAAAGAGACACTGCACTGAGTGTCCCTGGTTTAAGTAGTTGTCCAAAGGAGCAAGTGAAGCTCCATTCTGAATACAATGTGCTGAATTAAGAGACTTGGCTATTGCCCAGTTTTAGGTGGCCTACTGGTTCTGTGTCTTAATCCACATGACATTTGTACTGAATGAGCAAGTGAACAGTCATAAAAAACAAATTTGTTTAAGGCTGGAGAAAAATCTAGAAAAAAATGGGATTGGCCTGAATGAATGGCCAGGTCTTCCCAAGGTTGACTGAGTTGCTACTACACAGCAGGCCACCAACCTCTGCCCTGTATATAAAGCCAGCTGTGTAGATTGAGTCCTTGTGCAAATCTTGAATAGTTCTTACTATATAGGAGATGGCTTATGGCTTCATCTGCTAGCCAACCAGAGTAGAAAAATAGGTTTTTATTTTTTTCCTTATTACATTACTGTGTTAAGCATATATATTCTCCCTCTGATGGTGGCATTTTACTGATTAAATGTTTATACCCTCTTCTCTTTGGCACAGGTCCAGATGTGAAGAAGCTCTGTGTCCTTAGTGAAATTTTGAAGGACACATCCATAGCCATTAATCATGTAATTATTAGCAGCCACAGCCTTGAGAATTTTCAGCATGAATGTAGATCTATTTTGGAAAAACTGGCGATGGAGGGACAGTTTGCTTTGGCCAGGAGAGTAGCAGAATTGGCTGAATTACCTGTGGACAACTTGGTTATTGAAGAGGTATCATTAGTCTTTTAAGTTATTTGAAATCTTAGCTTTTTGAACCAGCATTAAACAGAATCAAATGAGATATGTGATTTCTAGGAGAAGAGGCTTTTTTACTTTTGACACACACATCACTTTCAGAAATGGATGAGCATCAGATCCCTGTTAGTGTAGAATGTGTGTTTTAAACTAAGGTTGGCTTACAGGATACGCTACAGCTGTTGTGCTTTGAACAGAATTAAACATAGGGTGGCTTCGTCTTGAACCCCCTTCCCTAAGATAAATTCAGAATTAGCTTTTATACTTTAACTTTCCAGATAAAATATCCCGGATCATCTATAGCCAAGTCTCATGTTCCCTGACTTGATTTGGCTTTAACAAGTACAGCATACTTCGGGAGCATTAGCACATACTTCTTTATCCCAAAAAGGCTAAAGTGTTTTGTTCAATTTCACAGATGACACAGGAAATGCAAACCTTAAAACACATTGACCAGTGGTCCCTGAAACAAGCAAGAATTGACTTCTGGAAAAAATGTCATGAGAATTTTAAGAAAAATTCCATTTCAAGCAAAGCAGCTTCTTCCTTTTTCTCAGCCCAGGCACCTGAGTGCTCAACTGAAGAGGGTCGGAGCAGCAGTGAGGAGCGCCATCTGCTGCTCACATTGGCAGCACACTGGCTTGCTCAGGAGGATCTGGTGCCGGTGGCCGAACTGGAGGAGCTAGAGAAGCAGATCTGGCTCTGCCGCATTACCCAACACACCCTCAGAGAAAAACAGGAGCAAGTAGAGCTCGGGTTTTCTCAACAGATTTCAACTAGTGGGGAACTTTCCTTTGATGGCATAGCCAGTAAGTTTTCACTCTCCATGTTGGCTGTTCTGAACACATCAAAGTACTTAGAACTCAGTGGCTTTCCATCCAAAGAGACATGTGATAGCGGACTGGATTGGAAGGAGCAGGAGTCACTGAACTTTCTGATTGGGCACCTATTGGATGATGGCTTTGTGCATGAAGCAAGTAGAGTGTGTCGGTATTTTCATTTCTATAACCAAGATGTTGCCTTGGTGTTGCACTGCAGAGCACTGGCCTCAGGGGAAGCTAGTGTGGATGACCTGCACCCAGAGATCCATGCTCTCCTACAAAGTGCTGAGCCGCTTGAGGAGGAGGAAGCTGGCATTCCACTAAGAAAAGTCCAGAGCAGTAAGTAAAGGAGATCAAACTGCCCTGAGTCCTGAGCAGAGCTGTTGGCACTCTTTCCCAGAAGGAAAGGGTCCCTTTTGGCATACTAATTATACAAGTTAAGGGTAATCCATTAAACTAGGTAATTAACTGGTCAGTGACAGAAACGTGTCTTTTAACTAGCTGTATATCAAAGTTAGAGGGAATCTATTTGACTTATAGCTAGTTCACTGAATTGATTCTATAACTGATTATGTTTCCAATTGTACATTGATAGTATATAGAAATATGCTGATTTTTGTGTTGATCTTATATCCTGTGACCTTGCTAAATTTGCTTATCCTAAGGGTTTTCTTATAGATTCCTTGGGATTTTCTACAGATGATACTATCTGTGAATGGAGATGGTTTTATATCTTCCTTTGCAATCTGAATTGCCAATGATTTCTTTGTCTTGCTTTATTTACTGGCTGGGACTTTCAGTATGACATTGGATAGGAGTAGTAAAAGTGGAAATACTTGCGCCTTGTTGCTGATTTTAGAGATAAAGCATTCAGCCTTTTTTTTTTAATTCAAGTGTAATTAATATACAATGTTAGATTAGTTTCAGGTGTACAGTGTGATTCAACAATTCTATACATAGGGGCCCCTGAGTGGCTCAGTCAGTTAAGCACCTGCCTTTGGTTCAGGTCATGATCTCAGGGTCCCTGTTCAGCAGGGGAGCCTGCTTCTCTCTCTCTCTCTCTTTGCCTTTCCCCTTACTTCTCTCCTCTGCTCATGCACTCTCTCTCTCTTAAATAAATTTAAAAACAAATACTATACGTTACTCAGTGCTCATCAGGATAAGTGTACTCTTACTCCCCTTCACCAATTTCACCCATCCCCCCACCAACCTCCCCTCTGATAACTACCAGTTTGTTCTCTATAGTTAGGATACTTTATTTTTTTCTCTTTTTTTTTCTTTGTTCATTTGTTTCTTAAATTCCATATATGAGTGAAATTATATAGTATTTCTTTCTCTGACTTCTTAGCATTATACCCTCTAAATCCATCCACTTTTTTTTTTTTTTTTTTTTAGTTTTTATTTATTTATTCATGAGAGAGAGGAAGAGAGGCAGAGACACAGAGGCAGGGGGAGAAGCTGGCTTCATGCAGGGAGCCATGCTGGACTCCATCCCGGGTCTCCAGGATCAGCCCTGGGCTGAAGGCGGTGCTAAACCGCTGAACCACCCGGGCTGCCCTCCATCCACATTTTTGCAAATGGCAAGATTTCATCACTTTTTTGGCTCAGTAATATTCCATTTTATACACACACACACACACACACACACACACCCCACATCTTTATCTACAAATGGACACTTTGGTTGGTTCCATATCCTGATTATTGTAAATAATGCTGCAGTAAACATAGGGTGCATATATCTTTTCTAATTAATGTTTTTGTATTCTTTGGGTAAGTGCGTAGTAGTGGAATTACTGGATCAAGTGGTACTTCTATTTTTAACTTTTTGAGGAACTTCCATACTGCCTTCCACAGTGGCAGCACCAGCTTGCACTCCCACAAGGAGTGCACAAGGGTTCCTTTTCCTCACCAATACTTATAATTTCTTGTGCTTTTTTATTTTAGCCATTCTGACAGGTGTAAAGTGATAACTCATTGTGGTTTTGACTTGCATTTCCCTGATGATGAATGATGCTGAGCATCTTTTCATGTGTCTGTTGGCCATCTTTATTTCTTTGGAAAAATGTTTATTCATGTCTTACTTTTTTTTTAGTTGGATTATTTGTGGGGTTTTTTGGTGTTGAGTTATAGAAGTTCTTTATATACTTTGGATTAACCCCTTATCAGATATATCATTTGCAAATATCTTCTCCCATTTAGTAGGCTGTCTTTTGTTGATAGTTTCATTTGCTGCATAAAAGCTTTTTGTTTTGGTGTAATCTGAATAGTTAAATTTTGTTTTTTTCCCCTTGCTGGAGGAGATATGTGTAGAAAAATGTTTCTACGGCTGATGTCAGGGAAATTACTGCCTATGTTTTCTTCTAGGGTTTTTATGGTTTCAGGTCTCACATTTAGATCTTTAATCCATTTTGAATTTATTTTTGTGTGTAAGAAAGGGTCTAGTTTCATTCTTATGTGTGTAGCTGTCCAGTTTTCCCAGCGTCATTTGTTGAAGAGCCTGTCTTGTAAATCATTCAGTCTTCATAGTTAAGTATACTAGCTGTAGGTTTTTTTTGAACATAGGCTTTGTCATGTTTGAGGAAGTTCCCTTCTATTCCTAGTTTGCAAGTTTTTATCATGAATCAGTGTTGAATTTTGTCATTTTTTTCCTACATCCATGATATGATCATGTGGATTTTTTTTCTTTAGACTATTAATTGATTATATTAGGTAGATTACATTGTTTTTAAAATATTAAACCAGCTTTGCCTTCCCAAGATTAATCCCACTTGGTCATAGTGCATTATTCTTTTAGATACATTACTATAATCAGTTTTCTACTTTGAAAATTTTTACATTTCACTTTTTTTTATATACTTTGTCTAGTTTATGTATCCAGGTAATGCCATTTTCATGAATTAGAAAGTACTCCTACCTCTTTTGTGTGTGTGTGTGTGTGTATGTGTGTGTGTGTGTGTGTTTTAAGACATTGTTATGGAATTGGTGTCATTTCCTCTTTAGATGTTCAGTAGAATTTATGAGTAAAAACCATGCACCTGGAGATTTATGTTTTGGAAGACTTTAAAATATAAACTTCTTTCTTAGTTATACAACTAATCAGGTTATCTTTTTCATCTTTGAAGAGTTTTTGGTAGTTTTTAGATTTTGAGGAAACAATTTTTCCTGCTTTGAGTTATTTGAACATTTTTTTAGTCTTCCATTTTAATTTTCCTAATTTTGACTATATATCTCTGCATATTTTTTTAAATTGGTTGTTTTGGGACACCTGGGTGGCTCAGTGGTTAAGTGTTTGCCATTGGCTCAGGGCATGATCCTGGAGTCCCGAGTCCCACATTGGGCTCCCTGCATGGAGCCTGCTTCTCCTTCTGCCCATGTCTCTGCCTCTCTTTCTGTGTCTCTCATGAATAAATAAATAAAATCTTTAAAAATAAATAATAAATTGGTTGTTTTATGGATTACATTATATATTCATAACTTTTTATAGCCTACTTAAAAATCAATTTTTTACTACTTCAGCTAGAGTGTAGAAACCTTACCACCATATACGTCACTTCTCTTCCATTATGACCTACTTTTTTTTCTTTTTTAAGAGAGAGAGAGCGCTCACATGTGCACAAGCTGTGGGAAGTGGGGGCAAAGAGAGAGGCAGAGAATTTCAAGGATACTGCAAACCAAGTGTGGAGCCCAACATGGAGCTTGATTTCACAACCCTGAGATGGTGACTTGAGCTGAAACCAAGAGTAAGATGCTGAGCCGACTGAGATATCTAAGCGCCCTTACTTGTCTTATTATATTTACATCTATATAATGTTGAAATCCCTATCAAACAATGCTGGAATTTTTACTTTCAACCAGAAATCATATTTTTAAAAACTCAAGAGGAGGAAATTTTATTTACTCGTAAATTTAGTTTTTTTGCTCTCCTTTCATTCCTCATATTTCAAGTTTCCTTCTATCCCTGTCTGAACAGCTTCCATTAGTGACTCTGTTAAGAGTTGTCTACTAGCAACACATTCTCTTAGTTTTTCTTCATTATTTTTATTCATCTGAGAATATCTATTTCACCTTTATTCCTGAAGGATGACTTTTACTGGAAGGAGAAAATTCATTATTTTCTTTCAGTGCTTAAAAATGTTGCACAATATTTTTTAAAGCATTCCTTTTAATCTTTGTGGTATCTGGTGAATAATCTGCAGTCATTTGAATCATCATTACCCTATTGATAATTCATTTTTCTCTGGTTGCTTTCAAGATTTTTTTTTTTTCTATCTTTAGTCTTCAGTTTGATTATACATGACTGGGCTTGTATTTCTTTGGGTTTATCATGTTTGGGGTTCACTGAACAGTCTTGAATGTTTAGGTTTATGTGTTTCACCAAATTTAAGTACTTTTCAGACATTATGCTTTCAGATATTTTTTCAGCACCACACCCGTAGTCTTCTCCTTCTGGGACTCCAGTGACACAAATGATAGAACTTTTGTTACTGTTTCATAAGTCCTTTAGACTTTATTCTATTTTTTTTTTGTCTTTGTTGTTCAGATTGGGTAATTTCTGTTTATCTATCTTCAGTTTCACTGACTCTTTCCTGTGGTATCTGCACACTATTGAGTTTATTTCTATGATTTTAAAATTTCATTTTTCACCCCCAAAATTTCCATTTTATTATTCTTTATACCTTCTGGGTTTTTTTAGGCTGTTTTTCCAGTTTGCTTCAAGAACATTTATAATTGCTTGTCGGAACAATGTATATAATAGCTACTTTATCAGGTGATTTCAACCTTTATGTCATTTTTTAATTATTTTTTATTTTTTAAAGATTTTATTTATTTATTTATTTATTTATTTATTTATTTATTTATTTATTTATGAGAGACACACAGAGAGAGAGAGAGGCAGAGACATGGGCAGAGAGAGAAACAGGCTCCATGCAGGGAGCCCGATGTGGGACTCGATCCTGGGACTCCAAGATCACACGTTGAGCCACCCAGGTGTCCCCCTTCATGTCATTTTGGTACTAGGTGTCATCTGTTGTATTTTCTCCTATGAATTGAGATTTTCTTGCATTTTTATATGCTGAGTAATTTTGAGTTGGATCCTGGACATTTTGAATCATATATTATGAGACTCCGGATCATGTTTAAATCTCTTAAGGAAAATGTTGATTTTTTTTTTTTTTTGGATAGCAGGCAGTTGACCTGGTTAGTTTTGGGCTACAAGTTCTTTTTTGTTTGTTTGTTTTTTGGGGTTTTTTGGGGGGGGCTACAAGTTCTAACCCACTTTCTATAGGCTGTGGTTCTAATATCAGTTCATTTTTCAAATCCTTTGTGATGCTGTTCAGATCCATCCTGTGTATATGCAACATCTGTGGTCAGTCTGCAGCCTAGATAGTCCTCTGTTAATTCATTGCTCAGGGTCTTGATATGCCGACTAGAAGCAGGTCTATATATGCGAAGCCGGGGAGTGAGCCCTAGAGTTTATAAACAACTTTATTGTGTGGCTTTCTGAATCTCTCTCCCAAGGATTTTCTGGTTCCCTGAGGCTTCCCTTTTTTGATCTCCTGGCTAAAAGACGGACTTGTAGTTAGTTACCCCACTCTGGCATGCACTTCCCTGACCATGCCTGCGTCCTGGGCCAGCAGACAGGAGGGTAATGCAAAAGGAAACAAAGGTTCACTGCATTGTCTTGAGACCAGAACACCTCGAGTCTAAAAATAAAGTTCTTGAGATGGGGGGTCTTACCAGCTGCTGCCATGGCCCCTGCTACCATAGCCTCAGGGCTGCTGGGAGCTGAGAGGAGAGAGAAGGGGCATCAGGAGTCCCCCTTCCTGCTCCTTGAGCCCTCCTGGAGTGCGTGCTCACTCTCTTTGTGCTGAGTTACGGGTTTCAGGCAGCATTACATTCAGGCTAGAGGTTACTAGAGGGGAAGAGGCGGTGTCATTTAGTGCTGCGTGCTGTGTGCCAGCTTTTATATTGAGTTCAGTGGGGGAGACAGGGTAGGGTGAGCTGCTTCCCTAGAACCGGCATCCCAACGAGGGATTTTAGGCAGGGAATAACACAGTCTAAGTTGCTATTTACTTTTTTGTCCTTAAAGCATATTTTTTCATGTATAATAACTTAAATGCAAAAGTATTACATGTTTAGTGTAACATCACAGCACGGAAGTGCATCAAGTACAAAGTGAAAGTCCGTTGCCCATTCAGCACCACCCCTACCACGTTCCCTGGAGTAACATCTTCTGCTTGCTTGGTATGCATTATTTTCTCTCTGTGGGCTTACATATGTACATGCGCACATACACACCATTTATTTTTTTTTACAAAGGTAAAGTTATATCATTGTACGTTTTTTTCCTGTCGGTACACATATATTGACTTCCTTCTTTTTAAGGGCTGCAGAGTATTCTGTATGGATGTACTATTTAACAATGCTGTATTGATAAACTCTTAAAGTATAATTTTACTTAAAATTTTTAACAGTACTTTATTAATATGTACATTCTTCAGTTTTGTTTTTGTTATTAGTAACAGTGTGATCTGAATAGTTTTTTTTCCCCAGTAGAAACCCTTTCTCAAATTAAGACCATTTTCTTCTGTTTCTGGCTAAGAGCTTTTTTGTTTTTTTCTTTTATAAATTCAGGAATGGATTCTAGGGTTTTTTTTATATTTTTTATTTTTTTATTTTTTTAATTTTTTATTTATTTATGATAGTCACAGAGAGAGAGAGAGGCAGAAACACAGGCAGAGGGAGAAGCAGGCTCCATGCACCGGAAGCCCGATGTGGGATTCGATCCCGGGTCTCCAGGATCGCGCCCTGAAGGCAGGCGCCAAACCGCTGCGCCACCCAGGGATCCCGGATTCTAGTTTTTATCATGCCTTTCAGGCCTTGGTTCTTGTGATTGGCGTTTTGGACAGATTCTCCTGAGTCTGTGGAGGATTGACTGGCGGGGGGGGGGGGGGAAGGCTGGCATCAGGAGCCGGTGGCAGCCTCTTAAGATGCAAAGTTATGAACACTGTAATAAAGGCAATGACCAGGGAGATGTTTTGGAGACACAGTCAGCTAGACCTGGTGACTTATGTGATATGAAAGGAAAAGGGGGAGGGTGCATGGAAGAGAGTTTAGCAGACATTTTTGGTGATGATGTAGAGTGTTCATTAGGTGGCTTAAAGTCTTCTGTAGCCTGAGGCCTTTGAGGCATCCTGGGCTGAAATTTCCTGGAAGAGGGCAATGAAATAAGTTTGAGTGGGATGTGGGTCCAGTCAAAAGTGGTCCCAGACCCAGGGGGAGTCATGGGGGTATGGGGGTGCAATGGAGGAAGCTGTGGGAAGAGGGGTAGTATCATAAGGGACTGGGAAGAGGCCTTCACTTGACAGCTTAAAGCCGCCCCCCCCCCCCCCACCTCAGACCTGTGTCTGCTTCCAGGTTCAAGTTTGGATAGTCAGTCATTTGTGATGCTGCCCCCCAGTGATGAAGTGGTGACCAATCTGGAAACTCTGACAAGTAAATGCCTCCATGGGAAGAACTACTGTCGGCAGGTCCTGTGTCTGTATGAACTTGCCAAGGTACGTGCCCAAGGGTAGGGCCTCCAGGGGAAGCTGAAGTGGGGGAAGCAGGAAGTTGGAGGTAGATTTTGGATACTGCCAAGTCAGCCGTTCATGTGATAATCATGATGAGGGAGCAGATCACTCAACAGGATGTTGGCCCCTGTAAATCCACCCCTGGGAATACTGGGGAGGATGCCAGGCCAAGTGTCGGGCCTTTTTTTTTGTGTGTGTGTGTGTGTGTCGGGCCTTTTGAGTCCTGGCTTTGGGCCAGCCAACCAGAAGTGAGGGCATGACATTTCACACCTCTAGGCTCCTGGTTCTCCATCTATAAGTGACTTAACCATGAAGGTTCCTTCTAGCCCTCTGTCTTTGTCAGCTTCAGGATTGTTGGGGGATTTCCATAGGAGAAAAGCCCAAAATAAGTTGTAAAATAAAATAAAATGGAATGTGATGACTATAAAGACAGGAACCAGGGCAGCCAGGAATCATTTGTGACTTTGTGCTGATTGAGGGCAAAAATAATAGACTCTAAGAAGCAGAGGAGCACAAGAGAAATAATGCCAAGCACTAAAGCCCTTTGGAAGGGCTCCTCTGGAGATTGAGGGCTTTACTGCTGCTGTGGGAACAGTAGAGGAAGGGCTCTTGCTTTTATTCAACTTTCTTCCATTTCGTAACATTTAAAAAGCTCAGTGTTCAACCAGAGATGTCACCTGATGGCTTCTGAAGACAAGCCTTTTTCTTGCTTGGATTCAGCTCATTGAAGTGAAAGAAAGGACTAGAAGACAGTGCTTGCTGTTTCTAAGGTTCCTGCTCAGGGTGAGGGATCTTTAAGCTTAGCCAATAGTGGAGTCTGTCCACATGGGATTTCAGAAAGGCTACATTTTGCGAGCTTTTTCCTGGCTCCTAATGGGAACTTTGACTGTCTTTGCCTTCCTCTCAGGAGTTGGGCTGTTCCTACACAGACGTGGCCGCTCAGGACGGGGAGGCCATGCTCCGGGCAATCTTGGTTTCCCAGCAGCCCGACCGATGCAAGCGAGCCCAGGCTTTCATTAGCACCCAGGGCCTCGAGGCAGACACAGTGGCTGAACTTGTGGCTGAAGAGGTGACCCGGGAGCTGCTGACCCCACCGGAGGGAACAGGTGCCCCACCCTGCAGGCCTCTCATACCCCATTCTCAAGTTCCCAGCAGTAAGGACTTGGATGTTATGCTCCTGTGCTCCTGCACACTGCCCTCTGCCCTCACCAGCTTGCACCTATCAGGGGAGAACATGTGGCATCTATGTTGTGGTTGCTTTTTGTTTATTGTTTTATGATTACGCTTAGAGTAGATGTTCCTTTCTCTGAGCTGATGAACTCCTGCTGACCTATAAGATGACCACTAGGCCAAGGAACGTGAGCTCAGCAGAGTAGAGAGCAGCACGGGGAGCCCCTTCAGCACCCGCTCCAGGTGCCCGAGGCCAGGCGGAGTGGGCCTCCTAGCCAGGGACTATGGCCTCGCACCCAGCTCCCAAGGTTAAAGCAGCACCTTCCTCCCCATCCTTCTCTATAGGACATCAGCAGATGTTTGCCCCAGCAGAGGAAAGCCGGACATTTCTTCAGCTGACCACTCTGTGTCAAGACCGCACACTGGTAGGCATGAAGTTGTTGGACAAGATTTCGTCCGTTCCCCATGGAGAATTATCTTGCAGTAAGTTCATTGGCCATTTTCTTACATGTTTGGGGCCCAAGGAAGTCTCCAAGAAGTCTCCTGGGGTTAGTCTTTCCAAAACTCAGTTTGGATCCTTGTTCCTGCTCTGTATCCCTACCCCTCCACATGGTTTATAAGTTCTTGGTAGAAAGCCATCCGTTCGTTGAAGAAAATTTAGAAAATATAGATAGAAAAGCATCCCAAAATATAAAATCACACAAGCAGGTGACCTTCTAACATTTGGCAGTTAACTTACTCTTCCTCTTACATTACACTGCAAAGTGGCTACTGCAGTCCCCATTTTAGAAGCAGGGGAAGGAAACTGAAGCTCAGAGAAGTTGGATTAATTTGTAGCTGTTGGGCAGCCTGGGTGGCTCAGCGGTTTAGCGTCGCCTTCAGCTTAGGGCGTGATCCTGGAGACCCGGGATCAAGTCCCACATCGGGCTCCCTGCATGGAGCCTGCTTCTCCCTCTGCCTGTGTCTCTGCCTCTCTCTGTGTCTCTTTCATGAATAAATAAAATCTTTTAAAAATAATAATTTGTAGCTCTTAAGTGGCAGAGGTGTTACTGGAACTCAGACGATGTAACTCCAAAATCTCGCTTTCCACAATGTGTAGGCATTCAGTAGTCGTATGTGTCCCTCTGACCTTCTATAGAAGTCTACAGGCTTTTATTTTTCAAAAATGGCATTATCCTGTGTATATAGTTTATAATGTATGAACATCATTCCATGACAATATTCTATATAATTTTTACAGGTTACACAGTATTTCTCATAGAATGAAAAATTTTATACCCTAATTTGGGACCTTTACATGGCTTCCAGTTTTCTGCAGTTTCAAACACTGTGACAAACATCCTTATAGGCAAGTTTATATGCCTATGTGTGATTATTTCCCTAAGATAAATAACTGATTTAAGAGTATACCCATTTTTAAAGCTTTATATATATTACCACATTTTACTCCAAAGCTGATAAGGTCAAGGATCTCAGAGGACTGATGGGGAGCCCTCCCAGACAGGCTGTCTGTATTGGCCCCTTCACCTTCCTGCCAGGATTCACAATCCTGTCTTACCACTGCCTCACCTCCCCAGCCACAGAGCTGCTGATCCTGGCCCATCACTGCTTCACACTGACATGCCACATGGAGGGTATCATCCGAGTCCTGCAAGCTGCCCGGCTGCTCACGGACAAACACCTGGCCCCCAATGAAGAGTACGGGCTGATGGTATGTAACCCCCTGATCCCCTACCATTCATTCTGAGGAAAGTTTTGAACAGATAGGCTGGCAACCAGTTCAAAGCTGACAAGGTCTTAGGGAATTTGCCCACCTGGATACCACTACCTACTTGGGAGCTGGCTGGGCCACTCAATGCTCTGCTCCAGGTTATGAATTGCTGTCAAAATCAGAGATTGCTCTAAAGGAGCAGATGTCAGGAGGATCCCTGCCATGCTCCAGGGCTGGCCTACTCCCTTGCCAGGGCAGACCGTTTTTCTAGAGGGCTAAGGCAGCTAGCTGTTTCCCCCCAAAACAAGGCTCAGTGTTATCTCTGAATTGAAATGAGTGGACAGCTCATGCCCCCGGTGCCTCCCCAAATTCTCTAGGCTTGAAATAAACCCAAGTGACTGAGCAAGCCACTGGGCAGTAAAAGGAATGGTGGGGAGAGGAAGAGTGCCTGCCCACAATGTCACGTTGGCACTTAAGAGTCACGTTTACAAACACAGGAGGCAACAGTCAGTGGTGTCTGTGTGACAAGCCTTTCTGAACCTTCCACGGTAGATGCCTGCTAGGTACACGGGAAGGGAGAGGGGGAGCCTGGCATTAGCCCTTCTGCCTCCTGGAGCTTGGCATCTGGAAGCAACCAAACTGGTGAGGGTAGTGGTGTTCTGGCTCAGAGAACTCCGGCTGATGCTGATGCAAGTGGCCCTTGCCCTTTTCAGGTACGCCTCCTCACTGGCATCGGAAGGTACAACGAGATGACGTACATATTTGACTTGCTGCATAAAAAGCACTATTTTGAAGTGCTGATGAGGAAGAAGTTGGATCCGGTAGGTGTACAGTATTTTGAGCTCCAGGATGGCATAGACGGTTGACATTCAGGAGTCTCAGGCTTCTTAGGAATAATCCTAATCAGGGTGGACCCCCTGGGATATGGAGGGAGGGACTTAGAGGAGTCCCCTGGACACAGATGGTAGCTTAAGATTAGTTTCAGACAAGGCAGCAGGTATGCCAACACATTCAATAGTGAAGAAAACGAGTTTGTGCATTTGCACCTAAGCCTCTGTTCTGTGTGTGAATGCTGGCTCTGGCAGGGGCAAAATCTTTCCTGTGAACTATGTGGAAGTGGATTAACCAGGTCAGAAGCGGAGAGTTTTCAGGGGACCATGAGAAAGGGTTAGGATAGTGGATGCTGAAGCCTGGGCCTGGAAGGCTGTGGAGAGCGATTTATGATGACGACCAGGAAGGAGGCTTGGAAGCAGAGGCCTGACTTGGCAGGCCTTTAGGCTCTGGGCGCTTGTCTGTCTTCAGCGTGGTGATAGCAGGTGTGTCACTTACAGAGCTTCTGCTTCCAAGTCATTCATTCGGCGGATTCATTGCGTCAGCCTTTATTTCCTCTGAAGATTTGAAAACCAAGGCACATTTTTGTCTTCTGGGAACTTGGGCTCAGCCCAGCAGGACTGAGTCAAAGCACAAAAACCCTGCCCAGTGCTGGGCTAGTTTCAGGACAACCCAGTGCCACAGTCAGGAGGAGGAGTCCTGGACCTAGGTACACCCTCAGGACACCCTAGCGGGTTTTTAAGATTGCTTTTGAGGCATTTTTGTTTCTGCGTGTAAACATTCTTTTAATAACTTTTTTTCTGATTACAAAAGTAATGCATATTCAGTGTAAAGACACTTGGAAAACAGTCCACCAAAGAAAAAAGCCCTGTGTGTCTATCGACCATCTAGAGACCGCCACTGCTAACAATTTGGTATAGGCCCTTTCTCTGTACATGTACCCACAGAGATACATACATATATACATATTTTTAGCAAAACTTTTAACATGCTGTGTAGATATGAAATAGCCTGCTTTTCTCACTTAATAGGCAGATCACAAATATTTTCCAAACCAACATTGCTTTTAATGGCTACATGGTATTCTCTTAATCCAGATGTCTAAAACAAGGGCATTTCTAATTTTTTGCTATTAAATACCTTTGCTACATCCATCTAAGCACTTCTCTCTTATTTTGTAAGGGACAAATTCCTAGAAAGAACATTGCTGGAGTAATGCATATGTGCACATATTTTAGGGTTCTCCCCTCTGACCGGTTCTATGACACACATTCCCACCAGCACAGAGGATGTGCCTGTTTTCTTACACACAGGGTAGCATAACCTTTCGTACTCATTTTTGGTTATCTTTTCCTGTTTTCTTGAGAATTTTTAAGGAACTTTCAGAACCAAGGGACTCAGGCGTTCACGCCTACCTCGCAGTCACTGGTTGACCTCAGTACTCCTTTTTTCCTGGGCAGAGTGGCTCCCTGAAGACTGCCCTACTGGACTACATCAAACGCTGCCGCCCTGGGGACAGTGAGAAGCACAACATGATCGCTCTGTGCTTCAGCATGTGTCGGGAGATTGGGGAGAACCATGAGGCAGCTGCCCGCATCCAGCTGAAACTGATCGAGTCTCAGCCCTGGGGTGAGCAGAAGTCATGGCAGCACCCCCAGGCCAGTGCGGCCAGCCATCAAGGGCCCTTAGGGCTCAGAAGGGCAAGAACCCTTGAGACTGACTAATACCCACTTCGGCTGCTAACATCCACTCGGTTGGGGCCCCATCTGAGCAGCGAGATGGAAGGGGATTTGGAAGGCACCTGCCCAGCTTGTCCCATGTGCACCTAGGGTGTCATCCATCAGGAAGTGGTGTGTGTGCTGAGGCCTTGCAAGCCTGCCTTGATGTCTGAGAACTAGAGGCCTCCTCCAGAGCATGTGCACTTCTGGCCCAGTAGCTTTTACCCAAGTGACATATCTGCCTCCCTGTGAGCATGAGCTGGAATATTTTAGTCCAGCCCACCATCACTGAGCAGGATGGGAGCAGCCAGCCTTGGGAGTCACACATCCACCAGGTTTCCTTCTCTCTCCTACAGAGGACAGCCTCAAGGATGGGCACCACCTGAAGCAGCTGCTGCTGAAAGCCCTGACTCTGATGCTGGATGCAGCCGAGAGCTATGCCAAGGTAACCATAGAGTCATTTCAGCCCGGCCTCAGGGTCTGCAGGATGATTTGATTTTGTCCCTGGGCTCTTCCAAGTGAAGGGAGACGCAGCCTTGGGCCAACTGAGGGCAGAAGGGGTGAGTTCAGTTGCTGGCAGATTCATAGCGGGGATGACGACAGTCTATCTGTGCCTCCCTCTACCCCCGTCCCTCAGGACTCCTGTGTGCGACAGGCCCAGCACTGTCACCGGCTCACCAAGTTGATAACACTGCAGATTCATTTTCTGAACACTGGCCAGAACACAATGCTCATCAACCTGGGCCGCCACCGGCTGATGGACTGTATCCTCGCTCTACCTCGGTTCTACCAGGTAAGCAAGGAAGGAAAATCCAGCCAGCACTGGTGCCAGCATCCTCTCTCCTGCCATCCCTCTCAGCGAACCCATAGGTTGAGTGACTTGCCTAAGGTGTCAAGTCTAGTGACAGAACCAGGACATTTCTAAACTTTTAACTTTAGCTGTCTGATAAACCAAACAGCCTTTCCATGGCAGTATTTATTAGCATATTGTTTGGACAGAGGTTGGAGAATGATGAGGTGATCTGGTCTCCCTTCCTTGTGCTGCCAGGCCAGCAGGAAGGGAGACCACCTTGCCCCTTAGATGAGGTCTGGAAGAGCAGACCTGCTGGTGGGCCAAGCATCGCTTAGCCCCAGTGTTTCTAGGATGGTGCATCTAGCTTAGCAGACGGAGTCAGGGCTTCTGGCCTTGAATGAGAAATAGTTACCAGGGAATCAGCCCTTCCCTGTTCCTTACAGTTGAGTTAGTGGGGGAAAATATTGTTTCTCAGCAGTTTTTATTAATGCATTGATGCATTGTGAAGACTGAAAACACTCAAGATGTCTGGGATTTAAGGGCAGAGAAATGCCAAACATCAAACTTTTCCCCAACCCTAATACATAAAGCCTTTCAACATACTTGGTGATTCTCACATCACTGTGAATGTGCAGTATTAAGTTACTTTCTAGAACAGCATGCCTTCAGTTTTACATCCAATAGGGCCTAATGGTATCTTCTTCTCTATCCTTTTAAGGCTTCTATTGTGGCCGAAGCCTATGACTTTGTTCCTGATTGGGCAGAAATCCTCTACCAACAAGTGATTCTTAAAGGAGACTTTAATTACCTGGAAGAATTTAAGCAGCAAAGGTTATTAAGATCCAGTATATTTGAAGAGATTTCAAAAAAGTAAGTATTAAAATGCCTCTGCTTTGAGGTAAGACGTGGGCAAGAATTTTATAGCTAAATAGGACATGCCAAAAAAAAAATAATAAAATAAAATAAATAGGACATGCTTGTAGCTAGCTACCTCTCTGCTTGAGATGGCAAACAGATATCAAGAATCCCCATTAAAAGATCCTTTAATAAAATGATGCACAGTGCTCCATAATTAAAATCGGAGGACAACTACTCAGCTTGTCTGAGGTGCCCCAAAACTCTCAACCTCAGAAGCCCCTTGGGAGTATTGCATTGCACTTACCCCAAATAAGGTGAGCATTAAGCTAACATTTTTAATGAAATCATTTCAGCGTTTAGCTCGCAACCCCTAACGCTAGTCTTAAATAATTCCTCAAATTCCAGGGTCCTCTCCTTTGTAAGTAGCTGTGTCAGAGCAGATAATCCTTGCTCAAGATAGCGTCTTAACTTGTACCTTATGCCCCTTTGTCTTAGATATAAACAACATCAGCCGACAGACACGGCTGTGAAAAACCTGAAAAAGTTACTCACATACTGTGAAGATGTCTACTTGTACTACAAGCTCGCATATGAACACAAATTTTATGACATTGTGAATGTGCTTCTGAAGGACCCTCAGACTGGCTGCTGTCTAAAGGACATGCTAGCAGGTTAGGTGGATTCAGACGCTAGGAGGGTGGCTACTGCCAAGGTGTCCTGGGTGCTTGTGTTCTTGTACTGAGATGAGGTGCTGACAGGTATTTGCAATCGGAGAAGAATAGACTGACCTGGTAACCAGTCCTCTGTGAATAGGGGGTAAAGAATGAATTTTCACAAGGTAATAAGTATTTAAAATTGATTGTTCATCTATACCACTTTATATAGATACTGGTATTAAGATCAAAAGCTCCATCTTCCTATTTAGATATACAGTATTGATTAAAGAATATCTGTGCCTGCAGATTCCAGTTTCAAAGGAATTTAATATTATTTACACAGTTAAGGAACAGATGATACATTTCCATTTGTTAGAAACTGATCTCTATAATAAAATAGATTTTAAATTCACTGTATGTCATTATTACTGCCAAGGAAATCTTAGCCCTTGTCTACCTTAAAACAATCTTTATTTGCTGTAATTATTGCTGCATAGTCACTGCATCCTGTTAATTCCTCCAAATCATTTAGATGGTCCTGTCTTATACTCAGTACTCTACCGAACTTTGACTGAGGTTCCTAGTTCCTATTTAAGAGAAATTTAAAACATTTTTTGTTCTGTCCCTACTTTTGATTCTCTGATGGTTTCAAAAAAGACTCCAACCACAAATTTGGTTAAATTGCTTAAAAAGAAAATATACAATAAAGATCACCCAATCTATGCTTACAGCCATAACCTGAGTAACAAGCTCAATTATTCCAAATAAATAAGCTCTTCTAGGTAATAGGCCTTGGTATCTAAACAACCAAATAATTTGCCCAAATAAATAAGAGGAGGAAGGCAGCCCCATACCTTTGTTGCTCTAGGGTGACACTATTCAAAGCCTGGCATGTCATTTTTTTCTTAAAGCTGTAGCTTCTTGTCAGGCATTATTTATTAAGCTTTATAAGTATACAGAGAACTCTAGTCCCAAGAGCCGTGTTCTATATTCTCCAAAAATACCTCTTGGGAGTTAACACAAATTTTAAGTCCTCACAATAGTGATTTTATTAAATTAGTTGCTTTATAAAACATTGCAGATGTCATAATTGTTAACATAACAATTTACCAAACTGTAGTCAACTGGTGCAGTTTGCTGAGCATGTTTTATAAAGGAAAGCAAATGCCAAAACCCTGTTAAAGTTGTTCAACTGCAGCTGAGGAGAACAAAGGAGAATTGTTTCTCAGACACTTAAATCAGGGAAAGAAAACAGGTAAAGAGCTTCCCTCCCCCATGTGAAGCACTCTGTCAGCAGAACGGTCTGATAAATAGAAAGTAGACAGTCTATGCACTTGAGAGATTCCACAAGTTGTAATGCAACACAACGGAGAGGTTTACCTTCTTCAGCTTCAAAGTTGGAGGGTTTTGGTCATTTTAATTTTTAAATATCAAGCTAGTGCTTTTCAGCCGTTTTATCTTCACTCTGAGATAAGCAGTCTTCTTCACAATGTAATTTAATATCCTCACGCTCAATTTTAAGACACAGCAATTTTAATACTAGGTGCACACCTCATGCCCTTGCTGCAAACTGCTTTTCTTGACAAGTTATGAAGTAGTTCAAGGAGGTATGGTTAAGGCTGTATTACTGAATGGTGCTGGTAAATACTACACAATTTTTGTCATGTTGCAACCTTTGTTTCCAAGTCAGTGACTGCTGCTATGGAATCAGATAGCAACAATGACAACATTATTAGGTTTGTTTTTTTAAACTATGATTTAGTAGCAACTGAGGTTCCCAATTTTAACCCCTTGGCAGCAAGATCCAAGTTCCCTCATTCGCACATTAGCACCTAAGTGTCAAGGGGTTAAATAACCAGCACAAAAGATACTGCACTTCTGATTGTAGCATTTGGCAGAACTGAAAGGAAAGGAAGTTGTGCTACATGTTGAAGGGATTGTGGGCAACAGAAAGAAGACACCAGGAGAAGAGAAAATGTCACATGAAGTCTTCATAGTCTTGTACATATCCTCCGTCATAGCCGCCATAATCTGCCAGATCGTCTTTCATGGTGGCCTTTAATCCCCCTCCAGGGACCACACCTTTCTTCTTCTTTTTGGCTTTGCTTTGCTGAAGATAAAAAAAGTTTTAATTCATGAGACTACCTACTATGGGCACCTTTTCTGGTACAGAAACTCTCAGACCCCAAAGCCTCTGGTACCAAAAAAGCTTCAGTTCTCAAAGGGAGATCTCAGACCTAACCCAGGGAAATCGCTACTAATTCCAAAAAGAAAACAAAAGGATGGTAATGGCACTCACACTCCTGGCGCTCTGTTCCAGTTTAGCTTTAGTTCAGGCTCCTACGACACTCGAAACTATTATGCCAACGCCCCATTCTCAAATAATTTCCCTCACATGCTTGCTCTTACCTTTTCTTGCTTTTGTTTTTCACTGCAAAGCACGGTCAATGAATTGGTAATCTTTTTCAAGTCATCAATTTCCACTAAAAAAAAAAACAAAAAACAAAAAAAAATCTAATTTGGCCATCATTAACTCCAGTAACTGAAAAGGCTATGAATTTGTCCTGTTAAACATAAGACGGTGGGCAGCCTGGTGGCTCAGCGGTTTGGCGCTGCCTTTAGCCCAGGGCCTGATCCTAGAGACCCAGGATCAAGTCCCACGTCGGGCTCCCTGCATGGAGCCTGCTTCTCCTTCTCTCTGCCTCTCTCTGTGTGTCTCTCATGAATAAATAAATAAAATCTTAAAAAAAAAAAAAACAAAAACATAAGATGGTAAAGAATCATTCTGGGGATGCCTGGGTGGCTCAGTGGTTGGGCGTCTGCGTTCAGCTCAGAGTGTGATCCTGGAGTCCCGGGATCAAGTCCCACATCGGGCTCCCTGAAGGGATCCTGCTTCTCCCTCTTCCTCTATTTCTGTACCCCCCCACCATGAATAAATAAAATCTTTTAAAAACATAAAGAAAAATGGCAAACTTAGGAACAAAAATTTCTTTGTAGTGACCTGTGATAACCAAGACACCACTGTTAACGGAAGAGAAACTACAAGTGTCTTTAGAGCTCTCACAATGCTCCCTACCATACTTCCTTACTCAATTTACACAAGCAAAAGAAGACACATGGAGGATTAACCAGGCCTTTCCACAACACATCCTCAATGCACAGTGAGAAGTGGCTGAATGAACGTGGTACAATTCTTTTTTTTTTTTTTTTTTACGTGGTACAATTCTTAAATTACAAATGACAACTCTTGGGCAGCCCGGGTGGCTCAGCGGTTTAGCACCACCTGGGATCGACTCCCACTTCAGGCTCCCTGCATGGAGCCTGCTTCTCCCTCTACCTGTGTCTCTGCCTCTCTCTCTCTCATGAATAAATAAATAAATAAAATCTAAAAAAAAAAAAAAAAAAAGACAACTCTTCACCCCTTCTCCATTTTCTACCACAGAACCAGAATGAAGAGTCAGTGTCTCAGAAATGTAAGTGTCCTACTAGAAAAGAAGCCTGTTTATGGGAGAACACACCCTTTCATCCTTACAAAAATATCAAGCTGGAAACAGACAACAGTTTTTAGCTATCAAAAAAGTGTTTCAGTTTTGGTTAGAGAGCACCTTCACAAATGAAACTGTAAGTTCATTGTATAGAATTCCTTTTTCTCAATCTTAAAAACAGTCCCTTCCATAATTAGTGCCACACCACCCCTGGTTTTTAACTCCCACACACCCTGCCTCTGAAATGCATGACTCTTCTTAGGGCACGCACCACACCCACAGACCCAGAGAACAGGTAGCAGCAATATTGAGCAACTTAAACCTAGTCACAGGCTTCCTTGTTTGTAAAATGAACAGATACTAGTTGTGGTCTCGCTCTGCATTAAAATCCCATATGCTCAGGGATCATTTTCCCAAAAAGACACTTCCTAGTCTTTTAAAGATATAATTAGGTAAAAGAATAAGCTAGTGTTTTATTAGCTGCTGGGTCAGCAAAGCTCAGTTGTCCCTTTTGGGAAGCCATTATAAAAACATTAAAAAGGCAGCCTCAAAAAAACAAAACCACTCACACTCACTATTTGCAGAACATTCCCAAGGTAACTTCTAAAAAGCAAATCCTAAGTTTATTATAGAATGCAAAAAAAAAAAAAAAAGTCAACTTCCATCCTCCTGAGTACGAATCCAACGACAGATTAGAAATACTTACATGAAATACACACATCTCGAACTAAGGCTTCCAAAAAACTGGCATAATATAGTGACTTTTCATATTGTGTAATTTTATCTTTTAGTAACTTCCCAAACTCTGTGAAGTCATCTCTTGAAGATGGGTTCATAGCATCTATTCCATAAACTGTATTATTAACACCTACAAGAGAAGAGGGAACACTAAAAATTCTAGATTTTTTTTCAAGTTTATAAACCAGTTAGTTAGCTGAACAACCCTGTTACTTCACGCTATAGCACAGGTTCTTAACCTAGATCCACTGAAGCGCTTGGACAGCATTCAGGAAGTCTGTGAATTTAGATCAGAAAAGCAGTTGAGCCTCTGCCCCTGGCCCAGGGCGTGATCCTGGAGTCCCGGGATCGAGTCCCACGTCGGGATCCCTGCAGGAAGTCTGCTTCTCCCTCTGCCTGTGTCTCTGCCTCTCTCTCTCTTTGTCTCTCATGAATAAATAAATAAAATCTTTAAAGAAAAAAAAAATTTACAGGGATGCCTGGGTGGCTCAACGGTTGAGCATCTGCCTATGGCTCAGGGTCTGATCCTGGAGTCCTGGGATGGGTCCCACATTGGGCTCCCTGGATGGAGCCTGCTTCTCTCTCTCCCTATGTCTCTGCCTTTCTCTCTCTCTCATGAATAAATAAAATCTTAAAAAAAAAATTTACAGCTTTATTTTCACTAACCTCTAATTTATCATTTCCTTCCATTTTCATTACAGGCAACAAATCACAGTGATATTAGCAAAACCTGTTATCAGTAAAGATTTTCATATCACATTACAGTTGTAATTACCATGAAATACTGTTTTTAAATTATATTACTTATTAACCTGCCACTAGATCTTATTTAATGCATTAATAAAGGAGCACATTACTGAATCAAGTTATTTTAATATTTTGATATCCATTTCAATATAAAAGTAAAATCCTGTGTGTTTTATTCATTTAAAAACATTAAATTGGAAGAGACCCACAGTCTTCAGCAGACCACTGAAGGAGCCCCTGGTATAAAAGGGATTTTATTTAAAGTGACTTAGAAGTTATTTAAAGTATAGCTCTAAGAATAGCCCACAGTAAAGTGCGAAGAGAAGGAAAAAGCAAAAAAAAAAAAAAAGAAAGAAAAGAAAAGAAATAGTTCCTGAGAAAGTATCCAGCTAACTGACTCCAGAGGCTAATAAGCAGGGGTAAACCATGTGTCAAATCCCAATAGAAAAATTAATCTAGCCTAAAAGGATTCTAGGCTAAGAGACAGTACATTCTGTATCCTCTTCAACACTAAATTAGTTAACAATACCACTGATGCAGTATTTTAGTATGAGAAACACAACATTAAAATCCTATTAACCAAATGATGCCTGTATGAATGCATGTTTTTGCCTTGTAATCTGTAATTGTGGTCCCATATTAGAATTTATAGGTACCATGTAAACTCTTCTCTTTAATAAACACATGGGTGGCTTTTACCATCCTATGAAGACACTGGATAATGGCTGTATGCTCTGTAATGAGATGAGTGCAGTTAAGACATGCCAAGCACACACCAGTGCACAGGAGAATCACAGCAACTCTAGATTACTAGCAACTCGTACAGAGAGAAAAATCACACCTTCCACAGAAGGGAGAATGATCATTATGGCCCACTTGATCCATTTTAGAAAAGAAGGATAGCCTCGACGGGATGGGCACTGGGTGTTATACTGTATGTTGGCAAATTGAATTTTAGAAAATTTTAAATTAAAAAAAAAAAAAGGAAGGATGGGGGAAAAAGTCAAGATAACCTAGATCCTTCTTAGCTCTAGGTTTCAATTTCAAAGTTATTTAATTGTTTCAACATGATCTTCTACTCTGATAAGTACTCAATAGGTAATGACAACAATGAGCTTAAACAAAGTGAGAGCTTTAAACTATTCCTCTGGTCATGTTTCTTACTTTATTTACCCTTTACCCCTGGAACACTCTGAACTTACCTATCTATAGGACCCTGAACATGTCTTTTATATCATGTACCAACCACAGCTGCAGGGATGGCACATAGAAATAGAAGCCCTCCAATGACAGGGGATGGAGAAGGCCAAAAAGAGTCACAAAGAAATAACCCTGAGCAAAGGCACAGCCTTATAAGTCAGTCCAATATTTAAACCTCAAAGCTACAGGTCTCACATTTCATCCAATTCATCCAGCTGATAAATGTATTTAAAGCAGCAGTATACTTATTTTGGGTCCAATCACTTATCTTAATAATTTTTTACTTGATACTCATAATTATTCAAAACCCTAAGCACGTTTTTCACTCTAAGCAATGAAATCTCAAATATAAATATTAAAAACTCCTTTCTAGTATCTAAGTTAGCCAGTATTGTATTATTTCAAAAAAGGAAGTGTCTTCTAAACTTTCATAACTAGGAACATTTTCACAATATTCACCTGGAACTTCAATATTTCACTGCAATCACCTTCTCAACCCCGCCCACTTACCAAAAGTTTCTTTTGCTAATTCAAGGTCTGACTCTTCCTGTAATTTCTTTAGCCTCAGTTTATCTGCTAATAGTTCTTCTGGTGTTAGCACTTTAGGTTCTTCAGGCTCTTCTAACTAAAATGAGACAAAAAGGAAGTTTTAAAACATCTGGCATTGTGATGGACCAGTACATTTTTGTATTGCTAATATTTTTATTAAACATATATAAATAGGGACGCCTGGATGGCTCAGTGGTTGAGTGTCTGCCTTTGGATCAGGGCGTGATCCCAGGGTTCTGGGATCGAGTCCCATATCGGGCTCCCCGCAAGGAGCCTGCTTCTCCCTCTGCCTGTGTCTCTGCCTCTCTCTCTGTGTCTCTCATGAATAAATAAATTTTAAAAAATAAAAGATGGAACTGATATTATAGAAAAGGGAAAACCTGTACATTCATATCTGCTACTAAAGACTGTATTTTGAAATAACCTTTCTAGGGCAACTTAGTAAGATGTATGAGTCTTAAAATACTTTTATTTGGAATCAAAGAATTCCACTTCTAGTTATTTACCATTAGAAACCAAAGATGCATACAAACATTTAGCCACAAGGGTGTCCAATGGAGTATTACTTATAATTTCAAATACATTTAGAGACAACCCAAATTTCAACAGAATGTTTAAATATGACAAAACAGATGATCCTCAAATAACATAAGTTTGAACTACATGGGTCTACTTATTCACAGATTTTTTTTTCAATAAAATTTGAAAGAAATAATAAGCAGGAGGGAGAAAGGGAGATAGATCTGAAGTACACTCCGCACTCAGCATGGAGCCCAACACGGGGCTGGATCTCATGATCCTGAGATCATACCTGAGCTGAAACCAAGAGTCCAGTCCAACATTTAACCAGCTGTACCACCTAGGCTCCCCATCTTTATGATTTTATAACATTTCCCCCCTCTATTTTACTTTATTGGAAGAATACAGTATATAATACAACTACAAAATTATGTGTTGACTATTTATATGTTAGCAGTAAGGCTTCTGATCAAGAATACACTATCATGGGATCCCTGGGTGGCGCAGTGGTTTAGCGCCTGCCTTTGGCCCAGGGCGTGATCCTGGAGACCCGGGATCGAATCCCACGTTGGGCTCCCGGTGCATGGAGCCAGCTTCTCCCTCTGCCTATATCTCTGCCTCTCTCCCTCTCTCTCTCTCTCTCTCTGTGACTATCATAAATAAATAAAAATTAAAAAAAAAAAAAAATACACTATCATGCGCACCCCAGGTGGCTCAGTGGTTTAGCGCCGCTTCAGTCCAGGGCCTGATCCTGGAGACCAGGGATCGAGTCCCCCATCAGGCTCCCTGCATAGAGCCTGTCCCTCCCTGTGTCTCTGCCTCTCTCTCTCTCTTTCTCATTGAATAAATAAATAAAATTTAAAAAAAGAATACGCTATCAGTACTTAAGTTTCGGGGGAGTCAAATTTGTATGTGGATTTTTTTGACTGTGCAAGGAGTCAGCACCTTAACCCTCATATTGTTCAAAAGTCAGCTATACTATGTAGACATAAAAAAAATGTCTTTTTCCAAAGAATCATAAAAAGAACTTATCTTTTTATATTTGTTACCATTACAAAAGTAACACATTGTCATTTGTTAACAAATTTAAACACATACCATGGAAGTTGTCACTTATTTCCCAGTCCTACTCCTCTCAGATGACTGTTAACATCTTTATACTGTGATATTTCCTATAACAAATGCATTATTTTACTATAAAGGAAAGTCTGTGACAGTATTTACTGAAGTGGGGAAAAAAGTAAAGGAAGCTTGTGCCATTTGTGATCATCCATGTCTATGCAGTTTGCAAATTCTGATTCAGAAGTCTAGTTCTGTAATACATAGCATTCTGTTTCTCATGGAGAAGATGAAATGAGAAACGTCATTATGCCAAGTTAAAGAAATCTCAGAATACTTTCTTGAAAAAGGGAAATATCTTGACTTAACCATCTTAGTAGATCTGGACATCATGAAGGATCTCCTGCATCAAAAGTGAATATACTGAATACACTATCAAACTAAGGTTTCTTTACACTGAAGACTAATACCAAGACACAACAAAAGCAGTATAAATTTCAACTTCAATGACCAAGAAAAATCTAATCAAGATGGCTTCTTAGACTGAGTTATAAGATCCTATTGCTTGTCCTGATCATAGAAACACACATGTAGCTATTTTTAGATACACAAATATAAATTATTGAAAAGTATCTAAAATGTTCCCGACTGGAGGAAACAGGCACTTTCATACATTGTTGGCAAATGCAAACTGGTACAACCCCATACAGAGGCCATTTTGTGAACATTTATCAAGACCACAAATATGATTTGCCTTTTGATCCAGCAATATCTCGCCTGGGAATTTATCCTGCATATATGACTACACCCATTAGAAATGACCCACATGGGATGCCTGGGTGGCTCAGTGGTTGAGCATCTACCTTCGGCTCAGGGAATGATCCTGGAGTCCTGGGACCAAGTCCCGCATCGGGCTCCCCACAGGGAGCCTGCTTCTCCCTCTGCCTGTGTGTGTGTGTCTCTCTCTCTGTGTCTCTCATGTATAAATAAATAAAACCTTACAAAAAAATGACACACACATATGGTTATTCATAGAAGCACTGTTCATCAAGTAAAGGACTGGAAGAAAAAAATCTAGCTGTCCACCACTAGAAGACTGGTGAAATAAAATATGGTGCATCTAGGCAATGGAATACCATACAGCTACCAAAAAAAAAAAAATGAATAAACCAAAAACTAATGAAAATGGTTTATTATAGAGGGTGACAGGGAACAAGATGGAGAGGCTAGAACAGGAATGGATGTGTAAGACTTTTCTGAGTGTACCATTTTGGTGTAGTTTTGACTTCTGAACACATTTCATGTTTAAAAAAATAAAAAAAAAAACTTTAAAATGAAAACAAATGACTCTAAAATGTATATTAAAATACACAGGGGGGGCAGCCCTGGTGGCACAACACCTTGGCGCCATCTGCAGCCCGGAGTGTGATCCTGGAGACCCAGGATCGAGTCCCACATCGGGCTCCCTGCATGGAGCCTGCTTCTCCCTCTGCCTGTGTCGTTGCCTCTCTCTCTGTGTCTCTATGAACAAATAAATAAATAAAATCTTTAAAAAAATAAATAAATAAAATAGAATACACAGGGGAAATAATACAAATGACTTTAGAACCCAGGATGTAATTCTACATCCTTAGTAGGATATATTCTAAGCCCAAAAAGAACTGCAAGGAAATCCTAAACTTTATTCAGTAGCTTTATGTTACTGGTATCATAGAAAAGCAAATAAACAATTGCATTATTATACCAGTATTTTCATAATAAAAGAAAACGTCAATATGAACTAATGCTTACACAACACAATGCTTATACAACACATACACACAACACAACACATTTCTAGCTTCACCCATTAAAAAAAGGTCTAGAAGGCAAGGCCACCTCAGTAACACTGAGTAACTACTAGCAACTAAATTTGGCCCCTATCATTTCCAACTAAAAAGAACCATAAAGAAGTAACTGATTCAAGGCCTAAAGAGAATTTACCAGGTGAGCCCAACACTTCTTATTCTGCCAGAAAGCAAGGAAGTTTTCAAAGACTAATGGGACTCTGTGTAAAAAAAAAAAAAGAAGAAGAAGAAGATTGGGACATCTTAAAGGGTTTCCTACTGGCCAAAGCTGGGACAATTTGAGCATCCAAAAAATAATTACTGTATCAAAGTAAAACACAATAAATTTATAAAAATCTGTAAATCCATAAATTCACTCAGAAAAAAAAAACCTACAAAAATTCCTCATTTTTCACCATTGAAGTTATGATTACACTCTCTCCTTACTCTGAAAAACTGGCAATTAAACGAAAACAATTGGGACGCCTGGTTGGCTCGGTGGTTAAGCGTCTGCCTTCAGCTCAGGGCGTGATCCCGGAATCCCAAGATCCAGTCCCACATCAGGCTCCCTGCATGGAGCCTGCTTCTCCCTCTGCCTGTGTCTCTGCCTCTCTCTCTCTCTCTGTCTTTCATGAATAAATAAATAAAATCTTATAAACAAAACAATTAAGTTTTTACTCTTTCAGCACAAAGCATATCCAGAGTAACCAAAAGCAAAGAAAGAAGAAAAAAAAAAAGCCAGCCAATAACAAATGGAAGAGAAGTCATAGGATGAAAAAAATCACCATTCTGCAATCCCTAATTAGACAACAATCATCATTAACACTAAACAAACTGGTGAGAGGTTGACATGAAACAAGGATTAGGCTGTTACCACCTTAACCCACTGATCAACTTTAGCATCACTAATAATAGGACACACATGATGTGACTCCTGGTGTGATGTGATACAATATACAGCACACAGCATGACCTCTGAAGTATTCCAATTAGAAATGTTTAATCTGAATTTGGAAGTCAAATCTGAGAAGTCAAACTTTTAGACTTATCTGCCAAGTTACAGAAAATTCCAAATATAAGTAATCAGACAAATCAAGAAGGTGGGATGTTTTATAAAACAAAGGGGCTCCTCTCTTCAATAAGTCAATGTTATCTTAAAGAGAGAGAAAGACACCCCAGGGAACTTAGGATATCTTAACCACCTAATGCAATGCAAAGTCCTTGTCTGAACAAACCATACATAAAAGACATTTGGAGACAATAAGGAAAATGCATATAAACTAAATACTAGGGCAGCCCGGGTGGCTCAGGCGATTAGCGCTGCCTTTGGCCGGGGCGTGATCCTGGGGAGCCGGGACAGAGTCCCACATCAGGCCCCCTGCATGGAGCCTGCTTCACCCTCTGCCTGTGTCTGTGTCTCTGTCTCTCTCTCTCTGTGTCTCTCATGAATAAATAAATAAAATCTTTAAAAAAATTAAAATTAAATAAACTGAGTACTAGAGGATATTAAAAAATTATTATTCACTCTAATAGGTACGTAATCATGTAAGAAATAGCCTTGCTTTTTCAGAGATGCATACTTAAGTATTTAAAGGTAAAATGCATAATGTCTGTTGTGGACTTGATTATATTTTAACAACAAAAGAGATGAAGCAAATATGGCAAATATTAGCAACTGTTAAATTTAGGAGACACAGATGATTATTCATTTTCTCTATTTTTACGTTTGAAATTTTTTTTTTTAATTTTTTTTAAATTTTTTTTATTTTTACGATAGTCATACAGAGAGAGAGAGAGGCAGAGACACAGGCAGAGGGAGAAGCAGGCTCCATGCACAGGGAGCCTGACGTGGGATTCGATCCCGGGTCTCCAGGATCGCGCCCTGGGCCAAAGGCAGGCGCCAAACCGCTGCGCCACCCAGGGATCCCACGTTTGAAATTTTTAATGAAAAGCAGAAAAAAAAACTAAAAAGCTCTCTATGATGATATGAAAAGATCTCCATGATATACTAAAGCAAGGTGAAAACTATAAAAGTAAAAAAACTTAAGAAAAGCAAGGAATAAGAATATATAGTTATATCCAAAGACACCTCCGCGATGCAAGAAACCAATATTCACTTAGGAGACAGAGGGAGAAAAAAACAGGATGTTGGGAGTTCTTAATACTGTTTTGACTTTTGAATCATGTAAATGTACTTTCTATTTAAAAAATTAATATAGAAAAAAAATTAATATAGTATTCCTGATCTTCCTCCAAGTAATCAGGAACACCTACATAGTACATGGCGGAGAAATGGTTACTTTTTTGTATTTTCCTCAATATGTACAACTGCAATTAATCACAACTACAAAGAACTGCAGGGACTGGCAAAAATCACTGATGGCAGTACTACACAATCATGACTGTTCCTGAACATTTTTGGAAATTTAAAAGGCATTCTAATACATAAAGCTTCCAGGTTAGCTTTCTGCAAAACCACAAATTCAGTTTGGGGATTCACTTGGTGGATAGTATCCATGGAGTCTTTACAAAGCCCTTCAGATTGCGATGTAATATTTGCTGTCTATTAAGACACTGTACCACTACTGATGTGAGAATTCTTTATTGCAGGAAACGAATGGTACTTACCCTCTTTTTAATTTCTTCTTGCCTTTTCTTCTGTTGCCGTTCTTTCTCTTTTATTTTCTCTGCTATTTTTTTCTTTTCTGAAATTTTTACTTCTGAAAGAAATGTTTTAATCACAGTTATCCTATTTTCCAGTTTATGGATAAGACAGATATATAATACTTGTATACTTCAAGAGACCAAACTTCTCCCAGCTCCAGTTTCATATGGTGACTTACTGGCAAATAAGAATGGGAAAGTTCTGGGACTCTTCCTTTCTCCTCTCTGATCTGATTCCTAGGACCCAAACACCTCCCTTCCTATTTCCCTAGCACTTGCAGCAGGATTTAGTGAGGTCACACAACCTACTCTCTCCTGTCAGCAGCGCTCCAAACAGAAAGCAGTAGGTAGTATCCAATATGATTATGATTTGAGGGGAAAGAAGGGAATAAAGAACAGGAGAATGTTTGGCTTCTAAACACCAAAATTCTCAATTTTGTGAGCTAGATTCTATCATATGTCTTAACATAAGCACTACATGCTCACCAAGACAGAAAACCAAAAATAAAGGAACCCCAGTGGCTCACCTGGTTTTACTTCTGCTTCCTCTTTTTTTTCATCATCATCATCATCCCAGTTATCCTAAAGAAAAGGATCTCTATTAATAATTCTTGCATAGGATGCCTGGGTGGCTCAGCAGTTGAGTGTCTGCCTTTGGTTCAGGGCACGATCCCGGAGGCCTGGGATCAAGTCCCGCATCGAGCTCTCTGCATGGAGCCTGCTTCTCCCTCTGCCTACCCCTCAGCCTCTCCCTCTGTATATCTCATGAATAAATTATTTTAAATAATAATAATTCTTGCATATTTACTTTTCCATGTACACCTTATTATCAGCTTGTCTAACTCCATAGAAACAAGTTTATTAGTATTTTTTTGATATTGCATTAAAAATTATTAATGTTGGGAGAACACACATCTTCATGTTGTTGAGCCACCCTAGCCAAGGAAAAGGTCTGTCCTTCCATTTGTTCAACTCTACTTCTGTGTCTTTCAAGTAAAGTTTTAAAGTTTCTCTCTTAGAGGCGCCTGAATGGCTCAGTTCATTGAGTGTCTACCTTCAGCTTGGGCCATGATCCCAGGGTCCTAGGATGGAGCCCCATGAGGCCACATCTGGCTAACTGCTCAAGGCAGAGCCTGTTTCTCTCTCTTCTCTGCCCCCTCCACCCCTGTGCATGCTCGCTCTCTCTCTCTCATGCTTTCTCTCAAAATAAATAAAATCTTTTTAAAAAGTTTCTCTTTTTACTTTTTAATACCAATTATTTCTTAAAGACTTATTTAGAGGGCAGCCCGGGTGGCTCAGCGGTTTAGTGCCACCTTCAGCCCAGGGCATGATCCTGGAGACCCTGGATCGAGTCCCACGTCAGGCTCCCTGCATGGAGCCTGCTTCTCCCTCTGCCTATGTCTCTGCCTCTCTCTTTCTCTCTCTGTGTCTCTCATGAATAAATAAATAAAATCTTAAACAACAACAAAAAAAGACTTATCTAGAGAGAGAGCAGGAGGAGGGGGAGAGGAAGAATCTCAAGCAGATTCCCGGCTGAGTGCAAGGCCTGAAGCCTCTGATCCTCTGACCTGGAGATTATGATCTGAACTGGAACCAAGAGTCTGACACTCAACCTATCGAGCCATTGTACCCCGCTTCATTACCAATTCTTATGCCACCACAACAGATTTATCAAATTGCACTGGCTAAACCTCTAGTACATTGTGAATGGTAGCAGTGATAATGATCATTGCCTAGTTCTTCTCTTAATGGAAATGCCTCTAGTGTTTCCTCATATAGTGTATGCACCCCAGCACATTTATGCAGTAAAATTTATCAGTATTTTCTTGCCCGCGAATTTCAGGTCAGTTTCTTCCAGAACATACATGCTTTCATTATTTTTTCATTTAGATCTTGGTCCATGTGGAGTTTTCTCTTGTGTGGGATGAAGTAGGAATCTAATCCTCTTTCCAAATGGTTACCCAGCTGTCAGTTACTAAAAAGACCACCTGAGTCCTGTGGCTTACTGTACCCTAAATTTTCACAGGTACTTGGTATATGTCTGCTTTCTATTCCATCCCGCTGTCTATTGTCTCTTCATACATCAATACCATACTGCTTTCATTACTTTATAGTATATTTTTATATAGGCTACGCTTAGTCCCTTCCTTATAGGTTTTCAGTTTTTTAAGTATTTTCCTGGCCATTCTTGCATTTGTTTTTCCATATTAACTTTTATATCAACTTGTCTCATTCTATAAAAAAGCTTCTCAAAAGAAAAAACAAAAAGCTTCTCCGTTAACAAAACACAAGACAACCAAGCCAATACTTACCTTCTCTTAAAGTAATTTGCAGCTGTTTTAAATAAAAAACTGAAAGGCCTTCATATCTTTCCCAAATGTGAAAGTATCCAACATTCTAGTCAATAACTCAATTATTTCAAGTAATATTCCACTCAACATGACCCTGGTTAATGAATTAAATCTATATAATATTTAAACGCAGTATTTAAGAGCAGTCAAGAGCTGATCAATAGCTTCTTGAATCCACTCCCTAACTTGGGCAGGGCACTTTAAGGTGGATCTATACTCTTGTCTTTTCTTTTTTAAAAAATTTATTTAAATTCAATCTGCCAACATATAGCATAACACCCAGTGCTCATCTCATTGTGTGTCCTCCTTAATGCCATCACCCAGTTACCCCATTCCCCCACCCACCTCCCCTTCTGCAACCCTTTGTTTGTTTCCCAGAGTTAGGAGTCTCTCATGGTTTGTCTTCCTAATTTTTCACCCCTCAGTTTCCCCCCTTCCCTTATGGTCCCTTTCACTATTTCTTATATTCCAAATATGAGCAAAACCATATAATTGTCTTTCTTCAACTAACTTATTTCACTCAGCATAATACCCTCCAGTTCCATCTACATCGATGTAAATGGTAAGTGTTCATCCTTTCTGATGGCTGAGTAATATTCCAAATTCTTTATCCATCTATCTGTCGAAGGACATCATAGCTCCTTCCACAGTTTGGCTATTGTGGACACTGCTGCTAGGAACATTGGGGTGCAGGTGTCCCATGGTTTCACTACATCTTGGGGGCAAATACCCAGAAGTGCAATTGCTGGGTCTTAGGGTAGCTTTATTTTTAACTTCTTGAGGAACCTCCAAGCTGTTTCCCAGAGTGGCATCCCCACCAACAGTGCAAAACGGTATCCTTTCTCTATATACTCACCAACATTTGTTGTTTCCTCTCTTGTTAATTTTAGCCATTCTCACTGGTGTAAAGTGGTATCTCATTGTGATTTTGATTTGTATTTCCCTGATGGCAAGTGATGTGGAGCGTTTTTTCATGTGCTTGTTGGCATGTGTAGGTATTCTTTGGAGAAATGTCTGTTCATGTCTTTTGCCCATTTCTTGACTGGGTTGTTTGTTTCTTGGGTGTTGAGTTTTGCAAGTTCTTTACAGATCTTGGATACTAGCCCTTTACCTGATATGTCATTTGCAAATATCTTCTCCCATTATGCAGGTTGTCTTTTAGTTTTACTGACTGGTCCCTTCGTTGTGCAGAAGCTTTTTATCCTGATGAAGTCCCAATGGTTCATTACTGCTTTTGTTTCCCTTGCTTTTATAGATAGGTCTTGTAAGAAGGTGCTGTGGCCAAGTTCAAAAAGGTTGTTGCCTACGTTCTCTAGGATTTTGATGGATTCTTGTCTCACATTTAGATCTTTCAACCATTTTATCTTTGTGTATGATGTAAGAGAATGGTCCAACTCTTGTCTTTTCTATACCTAAGAGAGGCTCTAAATATAAACTGATTATCAAATAATTTTCCAAAGGCTCCACAGACTTAGGATGTTTAATAGGGACAGACACAGCCTTGTATTTTGATAGGGCTTTAATCTATAGGTAGCCTGGCCATTGTCTCAGCAACTACCAGGCACCCTATGACATGCCATTTGAAGCTGAACCACAGATTACAGATGCAAAGCAGGGGGCCCTGATGCCACTGCAAGATGTAGAGGATGACTAATGTGCCTAAGTATGACACCAAGCTTCTGTTTTATAACAAGACAGGTCATAATCTGAATCAATCTAGACATTTAAACTAACCAAGCCTTGACTTTAATAAAAATGTCTAAGTCCACCAAAGGACTAAAAATCCTGATTAAGGCTGCCATACAGTCTGCAAGCAGAATAGAAAATAGTTTGTATGAAAGTAAAATATTTTTATAATCACCTTACCTTGGCAATTTAGCTCAGAGTTCAAGGTTAACAGACTGAAAGCAAACCTGCTAGTCATTGTTTGGACATCTAAGACACAAGAGTTAGAAATTAGAAAGCAGATGTTTGTATAATCTCACTGGTTTGCTTAAGTGCTTGTTATCAATATAGCACAGTACAAAAGGAATCCTAGAGCTAAAAATCAAAAGTAAACACCAGGAGTTTTTGTTGTTGTTTTAATCTTCACAGAACATAGAAAGCTGGGTCTGTGAATAATATTCCACTTAGGCAGTGCTTCAGACAGGAAGACCACTTGTTTACTTGAAAGGGGTACATATTCACCACTTTCTACTAATAATAGTGATGATGACAACAATGATGATGATAAAGCATTTGCCAAATACTTACTTTGTACCAGGCACTGTGCAAAGGGCCTTACATCTAGTAACAGAGTTAACCCTCACAAAAGTTCTGTAAGTAAGGTAGTGTTATCCTCAATTTATAGATAAGAACATTAAGGCCCTGAGATAGCTATCCCAAAATCTCAGTGAAATATAATGAAAGAACTAAACAACAACAACAAATGAAGGGACCAGTTCTAAATGGACCAAAGTTCCTTTATAGTGTCACAGTAAACATAACTTTACACCTGAGTCCTGAATTACATAATAACTCTCTGAGAATTAGGTCTCTCCCACACCAAAATTTGTTCTTTCCATCAGTTCTGGAACGAGTTCCCCTGGAATTGCAGGAAAGCTGATCAAAGAGAAGTGTATGGCACATAGTATCATGTCCAGCTGCAAATCTATCTAACTCAAATTGCCTGTGATGGTTTTCTACTAATTTTAAGAAACTAGTCTAGCAGCCTCTAGTAAGTACTAAGTGGCCAAGACTGGAGAAGTATGGCTAAAACTGAAGAGCTCCATCCTGATACCTCCAACATGAAGACACAAACATCAGAGGAGCATTTCTCAGTTCCCGTTCTCAGTAAAACTTCACCCCCACCCATATCACACCTCCCTCAGTATCTCATTTTTATCAATTCTACCTACCACCTCTATCCCTGTTCCTGGTTTCCCCATCAAAGCATAAACCTTACTCCAGACACTCAAGTTAAACTGTCTCATCAATGCAGACATAATAAGGCTACTTAGAATTCTACCACAGAATGGACTGTAGAAGCAAAAGCAGTGGTTCCTATTAACAAGTCCTGGGAACAGCTATGGCATCTGTTCCTATGTTCATAAAAGAACCATTAAAGGCAAGCCTTGCCTGTCACCCTCACCTCATAGTGCTCAAAACAAGTCTGCCCTGAAGTTTCCGCCATTCTGGGGACAAGTCCCTAAAGAAGGGAGCATAGTGATGTTAACAAAGAGACTGGTCACCCTTCCAAATAGATGTAATCCCAAAAGCAGGTCAGGTAGTTTTCCCCCAAGAACTTAAACTTTTTGTTTCCTTAGTTATAAAATTTGCAAGTGCCTAAAAAATACACATAAGGTAGAATGTTGAAATCTGCCCAATTTTCTGTAAATACTAGGACTTTGTAAATGCTGACAATAAATTCAAATAAAATTCAAAAAAGGTTCTTAGAGGAACAACTAAAATTAACACATTTAAACAGCAAGTAAATCTATAATTTAATAATCTCTAAACGGTTATTTGGTTCCAGAGAATACCTATCAATAACCAAGTAAATTCCTTACCCAATTATTTTTGGTAAGTAATAAATCTTCCAGGTATAATATTCAATTTATCTTCAAAAGAATTACCCTGGTTGCTCTCGTAAAATAGCTAGCTTCCATAAAACAAAAGCAGTATATAAACTACTTACTTATCTATACTCTTCTACAGATACACACCCAACACCATTGGAATAATTTTTCTGAAAGAGATGGCTGCTTTTCAAGTTTAAAACCTGCTTCCCAATTGAACATGACTGAGAACTGAAAACAAAAATTTTAAATCCTGCTTTTTAAAAATTTCTAATAATATAGCCAGTAGTTGGCTAATCTATCATCTTCAAAATGTACAACTACAGAATGTCACATGCAGTGAGAGAACACATTTAGGGCTGAAAATGCTTTCCAACTTAAGCAAGATATATTTATAGATCGTCAAATAGAAGTAGCTTCAAAGGAGAGTAAAATTCTGCCTCATAGAAAGAGTCCATTAATTAACATATACCCATTTACTTTTAAGTAGTTTGGTTTAGATAAAGAATAACCTTTTGCAGGAAAAGAGCCTTCTGCCGAATTTCTGTGAGCTGTACCGACCTGCTCTGAGAGGCCTCAGAACTCTGTAACAGTCTTCTTGCATGGCTAGACTTCCCAGCAAAGTTCAGTTTTTAAAAGAAGCCCAAATGTTCTTCCATCATCTCAGAACTATGCTGGCTTCTGGAAGCCAAGGTACCTGCCTCAATAAATCTACTTCATTTAATTCAATTCATTAAGTTTTTAACATCCTACCATGTATTATGGCTCAGCACTCAGTTGAATTCCATCTCAATGCCTACCTGTCTCATATTTGGAACTGTCATTAATCAATTCTACTTTAAATGCTTAGCTAAAGCAAGATCAAGATACTGAACACTAAACAAATGGCTTATTTAATTCCAGTCACCCATCAAGACAAACATATTAAGTATTTTTCAATAACAAACATGCTTCCTAACTAAAAACTTACTAGTTTATTAAAACTTTCAGGAGGGATCCCTGGGTGGTGCAGCGGTTTGGCGCCTGCCTTTGGCCCAGGGCGCGATCCTGGAGACCCGGGATCGAATCCCACATCGGGCTCCTGGTGCATGGAGCCTGCTTCTCCCTCTGCCTATGTCTCTGCCTCTCTCTCTTTCTCTCTCTGTGACTATCATAAATAAATAAAAATTTTAAAAAAATAATAAAAAATAAAACTTTCAGGAAACTGAAATGATATAATTGAGATTTTCCTCAAAATAATCTGGTTAGGGGAGGAGAAAAGCAAGTGAAGATATAGAAGAAATAAGATCGCTCATAGGTTTATTAAACTTCTCTTTACCTCTGTTTATGTTTGGAATTTTTCATAAGAAGTTACACACACACTTCAAGATACCCATTTCCTGGCAAAATGCCCACCTTCTGAGTATTTCCCAATAATCTCCCATTTCTCTGAAGTAGAGATTCCCTTCTTCAGAAGTGCTATTTCCAATGCTGGAAAAATGTCCTCACTGGGCACCTGAGTGGCTCAGTCAGTTAAGCATCTGCCTTCCGCTCAGGTTGCAATCCCAGGGTCCTGGGATTGAGTTCTGCATAGGGCTGCTTGCTCACCAGGGAGTCCGCTTCTCACTCTGCCCCTCCACGCACATGTTCTCTCCCTCTCTCAATAAATAAATAAAATCTTTTAAAAAGAAAAGAGGGACACCTGGGTGGCTCAAGGGTTGAGTGTCTGCCTTTGGTTCAGGGCGTGATCCTGGAGTCACACGATTGAGTCTCACATCAAGCTCCCTGCATGGAGCCTGCTTCTCCCTCTGCCGGTGTCTCTGCCTCTCTCATAAATGAATAAATAAAATCTTAAAAAAATAAAAAAATAAAAATAAATAAATAAATAAATAAAAAAGAAAAATGTGCTTACTCTGGTAGATTTACTTATTTATTTTAAGATTTTCTATTTATTTATTCATGAGAAACACAGAGAGGGAGACAGCGAGAGGCAGAGCCTCTGGGCTCTGGGCCAAAGGCGGCGCTAAACCGCTGAGCCACCCGGGCTGCCCAATACTCTGGTAGATTTAAACTATTAAGCTGGATAGGATCCTAACAGATGGTTGAATGGGTAGAATGAGACAGGTAGTTTTCAACTAAGTTCATTCTCAGATCTTTTAAAAAAAAAACTCTGTAACAGCATTACAGGAAAAAATGCCAGAGATGTTTGAACACAGCCAGAAGTTTCTTCAATACAATTCTACACACCTTGAATAAATCCAGCTTTTAATCTATTCTATATTGAAATGCTAGGAGACTAGTAAAATGGAATAAAAGTTATATTGCCTCTGTTTGCAGCGGATAGCTAGCTACTCACCTCCTTCTTTGTCACCACAGCCTGTACATCACTCCAGCAATGGGGAAGGAATCCAGTGATATATGCTAAGTGAACAATTCCTCCCACTACCTCTGCATAAGATCAGGATAGTAAGAAAGGTAAAATAAAGCAAGTACAACAGGAGAGTATGCTTCCCAGTTCTCATCTTTTTTTTTTTTTTTTTTTTTAAGGATTTTCTTTTTTAAGTAATCTCTACACTCAACATGGGGCTTGAACTTACAACCCTGAGATAAAGAGTCGCATGTTCTACCAAATGAGCCGCCAGGGATCCCTGGTTCTCATCTTTTTAACTGGGAAGAAGCACAGGCTTCTCTCCTCATGAATATTAACAATTCTACGCTTTCACCTAAATCCATTTCTGTCACTACCAGACAGCTATCTGAAAAGTCTTCAGGGAGGAAGAATGTTATAATGTCTACTGAAAGACAGTAAACTACTGAAGCAAATTACTGTAACAAAGACCTCAGTTTTCTCTTCATATCTCAGGACATTACACATGACACTAAATCTATATTCTTAAAGGTTAAACACTAGATGATGACATAAATCGAAGAACTTACTGTTTCTGAGTATCTTACCTTTGAAGACTTTAAAAAATTCATACATTGTACTATTTAAAGGTTGCGATTATTTGATCTCATGAAAACTAAGCCTTGTTTTCGTATCCTTACAAAAGGATTAAGTACTAAATTATCAGAATTCAGAAATTTGGTATTGACAAAATTCAACTTCTAGATTGGTAAACTCAGCAAAAACTTGCTTGACAACCAAGGTCATTCCATTCAAAACACAAAATTCACAGAAAAATAGCCACTGTGGGGAGAACTTATTCTGGAGCTCAGGAAATCACAAAATGTGGTACAAAATAAACCCCAGATACTAGAGGTAACCGGTATATTTTCCTTTAGCCAGAAAAATTAAGACTACATCTCGATGTAAGAGTATTAACCCTGGAAAAAAAAAAAAAAGAGTATTAACCCTGGGATGCCTGGGTGGCTCAATGGTTAAGGTCTGCCTTCAGCTCAGGGCATGATCCCGGAGTCCCGGGATCAAGTCCCACACTGGGCTCCCTGCATGGAACCTGCTTCTCCCTCTGCCTATGTCTCCGCCTCTCTCTGTGTGTGTCTTTCTCATGAATAATAAAATCTTTAAAAAAAAAAAAAAAAGAGAGAGAGTATTAACATTAACTGCCTCAGAAGTGCTAAGCAACTCTGCTTAATGCTAGACATTAAATCATTTAAGGTGCAAAATAGGGGTGCCTGGGTGGCTCAGTTGGTGTTGGACTCGATTTCGGCTCAGATCATAATCTCAGAGTTGTGAGATCAAGCCCTGTGCCTCAGACTCCGCAATGGGCGTGGAACCTGCTTAAGATTCTCTCTCTCCGGGATCCCTGGGTGGCGCAGCGGTTTGGCGCCTGCCTTTGGCCCAGGGCGCGATCCTGGAGACCCGGGATCGAATCCCACATCGGGCTCCCAGTGCATGGAGCCTGCTTCTCCCTCTGCCTATGTCTCTGCCTCTCTCTCTCTCTCTTTGTGTGACTATCATAAATAAAGTAAAAAAAATTAAAAAAAAAAAAAAAAGATTCTCTCTCTCCGGGACGCCTGGGTGGCTCAGTGGTTGAGTGCCTGCCTTCAGCTCAGGGCGTGATCCTGGAGTACCCGGATCGAGTCCCACATTGGGCTCCCTGCATGGAGCCTGCTTTCTCTCTGCCTGTGTCTCTGCCTCTCTCTGTCTCTGTGTCTCTCATGAATAAATAAATAAATAAAATATTTAAAAAAAAAAGATTCTCCCTCTCCCTCTCCGTACCCTAAGTAAATAAAATGTAAAACAACCCCCCGAAGTTATCTCCTATAATGAAAACTTAGACTGGGAAACTAAAAGGAAAGATTAAAAAACTTGTTTGTGAGAACAAATAGAGAAAATGTCAAGGCAATATAATGTATACCCATGTCTGTCTGATTCCAAAGCCTAAGAATCAAACTACTCCATGAATACCATAACCTGGAAATCTTGAAGAAATTCAAAAGAAACCAACATTTCAACTCAGAAAAAAAATGGACAAGTTGAGTTTTTCTCCAGGATCAACTTCAATGTTTATGTAAAAGAAATAAGATATTTGAATAAAAGAAAAGAATCTGCACTGAAAGAGTGACTGGACAAGATGACCTTTATGGTCTCTTAGCATCTGTAAATCTCAAACTTAGTTACTTCATTTTCTGGTACTTCTTTCCTGATTTATCCCATTTTTTCTTCTCATTTGCTAAATCATTCCCAATTTTCAGAACAGATGTCCTAACTGCTGCATCCAGTAGGCATACAAAAAGTCAAAGGACAAATCTGAACTGAAGGCTCAAAACAGAAAGTCCAAGACAATGCAGGGAAGTAACTAATGTCTTGCAATAAGACTGATACACAATCCATACCCATATATATACAACATGTAAATAGAGCATTTAAGTATCTTCACAAGAGTACTACTCATTTATTAATCTCAATGTATGCAAAGCTCACATTCTCCCTGAACCTCAAGCTTTTCCATAAACTGGACATCTATCTCATTAGACTTTAAGGAGAAAAAGGTAAAATCCAAACAAAAGTAGTATTAAGTTCATAGTGATTGTCTAGCTTAAATTTTTTCAACCCGAGCAGGACTTAACAGGGTTCCCAACATGTACTGAAGGGTAGAAATTAGGAAAGTAAAAAAACATACACTAATTGAATCAAAACCAAAAGGAACTTTTTTCTCAATTCATACAAAACTCTATCTGCAGCAATATATAAAGATTTTGAGAGTTCTGTTAATAAGAATCTTAACATTCTGGGGTTGAGAGGTGTTAGCTACTTAAAAACAAATACACTAGTCATACTGTCATCTGAAGCCATTTGATAAGTCCCCAGGAGTTTTCAAAAACAAAACGTACATCTGGTTTAGATCAACAAAGCACAGGGGAAAAACACCGGCCCCTCCTCTATTCCAACCAGTATTTCCTTAGGAATCATTTGTATGTAGATAAATAACTCACTCTATCAACTGTCCATTTCCAGGTCGCTGTGTGGACTACCTAGGTTTCTGGCCAGTAACTCCTGGCTATCTCAGTACTCGGTTCATCTCTTTACCACAGGGCGGGGGAGGGAAGCCTAAAGTTATTTCACTTTACTGCTTCTGTTGGTCTTGTGTTTTTTTTTTTAAAAAAAAAAAAAAGACTGAAATTAATCCACAGTATTTCATTCATCTAACTGCTCAAACACACTCTACAAATGGGCCTCTGGAAACATAAATGAGTTACTGCCCCGGGGAGATCTGAGCTCAAAAAGGCAGGTGGGTTGCAAGACTTTCCATATGGGATAAACCGTGGGGCTCAACCCCCGACTTCCCGGATCCTTCCGGCGAGCGGCTCCAGACCGCGAAGTTTGCACGTGGGCCGGGCCCTGCTGCTGCTGTCACCTCCCGTCGCCAGTTGGCGGATGGGATCCGGGCCGGGGCGCAGACCCTTGAGAGAGGCTGGGGCCGGGGCCGCCACCGCCCTCTGCGAGGAAGTCCAAAGGGCCACGCTGCTAGACTTCGGCCCATATGGCTGGCGAGCCGGGGAGAGAAGGTCAGCGGGAAGCCCTACGCTTGCGTCTGGACCCGTAGCCCCGCAGGCCCGGGCGGCGCCCCTGGGCCCAGAGTCCACCCGCCCGCCTGTCGACGGGCATCCCCGCCCGCGACAGCGCCAGTCCGCTCCCGCGCCGCCGGGAGCCCCGGCCCGCACCCACCTTGACGTCCTCGTCCTCGTCCTCGCCTTCCCAGCGGTCCCCGCCGGCGGTGCCGCCGCCCCCCACCTTCCGCACCGGGTCTTCCACGGAGAACGTGTCCGCGTCTACGGAAGAGAGCGAGCCGCGTTAGCGCCTGCTTCGGCTTGAGACCAGCGCCGGCCCACGGCCCTGCCCCCGCAACCTCTCCTCACCCCAGGAATCAGAGTCCCCCGCCGCCGCCGCCGCCGCCGCCGCCGCCGCCATCTCGAACCGGGCGTGAGCGTGTGTGAGGGGAGAGCGAGCGAGGAGTTAGCGCGGCGGAGGTGAGTCACTGGCTTTGCTCTCGTTGGCCGGCGCGGGGCAGGCTGGGACCGTGGCTGACTGCGCGCCGGGGCCCAGGCCCCGCCCTCTCCCGAGGAGGTGGCGGGGCGACGCGCGCGCGGGCGGGAGAGGGGCGTGGAAGGCGGCCGCGGCGCCGGAGGCGGCGGGAGGGTGAGAGCGAGGGTTTAGCGCGGCGCGGTGTGGAGAGCGTGGTCTCGGAGGCAGTGGGGCGGGAGGAGAGGAAGCGGCCCGGGGACGGCTGCCCCCGGCTGGGCCCCGGGGAGGAAACAGTGCGAGGAATTAGAAGGGCGGCCCCTTGCCTGGCGCTTGGCCCCCGCCGGCCCCCGCCGGCCCCCGCCGGCCCTCGCCGGCCCTCCCCTGCCAACTCCAGCCCCTCCGCGTGTTCATTTCGGTCGCGGGCTGTGAACGCCACGCCCGCCCGTGGGGGCGGTGGACGGGCGGCCGCGACCCGACCCTCGCAGCCGGGGCCGCGCGCCGGCGGAGAGCACATCTCTGGAAGCCAGCGCGGGCCCGGCGCCGGGGGGGAGCGAGTGCACGGGGCCGCGCTCTGGGCCGCCTTCCCGGCCTGGGTGCTCGAAGTCAGCTCCTGGCACGTTTGCTTCTAGGTAGTCACGAAGGGACCGAAGAGGGCCCCAGAACTCGAGGATTGTCCCTGCTTGGGAGCCGCTTGGGAGCCCCTTGAAGCCAGCACACGATTCTTTCGCAGAGTAATTTCGGAACCTGGTCTGCGCTAGGCCTAACCTCTCGCCTTGTCCTCAACGAGCGCACGATCGAGTAGCCAAGACAGACATGTAAACAAAATTTCGACACAGTGTGATGACTGCAACAACGACAAAAAAAGCATTATGAGGTTAAATGTAAAAAGGTAACTTGAACGGCTGCCCGGCACGGGTAGCGGGAGGATGCTTGAAAGGCTTCCCGGGGCAACTACCACGGAATCCGGAATTTGAAAGACCGAGTGAAATGTGTTTCAGTACGTATCCGGTGGAAGGAATGCTCGGGTCCTCGACCTGACTGGCACAGTCGGGAGATAAGCTGAATAGGGAAACTAATCAAAATAAAGGCTTTCAGCTGGGCTGCACTCTGCCCTTTGGGCCCCTGGGCTCCACTGCAGGGTATTAAGAGGGGAACAGTTCCAGATATTTTGGCTTTCCTTTTGTTAAATTAATGTATGTCTGAATGTGTAATATACCTACATGGTATAAAATTCAAGTTATAAAAGAGCATATACAATAACCAGCCTTTCAATTCTTTCTAGGAACAGCCGTTCCTTGTTTCTTACGTATCCTTTCAGGAAGTCTACAAATACACAATTTTTAAAAGTTTATTTATTTATTTAAGCAATCTCGACACCTGATGTGGGGCTCAACACTCAGGACCTCAAAACTAGGAGTTGCAGGCTCTTCCCACTGAACCAGCCCGGTACCCCTACAAAAACACCTTTTATAAACATGGTCTTTTAAGAGATTTTCTACAGTCCAGTTACTCATAGTTTATTCTTGATCTATAGCAGTACTTGGGAAACATTCAAAATGCGGAATCTCAGGCCCCATCCCAGACCTACTGAATCAGAATCTGCCCTTATACAAGATCTCCAGATGACTCTGCAGGTTAAAGTGTGAGAGGCAAGGATATACAGTCCTCGATTTATAAAGATAGATTAAAAGTAGGCAAGCAGAAGGCAGAGAAAGACTGGAATGCAAGATCCCTAGGGCACAATCTATCTTTTATTCACATTTGTATCTCCAGCATTTGGCACAGTATCTGATACTATAAAGCAACTATTTTATGAATTAATTAAAAGAGAACACAAGTCTAAAATAAGGCAATGGTAACAGAGGAAAGACCTAATCAGCAATATTTAAGGCTCAAAACAATTTTATTGATTGTGATGGTTAATTTTGTGTGTCAGCTTGGCTCAGCCATCATAACCAGTTTTTGGTCAAACACTAGTTGCTGGGCAGCCCTGGTGGCTCAGCGGTTTAGCGCCGCCTGCAGCCCAGGGTGTGATCCTGGAGACCGGGGATCGAGTCCCACGTCAGGATCCCTGCGTGGAGCCTGCTTCTCCCTCTACCTGTGTCTCTGCCTCTTTCTCTCTCTCTCTCTGTTTCTCATGAATAAATAAATAAAATCTTTAAAAAAAAAAAAAAACAACACTAGTTCCTGTGAATACTTGTGTATGATTAACATTTAAATCAGTAAAGTTGGGATCCCTGGGTGGTGCAGCGGTTTGGCACCTGCCTTTGTGGCCCAGGGCGTGATCCTGGAGATTCGGGATCGAATCCCACGTCGGGCTCCAGGCATGGAGCCTGCTTCTCCCTCTGCCTGTGTCTCTGCCTCTCTCTGTGTGTGTGTGTGACTATCATAAATAAATAAAAAAAAAAATTAAAAAAAATAAATCAGTAAAGTTCCAGTAAAGCAGATTTTCCAAAATATGGATGGGTCTTAATCAGGTGAAGGCCTTTAAAAAACACACTGAGAAAAAAGGAATTCTGCCTCCAGACTGCCTTTGGACTCTGCAGTAGCAGCTCTTGCCTGGGTCTCCAGCCTGCTGGCCTGCTCTGCAGATTTCAGAATTGCCAGTTTCTACAATCTGTGAATCAGTTCCTTAAAATCTCTCTCCCCCACCTCCCTCTCTCCACACACACACTATTGGTTCTGTTTCTCTGGGCAATCAATCCCAGAGAAATCCCAGACTCAATCCCAGGTCTCCAGGATCACGCCCTGAGCCGAAGGCAGATGCTCAATTGCTGAGCCACCCAGGCATCCCTCTCCAGGCCCTTCTATGATGACCTCCCAATTGTTTTTGCTTTCCCCCCCACTTTCCCCTCTACAATCCATTCACTACACACCAGGCAGTTTGCTGATTTAAAAATATAAATTGGGGGATCCCTAGGTAGCTCAGCAGTTTAGTGCCTGCCTTCGGCCCAGGGCATGATCCTGGGGTCCCAGAATCAAGTCCCGCATCGGGCTCCCTGCAGGGACCCTGCTTCTCCCTCTGCCTGTGTCTCTGCCTCTCTCTGTGTGTCTCTCATGAATAAATAAAATGTTTTTTAAAAATAAAAATGTAAATCAGAGACGCCTGGGTGGCTCAGTGGTTGACTGCCTTTGGCTCAGGGTGTGATCCTGGAATTCCAGGATTGAGTCCCACACTGGGTTCCCTGCAAGGAGCCTGCTTCTCCCTCTGCCTAGGTTTCTGCTTCTCTCTGTGTCTCTCATGAATAAATAAAATCTAAAAAAAATAAAATAAGATAGAAATGTAAATCAGATTGTGACACCCCTTTCTTCCAGTTCCATTTAGTGGCTTGTTCTTTTTATTATTTATTTATTTAAAAAGATTTTTATGTATTTATTCATGAGAGACAGAAAGAGAGAGAGGCAGAGACAAGCAGGAGAAACAGGCTCATGCAGGGAGCCTGACATGGGACTCGATCCCAGGTCTCCAGGATCAGGCCCTGGGCCGAAGGCAGCGCTAAACCGCTGAGCCACCCAGGCTGCCCTGCTTGTTATTTTTAAATTCCAACTCCTGGGACTCCTGGGTGGTTCTGCAGGTTAGCTCCTGCCTTCAACCCAGGGTGTGATCCTAGAGTCCAGGGATCAAGTCCTGCATTGGGCTCCCTGCATGGAGTCTGCTTCTTTCTCTCTGCCTAGGTCTCTGCCTCCCACTCTCTCTCTCTCTCTCTCATGAATAAATAAATAAAATATGAAAAAAAAAAAAAAGAATCCCAACTCTTTGCTGTGGCATACAAGGTCCTGCATGGTCTGACCCTACCTCCCATTAATCCCCTATGTCATTTTTCCTCAGTAACTTCATTGCTACTAGCCCTCTAAGGACACTAAGCCTTTTCCTATTTTTGGACTTAGTACTTACTGTTCTGCCTAAGTGTTCTTTCCACACCTCTTGGCTTGGTTGGTTTTTCTTCTTTCAAATCAAATGTTACCTTTGCAGAAAGTTCTACCCTGATCTCCCTCCTGCTAGAGGCCTCCCCCACTTACTCTATCTCATCGCTCTTGTTTTTTTTTTTTTTTCATCGCTCTTGTTTTTATCACAGCATTTATCAGAATATCTAATGACCTTGTTTACATATTTAATGTTTGTTTGGAGTACAGGGACTTTGTCCATGTTATTACTGTATTCCCGGTCCCTGGCACATAGTAAATGGTCAACAAATGCTTTTGAAAATGACTGAATGGTGCCTCTCATCATAATAAGGAATAAGGATAAATTAACTTTTGGCCACACAGACCTTGACATTCTTGTGGGACATATGAATAGAAATGTCTAGTACATATTTGGAACCAGAGAGGTCTGGACTATAGATAGAGGATTAGGAGTCATCTGATGGTGGTAGATGGAATCATGTGAAACTAGAGGCTATCTGATGATAGGATAGAATGAGAAGACTCTTTGAAGGACATCAACTTTTAAGGAGCAGTCAGAGAAAAGAGGTGTAGAAAGGATAGTAGGTTAGAAAAAAAATATATCCTTCCAGTTCTACCAGTTTTTTTGTTGTTTTGTTTGTAAAATATTTAATTTTAAAATATTGTGGAATATATTTGAAAATTCATTTTTGGAAGTCAAGAGACCTAGGAAGTCATTCAAATAATCGAATTATATTGAACTAAGCACTGGACACTTCTGGTGAAGAGTGGAGAAAGCTCACAATAATTCCTCCTTTAATGGAAATTGTTGTATTATGCAAGAGCAGGTGGGCTCCCAAAAGCTGTGTTTGCTTTCTTACCATAGTTGATTTGGGAAGGTCAAAAGCAAATTAACTGTGAAGCTAATGAAGCTTTAGCTCCAGGGCCCTTCATTGCATGGACCCCTTCCACTCTTTAAGATAGCCCTCCAAATTGTGTATGCTTCAAACTATGTAAAATTAAGAACTGCCCCTGGGTGGGATGCAAGTAACCTAATGGACCTGTCAGTTCTCTTTGTGGGTAGTCTCCAGAGATGGCCCTTAAATGAAGAATATTCAAGCTGTTATGCAGGCTCCCTTTGAGTCTAGGCTAGCCCTATGATTCATTTTTAACCAGAATAGGGCAGACGTGATGGGGAAATGCTAGCCCATAACAATCCTTGTAGCTTCCACCTGTGCCTTTTGGAATGTTCATTCTGGTGGAAGCCAACAGCCACGTAAGGAGTCTTACTACTCTAAGACCACCATATGGAGCTAAGCTAACCATATGAAGAGGCTGCCTAGGGAAGGAGCCAGACATGAGAGTGAAGAAGCCATCTTGGACATCCAGCTTAGTTGAACCTTCAGATGATTCTAAATATTTGAATGCAAGTGCAGAAGACTGAAAGTAAGACTTGCCTAACTGAGCCCCATCAACTCCTAGATGTGTGTCTTGGTTTCAGTCTTCTGTAAGTTATCTTAGGCCTCTTAATTTTTGAGGTGAATTGTAAATAGTGATAACAGAAAGATTCTCTTTCCCAGGGCTTTAGAAGTTGGTGTCTGATGATAGCACCCTGAAGGGAAGACCACAAACTCCTGGTGAAGTGGTGATTTTCCAGGCCACTTTACTTTCTTCTACCTACCCTTGAGGTCCAGTTGTCCAGCTCGTCTTTAAATGTCATGAGGTACTCCAGCATCTTTCCAGTGTATTTCATTCTTGGCCTTAGCAAAAAATTTAACAAATACATCCTAGTAGATAATAAATCTTTAGAGGCTAAGCTCTGCTCTATTTAAGTCTGTGTTTGGCACATAGGAGGCACTTAGTAACTGTTGAATGACTGCATGAATAAATTTCTATACAGAACTGGGTTTTCTTTACCAAGAAAAACCTACCCATCAGGTCATTCTTTTTCCTCATGAAGGGTGCTCTAAAAATTAATTTGGGTCCTAAAGACACTTTATTACTAGTAAACCCATAGCAATATAGTAGTAACCTGAACTAGGAAATAGTAAATAAGTGGTTAAGAAGGGGCCATATGCAATCAACAACCTCAAGATGGACTCTCAGGAAAGCAAGACTATATATTTCTGCAATAATGGTTACAATTTGTCATCTATCATTAGTAATGTAGTCATCTATATTAACTTGCCTGAAGATGTTCTAAGACAATGTATCTTAAAATGAACAAAAAAAGGGTTAACAGAAAGAAGGTGAAGCATAGGGAAGGTAAGACCAAAGAATAAGATTTTGAGTCTAAAAAGGGTAAACTAACCTACAGCCTTTTGGCAGATACCTAGTAGAGAAGTGAAGTGTCCTGTTGAATTAATATTAGCCATTATGATTTATTTTCAGTAGCCTCTCTCTCTTGCTCCACCCTTACCAAGCAGACATCTGATTTTAATTTAGTTTCATAGGGAGAAATCTTGCTGCCAATAAGTGAAGGAAATTGAAATCTGACTTAAAAACTAGTGTGTTGTGAGTTTAGTTGGTATGAACCCAATTCCCCTGAATCTCATCAACTCTGGGTTGAATTGAATCAATCAGTTTTCTGTACATATAAAAAGTTTGGACTTTGAAGTGGGAGCTCATTCAGTTATTCAGCAAATAATTATTGAGTGCCTACCCAGTACCAAGTACTGTCCCAGGTTCTGAGGATATTAACTTCAAGGTATTAATCTACATGCAACTGAAAATGGGTTTTGGGGTTTGGGGATGCTATGGAAAAATACATGGGCTATATGTATGCAGCACTGATAAACTTTTGAAGCAAAAATTGGGAATTTACTCACAGTGTTATGCATATGCTTTCTGAAATGTGGAAGCAGGGAAACAATTGTCTAGAATTATGTGCTAGAAAATTCAGTCCTTAAAATGAATCTATGGTTCGCTTTAGTCTCTAGGGGAACCCTATAATCACATAATAGTATTCTTATTTTATAGATGATCAGAATAATTGATCAATGTTGGTTGAACAAAGCAGTTGAGCATCTGCTTTTGGATCAGGGCCTGATCGTGGGGTCTTGGAATCTAGTCCCACATCGGGCTCCCTGTGAGGAGCCTGCCTCTCTGTCTCTCATAAATAAATAAAAAAGGGGGAAAAAAGAAAATAGAAATTAAAAAAAAAGAAAGAAAAAAATTTCATTTATTAATTTGAGAGAAAGCACACGCAGGGGGGAGGGGAAAAGCAGACTCTCCACTGAGCAGGGAGCCTGATAAGGTGCTTAATCCTAGGACCCTGGGCTCATGACCTGAGTTGAAGGCAGACGCGTAACCAACTGAGGCACCCAGGTGACCCTCTATGTAACTCTTAACTGGCCTCCCACCAACCCATTCTACTCTGTCACCCAAAGTGATCTTTTCAAGACAAATCTGATCATATACTCTCTTGCTTGATTTTACTTCCTCCCCCCACAGCCATGCCTGGCTTTACATTCTTTCAATGAATGTTCTACAGATCGCAATGCTTTTTCAGCCAACCTAAGCCTTGCCTCCAGACTTGTGTAACTGGCATTCTCAAAGCCATTCTTCTCCGTGACTCTTTTCCCAAAATTATCAGTCTGCCTTACTGGACTATAAACTTAGGGCAGTGTCAGGCTTGCTTTCTCCTGCCACTCGTAGAGCCTGAAATAGTGTCTAAGACATACTAAGGCAGTGTTTTGTTTTGTTTTTTAAGGTTTTATTTATTTATTCATGAGAGACACACATAGAGAGAGGCAGAGACACAGGCAGAGGGAGAAGCAGGCTCCATGCAGGGAGCCCAATGTGGGACTCCCAGGACCCTGGGACCATGCCCTGAGCCGAAGGCAGATGCCCAACCTCTAAGTCACCCAGGCATCCCAAAGCAGTGTTTTAAAATGGCTTTTGCTGGGGATCCCTGGTTGGCTCAGTGGTTTAGCGTCTGCCTTTGGCCCAGGGCACGATCCTGGAGTCCCGGGATCCAGTCCCAGTCAGTCCCACATTAGGTTCCCGGCATGGGCCTGCTTCTCCCTCCTCCTGTGTCTCTACCTATGTCTATCATAAATAATCTTTAAAATAAAAAAAAAAAGACTTTTGCCTTCACTAGGAAGGCTACTTATAGTTACTTTCAACAAATATTGCCATATATTGAATCTAACTTTAAGGCTCATTATGTCTAGGTACTAAAAGCTGTCTAGTTCATTTGGTTCATCCAAGATGGCAAATCATTTATTTCAGCCTGCTATCCCAACTACTTACCAGATCTGCCAAGCCATTCAGTAATGTTTCCTCATCACCCACTTTTTCCTTAACACTCAGCGTTTTTTCATATAACATGTTAACATAGGTGACCTATTATTACTTCCGTCATTTGAATGTACCCTACTGCCCATGTTTTCCCTTAAAAAAACAAGGACATGTAGTATTACAATATCTTGATTTTCCACTGCCCCTTCCAGCTTCCGACATCTCCCCACCATGCATATGTACATCCTGCATATCCTCAAGAGAACTAGCTGCTTTAACATTTCCATTGTGGTAGTTATTTGTATATTCCCTTACGGTTTATAACGTCTTGATGTTTCATCTTTGTAATTCTGAAAGATAGACGTTGGTGCACCCTTTCTTTGCAGAGAACAAATCGAGGCTCAGAAAACTGTCTATCAAGTTAACGGATGACCCTTTTATTAACCAAACTCCCAAGTCAACTATTCACCTGAAGTCCTGTCATTTCATATTTAAAGGCAGCAGAGGTACTCCAGTGACTCTGAAATGTGTATGTATGTGTTAAATTCTATTGGAGCTTAGGGAAAATAGTTACCAAATATCCCATCACAGCCAGGGGCTGGGGAAAATGAAGAGATGCTGGTAAAGGAGAGACATCCAGTTGGATGAGGATCTAATGTTCTGGGGACCTAATGTACAGTATAGTGACTAACAGTACAGTAAATGTATTCTTGAAAGTTACTATCAGAGTAGACCTTAAATGTTCTCATCTCACCCTAACAAGAGTGGTGAAGGATGTGTTAACTTTATTGTGGTGAACATTTCACAATATATGTATAAAGTCATCATACTGTACACCTTAAACTTACACAATGTCAATTTTACTCAATAAAGATGGAGAAAAAGTCTCACCACAGAGATTGTGGCGGAACCAGAATGCTGTTCTGTAGTTATGTTGGTTCATGTTATTTTGCCCATTATATCAAGTATAAATTCCTCATGTTTGGCTCACCATAATCTGGTTCTTTGCTATCACATCTCCTTTTCAGAACTTGCCTCTTTATTCAGATTTTATTCCACTTCCTCACATGCTAGTTCCAGAGATTGTGATTTCTCGTCTGTAACCTACTCTGTGTTCCTTACATGTATGTCCTGAAGATATCAAAGGGGAGAGTAATGTGAAAAAAATCATGTAACTGTTAACAAAAAAAGCATTATACAAATATAAGCTGTTAGATACTGTTTGTAATGGCTGATAAAATATCATCAAAGAAAAGTGCTTCCATAAAAGTTTTATTTATCCCCACAACAACCCTGTGAGGTAGGGTGATCAGGGCATTTGAAGATGAGAAAACTAAGTCTACATTACTTGTTCACGGCTATACTGCATAGTAAATATGTAGAAATTAAACTGAGATTTTTAAATATCCATGACTTTTATATTGATTCACATGGAAAAAGGCAGAGAGAATATTAACTCCCCCCTACCTTAATGCCAAAAGGACACTGCCTTGAAAAATCCCATTTCAAAAGATGAAAGTAGTATTTCATTGCTTATTTCTACAAAGATTTATAAAATAAAAAAATAGTGAAATATTTTACAGTTAATATATATAATGGTCTCATTCAGGGATGTCCTTCAGCTGTATATATGATCAACTATTCCAAGTGCTAGAAATGCAAACTCTTAAAAAGTATGAGACGAGAATGATAATGAGCAGTAGCCTCAATCTTCTTTATTATTCCTCCATGTATCTTGAATAAGTTCTGTGAAATCTGGTCCCAGTTAAAAAACAAAAAACCAAAAACCAAAACCCCACAAACCTACCACAGAGAGATGCCTGGTATTAGTTGCCTACTCTCAAACCACTGTCACATTATTTAAAACAGTGATTTCCCAAAGCTGGCTATTAGAATCACTTGGAGAGCTTTTAAAAAAACACAGAACTCTGAGGCCCCACTCTAGGTCCATTGAGATAATTCTGCAGGGGCTAGGCCTCAGGAATCTATTTTTTAAGCTCTTCAGAGTAACTCTAACAGTCAGGTTTGGGAAGCTCTGATGTATTTAAAAATACTAACTAATATAAAAACCAAAAAGTAAGTATAAACTTGCTGCTCTCTTATCCCCTTTAAAAAATTTCTCAAAACACATTATATCTCTGAACTCTTGCCTCTGGGCAAGTAATTTCAATTCAAGATACAGCGAAACATTTTATAAAAATGTATCCTAGTGAGTGAGAGTTGGATTCCAATAATAATTTAAGTGGCATTTAAATATAAGATACTGAGTTTTGTGGTTCTTAATCTGAAATTTTTAAATGTGTTTTTATACAGGTTCCTAGCAGGCTTTTCACCTTGGGAAGATATGAAAAGTAATGACATAATCAAGCATATCAGCACTGAAAAAATACTATACTCAAATATAGCTCATGAGAGGAATAAGAAAGTGAATGAATGACAACCTAAGGCCTTTTGGCCCATACATTTTTGTTCCCAGTCCACTCTTCCCCTATAAGGGGAAATAAAATAAACATTCTTTCCTAGTTGCTTGGCATAGTTATTCAGTGGGTAACTATAACTAAGTTAATTTAGATACACAAGATTAAAAGAGATAACAAATAAATACCTAGGAAGACAAAGAGAAGTCAGTTCAGAAAACCTTAACTAGCTAATGATGTGGTATATAACACCATTATGTTAGTACAATTAAATGAAGGCTTCAGTGTCCTTTACATTTCAGCTTTATGTGATTGACACAAGAAGTGGAAGAGATCTGGTCCTTATGAAGAATTCTGTGCTCGTTGTAAAGATTTGTAGGAATAATGAAATGCTTTCTTCTTTGATGAGATGAAGTCTCTGTTTTCAGGCAAGTTGACTGAACAAAACAAACTTCTTTAGAAGGTTGAATGAAAGTAATATCTAGCTGAAGAAGTCATTGGCCAAAGGTAACTTTTTAAAAACCATTCTATGTTTAACACTAAAAACAAAAACAAAAACAAAACAAACAACAACAACCAAACAAACCAGAAAAACCAGAGAAATATAAAAAAACAATGTACACATCCATTTTCACTGACAGGTACAAGAAAATAGCCATTTATAGAAGTTACAATGCTTTCAACAACCCCCCCTCCCAATTTTGGGAAACAAGATAAAGCCATTGGGTAAATAAATATACATACTAGCTAATATAAAACAATTATGGTTTCAAATTGTTATCAACTCTTTTAAGACTCAAAGAGAAATATGATGATATAAATCTGATTAGGGCTACATATATTACACAGAATTTAAAAACACAACTGATTTAAACATCCTAACAACAATACAAATATTTAAAAGAATGTCTTAAAAGCCAGACATTTATCACTGGAAATACCACAATTATAATATGTACTTCAGATATGTAATATGTATATAGGTCACTTTTGCTGTGTCTTATCATGTATCCATCTCTCCTGCATCTCCTACAGTCAGTTTTTAAAGAGTTCATGTTTCCTGTGTGAATTGAAGGGGTTGGGCACATCTCAATTCACAAAATATACACCTCCACTTAACTAAATGGAAGTGTTTAAGATAACATTTACCAAGAGTTAAAGAAAAGGGATAATGAGAAGGTAAAACATACTAAAGTGGAAGGAAACTGGATAATTCTCTTAGCAAATTTAAAATGACCCAAATCAAGTAATGAAGAAAACCAAATTGTTCTCAAGAAATTTTCTCAGTCCATATGAAATTTCTCTTTATTTCTTGTTATGCTAGATTCCTTGGTGGCTGACTTAAAGAACTCTCCTAGCATAGGACTGAAAACAGCTTTACCATTAATAAAAGATGATTAAAAGTTGGTGTTTATTTAAAGTGCCCAAGGCACAACACTACAGGTGCTTACATTTCCCTTTGAGTTATGGGAAAGCCCTTTGAGACTGTGTTTACTTAATCAGAAAAGCTTTCAGCAATTATAATGCACGCTGAAAGCTTAGATCTTGTATAGGTTTTGGGTTTTACGGTTTGAGCAAAAAAGGGAGCAAGGAGAAATGTAACTAGGTTCACAATTTTGAGCAAGAGCGTATGTAAAGGTAACGTATGTACATTTTATTTCAAGAAAGACAGGAGACAAACAGCATAAAGATGCCCAGATGCCCTAAAGATAAATACATTTCAAAGATTCTCATTAAAATGAATCTGGAGAATTTTTTCCTGCAAGCAAAATACCTTTCTTTAAATTAAAACAAAAACAACCAAAACAAATAATAATAATTAAAAAAAAAACAGTATTCTGAATTGCAAATGCTTTTGCTTTTTTTTTTTTTTGCAGAAAATCTGCCATGATTATTTTTTTTAATGAATAAGGATTTTCCACAAAACAGGCTTGCTCTACATGCTAGATTTTTTTAAACAGTTCAGTGACACAATATGCTAACTACATACACAACAGATAATATAGTAAGAAAACACTCAACCTGATGAAAAGTTAAAATCTTCATTAATACACTGAAAATTGACATAACTCATGCCTTTAAAATCAAAAATACAAAAATTAAATGTTTTCCTAAAAAGATTTCCTTATTTTAAGGATTCATTTGAAAATGAAGCTGCATGTAATTTGTACAATAAGTTGTACAAGTAAACAGGTAATATACATAAAAAATTAAGTGACATACTCCTCAATTATCAGTTGTCCACCTTTAATTTCCAATACTGTACTTTCTTAACAAGCATACAAAATATCAAACTTCTCTTTAGAAAAAGTGCCGTTCTTTGACATCCTTTACACAAAAACAGTCTGAGCCTGTGGCATGTTAATGCAGTCGAGAGGCAAAGCATACTAACTTTTACAAATTCTACCTTCCATAAAAAGCCTCCCGAAAAGGAGATTACACGCCACTATAAAAATATCAACCTCTTGTGGTAGCTGCATTAGAGAACCAAGGCTTGAAGACTATTTTCATATAGCATAGAAAACCACTATGAGAGCATATTAACTGCATTGGTGGCTTGGGAGTTTACTGTGCCACAGGATTATGCATAGCTACTGTAAGGTACCAAGACTGTTACACAGAGTTTTAAATTGATTGTAACCAAGAGCATAACAGAGGTACTACCAGCCCATGCAAAATAACTAAAAATACTGAGTCACTGTGCTGAATACTTCATTCCTGGAGAAAACCAAAGGCAGCAGTAACCAAATCAAGCCCAACAGGTGACCAAACTCATTCTCCTCAAAGATTGGTGAGCACAGTGAAGTCTGAGGTATACCTTTATCCATTAAATCTGTGTGCCATTGCAAGATATTACCATTTGGGAACACATGCCATCACAATGGTTTAAATCTTTTGAATATTAGTCATTCATATATTCTTATCTACCCAGTCCTTTGATTTTTTTTTAAAGATTTCACCTACAGTAGAATATTACAGAAACAAAATATAAATGCATGTCTTTCTAAATGAAACTTACATGGACTAAAAGTAGAGAATATTTTTAAACAAATATACAATATGCAGGCAGACAAAGCAGGAAAACGGCCATTCAAATGTATAATAAAAAACTAAAAATCAACTATTTCCAGAAAACTATGAAGCGCCTCAACTAAAAGGAATGCATAATGAAAATCTAATCTAATACAGGTCAAAAATGTAAAAAGGTTATAAACCTTAACAGGAAAAAATAAAACAACTTTTACTGGCCATTCCTGTTGAAATGAGAATCTTAAAGTAACAGAAAAGTGGCTACAAACCCACTTAGAGCACCAAACAGAGAGAAAATAAAAGTCCATTTTCATCTCTGTTATTATCATAAAATCCTGTGTGACTACAGGTCAAACTGCTGGTGGCAGAAACAGAATTCTTTATAAACTGCAGATGTCCTGTACATAAAAAAATTTCACTGGAGTTGCACTAGTTCTAAAGACTCTTCTGTTTTAGCCTACCTACTGTATGTATTCAATCTGAGATAAAGTCTCTTTCTGTAACCCTTGATTATTATTGGGCACCAAAGATAAGAAAAGCAAGACGGGGTACAAAAATGCAAAATTTCAACAGTAATGGCAATGTTTTTGTCTTAGTCCAAAAGGGTCCTGCATTCTCTCCCCCTTCAGTGATTTGACAAGTCTTTGTACTTAATCTGGGGGCAGCAAATCATGCAAGCGAAATCTGTCTCTGATGTGAGGTCGAACATCTTCATTCTGTGTGGAGAAAAAGACATTTTTAAAAACCATGTAATTTCAAAAATATGATCCTCGTAGCATTGTGAACATTCCTTTGCAGAGAAAATATACCACTATTTATTTTTACAACATACGTTAATATTGTTTGCCAAATATAAAGATACTATATGGAAGGTGATAACTTAGAATTCAATTTAAAGAAACCTGTCATTCAAATTTTAAATCTGTAAAAAACAATTATGCAACTAAGAGGTAAAACCAAAAGACAGGTAAAAGTGTTAAGCCACTGAACTCTACTTCGTATATTAGGAAAAAAATCACCCCAGAATAAAGTTTCAGTAGCATAAGCATAAATTCTAGATCTGAACTATGAAAGGAAAGTGAAATCAGTTTAATACTACTAGTTATTGATGTGTAAGAAGCCCAGTCAAATAAAAACATTCAATCTATGGTATTTTTAAATACCGATAAGCATGATTTTGATGTAATTTACAAGGTTAGAAAAATACTTATAATCCTTTTCAACTTTTGCCCTAATTTCACAGCATGTTCACTTAAAATGTCAGTGCACACAAAATAAAGCAATTAGAAAGGTTTATTTCAATAGAGTTGAGGCAATAAAAGCAAAACAGAAAAAGAAAATTAAGATATACTTACCAGTTCTACAAGCTTCTCCAGAAATGGAATCAATTTTAGGAGTTCATTGTCATTTTTATCCATAAACCAGCTTTCTATAGGGATTCCATTAGATAGCTAAAACAATAAATAAGTAATTAAATCCAATTTACATTTTGCCTACTTTGTAAAAGCTTAAAAGAGAAATAACAGATACTTAAGAGACACTGATCTATGTAAGTTCCTCTGAAAAGGAATGCCATCAAAGTTTATGCTTGTCATATTCCAACAACTCAACGGGGCAAGAGACAGATGTTAAGGAATACATCAAAGCCTAACTGGTTTTTTAGCATAATGTGTCTTCTTAGTATATATGAAACTAAACAAGAAAGATTCACTGAAACAAGTTTTGCATTAATGTAACTACAAATATTACTTGATTGATTCAAGAAATAGCTACTGGGATCCCTGGGTGGCGCAGCGGTTTGGCGCCTGCCTTTGGCCCAGGGCGCGATCCTGGAGACTCGGGATCGAATCCCACGTCGGGCTCCCAGCACATGGAGCCTGCTTCTCCCTCTGCCTGTGTCTCTGCCTCTCTCTCTCTCTCTGTGACTATCATAAATAAATAAAAATTTAAAAAAGATATTTAAAAAAATAAAAATAAATAAGAAATAGCTACTATCAGTAAGTGAAAGGTGCTGTGAATTAAGGCGTACTGCCAATCTAAACAGAACACTACTAGAAAGCCTGTCCTTTTATACAGGGACGGTATCACATTCATTGTTTTATTCCCAACAAATAGTAGGATAACCTGAAACAGCAGGAATGTAACAAACAGATGCAATGGTATTTCACTGAAGGAGGAGTCTAGAAACAAGAATGCAAAACATACTTGTTTTATAGTAAATAACCTCTAGGTTGTCTTTAACATTTATGCAGAATACTAAGTTTAAGATGGAAGATAACTGAAATGATTTTATCCAGAAACCAATATGAAATTCTTAAAAACATATTTCAAAATGTGAGCAATGACCTAAATTGAACATAGGTCAATACCATATGCAGTTTTCCCCTTTTACATCTTTTAACTTGTTTTATATACACACTCAATCCAATTTCCACCATCCCTAATCTGCACTGACTTATTGTGAAGGAAATCTCAGACCTATCACATGAACATTATTCATAATGTAAAACATATCTTGCAAGGATGGCTCATTTCTAGTCCAAGTTATATTTCAAAGAAACACTGACACGGTATAAACATACTGACAAAACAGTCTAAGAAATTATTTCAGAATGTCAAAGCAAACAGACTAAAACATGGGTAAGCTATTTATAATTCTCAAACATGTTTACAAATAATTATTTAACAACTGCTAGGAATGCTATGAATTATGTGTGTGTGTATGTGTATATATATATATATTAAAGATTTTATTTATTTATTCATGAGAGACAAAGCAAACAGACTAAAACATGGGTAAGCTATTTATAATTCTCAAACATGTTTACAAATAATTATTTAACAACTGCTAGGAATGCTATGAATTGATTGTGTGTATGTGTGTGTGTATATATATATATAAAAGATTATATATATATATATATAAAATATTTTATTTATTTATTCATGAAAGACACAGATAGAAGCAGAGACACAGGCAGAGAGAGAAGCAGGCTCCATGCAGGGAGCCCGATGTGGGACTTGATCCCAGGACTCCAGGATCACTACCTGGGCTGAAGGCAGGCGCTCAACTGCTGAGCCACGTGGGCATCCCAAATATGTATATTTTATACTCTTCTCTCTCTCTTTTTTAAGATTTTATTTATTTATTCATGAGAGACACAGAGAGAGAGAGGGAGACAAAGGCAGAGGGAGAAGCAGGCTCCATGCAGGGAGCCTGACGTGGGACTCAATCCCGGGTCTCCAGGATCATGCCCTGGGCTAAAGGTGGCACTAAACCACTGAGCCAGCCGAGCTGCCCTTATAGTCCCTTCTTATTCAGACTTATTACTCAGATTTTTTTATCTGTGTTGTACTTCATTTAAAAGAAAACTTTCCACAAGAAATACAGAGATTTGGCCTTTCTAATTTTAAAGATAACACTTAACAGGGAAATTTCACCAATGAAAATTCTGTTCACCCATCATATACTGTTTGGCAGCATTTGTTCTCATTATATGTAATTTCCCAATCTGAAATTTGTTTAGCAACCCTTTCATCCTACCTGATATGCAAAGGCTTGTGGTGAGTTGTCAATTATTATAGTCTTTGAAAGATCTCTTCCAAGGATATTTAAGTCCTTTATATAGTTTCCTTGTACACAAACACAATGTTCACGAAAAAGCCGATGCCTAAACATAAAAATAAAAACAAATTAACTTAAAAAAAAAAAACTCTAAAAAGTACAACATATATTGAAACATACAGACATACCATAGGCTTTAGAGTTTAAGCCTTATTATTTTCTCTCACAAAGGAAATTCAAATACCAATGTGAGCCTAAGCTTTGGGCTACAGTTTTACTTTAAAAAATGTTAGCAATTATTGAAACCTTACAACCAAATATTACCATGCCTTTAAGAACTTTGGCTTATCCCAAAATGTTATATTAAATTATAAAGAGGGATTAAAAACTCTGTAAATTGTTTTTGTAATTTATTTACCCAGGAAAGCTCAGTTCAGATGCAGCATCTGGTTGTCAGCGAGGTCCTGCTTTTTAACCAATTTTCCAGATGGTTGACTGAGGCACAAGGAGGTCAAGTGACTTGCCCAAGGTCACACAGTAAGTCAGTGGTTAGCCCCGCATTGGAACCCAGGATCCTCCTGGCTCCCAGTCCTTTGCTCTAACCAGAAGACCACACAGCCTCCCTATCCCTGTACATGCCAGAATAGAAAATATAAGAAGGAATGTTTCTGTGTTGGCATTTTTAAAAAATGTTTTTAGTTTCCCTTATAGTTTTGAGAAAAGATGTGGAGGCCAAAACATTCCATCATTTCAACTTTTCCCAAACCCATCTTTTAATTTAGTGAGTGTGTATATGATCATTTGAAATGAAATGATGAATTCAGATTTATTACAAATGTAAACTGATGTTTTACACCAATGATACTTAACTGAAAAATGTTATATCATTTTTAAAAAGCTATTAAAGGCTTTATAATAATAATACTTATATACTGTCATATTATATCATCTCATTTAGCACTCAAAATGTTAGTTTGTGAATATTACTAATCATTAATATAGATCACCTTGAAATATTCCCTTTGCATACATTAATAATTTGGTAGTCTGGCTTCCTTGTGTCTTAATCCCACTAAACAGTTTTTCAGCAGCTAGGGCCTACTTATACCTGTAGTTTTAATTATGAAATTTCAAGAAAAGGGCATTTTCTACCAACAAAATGTGCCATAGCTCTAAAACAACAAAACAACAAAACTCAACCTTAAAAATATCAGTGCCAGTGGTGATGACAGTTTTCCAACCAGACAAAATGTAGTAAAAATAGTTCTCTTCCTCCCTTTTATAAAGAAGACTTTTAATTAAGTGATCATCTACTTCTGTATGGTTTAAAGACCACCCTACTTTGAAAAGATAAGACCAGACAAAAGAATTTAAGACCTGGTTGGGCCTATAAAAGATTCCATTTTTTTATTTGTATAAACATTTATGTATGCGGAAACTGGAGAGGCAAATGCAGTGTGTACATGCAAGTTACTACTAATGTTTCTTCCCCAATAGCAGCAAACTCACCCAAGACAGGAAACAAATGAATATGTATGTGGATACTAAGGATTACTTCAATTAAATTACACTAAAACTCCTCCCACTTATTCAGGAGAGTGAGGATCTGTAGTAGGTATTTCAGTTTTAGAAAGAAACTACTTTTGCCAGTCATCAGATTTGCATTTGGACTCATGAGATTCAGAGATTATAGAATTTCTGAGTCTACCTTGTCTTCAACATAATTCCCTTTAGCACTAATGAATTCAATATATCATTCAAAAAGTTTCTCCTGTTTTAAATTATTCAAATGCAACTACATAAAACAAATTTAAACTTCCAAATGTGTAGATTTTATAAAACTAGTTTAAAAGAGGGGTGTTAATTTGTAACATCATAATTCCATAACTATGACTTGCTCCCTGGTAAAATGAAAGCTCTAAAAGAGAAAGGCATGTATTGATCACCACTGTTCATGGAACACTGGAGGTGCTAAATAGAAATCTTCAGAATGAATGAAGTCATCAAAACAAAATCATTTGTGTACTTTTTTAAAGTTAGGTAAAATTAGCATGTATTATACTTTCATGAATAGAATACCATTTTCATTTTTGTGTCTGATGCTTATTTATATGGAAGATTAAAATGGAAAGTGACAAGGACAAATTTTGATCCTTTAGGTTAAAAAAAATCAAAGTTCTATTTACAAGAAAGAAAATCTGCTAAGCAAGACATCAGAAAAAGTCTCAGCATAACTGCAAATACTCAATAACAAAGGTACTATTGTAACAGTAGAAACTAGGATTTTCCACTAAAAAATATGGAAGAAAGTATTCAAGAAAATGAATTCCCAGCTATTAAAGTTTTTTTTATGAGCCTTTTCTGGCATCTCTCATAGCTCTTGGTCAAAAAAATCCAAGATTAACTCTGGCATCTTAAAGGATGCATCAAGACTGCTGGCAGTCTTAATATCTCACTTCAGTTGACAGAAATAATGGAACTTATTTTCAAACTGTTTTAAAATTACCCAAGGCACTCCCACCTAACCAGGAACACACTGCATCTGCTGGCTCAGGACACACACAAGGAACTGAGTCCAGATCAGGATAACTTGAGTGACTAAACCAACTGCAATTTCCAATTAGATTCATGTAATGTTTTCTTTCCATGGAGGACAAATTTGCTCTTGAAAAAAGCAAAAGAGTTTAATTTATCCTTTCTGTTAAAATTAACCTTTATTTCTCTATGCCATTAAAAAAAGTGACATAACATGCATTATTTCAGAGACAGGAAGTGAAAATATCATGCACACAGTGAAAAATTCCACATACCCCCAATCTCCCCCAAGTCCCAAAAGAAGTGAGGATACAAATATAATTGTGAGTGAATAAATACATTTGATCCTTGTATCCTTTAAAGAACGTCTGTCTGAAGTTAAATCATTAGGAACTCTTAAAGAGTTTGGGGGCTTACAAAAATTCATTTCACCATTCAACACAACCAATCTCTATATATGCAGCCAACTGAAAATGGCCATCAAAATTAAATAGAATCATAGTAATTTCATAGATCAGTGTGACAGACATTTCCACTATTTCTTAATTAAATTTACCTGACCAGTTGCTTTTTAGGGTCTAGTATGTTCAGTAACTTGTCTGCATACACCTTCTTAGAAGCAGTAAAAAGAATGATCTACAAATTCAGGGGAAAAGAAGTAATCATTATACATGATCTAAATATGGGTACTATATTGAATAAAATAAAAATACTTATGTAATTAGCTTAAGCATGTTTACCTCATACATCTGAGACATTCGTTCCAGGAATTCCCTGAAGAATGGTCTTAATCTCACATAAACCTAAAGAAATAACAAAGATAGGCTTCACTAAATAAACACATAAAGTAGAAACAACGTATTTATAAGACATGTTGTGTTCTAACTTTGGATATATTATAATTAAGAAGTTCATATTTTAAAGTAATAGAAAAGTATACTAAGTACCACTCAACCAAATAGATTTCATATACAAAAAATCACTTAAAACAATCTTTTGGTAGGGTAATAATCATCATTGGTGATGTCACTTTTATATTTAAATGGCAGCATACAGTATAATTTTAATAAACATTTCAACTAAAAATGGAAGGTTTCCCTTTGAGATTTTGATCCACCAATCAGCTCCATCTTCCAGCCAGGTAGCATCCATCCAATAATTAGGCAGGCTGTGTGTCCACCTCTAGCTGACCTGTCTCAATGACCTTCCTCTAATACTCAGAATTTCTTCTCAACAATCACCTGCTAAGAATACTTTATTTTATTTATTTTATTTTTTGAATACTTTTATTTTAAATCTCTATTATTAAGATAAATAATGTTCAAGAAAGAGATGTCTGGATTGGTGGGTTTAAATAACTGGAATTTTTCAGAATTCAATCTTCTTCAACATTTACTGACTCAGACATGGCATCTAAATTAGCACTACTGGTCTACTTGATATTAAAAATACAATAGTCAAACACACCAGTTATCAAAACCTACTGACAACATCAGAAAAAACTATAGTACCCAAAGAACTGCCTTATAAATATTATTTTCTTATTTCTGTGTTCTTTTTGCCTATATTTAATGTAGCTCTTATAATACACTCCAGAATTCAAAAAGCACAGAATTCTAAGCCACAACAGTTAAAAGATTTATAAAAGATTTTATTTTTATTTTTTTATTTTATTTTTTTAAAGATTTTATTTATTTATTTATTCATAGACACAGAGAGAGAGAGGCAGAGACACAGGGAGAGGGAGAAGCAGGCTCCATGCAGGGGAGCCTGATGTGGGACTTGATCCTGAGTCTCCAAGATCACACCCAAGGCTGCAGGCGGCACCAAACCGCTGCGCCACCAGGGCTGCCCTATAAAAGATTTTAAATACTATTCTTTTTGTGACAAAATTAAAAAAAAAAAAGAAAAATTTATACTTTACACTCAAAAGTGATTAACTTCAAACACCATGAACAACAAATATTTACAGAAGACCTATGTGCCACATTCACTGGATTCAGATTTTAAAAAAAAACCCACTAGTGACAACAAATTCAAAACCTACGCTTCATGAAAAAAAAATTTTTTTAAATATTTTATTTATTTATTCATGAGAAACACAGAGAGAGGCAGAGACAGAGGCAGAGGGAGAAGCAGGCTCCTTGTAGGGAGACCAATGAGGGACTTGATCCTGGGACTGCAGATCATGCCCTGAGCCAAAGGCAGATGCTCAACTGTTGAGTCACCCAGGCTGTCATCAACATAACATCCACACAAAAATGCCCTCATGATAAAAATCTTGCTCTGGGAATGTTTTAGGGAAAAATAGGGAAATCATGCAAAGGATTCTAGGAAGTAGCAACCATGTACTACCAATCTTTATAGTTTCCAAAGTCCGCAGGCATAAGAAAATGCCAAATATACAGCAAATACTTGATTAAAAAAAAACAACACAGTTGAGTAAATCAAATAGAACTATCCAAAATTAAGCAGTATAGACCAAACAGAGAGAGGCAAACCAGTGTGACTATACAAGGTCAATTACTGAGTTTCCTTAAACACTAACCACTTGTTTCCTTAAATACTAACCACTTGTAGAAGACAAATTTTGAACAATTGTTACAGGTTAATAATATCAATTCTACCCCTACCTCTAGGCTAAAATAATAAAATATACTTGTTTTTAATCCTATTAGGCACTTTATTTTAATCCTGACTAATCAAAAACAAACTAATGCCATATGCTCCTACCTCTAGAGCAAATAAAAATTACCAAATCCTTGGTATTCAATCACTATCATTTAGGATGAGGCACAAGAAATTTAACTAGAGCTGCTCTTCTAATTAATTTTAACATTTTTCATCCATCCTTGTGGCCAACTCAAGTAACACAGATTTTTTTAAAGATTTTTTTTTTTTTATTCATAGAGATGCAAAGAGAGAGAGAGTAGCAGAGACACAGGCAGAGGGAGAAGCAGGCTCCATGCAGAGAGCCTGACATGGGACTCGATCCAGGGTCTCCAGGATCACGACCTGGGCTGCAGGCAGCGCTAAACCACTGCGCCACCGGGGCTGCCCAGAAATAACATTTTTTATTAACTACGGGTCTTTTCAAAAATAGATTGGTGATGATTAAAAAAAAAAAAACACACACACATCCATCAATTTAGTCAACACTTTTTTCCAATGACCTCATCTCAAGGATGATAAACTACGAACCATCAGAGCCTTTTGTTTGTTTCTAAGAAAGTTTATCATTTACATGCATTTAATAACCAAAATACTTTATTTTTGTGTTTGTGTAAATTATTTCATTTGTTCTCAATATCCCTGTTATCACTTGTTCCATATTATAATTAGGCTAAGTAAGGTCTCTAATTGGGATTTGTTTCCTCTGAACCCTAACATACTTCCATTTTAGAGAAATACTTCTACATAAACAGTATTATCCAAGCATAGCAAGTGGAACACTATACAAAGATGACATTTCCAACCTCTTTTACATGACTTCCAAATTAAGTCAGAAGTATAACTTCACTATACATTCTACTACTTTGACTATTCTTAATATAAAAATACATCTTAAAATTTGACATTACTTTCAAAATGTACTTGTTTACAGGGGATGAAAGGTGGCAGTGAAGATGGGGGAGTATATTGCTAGACTGTTTCCTTACCATAAAAACAGAATAATTGTTAGCTATAAAAGTTCTAGCCTCAAAACAGATTCAGCATTTGAACAGGATTAAAATATATACACAGAAACTAAAGTTGTTAGTGAAAAAAAAAAAAAAAGAACATAGAAAGGTACAAGGTAACAATGGGCAAGGGTAGAAGTTCTGCTATGTGCTGCAAAGGCAAAATCTCAGAAAGAAAAATTAAGAGACACAAGGCCAGGAGGGTCTAAATCATTTGGATGGATATATTAAAGCAGAAATATATAAAAGTCAAACACTAAGTACTATCTAGTTGGAAACAGAAAATTGTGAGTAAGATATATATAATACAAAGAGACAACAATCACTTATTGTGTGAGGTCAAAGAAATACAGATATGTACAAATGCAGAAGCATGCCATTCCAAAATGCTTCCAAATCTATTCCACAGATGCTCTTAACTACATTTATCTTCTAACTTTCTCATCACAAAGATTCCTGTCCTGGGCTGCCTATTTCCTATTTTCCACATTCTTTCTCTACTTATTTCACTAACCATCCTTCTCCTAACAACTCTTTACAAAGTTTTAATCTTCTACCACTAAAACAATACACATTCTGAAAAAAAGCCAAAAGTTTAAAAATAATGCAGAATGCTATAAAGAAACAATTATATAAATATACCATACCCAAAGATATGTCTTAAAAAGGACTACTACCAAAAGATAGTGATTTTTTTAAAAGATTTATTTATTCATGAAAGAGAGAGAGAGAGAGAGAGAGAGAGAGGCAGAGACATAGGCGGAGGGAGAAGCAGGCTCCATGCAGGGAGCGCGATGTGGGACTTGATCCCAGCACTTGGGATCACGCCCTGAACCGAAGGTAGATGTTCAACCGCTGAGCCACCCAGGCATCCCCAAAGATAGGGATTTATGAATGTTAAAAATACAAAACTTTTAAAAACAAAACCTACTAGAATAATACCTGCAAAATTGTGATAATGGAACTAATCTTGTGAACTGATTTTACTAAAATTTAAATTTTATATAGAAATATAATGAATATGGGATCCCTGGGTGGCGCAGCGGTTTGGCGCCTGCCTTTGGCCCAGGGCGCGATCCTGGAGACCCAGGATCGAATCCCACATCGGGCTCCTGGTGCATGGAGCCTGCTTCTCCCTCTGCCTATGTCTCTGCCTCTCTCTCTCTCTCTCTGTGTGTGTAACTATCATAAATAAATAAAAATTAAAAAAAAAGAAATATAATGAATATATATATATATAATGGAAAACATTACATTAACAGTACATCAACATTCCTTCATATGAACAATACCTGATAGCATGTACTTTCTTTGCTATTAAGACAATAAGGACATCATATAACTGGTGTATACACATAGTCCAACCAGGCCATAAATGGTTAACAAAACTAGATTTAAAGACGTAAAGTCACCAAATAAAAAGCTAGTTAAAAATTGATTATAAATATTTTGTGATAGTCTGTCTAAATTCAAATTCATGACTAAGTATGTAATGTCAAGCTATATAAACTGAATAATTTCTATTAGTTTACCAAGTCTTTTTTTTTAAAGATTTTATTTATTTATTCATAGGGATGCAGAGAGAGAGAGAGAGAGAGAGAGAGAGAGAGAGAGAGAGGCGCAGAGACACAGGCAGAGGGAGAAGCAGGCTCCATGCAGGGAGCCTGACATGGGACTCGATCCCAGGATTCCAGGATCATGCTCTGGGCTGCAGGCGGCGCTAAACTCCTGCGCCACCGGGGCTGCCATAGTTTACCAAGTCTTATCTAATTTCACAGATAACTTTAACAGCATGACCACAAAAAAGAAAAAAACAGAAGAAGAGGAGGAAGATGAGGAGAAAAGGAAGAAGCATTACTTTGTGGGGAAGTAAGAAAAAAAATTTATTACATGTAAATCTTTTAAGGAAAAATGTCTTTAAAAAATATTATTTATTTTATTTGAGAGAGTGAGAGTGCAAGGGCGGGGAAGGGCGGGGGTAGAGAGAGAGAGAGAGGGAGAGAGAGAGAGAAAATCTCAAGCTGACTCTGCTGAGTGCAGAGTTTGACATCAGACTTGATCCCACGACCCTGGGATCATGACCTGAACCAAAACCAAGAGTCAGACACCTAACCAGATGCTTAATCTACTAAGCCACCTAAGGTACCCCTAAGGAAAAACATTTCTAAATGGTTTTAAGCACAGATAATATAACCTTAACATATTCAAAAAGAAATATCTGTTAATAGTTTTTCTATTATAACCTTTGAATTTATTGCTATATTGATAAAGGTTTTTAAATTTTTTAAAGGTTTTAATTTTTAATTAAAAAAAAAATAATCTCTACGCCGAACATGGAACTCAAACTCATGACCCCAAGATCAAGAGTGGCATGCTCCACCAACTGAGCCAGCCAGGTGCCCCATACTGATTGATATGGGTTTAAAAAAAAAAAAAAGTCAATTCAATGGGACTTCCCTACTTAAAGAATATGGCATCTTTAAATAAGATGATGACTGGTAAATGCCATTTACTGAATTAGCAGTAAGACTTTAAAGCAGTAGGAAAAAACCAACAAAACTGGGGAATGTGAAGAATGAGATGCTACAAATAACTGAAAAATCTTACCATTAGTAGATACCATAGGTGTACAAGTGACTCTGCCAATTTGTTAACCCTTCTGTATACCTCAGTCTCCTCATTTATAAAATGAGTAAAATAATAGTACCTACCTCATGGGGTTGTTGTGAGGATTAAATAAGTTAATATATATAAAGCATCTAGAATAGTGCCCACCTCACTGAGATTGTCAACACCTATTATTACCATCCACCTTATTATTTACAAGTAATTAGTCATAAGGAGAATAGTTGGAATGAGTACGATTCTATGGGGCAGAACTGGCTACCTCAACTCAAAGAGAAAACTATATAGCTGCAGTCTATACTTTTAAATCATGAATTGCATCAGTTGATAGCTTAACTATTTAACTTAGTTATCATTTTCTTAGCATCAATACTAGAGCACAGAGATAGAACCTAAATCCTCTTCAGAGAAAGAGAGACGCTCAGGTAGGACCTGCGGACCTCAACTTCATAACCCACTGGCTGAAATTATAGTCATCTTTTGCTTTAACACAGTTCTAACAAGAAGTAGATGGCTGCTGGGGATAGTATTTGTAGGCAGATCAATCTGGAAATGAGTAGGTAAATACTAAAATATCAAAAGAAAAAAAAAGTAAAACCAAAAATCACCAAACTAAAAGATTCCGCAAAGCATTAAACTATATAGAAATAAATTTGAAAAGGAATTTTCCTTTAGAGTCTACATGGGATAAAGTGAAGCTTATGGTATTCATATAGATAAGTTGGCAATGAAGCATAATTTTCAAGTAAAAATGGGCCATTATATATATATATGGTTTATATATATATTATTTAAACATGTGCATATGTATTTTGTATATACGTAAAATATATTTAAATAAAATTCAGCCATTTTATTTTTTTTAATTCAGTCATTTTAAAAGCAAAAAAAGTCACTTTAGTAAAACAAAAATATGCTGCTTTAAAAAATTCTAAACTGACTAAACAATTTAATATGCTTAGTAATCATCTGTCACCTCTCCTAAATTTGCAGAACGTTTTTAGCTGAACAAGAATTTTCCATGCATTTAAAAAATGAACTGCCTCTAATTTTAAGATCCATTTACAAAAAATACAAAGAATTCCTCATGAAATACATTTTATCACCTTTGAGAAGTAGGTAACTATAGGTCTCAGCTCTTTTTTTAATCTTAAGAATAATGAATAATTACAATGAAAAAAATAGTATCAATGTCTAACTAAACTTACTAATAAGGCTAGGAAAGTTCCTTTAAAATTACTTTTATATTAACCTACAATTATCAAAATATTGTTCCCTACCAGCTAAAATATTAATCATCAAATACTAAGTGTCCATGACTCCAAATGTTATATTTAAGGCACAATTATACACATTACTTTATACTTTTATACAACAAAAATTATGCTTTATGAAGGTCAAAACAAAATGCCTCTTGGTTAATATCTAAGTCAGAGACTGAAAGAAGAGAAACTTAGATATTTATTATAAAACTCTTCAATTACATGATTGCTTTTTTCTTCATGAAGCAAAAATAATCCTCACTTTTCCAAGAAAGACTAGAGAGGAGAAAGAAACCACTGACCCTCTATGCCTCTTGTTCTATAGTACAAAATATCTGAGATGCTTGTGAAAATTATCCTAGGCTGTAAGGTTCCCAGAAAACAAACAAACTATAGTAATGGGGAAGAGGTGGAGCTTTGCTAAACATGGGGTTTCCCACCCACCTCTCCCCCAATTTTCCCCATAAAAGCAACCTCTACTAATAAAACAAAGCATCCTTTAGCAAGTAGCTCCCTAAAGATCCTATCTCTCCTTGAGTGCTTACCACAATCTGATTTCTGGACAGCTGACCCAAAGTTTGATGATTTTACTGATCTTCAGAAAGCCACTGACTGGCTAAAGTCTTATTGGTGAACAGAGTCAAAAATCAGATGCCCCTGTCATACTTTACAGAATGAGGAGTTGGACAGCACAGTTACGTTTGGCTGCACTGTGGTGAAACATATGAGGCATCTTCTTTTTGTCTTCAATTAGCCACGTTTGGGCTGAGTAGCTCTATTACATCTTCAAAAAACTGAGCTCCAGTTCTTGATGGAGATAGAGGAAGGTCATTGAGGAGGTGGTTCAGCTCAAGAGCTAAGTGAAAAATCTGTCTTTTGATTCAGTCCTGCTTGTGGATAGAAGTCATCTTCTGGATGGAAGAGGGAGTGAGATGACCTAGAGTCTTGAATTGGTGGATCTGCAGGAACAGAAACTAAATACAGTGGAGACCTCTTAACTGAGTAACACCACGAGATGGATTTCCTGACAATGTGTCAAATAAGCTAAATATAAAGATTAAGTATGTGCATTGGTACTGATCATGCACTTGTTTTTCCAGATATCAAATGCATTTGCATCATTCTATGAATAAATATGTTTTCCCAATAACTAGCTGTAAAATAATTTATGGAAAAACAACCAATTTAAAGGGAAAAAAAGACCCATTCAAACAAAAATCCATATACTTTTGCCTTTGTGAGTCCCACACCCTCACTTTAAAAACTCAGTTCTTTTGAATGACTTTTTCTCTCCATCTTCACAAACTACAATCTATCCATATGTGTCAGTAGTAACATGTATCAAATTTTAATTTGAGTTGGATCTTTTAGGATTTTTTATCCCCCAGAGAAATGGAATTCAAATACACTCAATGTACTAAATTGAGGCTTGAATAATTGACCTGCTCAATAATTCTGAGACCTGCATTAAGTAAGCTGAGTCCTACTTATCAATCAAAAGGAGAGTATATACCACGAAGTCAGGCAATCTTTAAAGTGGTCCCCTTAAATTTCCCTTCAACTTTCATCTAAAATAACTAAGAAAGCCCACAATCAGATTATAGTGGATCTAGTTTTAAATCTCTATATATTAATAAAAATTTTGATATTTGATTACTTACTTCCACTTAGAATTTGAATATGTAAATTTACTGTATATACTCTCATAACTATTAGACCAAGGGTCAGCAAACTATGGCTTATGGGCCAAATATAAACCGTCACGTAGTTTTGTATGTAAAGTTTTACTGGGACACAGCCATGCTTATTTGATTATGTACATATTGTCTATGACTACTTTCACGCTACAATGTCAGAAAAAGTATTGGGAACATAGACTGCAGAACCTAAAATACTAAAAACTGGCCCTTTTCAGGAAAAAGTTTGCCAACCCCTGATATAGAGAATTTCTGAAACATATGTAAAACAATTTACACTTTAAACTGTTTTGAAAGAAAGAAAAATAACAAGTAGAATTAAAATTAGATATAGTTCAACCATAACAAACTTACCACAAAAAGAAACCAAAAGTAAAATAAGTCCCAAGAGGACACTTTATTTGGTTTTGATTCAGATGAAGAATTTGATCCTACCTTAATATTATCAGTTTATTTTTAAGAGTATATACATAAATGCTATGCAACTGACATATTCAAGAGTATATAGATAAGTGCTATGGAACTGTTCACTTAAAAATGGTTTATGTTGTGAATTTTACCTAAATAATTTTTTAAGAGTATATACAGTATTTTACAGGTTTCTACCTTTAAGTGGGCCACATTATATTGCAGTGGTTAAATATGTAAGTTACATCTTACCTAATAATGTGGTTTCTCCAAAATCTCTTAGATCATCTCAGACCCTTGTGTATATTTCTTCTTTGCCAGTAGATGGAGACAACACCACTGAAAGTTTAAAAGACATCATTCCCTGTTTAAAGGGAGCTTGCTGGTCTGAAAACTAGGGGATCCCTAACCCAAGATTTCTTCAAAGTTATTTTTAAAAAAGCAGACAGAATGGCTATGCCAAAACCAGAAATCCAAGGGAATATACCCAATATTAACTATGGACATCCTCAAAAATTTACTGAAGGGAGACTAAACTCTGTACATGATGGAGTAAACTAATAAATCGCAATATTAAAATGCAATCATCTCTTAACTTATAAGATTCAAACTTCCTGCTCACACTGCTCCTAATTTAGGCTAGATCATTTATTTTTTAGTTTCAGAAAATATAACTCAGAATATATAAGAAAAAGAGTTCTTTGAATTCCACAGTAGACGCAGTACATATATGGTTTTTATAAGTATTAGTCGTATGCACCGCCAGAAGACTTTTATTCAAAATAAGACAACTATCCAGATCCACATAAAAATAATAAGAACTTTATTTAAAAAAAGAAGAGAATTAAGGCAGAAATGGTGGAAGCAGTAAGAAAAAAATTCAATTTTATGGTCACAATAAAAAGAAATGCTCACGAAAGGGAACAATCAAACTCATCTACTTTCCAAGTTTCTTATTTCACTATCAAAAATGACATAAACAAACCAAAACTATTTCCAAGAAATAAATTTCAAATCTGAAAACTTAAGAAGTCATCCAAAAATAATTTAGTATTTTTCAAGTAACAACTTTCCTTTCTAAATTCAAAGCCTGAATGCAATTTTTCAACAAAAAACAAGGTTATCAAGCTAAAGAGAACTAAGACATTGCTATATTATTTATATTTGCCACAAGACTCCTGTCCTTGATGTGAACTAAATAAGAACAACCTATTTGGCAAAAAAAAGTCTTCTTAAGAAAAAATGATTACCTTAAATCAAATAATATCCAGTTAAAAAAGAAATGTAAAAATCTTAAAATCCTTTATTTTTATGTGTATTTTGCTCATTCTCTAATCAAAAACCAGAACTAAAATCAGCTTTCATAGAAGGGAAATGAATATAGTACTCACATAATAGCGTGCCTATAATGCCTATCTATGTTAAACCAGAACTGACAATAATTGCTAAAGTAAATCCTCTTATGACTCATTAGAAAGTAAAGTAGGTAAAGCAGATCCTGAACCACAAACTTCTATTTAACTCTGAAATTTTATGATTCTGAAAAGATAGTAACTATCATGTGCCAAGAAAACTATACCCACATTCTAACTGCCTATTAAGCACACAAACAACCATGAACACCTGTTCACCATTCACAAAGTAATTGTTCTGTGGCTTTATTTAATCCTTAGGTTTGCTTCCTCTTGACAAAGAACAAACTTTTTGACCCTTTCTCAATCCTTCAGCAACTGGTATGTATGAAGGTAAAGCTGATTAAGTAACAACCACCATCACAGAAAGGCACTTTGCAATTTTCAAAGCGTATTCATATGAATTAATTCAAATTTTATGACAGGAAAATATCAGATGTGAAGAAACACTACAGCCAACACAAATAATTCACAGTGAAATGTAAATGATATTTGCATTTCGCATGGTTACCTGTCCATCAACACAGATGAGGGAGAAATGCTTTTACCCAGATTTTTAAAGCAGTAACTGGAAGAGTATCCTGGAATTCTATGATTCATATAAAGTAGATGCATAAACTGCCATCTACAGACCATATTACTACAAAAGGATATAAAAATGACCAACAAGGAATGAGTTTTCTTTATACTAATTGGATTTTGGGAGGAAAAAAAAAAACACAAAAAAACAAAACACCAGGTGTTAACCTGGCAAGTTCTTCTTGGGGATCTATGATGTCAGTGCTCCTGCCTCCACCTGCTGGCAAACAGATTATGAAACTAGCAGAGATCACTGGGTTAAAAAACTTGAGATTTTTGGGAACATTAATGTTTTATGTAATTATTTTGCATGATGCTACTTTGTGTTAATAAATCATTGATATATTGATGAAATCAATTAGGAAAAAACACATTAAACTTTACACACACAAAATTATGAAAGATTTCTTGGTTCAGAACATTATCTAACAGGCCAAAAATCAAGTTAAAAATTTTTTTAATTACCTGATAAATGACATCTTGGAAAAGGACTGGAAAAGTAAGTGCTGCATCTTCTAGCTCATTTAGACTACAGTGTACTAGTGTTTCATCCTTAAAATAAAAAGCACATACTGAATGAACCAAAATGTTAAAAGAAATTTCATATGATAATTTTATGTATCCATGACCACCAAAAACATTTATGGAAGCACTCATTCATATGTGGAATTTTATATTTATCATACATTCCTGTGTGTGGCATAGCAATCTGGGATAGAACTTTCAAAGCCACTGGTTCTCAGGTATGGTCCCCTGGACCAGCAAGTAGTATCAGCATCACCTGGGTTAGAAATGCAGATAAATAACTAGTTAGAAATACAAAGTTCTAGCTAGTTAGAAATGCAAATTCTCCAGCTCCACTTGTGGTAATTCAGAAACTCAGAAGACGATGAATAAGAGAGGAGTTCAGCAATCCATATTTTAATAAGCCTTTTAGGTGATTCCAATGCAAGCTCAAGTTTGAGAACCAGTGTTCTGAGTTCTGCAGTTGCCAACTTTCTGTTAAGTGAAATAGATATATACTCCTTTTAAGAATTAGCAAATGGAAGTTTAGAATCTAATTATTTTTAAAAATACATATATTCTATTCACATAGATCCTTATCCTTTAAACTTTAACAAAGATTTTTATTTTATAAAATGAATGCCTTAGTATCTGTGGAATATGTTTCAGACATAAATATTATTTAGCTAATAAATTAGCAGTCAATGAAGACTTGACATTTTTGATTATCAAACCCTGTTTTCTCATTAAAAGGATAAAAAGGTGAGGATCACTCAATCTAAGATATGTGTAAATATATTTCTTAAATAAATGATCAAAAAACAGTTCTATTTGTGTTAAGTGACAAAACGCTTTTTTAAAAAGCTTCTAATGACTACCCCCAAAATTTTTCAATGCATTTAAAATGAATTAAAATGAAACACAAATGTTCATACCTTGTGATTCCACATCTTATTAGCTGGAGTGTTTCTTTTAACCTAAAGTTAACTCTGGGGAGGCAAAGAGCAAAAAATACTCTAGATATGCCTCATTTTCTTTTAATAGCATATCAGTCTACACATTTCAAGGTATTGTCTTAGCATCTTAAAAAAAGGTAGTCTTTTTCCTTCAACTGAAACACAACTAATTCTACTACTTCTTCATCAACAGACTATCTAAATTTTGATCATTCTTCATTTACTTCTATAAAATGACTCATTTATGCTCACCCAAATCCTAGCTTTCCTTTTCTATTTACCTTCACATTGAATTAAAAATTACGTGGTCAAGCCTGCTATCATGACCACATTAACTCCTAACACAAAAATCTAGCAAAATATCTTTCCAGTTTCTCCACTAACTTGCACATCAAATCTAAATTACTCATAATCAGTTTCAAAATTTTTCTCTACTTATTCTCTCTAATCAATACCTAATACTTAGGAACTCTGTTGATTTCTCTTACATCTCTTTGGCTAGACAAAGGCTAAAAGTGCTGAACTCTCCAAAAGAACTATACATGCTAGTTAAGATTTAAAATAAGCTTTTCCTCAAGAAAAAATTTTTAGGAGAAATAAAGCACATTCCCAATTATAGAATACCAGTAACAAAGGCTAAATAATAAAATGCTTTCAAATATTGTGTGCTAAGTAGGTGTTCAGTTCTCAAAACTCTTCTGGTACCCTAAAATATATATTTTTTAACACACTGAGAGCACATTAAAGGTTTTATTAGCATTAAGAGATCATATTTTTGGGAGTCTATTAGTAAGTTATTAGTATTAGATACTACACAAAAATAAAAATAGGAAAAGGATTATAATCTTATATAAGGTTAATTCATTGGGACCCAGATGATATTTGGTCCTTCAGGGGACACATAATCCTGACTGCCCTCCCCCTCTCTAAAAAGGTGAAATCTAAGAATGAAATGAAATAGAACTTATCGGGAAATTTATTAGGAATTTTTTTTTAAAAGTCACAAGGGTTTCAGAAATATGGGGAAAAGAGCTAATTTAAATACAACAATGATGACCTAATTTATTTTCAAAAGAGTACCTGATACCAACCAAACTGAGGATCTTGGCATTAGACTATGCTTCCAATAAAAACATTTCAGAACATCTAAGATATGTTTAGTAAATGTGTAAAGACTATTCACATTCACTTTTATCCTTTTAGGCATTTTGGGCTAGTGTTTTAAAAAAGAAATTTAACTATTTTCTCTACCTGTACACATAATATACTTACCAGGTCTAAAACTAGGGAGAATTCTGGTGTGCTTCTTGTTTTTAATGGAAGAGCAGGTTTCCTATTTAGTTGTTCTTCTGTCAGCGGTGGAACATGTTTGATGAAATAATACCTATAAATCAAATTTTAAGAAAATCTCTACATTTCTACATTTTATAAATATAAAACGTGTTATCAAATTCAGCTCATGTTTAAATCTTTAATAATATACTTTTTACCTAGTAAACCAAGCCTATGAAATGTAATAAAACTGAAAATATATTAGTATTTCAGTAACCCAGTTAAAGTATTAATACCTACGTTATATGTTCTTTGCAATATACCATTCAGCCACCCCTCCACACACGTTTCTTTTTAAGATATTTATAGCTTGTGCTGCTTTATTTTTAGAACATTATTAGGGAATTTAAAAGGCATATTGAATGACATATAATAATAATAATGGACTGCAGAGACTTTCTTAATCTCTAACATTGATACAACTGACAACCTCAAAGGATATAATTCTTGCCATCAAGACCAGAAAATTTGTGGGTGCATGATGTAAGAGAAAGATGGAGATTATGCTACAAAACTCATCAAATATTGAAAAACAGGCTTTAAAATACACCATCCAGGAGTAACAACCATAAAAGCAAATATAGTCAACAATCTGATCTTTCCCTTGGTTAACTGACATCCAAATATATTTGGTGGCCACACATGTCTTTCATTCTGCTCCAAGAGGGAAAGGAAAACAAAACAAACTCACGGGTCAAATACTTCCCAGTCTTCTTCATAGGTGGCCTCTGCATGAGCTGATGAATAACCACTATCTGGAGTTACTGGTGCTATTTAATAGAATGAAAACAAAATGTTACTTTTACTCACTATGAAGCATATATTTTTACTGTTTTTATGTTAAGATTTTCTCTGGGTATTTTAGATTCAAAATATGACAGAAATAACTTATAAACAGTATTGCAAAGCAAATTTATTAACATATAGTTCTAACTCCAGATCCAAAGGAAGAAATTGCCATTACTGATAAAATGGCAGGCTAGATCACAGCTAGCAGAATTAAAATCCCTCACAGCAAAGAGAAAATTTACTACTTATTACCAGAAAAATACACTCCACAAAATTTTAATTTTTTTTAAAGATTTATTTATTCATGAGAGACACAGAGAGCAAGGCAGAGACACAGGCAGAGGGAGAAGCAGGCTCCCCATGGGGAGCCCGATGCGGGACTCAATCCTGGGACTCTGGGATCACTCTCTGAGCCGAAGGCAGATGCTCAACCACTGAGCCACCCAGGCATCCCACAAAATTTCAATTTCTAATTAGAAAGTGCTACATATAAAACCATAAAAATTTCATGGGCTCTAATAGGCAGTAACACTTTGCAAACTACCTTGTACATACACAAGAGGTCAATATATATTTGTGCTGACCTTAGACCCAAAGGTAGCTTTTAACCTGAGATTTATAAACATTCTTTAAGAGGTTCATGAAACCCCCTTGAAGACTTATGAAAAAATGCTGAATGTACATTTTCCCAGGAATCCTAAGGTTGTTTAAAATCTTTTAAAAATTTAAAAAAATGCTGCTCTGTATAGAAACCATTGCCTTAGAAGAGGCTTTATTTTACTTCTAATTAACAAGCAGCCTAAAAATAATCATGAAGCAATTCTATATTCCATGACACATGGTTCATTCTACATTTAAGGTAAAATTCTGTCAACTGATAGAGCATTAGAAATTATGCCGGAGGCAAGCCTGGCTGGCTCAGTAGAAAGAGCATGCAACTCTGGATCTCAGAGTCATGAGTTCAAACCCCACAATGGGTGCAGAGATTACTTAAATGAAAAACTTAAAAAAAAATTATACTGAGAATTTTCTAAGATAATAATTGTAACTTAAATTCAAGTAGAGGACAAAAGATTGTAAGTTAGAGGTAATGTTGGAGAGATAATAATTTAAGATCGATGCTAGAAACTGAATGTTTGTGTCCCCACAAAATGGTAATTGGAGGTGGAGACTTTTAGAAGGTTGGAGCCCTCATGAATGGGATTAGTACCCTGAGACTCCAGAACTCATATAGGTTCTACCATGTAAGGATGCATGAGAAGACAGTTGTTATGAATCAGAAAGCAGGCCCTCACCAAGTACTGGATCTGCTTGTGCTTTGATCTTGGATTTCCCAGCCTCCTAAACTGTGACAAATACATAACTGTGGTGTATATGCCACCCTAGTCTATGGTAATTTGTTATTGCAGCCCAAAAGGACTAAGACAGTAGAACTCAATAAAAAGTGTTATAAGTGTTATAATCTATCTACAGGGGACGCCTGGGTGGTTCAGTGGTTGAGCGTCTGCCTTTGGCTCAGGGCGTGATCCTGGAGAGAGAGAGAGAGAGAGAGAGAGAGAGAGAGAGAGAGAGAGAGAGAGGCAGAGACACAGGCAGAGGGAGAAGCAAGCTCCATGCAGGGAGCCCGACATGGGACTTGATCCCGGGTCCCCAGATCAGGCCCTGGGCTGAAGATGGCACTAAACTGCTGAGCCACCCAGGCTGCCCTAAATAAAATCTTAAAAAAAATCTATCTCCAGGAATGGCGTATTGGGTAAGTCAGGACAAAAACAAGTTTTGTTATTATTAATAAAAATTTGTTATTAATTTTTAAATGATTTTATTTATTTGAGAGGGAGAGAGAGAGAGACTAAGTGCACACACAGGTCAAGAGAAGGGCAGACAGGGAGGGAGAGGAAAAAGGGAGAGAATCTCAAGTAGACTCTACACTAAGCGAGGAGCCTGACATGGGGCTCTATTTCATGACTCTGAGATCATGACCTGAGCCAAAACCAAGAGCTGGACACTTAACCGACTAAGCCACCCAGGTGCCCCCATCATGTATTAATTCTTTGTGTATATATTACCTTATAACACAGTGTGTATGTTCAGTGAATGACAACAGATGTAAAGCATAATTTTTGTCCATCTGTAACAACTTTATGCCAGTAACAGTTCATTAGCACAAGAAGTAATGGAAAAATATATCTTCTAACCACTTCTGTTTCAAATTCCTATTAACCTCAGAGAAAGGGGGAAAGGAAGCAATATTTGAGTGCCTTCATGCTAAACTTTTTTTCTTTCAAAACCATGAATTATTTCTTTTAAAGCTCGGAAAACTACTTCAGAGAGCTTAAGTTGTCTAAAGCCACAACGCTAAGAGAATGGCAGAGCCAGCTTCCTTCCTTCTTATTCTCTTTGGCTAGTTTCTTAAAGTTAAGGATAAGTAAAAACCTTTGTCACTCATACTCATCTTCTAAGATCAGCAAAAATTTTACTTCTATCCTGTCATGATCCAGAGTAAGTGTGCCACCTGAACATTTTGCACGTTTATTTGTAATAGCACTTACCACACTGTACAGTAATTTTTTTGTACACTCGGCTTGTCAATTAGATTACATACTCTTTAGGGTCAAGGAGCATTTATCTTATTCATCTTTATAAATAACACCCATATCAGAAAATAGGTGTTCAACAAATGTTAGGGGAATAAATGAATGAGACAACTGGAGTAAGTATTACTTTTTCCCTCTAGAAACCACTAAGGTTATAGAAATCCCAAAGGATCTTCAGTTATCAGAAAAAAAATTACATGGGATCATATAGCAGCACAAAAGCAGCACACTTTGTGAGAACCAATTGAAAGGAGCCTGAACTGCTGGAACCCATTACCTATTAATTCATGGCATGATAAATGTAAAGAAAATAAAAGACCTCAAGATTGTTAAAAAAACAAAAACAGAACAAATATCAAACAGGAAGCCCAAAGCTCTGGACTTAGTTTATACTTAGTCTATACTGGCAAAGTAATGAGCATAAAATGACAGATGAAGAGTAAGTTCTTTTGCAAGTCTTATCCACCCAATAATGAACTGTGAATATAATCCATGTTGATTTGCTAGATTTAGTATTATTCTTTTTTTTTTGATTTAGTATTATTCTTAAAAAATATAACATTATAATTTAACATAGATATTAACATTATATTTTGTTTAACATTATAGAAAAATCTTTTATGTGACCAATTTAAAATAAATCTTTCCTGTTATGTGCTTTTCTCTTCATATTAGTGTTACTGGGTTACACTATATAGAAGTTTCATAATTGTATGCATTTTTTCCTCAAATGATTTCTGCCATTTTAATTATATTTTTTCATGTTTCCCCTTTAAATTCAAAGGAAGAACATCATTCTACTTCCTTACACAAAACTACATTTCTGAACCAATACATATGTGCTACGGTCTCTCAAGTATCTGGCATTTTAAGAAATAAAAAACCAAAAAACAAATCTAAGATTAAAGCAAAGATCTTGTCCCTCTGGGAAAAGATGACCATTCTCAATTTTATTTCTGCTTTTAAGCATCATGGCAGTTTTATCTTTTAGCTTTATATGTCTATATACCACAACCCTCAGAGGTAATAAATTCTGATCTCATATATTCTACATTTCCATGACAACTGGCTCAGGGACCCAACAATTATGTTAGGCATTTATAAGGATCCAGAATTAGGCTGCAAAGTTTGGATGTAGGGAAAGATCTAGGAAAAGCAGCTTCTTTTGGGGAGATGTCATTTATATATCCAATAAATTTGAAGGCTGCCTTTAGGTGGGGACTTCAGACCGAAAGGTCTGAGACTGATGCATCTATAATTGTGTCAAAAAAAAACATGAGCATGTTTTGCTATTTGTATTAAATTTCTCTAAGTATGGGCTCAACAGTTTAGGGCCTGCCTTCGGCCCAGGACATGGTCCTGAAGTCCCAGGATCGAGTCCCATATCAGAAGTAGGGAGCCTACTTCTCCCTTTGTTTCTGCCTCTCTCCCTCTCTCTCTCCTTCTCTCGTCTCTCATGAATAAATAAAATCCTTAAAAATAAATAAATAAATAAATAAATAAATAAATAAATGCACTTATTTATTTCTCTAAGTGATTAGTACAAATAATTTGATTGATTAAAGAAAAAAATAAGAAAGATTGAATTTTTATAAATTATTCATGAATATGCATTAAGAAAAGGAATTTTATTCACCTGTAAGAGGTGGGATATCACGATTAACTGTTTCTTCTGCTTCTTCTAAACCATTATTTATCGATGGCCTCACTTGAACTGCTTGATTTGAGTAAGCTGCTCCATTAGTTGACGTAGTAGTACTGGTAGTGATCTCATCCACCTGTTCCATATCAAGTTGTTTTACTATTTCTTCAGCTTCCACAGCCTGTCCTGGGGAATCGGATCCTGATGTTCCTATAATCAAGATTCAGGGTATTGACAACCATCATATAAAAACTCAAAAGGGGGTAGGGAATAGGATAGATATTTTTAAGGGTACAGACTTATAGCAAACAAACATAAGCCCTACAGACCTAATACACTGTAGAGTGAATATAAACAATATTGTATTATAATCCACAAACCTGCTAAGAGACTAGAGCTTAATTGTTCTAACCACTAAAAAGGATGATTATGTAATGTGATAGAGGTGCTATTGTTACACGGCAATCATAATATACAAATGTACCAAATTAATTGTTAACCTTATATATATATTTTAAGATTTTATTTACTTATTCATGAGGGACACAGAGAGAGACAGAGACACAGGCAGAGGGAGAAGCAGGAGCCATGCAGGGAGCCCAATGTGGGACTCAATCCCAGGTGTCCAGGATCATGCCCTGGGCTGATGGTAGCGCTAAACCGCTGAGCCACCGGGGCTGCCCAACTTGTTTACCTTAAATTTACATAAATGTATGTCAGATATATTTTATTAAAAGTGAAATACTGAAAAATAAACTCAAAAAACAGAAAAAAAAAAAAAAGGGACACCTGGGTGGCTCAGAGGTTGAGCATCTGCCTTCGGCTCAGGGCATGATCCTGGAGTCCGGAGATCAAGTCCCACATCGGGGTCCCTGCATGGAGCCTGCTTCTCCCTCTGCCTGTGTCTCTGCCTTTCTGTGTCTCTCATGAATAAATAAATAAAATATTTTTTAAAAATGAAAACTAAACTAAAAAATTTGGAAAAACCAAATGCAACAGAAATAGAGCTGAGGATACTACTGTTTAGTGTTTTTTTTCTATACATCTCAATCAGGAATAAAGACTATTATAAGGTAAAGTGATATTGATGAACAAAAATTTTTTTTTTAATTTTTTTTTTTAATTTTTTTTTTTTAACTTTATTTATGATAGTCACACACAGAGAGAGAGAGAGGCAGAGACACAGGCAGAGGGAGAAGCAGGCTCCATGCACCGGGAGCCCGACGTGGGATTCGATCCCGGGTCTCCAGGATCGCGCCCTGGGCCAAAGGCAGGCGCCAAACCGCTGCGCCACCCAGGGATCCCGATGAACAAAATTTTAAGAGTGTTTGAATAGTTTAGGAACACCTATTTAGAGCTTTTATAACTTAGAACTTTTAAAAAATTTTTTTAAAAGATTTTATTTATTTATTCATGATAGACATGGGGGGGGAGAGAGAGAGAGAGAGAGAGAGAGAGAGAGAGAGAGAGAGAGAGGCAGAGACAAAGGCAGAAGGAGAAGCAGGCCCCATGCCAGGAGTTGACACAGGACTTGATCCTGGGACTCCAGGATTGCGCCCTGGGCCAAAGGCAGGTGCCAAACCGCTGAGCCACCCAGGGATCCCCAGAACTTTAAAAATTTTTTTATTGAGGGATGGCTCAGTGGTTGAGCGTCTGCCTTGAACTCAGGTCATGATCCCAGGGTCCTGGGATTGAAACCCACATCAGGGTCCCCACAGGGAGCCTGCTTCTCCTCTGCCTATGTCTCTGCTTCTCTCTCATTAATAAATTTTAAAAGTTAAAAAAAAATTATGGAGACATAACAGACATATAACTTTAAGTTTCACGCTTATTCACGTGTTGATTTAATACATTTATATATATACTGCATTATGACTACTAACCTAGCATTAGCTAACACCTCTCTATCCTGCTACATCATTATCATATTTTTGTGGTGAGAAAATCTAAGATCTAGTCTCTTTGCAACTTTGAAGTATACAATACAGTATTGTTGACCATAGAACTTCTTTTCAATATAGCAAATATCATTTATTAAGTGCCTACTATGAGCTAGGCATTTTATATGTATTTTTTTCCATTATCATTTCCATTAAACAGATCCTTATCCTTCCGTACTAAGCATCCTAGCCACTGTAGGCAGTTGTAATTTTAAAATCAGAGGTAGTTATGCAAGAATGAGCTAAATGTTCCCCTAACCATCAGAATATTTTTATTCAGAGACACAATTTCCCAACAATATTCCATCTTAGTAACAAAGATTGAAGTTAGTTTCCTAATCATACTCAGCTACCACCTAGATGAACCTGTTGCCCTATTCTTCCACTACTAGATAAACCCAACTCTTTTCTTTCTTTATGGAATTCTCCAAATGTCTTTTTTTTTTTTAATTTGATTTATTTATTCATGAGAGACACAGCGAGAGGAAGAGATGCACGCAGAGGGAGAAGCAGGCTCCATGCAGGGAGCTTGACGCGAGACTCCAGGATCATGCCCTGGGCTGAAGGTGGCACTAAACTGCTGAGCCACCTGGGCTGCCCCCAAATGTCATTTTCAACAACAAAATCAACCTTCTACTCTCAACTTTCTCACAGAATGTTCTTTCTCCATCATAGCTTTAAATGTAACTCCCTTCCAAAAAACCTCTTTTCCTGACATCTTTCCTGCAAAGCTCTTTATTCTTCCATACTCAACATACTAACTGAATCAGAATTCATTTATCTCCATTTCTGCTACCAGATGATTGGTTTTTCCACTGAATATGCAAAAAAATACCTGTTCCTGAGACTGATGTCATCTAGCTATATAATTCTTCACTTATCCCACTGCTGCCATTTACTAACTGCTGCCAACATCCTCAATTAGAAGAATTGAACACCTCACCAGCAGTCTATTAAACACCTCCTAGTTATTATAATAATGTCAATGACTCATCCTAAGACTAATCCTCAAAAGTCTTACCTTCTCTAGCTCTATCTTCATTCATAACTGCTCTCTTAAGTAACTACAATGACCATAACCTGGATATTCACACTAAGAAAAGTTTCATCTCTGAAGACAAAAGTTCAAATATATCAATCCCCTCCATAACTTCCTAATCTTTTAATTATCGATCTCATATTCCTATTAAATGTGATTTCATGTTTGATAAAACCCAATCTCTTTCATTCTAAACAATCCTTCAACAGCTCCTTCCCCAACCTTCTCAACTAGTTAGACTTCATGGTATTTCACAAATCACTCTCAAACCGGTAGTTTCAGGGTCCTTGCTCCCTTGTCTTTCCACTGTCAACCATCACAGAAATCTCTCTTGAATCAATGTAACTTACAGGCTTACTGGGATTTCTTTTAATTATACCCAAAAGCAAACATTTCACTGTTCTCTTCAATCCCTGCCACCAGGAATCTCAGCACATGGCACCATCTCCTCCTTCAAAGAAAAAGTTGTAACTATCAAACATCAACTACTTCTGCCCAAATATCTATTCCCCCAAGATCTTAGTTTGCTGACCATATAGACCATTTACTCTACTGGTTTCAATACCTATAAGCTGATAATACAGTTAATAGTCTACTGCTTAAACCCAGATTTCTTTTGAGCCAAAGGCAGATGCTTAACCACTGAGCCACCCAGGTGCCCCTCTCTCCCTACTGTAAAAAAGCAAGCTCCTTGAGGGCAAGGACCATGTGTTAATCATCCTTGACTCTCCAGAGACTAGTACAATGGTTGGGATATGGCAAATATTGATTTGAATAAACTGAAATCTTCAAATTGCCTCTGCCCCATACTCAAGTATAATTATCCTCTCTCACAGGTTAAGATGCTCAATTTAAAGAACTGGACCAAGATAACATGTTTAAAGAGTGGCAGAGCTGGAATTTTAAAACAAGTTTCTCTAATTCCAATGCTTATTCTTTTTCCACTATACCACCTATTCTGAAAGATGTCTAAAAGGCCCTAGTTTAGACAGAACATAGAGACTCCTAACTCTGGGTAACGAACTAGGGGTGGTGGAAGGGGAGGAGGGCGGGGGGTAGGGGTGAATGGGTGACGGGCACTGAGGGGGGCACTTGAGGGGATGAGCACTGGGTGTTATTCTGTATGTTGGCAAAGTGAACACCAATAAAAAATAAATTTATTATAAAATAAAAAAATAAAAATAAAAGGCCCTAGTTTTACAATATATTAACAGATATTCCACAGAAAAGGATTCTTGGAGGCAAATATGTCTAGGAAATACAAAGTTAAAGTTAAATATAGTTTTTGTTTTATTTCTACTATAGGACTTCACAAGTCCTTTCATGTGCCAATATGCATTATTTTAAGCCCCCAGAGCATCTAAATTTTATAGTGCACCATTCTGCCTTTTAAAAATTGTATTATCCAGAACCATAATTCATATGAGAATTTAAATAATCAGCCGATAAGTATTTAATGACTATTTTCCGGGATCCCTGGGTGGCGCAGCGGTTTAGCGCCTGCCTTTGGCCCAGGGCGTGATCCTGGAGACCCGGGATCAAATCCCACGTCGGGCTCCCGGTACATGGAGCCTGCTTCTCCCTCTGCCTGTGTCTCTGCCTCTCTCTCTCTCTCTCTGTGACTATCATAAATAAATAAAAATTAAAAAAAAAAAAACTTTAAAAATGACTATTTTCCATGTGCCCCATACTATATCAAATAACTAGGTAGATGTAAAAATAAAGGAATGATCTCTTGCTCTCACATAATCTAGAGACTACATTATCGTTTATGACCTTAAGAATTAATCATCAAAAAAGATAGGACAATAGTTAAATCTTTAAAAAAAAATCTGGGTAGCTCAGTTGGTTGGGTGTCCAACTCTTGGTTTCGGCCCTGGTCATGATCTCAGGGTTGTAGGATCAAGCCCCAAGTTGGGCTCCACACTCAGCACAGAGTCTACTTGGGATGGTCTCCCTTTCTATCCTTCTTCTAGCATGCATGCTCTATCTTAAATAAATAAAATCTTAAACAAATTATGTTGGGAGGGGCACCTGAGTGGCTCAGTGGTTGAGCATCTGCCTTCAGCTCAGGGCGTAATCCTGGAGTCCTGGGATCAAGTGCTGCATCAGGCTCTTCGCAGGGAGCCTGCATCTCCCTCTGCCTCTGTCTCTCTCATGAATAAATAAAGTCTTAAAAAAAAAAATCCCTAAGGGGGAAAAAAAATCAAGCAAATAATATAAGATGTATTAAAAAAAAAAAATGACCTAGGGGATCTCTGGGTGGCTCAGCAGTTTAGTGCCTGCCTTTGGCCCAGGGCATGATCCTGGAGACCAGGGATCGAGTCCCACATCAGGCTCCCTGCATGGAGCCTGTTTCTCCCTCTGCCTGCCTGCCTGTCTGCCTGTCTGTCTCTCTGTCTCTCAGGAATAAATAAAATCTTAAAAAAAAAATGACTTCGTTTCAGCTCACTTAAAATTCTACTTTATTGATCTAGAATATTAAAGTGTTTCTGGATTCTCTCCTGTACACACTAAAGATTACAGAAGTTATTCCAACATAAAAGACATTACTTTCCCTCTGGCCCAGTTTATCATATAGCTTTTCAGATAGTGAAAGTGGAGTTCATGCACTTCAAGAGAATTAAATAGGACCTAAATTTATTTGTCACTTAAAAAAAAAAAAAAGGTCTTGGGCAGCCCGGGTGGCTCAGCAGTTTAGCGCTGCCTTCAGCCCAGGGCCTGATCCTGGAGACCCGGGATCGAGTCCCAAGTCAGGCTCCCTGTGTGGAGCCTGCTTCTCCCTCTGCCTTTGTCTCTGCCTCTCTGTCTCTCATGAATAAATACATGAGAGACATGTATTTTTTTAAATCTTAAAAAAAAAAAAAAAGTCTTTTAGGAACTGTGTATTTTTTTTTCTTCAGGAGCTGTGTTTTTTGTTTGTTTGTTTTTTTAAAGATTTATTTATGAGAGACACAGATTGAGAGGAGAGGCAGAGACATAGGCAGAGGGAGAAGCAGGCTCTTCGCAGGGAGCCTGACGTGGGACTCGATCCTGGATCCGGGGATCACGACCTGAGCCAAAGGCAGGCGCCCAACCGCTGAGCCACCCAGGCGTCCCAGGAGTTGTGTGTTTTTTAATGAGGCTGAAAACAAACATAAGCTGCTGACAAAACAGCCAGTAAAATCAAACAGATCTGGGATCCCTGGGTGGCGCAGCGCCTGCCTTTGGCCCAGGGCGCGATCCTGGAGACCCGGGATCAAATCCCACATCGGGCTCCCGATGCATGGAGCCTGCTTCTCCCTCTGCCTATGTCTCTACCTCTTTCTCTCTCTCTCTCTCTGTGACTATCATAAAAAAAAAATCAAACAGATCTTTTAAAAAATTAGGAGAACTATTAATTTTTAAACCCAAATTATAGATGATAGTTTATACTTACCATTTTTATTTGCTGGTGAAAAAAAGTTGAAGACAGGAGAAAATATGGTCCCCAACAATGTAGTCCTTGGAGGACTGCCAGAGGAAGGATTATCTTCTAATTTTCCATTTTGTTTTACATGTTGATTTGTCATTTCATAACTACCAGCTTCTAAGAAACAAGAAAAAAAGTTGGAATCTAGAAAACATGACTTAAAGAAATGTTTTAAAAAATTTCTTTTTTGCCTCAAAATACTTTATAAAAACTGATTAACATTTAATGTTAAAGCTTATTACTTTAAAAATATCCCGAGGTAAATAAATTGTAAATCAAATGATCTTTATAACAAGTTTATTTATAATGCTTTATAACTGCTACAAAGCTCATTTGAAGCTAGAAGTATATAGACTGAAAGGCTTCAAAATCCACAGTATAAGTGAAAACGAAACTCTTTGTAAGTAAAGCAAGTTACATCAAAAAGATAAATGCAAAATCCTGTCCTTTTTTACATTCTGGGAGGCTGTCTACATTCACAAAACCTACCTATTAGTAATGAATAACAGCTAAATAAATAGACAACATAGATCTATTAAAGCAGAAGACTATGTATAGCAGTATCAAAACTTACTTATGTATACCCAGACATCATTTCAGAATGGTTAAGAAAAACAAACAGGTTTTTTGTCTTTTGTTTTTTTTTTTTTTTTTAGTTTCTTATTAATAAAAAAATTTCATGATCTTTTGGAAAATATACAGTAAAAACAAATTCAAACAAATGTGTTTTGATTAATCATCCTTGACCTTCCATAACTTTACTTAGTATCTACCAGATTTTTTCCTTCTTTGTAATAGGTCTTTTGTTTCCTTTTCCCTATTAGTCCATTCTAACAATAGCGATACAACACTGAATTGAGAGGAAAGAAGCAAGGAATTATTCTTGCAGTTGTTTAAAAGAGCAATGGTTAAAACGCACCATTCCATGCTCTGAAGTGTTGTTTTTTATAGCTTTTCTCTACTTGTCCTTCTTGTTTTCCTCCTTTTTGACTTTGAGGAGCTTCCTAGCAATATTATACTGACCTAGAACAAGATTTATCAACAGCAGTACTATTGACTTTTGGGCTGGATGTTTCTTTACTGTGGGAGGATGTCCTGTGCACTGTAGGATGTTTAGCAGCATCCCTAACTTCTACCTGCTAGAAGTGATGTAGCAACCCTTCAATAGGTTCTGACAACCATAAAGGTCTCCAGACATTAACAAATGTTCCCTGGGGACAAAACCACCCCTAGTTAAGAACCACTGTCCTGAGTGATCCAGGCCCTTTCTGAGCTCTGAAATTCCATGATCCAGGAACAGATTCTTTGTACATATTTCAATAAATTAGGTCACAGTTATTACTGCTTTAAGAACTGAGCTTATTAGAGGTTGAAAATGCTGTTCCATATATATTTTCATGATAAATAGTATAAAGCTAGTTGCTCTGCCTTTACTTATCATTTTAATTCATCAAAGTAGATTTATATTAGATAAATTTTTATTTCATTTCATGCTATTAATACTTAATACAAAGGGTTACAAAAATAGGGAAAAATTTCAGAGTCCATTTTTAAAAACAGAAAAGAAACATAACAGGTGAGATCTATGCTTACACCTAATAAAACAATATCTAAATATTAACAAACCTCCATTTACTTGACTTTTCCGTCTTACTCGAGATATCTGTTTGTTAGGCTTTTCTCCTGCTCTTGGTGTTGATGTGATCAAATTATTATCTATATCACGTTCAATCCTACTTCGTTTCGAAGGATTTTCTCTCTCTTCCTTAAGATATGAGGAAAAAAACATGCATTGAGCACAGGCATTCCACCTTATAGAATATACTTATAAAAATATATGTACCCTCTATATCCACTGCAGCATTATTTACAATAGTCAACAGAAACAACTTAAGTGTCCATCTGTTGATGAATGGATAAAGAATACATGGGGTACACACACACACACACACACACACACACACACAAATGGAGTATTACTCAGCCATTAAAAAAGAAAGAAATTTTGCCACTTATGAAAACATGAATGTACTAAGTAAAGACAGTGAAAATACCGTATGACCTTACTTCTATGTGGTCAACAAATGAGAAAAACAAAAAACAAAAAACCTGCTCAAAGATACAGAGAATGGATTGGTGGTTGCCAGAGGTGGGGGGTGAGGGCTGGCAAAATGAATGGAGTCAAAAGATACAAATTCTAGTTATAAAATAAGTCATAGAAATGTAATTATAGCTAATACAGTACTGCATATATGAAAGTGGCTAAGAGTAAATCTTAAAAGTTCTCATCTTAAAAAGAAGTTCTAACTATGGTGATGGGGATGTTAGCTAGGCCTGTTGTGATGATCATTTTACAACACACACACACATATAAAAATATCAAATCACTGTTGTATGCTAAAATTAATATAATGTATATATCAATTATACCTTAATTTAAAAAAAAGATATAGTATGTGTAATATATTTTCCCATTTTTCACATCCAGGAGAAACAAAATACAATTATATAATATCCAACAGTGCTAAAAAAATATGACAATGTTTTAAGAGTGTTTATTATTAATGCACTTATAATACACAAATATAACTACAGCACCCCCAAAATTCAGATTCTTATCCCAGGGTCCACTAAACTGTGCGATTTAAATACTCAATTGTACAATATGCTCTGAATTTTCAGCAATTTTCCCCTATTCCTAGACTTGTCTGAAAGAACAGTGGTTGTTTCCCTGAGCACTGAGGGTAAGAGAAAGAACTCCATTGGAATTTGCTGGCATATCACATATTACCAAAAATAACAGGGTCTGCCATTGCCACACCCCAATGCCATCCTCAATTCTTTAAATGCCCAAATTAACACCAAGGAGTCTATTCCCCGATAAAGCTTTCTATTCATTTCCTCTTATATGAGGCAAATCCACACCACCAGTTTACACTGTTTTTACAGTACTAAAAGAGTATACTCCAAGTGTACTCTTAGAGAACACTGATTTTTTTTCATTTGTACATCTATTTTTCTCATTTGTAAAATTTTTCTATCACCACGTATGTGATTTTCTTACATTACTGTAATACTGACCTCTAATTCCTTGGTGGATTCTTTTGTTTATCTTTTAGTAATCTCTACACCCAGCGTGGGACCTGAACTCACAACCTCAAGATCAAGAGTCGCATGCTCTACCAACTGAGCAAGCCAGGTGCCCCAATTCCTTGCTGTTTTTTTTTTCCTTGCTGTTTTAATAAGACTACCTGCTATTTTTTGGTAAGGATTAGATTTTTAAGTCTATATTAAACATAATCTGTATGTATAATCACTATTCTTATTCAATGGGGAATAATTCTTTTATTTCTACTGAACATTTGTATTTAATGCTTTTATATCGTAGCAAATAAGATGGTACTGTACATTCTCTAAGGTTGAATATTATTTTATTATTTCTAAAACAAACCCTAGTATTGTAAATTGCCACAATTATAATTAGCTATTTGGATCAATTCTACTCCTGAAACCAATACTATACTATATGTTAACTAACTTGAATTTAAATAAAATCTTAGAAGAAAGAAAAAGATATTAAAGATTATTAAAAAGCTAAGCTTTCTTTTAAAAAAAATTCCCTACTTGGATCAAAACAGAACAAAAACAATATAAAAATACATCATTACATATCACACCATACAGAATTTTACTTTTGCTTAGTAGTTTCTCTAATTTAGATACCTCCATTAAAACAATGTCATTATTTAAAAAAAAAAAGTGGGATCCCTGGGTGGCGCAGCGGTTTGGCGCCTGCCTTTGGCCCAGGGCACGATCCTGGAGACCCGGGATCGAATCCCACATCGGGCTCCCGGTGCATGGAGCCTGCTTCTCCCTCTGCCTATGTCTCTGCCTCTCTCTCTTTCTCTCTCTGTGACTATCATAAATAAATAAAAATTAAAAAAATTTAAAAAAAAAAATAAAAATAAAAAATAAAAATAAAAAAAAAAAGTCATTATAGCACAAGATAACACCTCAGGGATCCATGACAAAATTCTTCAAATGGTTACTATTTATCATTCCTCTGCATTTTAAAATGAATTGTAAGCCTCATATCCCAAACCCTGGATTCCCAATGCCAGAAAACAGGATTCTCTTTATAAAGTCCTTCAAGAAAAAAATAAATAAATAAAATAAAGTCCTTCAAGAACAGAAATGCCTCAAAGCTAAACACTAAGCTCCAGCATCTTCTTGAAGAAATCTCTTAGTACATCTGCTATAACATAAATACTTACATTCTTGAAAACCCTGCATTCTGCAACACTAAAAATAACAAGGCTTAAAGAAAAAATAATTGGTCCAGGAGGGTAGAGAGGGTTATATAGAGCAGATCAATCAATGCCCTGTTAATTCTTTTAACCACAGCACTCACAAAAACAATGATTGGGACACTTCAGAGATAACTTGGACACCCCAGCAAGGCAGCGAACAGAAGGCGAAATGCTACCTTAGGGCTTAAAAAAAAGTAGTAAAAACAGAGAAGGAGAAAAAAGGGCTCATGGGAACGGAGAAGTGGAGCTTTAACACAGTTGGTCTAAGATGGACACAAAAGGAAATGCAGGGCAGCCCCAGTGGCACAGCGATTTAGCGCCGCCTGCAGCCCAAGGTGTGATCCTGGAGACCAGGGATCGAGTCCCACGTCACGCTCCCTGCATGGAGCCTGTTTCTCTCTCTGCCTGTGTCTCCGCCTCTCTCTCTCTATGAATAAATAAATAAAATCTTAAAAAAAAAAAAAAAGGAAATGCAGACTGCCACATGAGAAAAGTCCCTGCTAGACCAGAGTGTACTTCTCTAGGAAGGAACTCTCCTCCCTGATGCTCCTAATTATCACTTCTAATTAAAAACTCTGCGTGTATGTTTGTTTGGGAGGGAGTTGTTTCTGTAACAGCTGAATTGAAAGTTTTTTACTTTCCTGATGAAATATAAAATTCAACTCCCTGGGGCACCTGGGTAGCACAGCCAATTAAGTGTCTGACTGTTGGCTTCAGCTCAGATCATGATCTCAGGGTTGTGAGACTGAACTGAGCCTGCTCAGCACAGAGTCTGCTTAAAAGATTCTCTCTCTACCCCTCCAAACACTCTGCACTTGTGCTGTTTCTGCTCTTTCACTCTCAAATAAATAAATAAATCTTTAAAAACTTCAACTCCCATTAATTCAGGATCCCTTTGTCCAGTTTAGGAAGAAGTCATGTATAAAGCAATGCACCACCCATGTTATGCTGACACTATTCTCCCGTTTACCAAGAGTCTATAGGCTAAATGATGTTGCACAAGTACCACATATTTACTGTAGCAGAATAGACTGTACCATGGTCAATTAAAAATACATATAATATTTGGGGTGCCTGGGTGGCTCAGTCATTTAAGTCTCTGACTCTTGATTTTGGATCAGGTCATGATCTCAGTGTCCTAGGATCAAGCCCTGAGCCCCATGATGCCAGGCTCCGCACTTAGAGGGGAGTCTGTTTGAGGAATCACTCTGTCCCTTTTCCTCTGACTCTCCCCCTGCTTGTGCTAAAATAAATAACTCTTTTCTTAAAAAAATAAATAAATAAAGTATATAAATACACAAAGTAAAAATATTTTAGCTTACATCTCTAAGTAGGAAGAGGAAGCTATTAAAATCAAGGTAAAAGTTCTGCAGTCATTGATAAGACAATTCATCACCTAGTCCTAGCCCTTCTTGAACGTTCAACTACATAATTTGGGGAATTTCTGAATGTGGCATGATTTTTAAAAGAACTAGGAAAACCAAGATTCCTACATTACTGTACAGGTTGCTTTAATAAATTCATTAACCCTGTAATGTCTTCTCTGGAATTTATATTTTTCACAATTGTCCCTAAAATAGGCTTTTAGAGGAAAATCTTGGGAAGGTAGTATGTTCTTATGTCTGAATCCCAAGGGAAACACAAAGAATTAAAGAGGCAAAAAAACCCAATGGTGAATTGGGACACAAGATTCTGTCTCTCCTAATTCCAAGCAGATAAGGACAAACCAATAGCCACCATACCCTGAATGCCCACATGCACTAGTATAGAAGAAAGCAAAGGTATCAGCAAGGTGTGTGATACACCTGAGAATAAGAAAAGCCCAAAATAGCTAAAAAGGTAGGTATTCAATGGAAAGCATGACAGGACAATCTTAAGACAGGAGAGAAAGCTGCTTTCTAATCTAACAGTAAAGGGGTCCGTGGTGAGAATGAAACATCTACTATAAACTCTTGAAAATGACCAACTATGGCTCTCTTCTTGAATAAGACTACACACTAAGGGGAAATTACTGGGAATGGAATCAAAACTGAGTTAACAAAGGCACAACAGAGAAGAAGGAAAGACGGTGCCTAAGTGGCTCAGTCGGTTAAGCATCTGACTCTTAATCTCAGCTCAGGTCTCGATCTCAGGGTGGAAAATTCAAACCCCGCACAGGACTCCACACTGAGCATGGAGCCTACTTAAAAAGAAAAAAAGAGAAAGGGGGGAAAAATAAAAGGAAAGTGAAGTTTCAGATAAACATCGAGTAGTAATAAAGAGACAGGAAAACTCAAAAAGCAATCACTGTATTTTTTAACATTACACAAAAACAGAAAAGATACCCTAAACCACACTACCTTCTAAAAATTCAGAAAAACTAATACACAAAAATGAACAAGTATAGATGTTAAATCCACACAAAAATTATTGTAATAAAATGTACAAAGAATAAAATAACATCTTTACAGATGCATGTTAGAAATGCATATTAGAAAAATATGCATACAGAATAGATCAAAATTATAACCTATTTCAAAACACAAGACTTATTAAGAAAATGAGACATAAGTTATAAAAATTCAAACCGCAGAAAAAATAATTAGAAATAAAAAAATCATATCAGAAATAGTCTGAACAAGAATAGACATAAAAGTGAGTAAACACAGATTATGACTTTTAAAAGAAATAGAAGATAAAATGGGAATTTTTTTTGGGGGAAATTTTTTTTAAATGGGAAATTTTTAAAAGACATCAAATATTACAAATAATGAAGATATACAAAGATCCAACAGGCAGAAAATAGTAGTCCCTGGGGGCAACCCAGGTGGCTCAGCGGTTTAGCACCGCCTTCAGCCCAGGGCCTGATCCTGGAGACCCGGGATCGAGTTCCACGTCAGGCTCCCAGCATGGAGCCTGGTTCTCCCTCTGCCTGTGTCTCTTTCTCTCTCTGTCTCTCATGAATAAATAAATAAATAAATCTTAAAAAAAAAAAAAAAAGAAGAAGAAAATAGTAGTCCCTGAAGAAGGAAACCAAAAGCATGGCAAAAAAAAAAAAAGAATATTAGAAAATTTTCCTCAAAGAAAAGAATTTAGGGGCAACCAGTTGGCTCAATCAGTTGAGTTTCTGACTCTTGGTTTTGGCTCAGGTCAGGATCTCATAGTTTTGAGACTGGCCGTGCTTTGGGCTCTGTGCTCAGCACAGAGTGTGCTTCAGATTCTCTCTCCCTCTTCCTATACTCACAGTCTCGGTCTCTCTCTCAAATCAACCAATCTTTTTTAAAAAATGATTTTGTGTTATATATTGAAAGATATGTCTAATTAAAACTATCAATCCATAAAACAATCCATAAAACAAACAAGATATAGCCTAAACTTCATATAATTTAAAGAAAAAAAAAATCCTTTGGAGACCAAAGAAGATCATTTAGTATATGTGCTGCTGAAGCAAGCACTCAAGGAAAATCATTTATAAACTAAAAAATTAGATCATCATCAAACTTCAACAGTAATGCCTTTTTGTCAGAAGAAAATGAAGTAACATTTAAAATAAGAAAAGTCTAGTCAAGTATTTTATATGCAGCAAAACTGGATTTTCGGCCTTAAAGAGTACTGTTATCAACGTACAAGAATATTGTTCCCATGAGTACTTTCTGGGGCATCTAATAGAAAATGAGCTTCAGACAACAAAAATGACTGCAGACAATAACATGAGGACTAAGGATAAGCATTAACCATACTGAACATATGCTGACCCTGTAAGACTAAGACAAAGATTAACAGATAGTAGGTAATGACTATAGGCTCAGTATATACAGATATAAAGCTGTAAGAAAGCTGGTAAGAGATATAGCAAGTTTTTAAAAAACTGTTCATTTTAGTCATTCTGAGACAGAAAACAACAGAATTCATTTCCAGCTGATCCATACAAGAAATACTAAATGAAGATCTTCAGGCATAGAATAAATAATACCAGATGGGATCCTAAACCTGCAGTAAGGAATGAACGCTACTAAGGCAAATATGAGGAAATATAAAAGATCTTGGTGTTCAATACTACTGTACTCTTTACCAGCTATCTTCAACAGTCATACTTGCTATCATACAATCTATGTGGCATCATTATAATCCAGTAAATTACTATTTTGAAATCTTAACTTTTTAATATATGTATTTGTGGAAATATAGTAAGAGTACTCTTAATATTTTGCTTTGCAATAATAACAGATTCAATTTTTAAAATTCTGGGCAGCCTGGGTGGCTCAGCGGTTTAGTGCCGCCTTCAGCCCAGGGCCTGATCCTGGAGACCCAGGACCGATCCCACATCAGGATCCCTGCATGGAGCCTACTTCTCCCTCTGTGTCTCTGCCTCTTTCTCTCTCTCTCTCTTCCCCTCTCTGTGTCTCTCATGAATAAATAAAATCTTAAAAGATAATAACATTATTGTATCTAAAATAGCTATTTTGAAATTTAGTAATATTTTAAAGTAAAATTCATAAATTTATAATTATGAATGGATTACTGGATTAAAAAAGGAAGATTGGATGATTTGTGGTTTCAATTTATTATCACACTGAGGCAGAAACTGATTGATCCGAATTCTCTGACTCACAAAAGGAGGAAAATCCCCAAAGAATCTGGATCATACTGTAAGTTACAAATGAGAATATGATGAAGCTATTTCCTCTTTGGCTGCATAAATACCATTAAGCTGTCTTATCATGCCTTATGTAATAGAACATATTCAAATAAAGTGATGGTGCTGATTCAGTTGCACTATCATTTGAGAACAGTCATTCAGCATTTAAAAAGAAGAATAGTTTAAATGTACACATGATGAGTTCCTTAAAAGCCAAAAATTACAGCTTTTCAAACTAAAAATAAAAACAATGAAATATTTTAAAGAGTAAGTTATCATACAGCATTGGTTGAAAAAGTGTACATAATATCTGAAAGACTTATAAACTCTTGCACAGTATACTGCTGGAAGCCTCCTGGATAAAGTCTATAAAAGAAACAACCCCTTCTACTTCCCAAAGTCACTCACTGAATTGAAAACTTATCTGCAAATACAGGAAATGAGTTAATATCTATCTGGTCTATAGAATTACACTTTTGCCTTACGGATATGGCCAACTTTCTGTTTTGACTCTATTTATCTGATACTAACATCAACTAATCACTAAATATCTTTTTTTACTGTGAATGCATAGTAGCAAACACAAGTGGTGAATAATTTTGCATCTCAATTTACCCTTGTAATAGTAATAGCTTGTAATGAATATTTGTACTAAGCAAAAACAATGATAGATATAACTACTGTCACTTAGCACATTAAAACAATGATACTTAATAGTCACTGTATTATTTACTGCCATGCACAAGCGGGGGAAAAAGACAGTTCGGCTTAATAATGTCCCCACTGAAGTTGTAAAATTAATTAAATCTCAATCCTTAAATAATATGTGCTAACATTCTGTATGATGGGATAGTTAGTATAATAAAACACTACTGCTGTAAACTTCTGCTTCTACAGTCATCTTGAGAAAAAGCATCTGAGAGCATCTGCATGGCTCAGGTCATGATCTCAGAATTGTGAGTCCCTGCCTTGGGCTCATGCTAGGCACAGAGCCTGCTTAAGATTCGCTCTCTGCCTCTTGCTCCGATTCCCTCTCTTGAAGAAAAAGAAAAAGAAAAAGCATCTGAATTAATTATAAGCTGGGTCAGATAACTTTTCCAAAGGAAAACTATTTTTACTTGAAGTAGGTATTTTCTGAAAAGTGAACAAAGCAAGTCTGTCACTTCCAGAAAAACTTTTTGCTGCCAACAATAAAATTTGCGAGCTTTGGGACGCCTGGGTGGCTCAGTGGTTGAGCATCTGCCGTCGGCTCAGGGTGTGATCCCAGAGTTCCGGGATCGAGTCCCAATTGGGCTCCCTTCGAGAAGCCTGCTTCTCCCTCTGCTTGTGTCTCTGCTTTCTGTGTTTCTCATGAATAAATAAGTAAAATATTTAAAAAAATTGAGAGCTTTGAAGCAAAAATCATAAGTTTAGAAAAGTTGGACCCAGCACCATAAAGTTCACAGCTTTCCAGTACTTAAAAACTATCCTGTTATGGAGCACCTGAGTGACTCAGTTGGTTGAGCACCAGACTCTTGGTTTCAGACTTTTGGTTTTGGCTCAGGTCATGATCTCAGGTTGTGAGAGAGAGCTCCTATGTCAGGCTCTGCACTCAGTAATAAGATTTTTTTTTTTTAAGATTTTATTTATTTACTCATGAGAGACACAGAGAGAGAGGCACAGACAAAGGCAGAGGGAGAAGCAGGCTCCATGCAAGGGAGCCTAACGTGGGACTCAATCCTTGGTATCCAGGATCATACCCTGGGCCGAAGAGAGCACTAAACCACTGGGCCACCAGGGCTGCCCAGCAATGAGATTCTTTCCCCTACTTCCCCCTCCCCTTGCTCCTCCCCCTGCTTGGCAAGCAAGGCTGCACTCTCCTTCTCTCTCTCAAATAAATAAATAAATAAATAAATAAAATCTTAAACAACAACAACAAACAACTATGCTGTTGAGATCAATGAGGATATTCACAAATGTGATTTTTAAATACTGAATAATGAAATATATCAACATGTCAAAGATCTACATAATTCAGTGAACCATTATCTTCTAAATAACCAGTGCACAGTGTTAGAAAATCATACATAGAGCATCTCACTCCAGGTGCAAGACAAAAATGATATATTCTACAACACAAATGCACACTGAAAACAAGATCATTGCAGCACTTTCAAATTCCATCTTGGAACAAGAACCTAAGAAACTACATTTGTCTAGTATCAGTATGTATCAAAAGACTATCACAATTATTTAAAAAGCATATTAAAATACTCCTCCCTTTAACAGATACATGTGAATATGGTTTTCTTTAAACACTTCAATAAAAACTACTTTGTATGAAGCCACCATTAAAGACATCTGCAAAATTATAAACAATGTCACGCTACCCACTAATTTCCTTTTTGTTTTTAGGAAATAAACTGTTATTTGTATTAACATTCAATGAGGTTATAATTGCAATTATGAATATTTTCAAAATTCCTCAGTTTTATTTTTTTTTAATTTTATTTATTTATTCATGAGAGACACAGAGAGAGGCAGAGAAGTAGGCAGAGGGAGGAGCAGGCTCCATGCAAGGGGCCTGATATGGGGCTCAATCCCAGGAACGCGGGATCACACCCTGAGCCAAAGGCAGATGACTAACTGCTGACCCACCCAGGTGTTCCAAAATTCCTCAGTTTTATTATCTAATTAGATATATTTATAGATACAACCCACATAAACAACAATTTGTAAGGAGGTAAAGGAGCCTGAGATCAAAAAGTTTAAGAACCACTTGCTCAAGAGATTACTAATGAAATCACAAGAAAAAAGTTAAGAAGTCATTCCCCACGAATGGGAAAATCTGAACTGTCAGTTCACAAAAGAAAATCCATATATGGAGGAGATGAGCCCTGGGTGTTATACTTTATGTTGGCAAACTGAATTTAAATAAAATTTTAAAAGCCAAAAAAAAATGAAAGATAAAAAAAACCAAACAAAGAAGGAAATCCATATACAGCCAATAAGCACATGCAAGGATATTCAACCTCATTAATCAGGGAAATGCAAAATAAAAATGCAATGAGATAACTACTCCACTCCTATAGAAAGGCTAAAATTAAAAAGACTGACAATACCAAATATTGCTGAGGATGTGGGCAACTGGAACTGTCAGACATTGCTGGATAGAATGTAAAATGGTACAAATATTCTGGAAAACAACTAGGCAGTTTCTTAAAAGTTAAACAGTCTTTCAACAAATGGTGGTAGGACCAATAAATATTATTAGTATGCAAAAGAATACAGTGGGACCCTTACCTCACGTCACCTACAAAAATTAATTCAAAATGGATGAAAGAGCTGAACATAAGAACTAATACTATAAAATGTATATGAAACAAACTTAGCAGCTTATAAGAAAAAACTTACAGAGAAAACTTAAGGCTAAAATTTTATCAAGCGCCTGGCTAGCTCAGTCGGTGGAGCATGAGACTCTTAAAATTATCAAACCTTGATTTTGGCAATAGCTTCTTGATATGACACCAAGAATATAAGCAACAACAACCAAAAGTAAACAAATTGAACTTGATCAAAATTTAAAACTTTTGTGCTTCAAAGGGGTCTGAAAGAATGGGAGGAAATACCTGCAAATCATATATCAAATAAAGGACTTGTACCTAAATGAGAACTCTTTCAATTCAATTATAAAAATCCAAAATCCTATTTATTTATTTAAGATTTTATTTATTTATTCATGAAAGACACAGAGAGAGGCAGAGACATAGGCAGAGGGAGAAGCAGGCTCTCTCTGGGGACCCTCATGTGGGTTTTGATCCCAGGACCCTGGGATCATGACCTGAGTCAAAGGCAGACGCTCAACCACTGAGCCACCCATGTATCCTCCAAAACCCAATTTAAAATGGGTTTTAAAATCCTTTTAAAAAGGATTTAAAAGACATTTCTTTGAAGAAATTACAGTGACCAACAAGCTCATGAAAAGTCTCTCAATGTGGGCAGCCCCGGTGGCGCAGCTGTTTGGCGCCACCTGCAGCCCAGGGCGTGATCCTGGAGACCCTGGATCGAGTCCCATGTCGGGCTCTCTGTATGATGCCTGCTTCTCCCTCTGCCTGTGTCTCTGCCTCTCTCTCTATGAATAAATAAATAAAATCTTAAAAAAAAAGAAAAGAAAAGTCTCTCAATGTGACTTGTCATTAAGGAAATGTATATCATGGGATGCCTGGGTGGCTCAATGGTTGAGCATCTGCCTTTGGCGCAGGTCTGATCCCGGGATCCTGGGATCCAGTCTCATATCAGGTTCCCTGTGGGGAGCCAGCTTTTCTCTCTACTGTGTCTCTGCCTCTCTGTGTTTCACATGAATGAATGAATAAATAGATAGATAGATAGATAGATAGATAGATAGATAGATAGACAGAAAATGTATTATCAGAACCACAATAAGAAACCATTTCACATTCACCAAGATGGCTAAAACTAGTAAGACAATAAACAAGTGTTGTTGAGGATGTGGAGAAACTGGAACCCTCAACTTTGTTGGTGGGACTGTAATATAGTACAGACATTTTGGAAAACAACCTACAATTCCTTAAAAGTTAAACACAGAATTATCATATTATCCTGTAATAGGTTTCCACAGGGTGCCTGGGTGGCTCAGTTGGTTCAATGTCTGTCTTTGGCTCAGGTCATGATCCCAGAGTCTCCCGGGATCAAGTCTGACACTGGGCTCCCTGCTCAGCGAGGAGTCTGCTTCTCCCTCAAGCCCTTCCCCCGTTGCTTGTGATCTTGCTCTCAAATAAAATCTTTTAAAAAGAAAAAAGGATTCCCACAAAAAACCTTGTATGTGAATGTTCATGGCAGTCATTTTCATAAAGCCAAAATGTGGAAACAACCCAAATGTCCATCAACTGATAAAATGGAGTATATCCATACAATGGAATATTACTTCACAATAAGAAAGAATGGTGAAATGATATATTCTGTAACACAAATGCACACTGAAAATATGCTAAGTGAAAGAAGCCAGACATAGAACACTATATATTATAGAATTCCATTTATAAATGAAATGTCTAGACTAGGCAAATCTATATGGACAGAAAGTCAACTACTGGTTGCTCAGGGCTAGGGAAGAAAGGAGACTTGATGGGTGACAGCCACTGAAGATGACATAAATGGTATAAAATTAATTATGGTAACAGTTGTAGAACTCTGTGCATATACTAAAAGCTCCTGAATTTATACCTTACATGGGTGAGTTTTATGGCATGCTAATTATATGTCTCAATAAAGCTACCACAAAAAAATAAGCATGCATTTATTATAGGACCCAGCAGTACCAATCTTCTTTATTTACCCAATTTTAACTTAAATATAGGTCCACACATGGACTCAACACAAATATTCATAGCAACTTTATTCATGATATTCATAAAAAACCAAAACCAAAACCAAAAACTGTGTAAATGGATAAACAAATTATGTTATGCAGTACACTCATACAATAGAATTCTAGGTGGAGGGGTGAATAAAAGTAATGAATCCATGCAGTAATACAAGTAAGCCCAAAAGTTTTATTTATTTTTTTTTTAATTTATTTATTTATTTATTTATTTATTTATTTATTTATTTATTTATTTATTTATGAGAGTCACAGAGAGAGAGAGAGGCAGAGACACAGGCAGAGGGAGAAGCAGGCTCCATGCACCGGGAGCCCGACGTGGGATTCGATTCCGGGTCTCCAGGATCGCGCCCTGGGCCAAAGGCAGGCGCCAAACCGCTGCGCCACCCAGGGATCCCGCCCAAAACTTTTATGCTGAGTGAAAGATACAAGAGATGCTGAATGATTACAGTCATATGAATATGAAACTCTAGAAAAGTTCTATGTGATCTATAACAAAAGTAGATTGATGGCTGCCTAGGGTGATGCTGTGAAATTGTCTGCAAAGACTGTAAAGGTACTTTTTGGTCATTAGTGTATAAATATGTTAAGAATTTGTGACTATATATCTTAAATAGGTATTTTGTGTATAACTGTAACTCCAAAAAGTTTTTTTTTTTTTTTAAAAGATCTTATCCATTTATTCATGAGACACACAGGGAGAAGGCAGAGACATAGGCAGAAGGAGAAACAGGGAGCCTGATGTGGGACTCAATCCCAGAACTTTGGGCTCATGCCCCGAACTGAAGGCAGATGCTTAACCACTGAGGCACCCATGCGTCCCTCCATAAAGTTAATTTTTCAAGTCAATATAAGAAATAGAAGAAATTCTAACAGATAACTAGTCTGTGAAAAACAAAGGCAGGATAAGAAAAACAGAAAAATAAAGAATAAATGTGATAGATACAGAATAAGATTAATAAACTCAACCATATTAATATTCACTTTAAACCTAACTGAACATGTCAATTTAAATATAAATACACAGACTATATTTATTCATGGGAGGGAAAGAACTATATCATGCAAATGCTGGGAAAATTCTGTAGCTATATTAATATTAGGCAAAGTAAATCTTTTTAAGATTTTTAAAATTTATTCATGAGAGACAGAGAGAGAGAGAGGCAAAGACATAAGCAGAGGGAGAAGTAGGCTCCTCTCAAGGAGCCCGATGTGGGACTCGATCTCTGAACTTCAGGATCATGCCCCAAGCTGAAAGCCGAGCCTAACCGCCGAGCCATCCAGGCGTCCCTAGGCAAAGAAAATCTTAAAGCAAATATTACTAGAGATGAGAGACATTTCACAGTGGTAACAAGAACAATTTATACTCATCAAAAACGTGTATATACCTAACAAGAGAACTTCAAACACATGAAGAAAGAAACTGGTAGAAATCAAAGGCAAAGTAGACAAATTCATAGTAACAGGTGGAGATTCTAACATCCCTCTCGTAGTAACTAATAAAACAAGTTTAAGATACAGAAGACTGAAATATTATCAACCAACTAGATCTAATTGCTACAGAATACTGCACTAAATAATTCTGGAATACACACATTTTTTTTCAAATACACATGGGACAGTCACCAACATAGACTACATGCTAAAAAGTATTAAAAAAATCAAAGAAATGAAATCATACACAGTATATTCATAAATCACAATGATATTAAATTAGAAATCAACAATTAAAAGACATCTAAAAATTGCCCAAATATCTGGAAGTTAAACAACACATTTCTAAATAGTCCATGGGTCAGAGAATAAATCATACACACAAAAAAGGTAATAAAAATATAATCAGATGAGTACCAGGTAATGTATGTATGGAATTGCTGAGTCACTGTACTGTACACTTAAAACTAATATAACACTGTATATTAACTGAAATTAAAATAAAAACTTAAAAATATATACAATCAGAATGTGTGGGAAAATAATACTTTGAAATTCACAGCTTTAAAAATTATATTGGAGGGGAATGTAATATTGACGATCTAAGTAAACAAGGGGCTGGAAAACTACAATCCAGAAGTCAAGTCCAACAAGCTGTTTTTGATGGCCAGCAAGCTAGGAATGGTTTTTTTGTTTTTGTTTTCAAAACAAAACTTTTTTTAAGTAAGCTCTACACCCAAGGGCTCGAACTCATGACCCAAGACCAAGAATCACACACTCTACTGACTGAGCCAGCCAGGTACTCCAGGAATGTTTTTTTTTTTTTTTATATTTGTAAATGGGGATGTAGGAAGGGTTGGGGAGGATCAAAAGAATAACGTTATTTGATGACATAGAAAATTATATGAGGAACGCCTCAGTGGTTGAGCGCCTGCCTTTGGCCCAGGGCATGATTCTGGAGTCCCAGGATCAAGTCCCACATCGGGCTCCCTGCATGGAGCCTGCTTCCCTCTCTGCCTGTGTCTCCGCCTCTCTCTGTGTGTCTCTCATGAATAAATGAATAAAATATTTAAAAATAAAAAAAGAAAATTATATGAAATTCAGATCAGTGTCCAAAGTCATGGTCGGTCATTTATGTATTATCTGAAGAGGTGAGTAGTAGCTGTAATACAATATATTCCACAAAGTCTAAAATATTGTTTATCTGAAATAGTTACAGAAAATGTTTAATGATTCCTTATCTAAGCTCCCACTTCTAGAAACTAAAAAAGTAAAATTAAATCAGACAGAAAGTATAATATTAAAAACAAGTAGAAATCAATTAAATAGAAAATGGAAAGAGAAAATTAACAAACACAGACATTGATTCTTTGAAAGAGTAATGAAGCTAAAAAAGCTCTAGTAATACATCAAAACAAAGATAAATCATAAACTATCCATATCAGGAATGAAAAGAGGTACATCATTATAGATACAGCAGACATTGATATTTATGTAAATATCACAAAACTTTATACCAAGTAATTCAACAACTTGGATGAATGAACTAATTTTTTGAAAAACACGTATGACCAAAACTGAAATAAGAAATAGAAAAGTGCCCTTTCATGAAGATGGCTCCGAAGGCGAAGGAAGCCCCTGCCTCTCCCAAAGCCGAAGCCAAAGCAAAGGCTTTGAAAGCTAAGAGGTGCCGAAAGGCATGCACAGTCACAAAAAAAGATCCATATGTCACCTACATTCCGACAACCCAAGACCCTGCATCTCTGAAGGCAGCTCAAATATCCTCGAAAGAGCACTACCAGGAAAAACAAGCTTGGTCAGTATGCCATCATCAAGTTCCCCCTGACTCAGACAGCCATGAAGAAAATAGAAGACAACAACACACTTGTGTTCATTGTGGATGTCAAGGCCAATAAGCACCAAATCAAACAGGTTGTGAAGAAGCTCTATGACATTGATGTGGCCAAGGTCAACACCTTGATCAGGAGAAGAAAGCATATGTTCGACTGGTTCCTGACTATGATGCTTTGGATGTTGCCAGCAAAATTGGGATCATCTAAACTGAGTCCAGCTGGCTATAAATCTAAATTTTGTCACAATAAAAAAAAATAGAAAAGCTAAACAGCCTCATATATATTACAAAAATAAAATTTACAATAAAAGCTCTCACAAAGAATTCTACTACTTATGTAAAGATAAAATAATCCTAAGTCAATATAAGTTCTTTCCAGAAATAAGAAGCAGAGGGAACAATTCTTCACTTGCTTTATGGCCCAAACATAATCTTGTTCCCAAAATCTGGAAATATTAAAATCAAGGCAACTACGGACCAAAACTCTCATGAACACAGATGTGTAAAAATCCCTTTAAAAAAAACCCCATACACACAATAAATCAAATCCAGCAATACAAGTTTGGTTTTCCATTAAAAATATTTCTGCACTACTCCACATTAAAAGAATAAAAGAAAATCTGAAGACCATCTCAATAGGTGGAGAAAAAGTCTTCGACAAAACTCAACATAAGAATTTTAGTGAACTAGGAATAATCACTTCCTCAAATGAGTAAAGGATAACTAAGAATAACAGTTAACATCATATCTAATGGTAAACAAACTATTTTCCTCTAAAATCAGCAACAAGAAAAGGTATTTCCTCTCACTACTTCTCAGAACCTTGTACTAGAGGCCCTAACCAAAGCAATAAGTAAAGAAATAGAGGTAAAAGTCCTACAGATCAGGAAAAAAATAAGTAAAATTTTAGTTATCTGGTATATGCTACGATTATGTATATATAACCATCCAATCTGAACTTTTAATTTTTTTCATTCCATAATAAATGGTAGAGTACTTTTTAATCTAGTCATTAAAGAAGACATCTAGAGAGACTGGCTTATGTTAACTTTTATAAGAAGGAAGAACATTCCAAATAAAACCATGAAGCTTGGTAGTAGTACAAAGTTTAGAAAACAAAGTTTTCATCTAAACATGTTTTTAAAACAAGGGGTACAACCCACCAGTGGATCAAGAAATTAAAGTATTAAAATAACCTTTAAAAGGAGAATAAAAGGGCAGCCCGGGTGGCTCAGCGGTTTAGCGCTGCCTTCAGCCCAGGGCGTGATCCTGGAGACCATGGATCGAGTACCACATCAGGCTCCCTGCATGAAGCCTGCTTCTCCCTCTGCCTGTGTCTCTGCATCTCTATCCTCTCTGCGTTTCTCATGAATAAATAAATAAAATCTTTAAATAAATAAAATCTTTTAAATAAACAAACAAACAAACAAATAAATAAATAAATAAATAAATAAATGAAAAGAAACAGCAAAGAAAAATCAGAGCACATCAAATATATTAAGGGTGAGTTCTGTTGCCCATGTATGAATGTAGTAAAAGATAAGATTTCTTTCTGAGGGTTATACTTAAAAGATCTTAAAACACTGATTTAATGTAGCAGGTAAGGATTTGGATTATTTCATTAGAATTATAACCATATACAAACTGGTGACCCTTAACAAGAGCATAACAGTATTTAGATAAGAAGAGAGGAAAGATCATCTTATTATAGGAAAACTTCAGTAACCATCTATTTGGAAAGGAGTAGAGAGATTTCTGATATAAAATAAATATATTTTAGCTGTGAGGTCTTCACTTCAAATATATATCAGAAATCTCATTATGCTGGGGCCCCTGAGTGGTGTAGTCAGTTAAGTGTCTGACTCTTGGCCTCGGCTTAGGTCATGACCTTGGGGTTATGAGATCAAGCCCTTCATTGAGGTCTGCTGGATTTTCTCTCTTCCTCTCCCTCTGTCCCCCCACCCCAGTTGATCTCTCTCGCTAATAAATAAATAAATAAATAAATAAATAAATAAATAAATAAATAAATAATCTTTAAAAAAAATCTCATTTTGCTAAATGCAGAAAGAATGCATGTCAATAATTCCTAAGTGCTCTTACTGACAATTTCATAATTCCGAAATCAGAGAAGTGGTAAATGTTTGAATCAGAAAACCTGGATTTGAAAGAGACCAGAGATTTCATTTACCCTGTTATGGGCTGAATTTGTGTCCCCTTCCCTATCCCTAAATTCGTATGTTGAAGCCCTAAACCATGGAATATAACCATATTTACAAAGTCAGCTTTTAAGTAATAATTAAGTTAAAATGGGTTCATTAAGGTAGGCCCTAATCCAATTATGAGTGGTGTCCTTACAAGAAGAGATTATAACACAGATAACACAAAGGACTGATGGGCAACTATGGGAGGACACAGCAAGAAAGAAGCCATCAAATCAAGAAAGGCCTCAGAAGAAACCTACTTGCTGTCACTCTAAATTTGGAATTCTAGCTTCTGGACTGTAAGAACATTTATTGTTTAAGCATTCAATCTCTGGTATTTTCTTATGGCAGTCCTAGCAAACTAATATACACACTTATATTCATAAATTAACCACCTATGTTTGGTTTACCTAAATATTCTCATGGCTAATTTATACAAAATTAAGACCAGAATACAGACTAGAACTTGTTAACAATATAAAAATATAAAAATGGGTCAGTGATGGTAAAATGGCAAGTACCAACAGACACTAATCCTAGAAATCATAATATTAACAGTAGAGCAAAAAAGGAGGGTGATATGAAACCATTTCAAAAAGACTCCTGAAACAGGCATGAAAGCAATGTCAGATACCTTAGAAAGGACTCTTTTCTCAAAAGAGAAAGCAAGAAGGCTTGTCTAAAAAGTTCAATTCTAGCCACATAACTTGAAAAGTCCAAAAGTAGACACAAAGAGGGAAAGGTACCAAAGAAACAAAAAAGGCAGCACAGGGAGTTGTCTATCAGACTTGGTTTTAAAAAGGACACTTGTGGAGATAAGAAATGTAGTTTATCATCCAGTCAGATTAAAGACAGAAGATGGACGATAGATGCAAAAAAATACTAGGGGGGAAACTTCCTATAAAAAAAATAAACTGTAGGAAGCTTTAAAATGATGATAGAATATAAATATAAATGACAAAGTATAAAAGATTGTACTCTTATTTGCTTTCATCAAGAAAAATTTTCAATGCTTACACAAGATAAGTGATGCTATTAAGACATTATCTAGCTCCTTGAGACAGAATGGTATAGGAAAAAGAGCACAGGTATTAGAGTCAAATGTACCTGGGTTTAACTCTCAGCATTGTCACTTATTGTAGAGGCAGTACTGCATAGTGGGTTAAAAGTGCAGGCTCTGAAACTTTTGGGTTTCAATTTCAGTGTTGCCACTTAAAGCTAAGTAACCCTAGACAAGTTCTTTAACCTTCCTGTGCCTTAGTTTCCTTATCTGTAATATAGAGATTGTAATATAGAGATGATAGCACCTACTTTATATGGTTCATACAGCTTACAGAAGTTATTACACTTAAAATACCGAGAACAGTGTATGACACATACTGTTTAATAAGTGATAGTAATTACTGTTCTATTTGTTCTTTATTGTTCATTTTTATCCTGGACATTTATTATAATTATTGTTGTTACGGACATTGTACAAGTTACCTATACGCATTATGCCTAAATGTTTCTCTTCTATAAAATATCAAAAGATAGGAGTTAAGGAACTACTAAATATAAAGCACCTAACAAATATACTCAATAAACATTACTTGCCAACTCCTATCCAAATTTTGAAATAAACAACCTATACTTAAGATACTGAACATAAGAAAGCATTGTACAGATTCTCAATAAAACTTTAGAATATATTATCAAAGAGATGATTTAATGACAATGGGATAAAAAAACAACAATTACAAGACAGTATAAGCTCAAGAGAAATAATACATGACAAGCTAATCATTTAACTTCTAACAGGGTTAGTAGCCTGGGAGGAGAAAAACAACAAATAGTATACCTTGATCTTAGCAAGACATTCCAATACTAATTTTCATAATAACCTTATAGAATACAGTAAAAAAAATCTAGATGATTAACAGTACAATTAAATGAATTTGTAGCTGGAGGAAAATTCTTGCCCCTCAAAATTCGTGAATAAAAGGTCAGCTTGCAAACAGGTTTTTACTGGCCCTATCTTATTTAAACCTTTAAGTAGACATTAATGAAAATTGCAAGATTTTGAAATTTATACAAAGAAACTTAAAAATTTCTGTAGGAAAACCCTGAATGTGTAGTTGACATGGGCAAAAATTTGCTAACCAACAAAGATAGATCTTACTACTAAGGGATAAAAGAGCATGATATGCTATGCTATGGTGCCAAATTAAGAGAAGAATGCCCAGATCAAAAGAATATAAACAGAAGTCAGAAGACAGAGGAAAAACTTATCAAGTTTCTTTCTTTTTTTAACCAAAATCTTGTATTTTTCATTAATGTCTACATTATATAACAACACTATTGTGTATATTAAAATTTCTCAAACTCCTTTTTCTGTTTGCCATCTAATGTAAAAACTATGAACAAAAAAGTAGTTAGAACTAGTCCCATCTTACTATTGTTTTCTTGAGATTCAGAGGGGTATATGAGTTTCCTTAGATCAAGTTGGTCCAAAGTATGAATGTGGAGCATGTGATCATTTTGTCTTTAGTAACTTTTCCTCTTTAATAAAGTAATACTATTGTCATTATACACGTGTTAGAATTCAGAGAATTTATTTTTTATTTTTTATTTTTTTAATTTTTATTTATTTATGATAGTCACACACACAGAGAGAGAGAGAGAGAGAGGCAGAGACACAGGCAGAGGGAGAAGCAGTCTCCATGCACCGGGAGCCCGACGTGGGACTCGATCCCGGGTCTCCAGGATCGCACCCTGGGCCGAAGGCAGGCACCAAACCGCTGCGCCACCCAGGGATCCCAGAATTCAGAGAATTTATTTTCCCTAATTAGACACTGTATTAAAAATATTAACAAGAAAATTTAAATTTTCTTTGATATGAAAAAAATGGAAGTAAAAGAAACTCACATAAAATAAATAAAAATTTTATTTTTCCTAATATTATGCTAAAAGAAAAAAAAAAAGGCTAAATGGATCAGTTAAATAGAATAAATAATGCTTTCCTGAATGGCCATAAAATGTTTTTCATGTTATTACTCTTAAAGTAACAAAATGTAGACATTTCTTTAATCTACTGGCAACATTACATTTCTCATCTCTGCATGCTTAAATAAAACAATCTATACTTTAATTTTAATGATGTAAGTACAAGGTAAAACCATTACCTTGGGTGTGCTTCCTTTAATGAATTTTTTAATTGAAGACAACAAGCCGGTTTCATTTTTCGGTGTTTTTTCTCCTCCTGAAGGCAGGCTATCATCAACCTCTGAATATTTCCTCTTTGCTCTAGCAGTGCGTTGTGTTTGAATTTGATTTGATTGCTGAGAAGCCTTCCGTGTTCTCAGCCTCATCTTTTATGAGTGCCACATATAAAACTGTAAGAGAAAAATAACAAAGGTTATTACAATTAAACCTAACATACCCAAACATGCCAGCTTATGTAAGAAAAATCTCTTGCTCCAAGTCTCTAGGGATTAAAGTAAGAAACCAACATTTTTAAGTGGAAAATTGCTTTGAACTTTTACCTTCCCAACAACTTCTAAAATATTATACCCTTTCCAACAACTTCTAAAATATTATACCCTATGATCTAATAAAAATGGGAGTAACATCAGGGTGCCTGGGTGGCTCAGTATCAAAGGTTAAGCATTCAACTCTTTTCTCTTTTTTATAAAGATTTTATTAGAGAGAGAGAGAGAGAGAATGAGCAGTGGGTGAGACAGAGGGAGAGACAAAGAAGCAGACTCCCTAGGAGCAGGAAGCATGACTCCGAGTTCAATCCCAGGACCTAGAGATCATGACCTGAGCCAAAGGCAGATGCTTTACAGGCACCCAGGCACCTCAGCATCCATCTCTTGGTTCTGACTCAGGTCATGATATCAGGGTTGTGAAATCAAGTCCTGTGTTGGGCTCTGTGCCAGGCATGGAACCTGCTTAAGATTTTCTCTCTCATTCATACATACATAAATGTGCATACTCTTTCCACAGCACTATGCTGCCACCACTCATGCTGACATTATCATTCATTTAATCATTCAACAAATAATTATTAAGCACTTAACATAATCAAGACACTGGGCTAGGTTAAGTACCTAGCAAAGAATAAACAACATATGGAAGGTTTTTGACTTCTGGAGCTCACAATGTAGTGCAAAAATCCTCAATGAATGAATGAATTACATGAGCATGATTCTAATGATCAACAATCATACAAGTGTAAGAAGAGCAGTTCGATCATTCAATATTTTTAAAAATATTTTACTTAATTTGAAAGAGAGTATGAGCAAGGAGGAGCAGAGGGAAAAGCAGATTCTCCGCTGAGTGGGGAGCCCGATGTGGAACTCGATCCCAGGACCCTGGGGGTTATGACCTGTGTTGAAGGCAAACACTTAACCAACTGAGCCAATCAGGCACCCCTGGATCATTCAATTTATAGGATCATTTGATCCTACCACACATAATGATACTTTACTTTTTTTAAAAAAAAAAAAAAGATTGTATTTACTTATTTCTTTGAGAAAGTGAGAGAGAGAGAGAGCAAGAGAGAGCACCAGCAGGTGGGGAGAAGCAGACTCCTGCTGAGCAGGAAGCCCAAAGTGGGGCTTGATCTCAAGACCCCACTCATGACCTAAGCTGAAGGCAGATGCTTAACCAACTGAGTACCCAGGCGCCCCCATAATGATACTTTAAATTTTGAATTCACACTAGAAAGAAAATATGAGACAATCCACTTGGAACTCTTACTTTCTCGAGAAAATTAATGGCTGACAAAACTGTATCAAGACACAAATATTAAAGTACATACCCTAAATTAGAATCTGAAACAGAATATAAAAACTACCAAACTAAGAATTAAGAAATGTGAATTCTAATCTATTTCAATCATAGCTAAACTATAGTCACTAGTTTTCTCACCTGTATAAAGAATACATTCAATTACCATCCTGAGCCTCAAATGAAAAAGGAATTAGAAAAGTCTAAAGTGCAAAGAATAATGCTACTAACAACAGTGAAGGCATTCAAAGAAAAGTATAACCCCATTTAAGCATTCTAAACTCCTAAAGATGCAGAAATTCCTGGCAAAGGTTAGAGTCTTTACCGACCAATTAAGAAGCTTAAGACATTGTATCTTTACCAATTCAATATAACAGTCACAGAAAAAAAAGTTAGAAACTTTTAGAAAGTTATGTATACAAAATCTACTCTAACAAAAACCCCAAACTCAAAGGATTCACCAGAGGAGTCCCTAAATTATCTTCACAAACAACTATTTTTTTCCTGTCAACAAATAGTGTTCAGTTTTAAGTTGCTATCCCAAAATAAAAAAATACTGTCTTTTCTCCTACACAGTCCATGTTAACTTCAAAGGTGTTTTTATCATTCAAGGTATGTATTATTTACTTTAAAACCCTATTTAGAGTGCATAAATGTTGACTTAATGCCTTAGTTACCGAGCACAGCACTCCTTAGAAAAGGAAAATGCTCATATAGAAAATGCAAGAGGGAATTTCTCAAAACTGTTTTTAACCAATTGCTATAATACCTTTAAAAATTTTTTAAAAATACCCAAGAACGAATCTATCTTAAACCCAAAATCATTAAATGGAAATGATAAAATCTTATGAAATAATACATTGACATAAAGTAGGTCTTAAAAAACTAAAAGTATATATATATATATATATATATATATATATATATATATATATAGAGAGAGAGAGAGAGAGAGAGAGAGAGAGAGGGAGAGAGGGGTGTAAATCCAGTCTCAGCAAGTTTGGTTCTTTAAAACTTAAATACTTATTGGTCACCTGCTACTAGAACATTAAGGATAAAAATTATAGCCTATGCCCACGAGAATCAAAAAGTCTGTCAGATAAGTATACATATCATAATGTACATATAAAATACTAGATCATTCCCCATAAAAACAATGAAGATAGTCCTGGGAAAGCTTAGGAGAAAGGTCCTTTGAGTTAAAAATAACCAGCAGGCATTTACTGGGAAAAAGACAAGAGCATTTAAAGAAGGACCTGAAAAGTAGGTTTTTGTCCATCCCAACAGTGAACTGTAAAAGGTGTACTTGATATGCCTAAAAGGGCTCCACGGGGCAAGATGGCTGGACAAGGAGGGCCCCCAGAGGTGATGCAGTGCCAGACCATATGCCGTTCTGGAGGGCCATGCAGGTGTGAGCAAGTAAACTCACAGCCCCACCCAACAAATGTGTGTTGGCTTTTCTCCCCATGGCCATGAGGGCATGCCAATAAAGCCTGTGCCCTGATAGGCAATTCTAGCATTTTGCAGCCCTGACCTGGAACCTGCCAGAGGGCTGTTGGAGGCATGAGGCCAATCAAGTAGGTCCCTCTGTCCAGAAAGGTACAACACTAAGCACTCCCTGCCTATGGGCACAGGGAAGCATGGCCTCCCCCAGGGCAGCCACCTCTGCTGGTTGCTCTGTGCTTTCATCTTAAAGCTCTCCCAAGCAGAGGCTCTTGTGTGGGCAGAGAAGCTGTTGGTGAGCACCTCAAATTTGCTGTGCTGGCTGCTGCGGAAGAATATGCTCCATGTTCTAATTTTCAGGCTAAACCCACCAAAGTGTGTTTCCACAGGGTATGGGGAGAAAGTCATATGCAGCTCATCTAAGAGGAATGAATTCAAAAGCTGCCGCTCAGCTCTGATAGAACACTTATTGGGGAAATCTGAAGGGGCCATCGTGGGTATGGCCTTGGTCTTCCTTTGCCTTGTTCATCAATGACAGGAGGATAGAAAAGCTCTGGAGGGGCTCCTGGGTAGCTCAGTCCATTGGGCGCCTACCTTCAGCTAGGGCTATATTCCCAGGGTCCTGGGGTGTGGCCCAGCAGAGGCTCCCTGCTCAGCAGGGAGTCTGCTTCTCCCTCTGCCCCTCCCCACTGCTCATGTTCTCTCTCTCTCTCAAATAGGTAAATAAAATCTTAAAAAGGCAAGGCAAAGCAAGAGAAGAGCAGAGCAGAGCAAAACAAAGCTAAGCTAAGCTTTGGAAACAGTCTGGGAGCAAATTGAGTCCATATAACTACCTTCTACTCTTTCATAGTAGTCTTAGGGACTGTACCTCAGATAGAGACAGTAGAATAAATGGACTTGTGCCTCTCATTCTTGGGAACTTGCAAGGGTACTTCCCCCTCCATGTCTTACCTAGACTTTAACAAGCAAAATAAAGAATAGCTCCCTTCCCTATTATAATTTGGTCTATAACAGGAAGTCATGGTGGCAGAAGTAAGACAGCAACTTTAGGTCCCAGTTTACCAACTACCTATCTTCTCCATCTTCTACTACTTATTTAAAATTTTCAGTATGTAATTTCAGCAAAGAAGTTTATTTCTCAGCCAAAACCTCTGTTTCCCCTCAACTCTAACACCAAAGAAAAAATAAAATTGCAAGTGTGTTAAAAAAAAAAAAAAAGGCAGCTAAAAAGGCTGGAGCAGTTAAGCCCTCATGAACTTTAAAAACAAACTACTCACACAAGAGATGAAGAAAACATATACTTTTCAATTTTTCATGAAATACTTACCAAGACACACCACATGCAGAAATGTAAAACAAGTCTAAATAAATATAAAGAAAATTTTAAAGAATATATTCTGACCACAATTATAAAATCAAAAACAAAGAATCTTAAAAAGTACCAAATATCTGAAAAATGTAAAATATATTTATTAATAAAATCGTTAGTAAAAGAAGAAAAGAAAGAAAAGAAAAAGAAAACCACAAGGGAAATACAAAATATTTTGGACAAAAAAAAAAAAAAAACAGCAGCATATCAAAATTTGTGGGATGTAATAAGCAGCATTTAGAGGGAAATTATAAACATATATGCACCTCACACCAGAGTCTCAAAATATAAGAAGTAAAAACTGCCAAACAAAAGTGAAAAATGGACAATTCCACAATAGGTAGATATTTCAATACCTCACTTTCAATAATGAATAGAACTAGACAAAAGATCAATAAAGATCAAAGACATGAACAATTCTCTAGACCTAAGAGACACACATGGAACATTCCATTCAACAACAACAGAATACAGAACATTGTCCAGGATAGACTATATTTTAGGACATAAAACAAGTCTCAATAAACTGAAAAGGACTGAAATCATACAAGTATCCAGTTTCCAACCACAATGGAATGAAATTAGAAATCACAAGGAAAGAAACTTGAGAAATTAACAATCATGCAGCAATTAAACAACAAACTCCTAAATACGTAAGCACCGTGTCAAAAAAGAAATCACGAGAATTAGAAAATATTTCAGGATGAAACAAAACAAAATCAAAACACACCAAGACTTATAAGATGCTCGCAAAACAGTGCTTAGAGGGCAATTTACGTAAATGCTTATATTAGAAAAAGACCTCAACTCAATAACAAAACTTTTCATAAGAAACTATAAAGAGAAAAGCAAACTAAATCTAAAGCAAGCAGAAGGAAGGAAATAAAAAATAAAACAGAAATTAGTCAAATGGATGATTTAAAAAGACAGAAAAAAAACCTTAATGAGGCCAAAAGTTTTTTCTTTGAAAAGATCAACATAATTGACACACCTTAAATTAGACTAGCCAAGAAAAAAACTCAACCTACTAAAGTCAGAAGTGAAAGATGGGTCATCAATACCAAAATACAGAAATAAAAATAATTTTAATAGAATACTACGAACAACTGTACACCAACAAATCCAGTAACTTAGATGAGATGGATCAATTTCTATAAAGACATAAGTAAAATGGGCTCAAGAAAAATAATTCAAAACTCTCATAAGTAAAGTTGAATAAGTAGTCATAATTTCTTTAAAAACTTCTCAGGGGAGGGCAGCCTGGGTGGCTCAGCGGTTTAGCGCTGCCTTTGGCCCAGGGCATGATCCTGGAGACCTGGGATCGAGTCCCACGTCAGGCTCCCGGCGGGGAGCCTGCTTCTCCCTCTGCCTGTGCCTTTCTCTCTGTCTCTCATGAATAAATAAATAAAATCTTAAAAAAAAAAAAAAATTCTCAGGAGAGCCTGGCTGGCATGCAATTCTTGATCTCTAGGTTGAGAGATTGAGGCCCACTTTGGGTGTAGAGAAAACTTAATAAAACCCTAAAGGGGGGGCAGCCCCAGTGGCACAGCAGTTTGGCGCCGCCCGCAGCCTGGGGTGTGATCCTGGTGTGACCAGGCTTCCTGCATGGAGCCTGCTTCTCCCTTTGCCTGTGTCTCTGCCTCTCTTTCTGTGTCTATAAATAAACAAAAATAAATAAATAAATAAACAAACAAACAAACAAATAAATAAATAAATAAATAAATAAAGCAAACCCTAAAGGAAAGAAAGAAAAGAAGAAAAGAAAGAAAGAAAGAAAGAAAAGAAAAGAAAAGAAAAGAAAAGAAAAGAAAAGAAAAGAAAAGAACAACAACAAAAAAACCTCAAAAGCAAAGTCCAGGACCAGAGGGTTTCTTCACTGGTGAATTTTACCAAATTTTTTTTTTAAAGATTTATTTATTTATTCATGAGAGAGAGAGAGAGGCAGAGACACAGGCAGAGAGAGAAGCAGGCTCCATGCAGGGAGCCCAACATGGGACTTCATCCCCAGACCGGAATCATGCCCTGAGCCAAAGGCAGATGCCCAACTGCTGAGCCACCCAGGTGTCCCCCAAATGTTTAAAGAATTATCACCAGGAAAAAAAAAAAAAAAGAATTATCACCAGGACACCTGGGTGGCTCAGCGGTTTAGCACCTGCCTTCCACTCAGGGCTTGATCCTGGGGTTTCGGGATCAGGTCCCACATCAGGCTCCCTGGAGGGAGCCTGCCTCTACCTTTGCCTATGTCTCTGCCTCTCTCTGTGTTTCCCATAAATAAATAAATCTTAAAAAAAAAAAAAAGAATTATCACCAATCCTTCTCAAATCCTTTCAAAAAATTGTGGAACACCTCCCAACTCAATCTATGAGGTCAGCATTACTCTGATACTAAGTCAAAGACACTACAAGAAAAGTAAAACTACCAGTCAGTATCTCTTAGGCACATAGATGCAAATATCCTCAATAAAATACTAACAAACCAAATCCAGCAGTTTTATAAAAGGATTACATATCATGACCAAAATGAGATTTATTCCAGGGATGCAAGACTGGTTTAACACATGAAAATCAATCAGTAATAATACACTCTATCAAAAAAATAAAGGAAAAATCCCATATGATTATCTCAAATGATGCAGAAAAAAAAAGAAAGCATCTGACCAAACTCAACACCCTTTCACAATAAAAATACTAAAAAAAAACGGCAATAGAACAGAACTTAAATCTGAGAAAAGGCATCTACAAAAACCCCACAGCTAACATCATACTGCATAATAAAAAACTAAATGCAAGGCGCCAAAGCGTCTGTTTTTGGTTCAGGTCATGATCCTGGAGTCCCGGGATGGAGTCCTACACTGGCCTCCCCACTCAGCAGGGAGTCTGTTTCTCCCTCTATCCCTCCCCCTGCATGTGCAAGTACACATATGCTCTCTCATTCTCTCAAAGAAATAAATAAAATTGTTAAAAAAAAAAAAAGAAAGAAAGAAAAGCTAAATGCTTTCCTAACTAAGGTCAAGAATAAGACAAGGCTGTCTACACTCACCATTTCTATTCAACATTTTATTAGAGGTTCATGTCATGGAATTAAAAAGACAAGTAAAAAGAAAAGAAATTCACATTAGAAAGGAAAAAGTAAAACTATCTCTATCCAGAGGATATATATATAAAGAATAACCACAAAAGTAGAAACCATAAAAGCAAAAACTAGGTTACTAGACTTCATAAAAATTAAAAAAGACCTGAGAAGACACTTCATAAAAGCTAGATGTTTGGCCACAAACATATGAAATGATGCTCAATATAATTCCCCATCAGAAGTGTAAATTAAAATCAAAACAGCATACTAATCCATATCTACTTGAAAGGCAAAAATTAAAAAGACTGACAATAATACATGGGAGTAAGGATGTGGAACAATGAGCACTCTCATATTCTACTAATGGGATGTTAGGTTTTTGGTAAATTTCTATTAAACAACATCTTGCCCCTTGATACAGTAATTTTTTCACTTCTATGTTTTTATCTTCTGTAAACGTGTCCACAGCATACTTTACAAAAATGTTCCTGGTAGGCTTTATTTATAGTAGTCCCAACCTGGAAACAACAAAAATGCGCAGGGACAGAAACATGAATACTGTGGTCTTTTCACACAGTGGACTAAAAATCAAACAATTATTATCATCAACATGAAAGAATCTCTGACATTATGCTGAGCAATGGCAGACACAAAAGAATACATACACATTTGATGATACCATTAAAGAGAAATTCTATTAGAGGCAAAAATAATCCAAGGAGAAACAAATCAGAATAGAAGCTGTTTGGGGGAAAAGAAATTACATATGTGATGGAATATGACTCTATTTGTCAAAACTTATAGCTAAAATCTATGTATTTCAAAGTATGTAAATTTTACCAAAATAAATACCTACAAAAAGTTCCTATGAATAATACCAACCAGGTAGCAGGAAGGTGGAAGTAGGTGGGGACACAGATCCAGAAGATGGACAAAATATTAATAAGTACTCAAACTGAGTAATGGTCATATGGGCTTCATAATACCACTCTGTTTACTTTTGTGCATATGCTTGATATTTTCCATTACAAAGTAGCAGAAACAACAAAAACCCTCACTACCAGAGCTACCAACAGGGTTCAACACTAAGAAACTATATTAAGTAAAAAACAGTGTAGGACAGGATCAAATGAGAAAAGCAAAGAGAACATCTAGAAAAAAGGGGGCAGAGGAACATAAACTTAAGCAATCTCAAGAAAGCAATCCTCCATATTTTCAAACATAGTAAGAAAATAACAGAAAGCTCCATTTAAGTCAAAAACTGTCTTGCACTAAATCTCCTCTTAAAAGTTCAAGAAAAATTTCACATTAAAAAGTAACAGAAATTAGATCAGAGCCCATACAGTCATCGTAAGAAAAAAAAAAAGGAAGCACAGAACAAAACCTCTACCTTTTGGGGGCTCGTTGGTAGAGTATGTGACTTTTTTTAAAAAGACATTATTATTATTATGTTTAATTTATTCATGAGAGACACACAGAGAGAGGCAGAGACACAGGCAAAAGGAGAAGGAGGCTCCCTGCGAGGAGCCTGATGTGGACTCTATCCCAGGACCCTGGATCATGACCTGAGCCAAAGGTAGATGTTCAACCACTTAGCCACCCAGGCGCCCCGAGTATGTGACTCTTGATCCTGAGGTAATGAATTTGAGCCCCACGTTGGGTATGGAGCTTACTTTAAAAAAAGAAATAGAATATTATTTTTTGAATTGATTAACTAATTAATTAATCCCTAACTTTCTACAGACAAGAAGACTGCAAAAGATAAGTCCACAAAAACAGATCACAACTACACACTATTTCCAAGCAAGCTTAAAGACATTAATACTAAATTTTTATTTAAAGATTTTATTTATTTTTGAGAGACACAGAGAGATAGAGAGGCAGAGACACAGGCAAAGGGAGAAGCAGGCTCCATGTAGGGAGCCCTATATGGGACTTGATCCCAGGACTCCAGGATCAGCCCTAAGCCGAAAGCAGACACTTAACCCCTGAGCCACATAGACATCCCAATTTTATTAACAATTTTAACCAAGATTTGAGGAGAGAGAAATGAAGTGAAAGAACACAGAAAAAAATTTTTAAATTCATTTTAGAAACAGACCAAAAAAGAAGGAACAAAGAATTAAATAAACATAACAAAGAAGGAATATTTTCACACATTAAAAAAGATTCAAGAGGTACCTAGCTGGCTGAGTTGGTGGAGCATGCAACTGATCTTGGGGTTGTGAGTTCAAGCCCCATGTTGGGTATAGAGATTACTAAAAAATAAAAATCTTAAAAAAAAAGATTGAAGAGAAACTGGTAAATATTGGAAATGGATCAGATACTCAAAAACAAGAGAACTCATCAGAAAAAGTGTGAAACTATATATTGAAAGAAACAGACCTGAGAATAGCAAATGTGAAGAAATAGTCTGATAGAAATTACTAGAACTTTTCTGAACTTTAAAGGGGAAAAAATCCTTTGGGTATCTAAGCCAGATGTAGGCAAACTTTTTCTTATAAAAGTATTCAGTAGGGACACTTGGGTGGCTCAGCGGTTCAGCTTCTGCCTTCATCTCAGGGCGTGAATCTGGAGTCCCGGGATAGAGTCCCACATCGGGCTCCCTGCATAGAGCCTGCTTCTTCCTCTGCCTGTGTCTCTCGTGAATAAATAAATAAAATCTTAAAAAATAAATAAATAAATAAATAAATAAATAAATAAATAAATAAATAAATAAATAAATAAAACAGTAAATATTTTAGGCTTGCGGACCACAGGGTTAAAGTTAAATGAAATTCAAATATCAATGTCTAGGTCATGCTCATTGGTTTCAGTATTATCTATGGCACTGTGCAACAAAAGCATCCAAAACAATAAGTCAGTGAATGGGCATGGCTGCGTGCAATAAAATTGTGTTTACAAACACAGGCAGTCAGCCCATGGGCAGCAGTTTGCAGACCTCTGATATAGGCATGCACTAAGGGACTTTATAATGGGAAAAAAAAAACTTCTAAATTTTCCAATAGCAACACTGATATATTAAAATAATCAAGAAAAGAACATGAAACCAAGAATTTTATATTCAACCAAGATAACAAGAATAATGGCCACAAACTATTATCAATGAGCAAGAACTCTAGCTATACTGTGTTCATGGAGCCCTTCTTAAAAAATCAAACAGCCCTTAAGCAAACAAAATTGGGGGAACCTTGAGTGGCTCAGCAGTTTGGCGCCTGCCTTCAGCCCAGGGCGTGATCCTGGAGTCCCGGGATCAAGACCCGCGTCAGGCTTCTTGCATGGAGCCTGCTTCTCCTCTATGTGTGTCTCTGCCTCTCTCTATCTGTGTCTCTCATGAATAAAAAAATAAAATCTTAAAAAAAAAAAAGAAAAAGAAAAGATTGACTACAGATATTGCTTAAGAACTGATAGTGTCGGGGATCCCTGGGTGGCACAGCGGTTTGGCGCCTGCCTTTGGCCCAGGGCGCGATCCTGGAGACCCAGGATCGAGTCCCACGTCAGGCTCCCGGTGCATGGAGCCTGCTTCTCCCTCTGCCTGTGTCTCTGCCTCTCTTTCTCTCTGTGTGACTATCATAAATAAATAAAAAAATTAAAAAAAAAAAAGAACTGATAGTGTCAAACATACATGTAGTTAGTTACTCATTCAGCAAAAATAAAATGAAGGTTGAAAGGGAGAGTATAGTATGTATATTCTCTGACAATGTAAATAAATATACTTAACTATTTAAAAGTGAGGGAGGAGGGCAGCCCCGGTGGCGCAGCGGTTTAGTGCCCCCTGAAGTCCGGGGTTTGATCCTGGGGACCCTGGATCAAGTCCCATATCAGGCTCCCTGCATGGAGCCTGCTTCTCCCTCTGCCTGTGCCTCTGCCTCTTTCTCTCTGTGTGTTTCTATGAATAAATAAATAAAATCTTTAAAAAAAAAAAAAGTGAGGGATGAATAGAAAGAACACAGCAAAAAGAGTATACATATGGCTTCAATAATCATATATATGATAACAGCACCGGCACTGCTATTGTAAGACTATTGTGAAATAAACCTAATTAATATCCACATTTCTAATTCCAGGTCTGTCATCTACTGGATCCTGAGGAACCTAGACACAGTAGGGAACAAGACGACAGAGATACTGAGTAAGTTAAGATAAAATCCCTGGAATTCTAACTCTGGCCAGGTTAAGAGGTCAAAGATCTCCCCCAAAAAGCAGCCATTCAGTTGGACAAAATAATAAAAGCCACCATTTCAGTACTCTAGAAATCAACCAAAGGCATGTAACAATCTGAGAATGTTTATAAAACTGCTCATATTTGGGTAAGAATATTAAGAGTCTGTCTGTGTCATTCTTATCTGGGGCTGCTCTACTACGGTATCCCCTACCTACCTGCAAGCTCAGATGGTTTGTCAGGCTTACAGGACTGCCAATTTTGAGGTCATCATAAAAAGAGACTCACATGATTTAAAGCAGTTGAGCAATGACCACACTGAGTGGTGTCCTCAGTTTAAGTGACAATTTCGGTATAAGTAATCATTTCTGTGGCAGGCAAACTATTAGGACCAACAGCTCTAAGAGTCTAAAGTTGCAGGGGTGCTGGGACAATCATATTCCTGGCTGAGGTAGCACACATGTACAGAGACTTAAAGAGGGCCCCACCTGTCCATATACCGAATCTTGCACATCAAAATTTCTTTTTGGGGATCCCTGGGTGGCTTGGTGCCTGCCTTTGCCCTCTGCCTGTGTCTCTGCCCCCCCCCCTCTGTCTATCATGAATGGATGAAATAAAATCTTAAAAAAAAATTCTTTTTAATTTTTAAAATGTTTGCTAACTGAAAGAAAAAATGACTTTAAATTGTAGTAATGACTGGTTAAATTAAATGTTTTAATTATATTTATAGGCTACCTCTAGTTCTCATTTCATTAAATGACTATGTATGCCCTTTCCTCATTTTTTTCTAAGGATCAAAACACTAGGGATCCCTGGGTGGCTCAGCGGATTAGCGCCACCTTTGGCCCAGGGCATGATCCTGGGGTCCCAGGATCGAGTCCCATGTCAGGCTCCCTGCGTGGAGCCTGCTTCTCCGAACTCTGCCTCTGTCTCTGCCTCTCTGTCTCTGTCTCTCTCTCTCATGAACAAATAAAATAAAAATCTTAAAAAAAAAAAAACAAACACTAAAGTTGAAAAAGACTTTAGTTCAACTTCCCCAAAGCAGAAATCTTTCAGGTAGTTTTCCTGTCTAACGGTACCTAGAATGTGCTCGAATGCTTAAGGAGACTTGAAGTTCACTACTTCCCAATGCAAATATTTATAAATGTTAAATGTTCTAACCAAAAAAATTTTAAAGTCAACTGAATAAAATCTATATTACACCATTAATTCCCTTATCTAATAAAGAAGAATTTCTAGGGGTACCTGAGTGGCTTAGTGAGTTGAGCATCTGACTTTTGATCTCAGCTCAGGTCCTGATCTCAGGGGTCATGAGTTCAACCCCTGCACTGTGTTGGGCTCCACACTGGGTATAGAGCCTACTTAAAAAGCAAATAAATAAAATAAAGAAGAATTTCTAAGAAGAATTTAATTCTAGCAACTTAGTTAAGCATAATTTTTCTTGTTTTAAACTCAAAGCTTGTAAAGTTTTTTCATTTTATTTTTTTTAATTTTTAAAAAGATTTTATTTATTTATTCATGAGAGACAGAGACAGAGACAGAGAGAGAGAGAGAGAGAGAGAGAGAGAGAGGGGGGCAGAGACACAGGCAGAGGGAGAAGCAGGCTCCCTGCAAGGAGCCCAACATGGGACTCAATCCCGGGTCTCCAGGATCACACCCCAGGCCGGAGGTGGCACTAAACTGTTAAGCCACCAGGGCTGCCCAAGTTTTTTCATTTTAATACTTAAAAACAAATATAACTTTTTTAGTTTGCCAATTATGGCTTAATTTAGAGGAAGATATTTGCATTATTTGCCCCAACTCCCCAAAAGAATGGAACTATGCCTAACACTTCAAAAATACTTTGTATTTCCAAGGATCTCAATAAATATTTGCTAATTTAATCCCCTGGTATTTCTTACAGATTACTAAAATCCTAAAATAAAGGTCCAAATGTCCATGCTTAACTGAATACTGAAACATAATCCAAACAAGCACCCTACTATTATAGCACATTACAAGCATAATCCAAAAAGCATGGTGTAAAAAGTATCATATTGGTTTTCTAGTAAGTTTGCTGTCCACTCCAGAAAACCAACCCTTAACCTATCCTTTTCAAAAATAAAGTACCTGTCTTAACTACATGGATCTGAATATGGAAAATGTTAAAGTGATAGAATAACCAACAGCCATCCTTTATTAACTGCTAGGTACAAGGGACCATCCTAAGTGCTTTGTAAACACATTATTTCACTTAATCTTTCAACAACATAAAGTAGTGTCCATTATTTCCATCTTACAATGGAGGAAAATGAGGTGGAGAAAATGGCAGAAGTGTTTTAAGTAACAATTTCCAGGTAATTTCAATAAAAAATAACCGACAATATAAAAATGGTATATTTATCACCAACAAAAAGCTAATTAAAAAGGTACCAAAAATTCTAATTTCCATTAGCCTCTAAAGTTTGTTCTTACTTCTGCTCTTTTCTAAATACATAGTCATTCACAAGTGATTTTCCTGCTGAGCCCCTATCTATACAAAGCCTTAAAATAGGGTTAACTTACAAACAGCTGTGTTTACAAATTGGCAGTTAGAAGCTCAAAATAAAACTTCTCATTGAAATAGTGTTACAAATGGAGGTTACAGTTCCAGGGTAGCTCCTATAGTATATTTTTACCCATAATGTAACTGAATAGAAAAACCTAGGGGCACCTGGGTAGCTCAGAGCCCTGGTGGCTCAGCTGTTTAAGTATCTGATTCTTGGTTTTGGCTCAAGTCATAATCTCAGGGTCCCAGAACCCAGCCCCAAATCAGGTTCCATGCTCAGCGGGGAGTCTCTTTCTCCCCCACCCCATTTGACCCTTCCCCAGCTCTAAAATAAATGAATCTTTAAGAAAGAAAAGAAAAATCTAAAATCTAAATCATTACACCAACCTTGTGGAAAACTATACTCCATATTTCTACACCAAGCCTATCGATAGCAAAACTATCTCTAGTGCTGGGAAAACTGAATATTCAAATGCAAAAAATGAAACTGATCCTTACCTTACAGTGTACAAAAAAACTAACTCAAAATGGATCAAAGACCCTAAGAGTTAAAGTCTCAGAAGAAAAAGGGGATGAGGGACGCCCGGGTGGCTCAGCGGTTTAGCGCCTGCCTTCGGCCCAGGGTGTGATCCTGGAGTCCTGGGATCGAGTCCCACGTCCGGCTCCCTTCATAGATTCTGCTTCTCCCTCTGCCTGTGTCTCTGCCTCTCTCTGTGTCTCTCATGAATAAATAAACAAAATCTTAAAAAAAAAAAAAAAGAAAGAAAGAAAGAAAACAGAGGATGAGTTCATGACACTGGATTTGGCAATGATTTCTTGGATAGGACACCAAAGCAACAAGCAACAAAAGAAAAAAATGATATACTGGACTACATCAAAGTTAAAAACTTTTGTGCATCAAAAGACACTATGAACAGTGAAAAGGTAACCTATGAAAGAAAAGAAAATATGTGCAAATCATCTCTCTCATAAAGGTTTAAATATCCAGAATATATTTTAAAAACTCCTACAATAACAACAAATCAAGCAACCTGGTTCAAAACTGGGTAGAAGATTTGAACAGATATTTCTCCAAAGAAGATACACAAATAAGCACATCAAAAAATGCTGAATATCACTAATCATTAGAGAAATGCAAACCAAAACCACAATGAGATACCTCTTCATATTCATTAGGATGGCTATTATCAAAAAACAGAAAATAAGAGGTATCAACAAGGATGTGGAGAAACTGGAATCCTTGTGCACTGCTGATAAAAATGCAAATTGACTCAGCCACTGTGGAAAGTACTATGGCAGTTCCTCAAAAAATTAAACATAGAATTACCATATGATCTAGCGTTTCTACTTCTAGGTATATACTCTATAAAGAACTGAAAGCAAACAGATAATTGCATAGCCATTGTCACAGCAGCATTATTCACAATAGCCAAAAGGTGAAAGCAAAAGTGTCTATCAACAGACGGATGAGCAAAATGTGATATACATATACAATGGAATATTATTCAGCCCTAAAAAGGAAGAAATTCTGCAATATGCTACAACATGGATCAAACTTGGTAACATTATGCTAAGGAAAATAAATCAGTCACAAAAGGACAAATATTGTATGATTTCACTTACATGAGGTTCCTACTCAAATTCAGTAGAGACATAAAGTAGAATAGTGGTTGCCAGGGCCTGAGGGAAGGAGGGGAAAGAGGATTATTATTTAATAGATATGGACTTTCACATCAGGAAGAAAAAGTTCTAGAGATGGATAGTGGTAATGGCTGCACAAGATGAATGTACTTAATACCACCGAATTGTACATTTAAAAACAGTTAAAATGGAAAAAAAAAAACACAGTTAAAATGGTAAATTTTATCTTATATTTAACCACAATTAAAAAGGAAAAAAAACTACAGATCTCCACCTAATCCTTTTTTCTAAGCCACTAATGATAGTGTAAGGTAAAGGTTTCCAAGAGAGTAAGAGAGGGAGACTCTGGAATGGGAAAAAAAAATCTCTTTCTAAAAAAATTTTTAACAAACTTCCGTATAAAGGGGAAGAACTACAGTACAGAAAAGGGGACTAAGTAAAATTTGCCCTCCTATTCTGCTGTTTATATATTTACTACTTATAAAAACTGACAAAATAACCTGTAGACTAAAAAATGGTGGACTGTCAGATATACAAAGTACAGAAATATTTCATCTAAATTTGAGATAAAAAATGTTAGTATTTCCTGGTTTTTCTGGACCTTTCAGGAAATGGAATGGAAAGATAAGCAGGGTTGGGAAAAAGAGGGGTTTGGGGAAAAGATAACAAAAACTGTAAAGGATGGGAGGGCCTGGGTGGCTCAGTCAGTTAAGTATCTGCCTTTGACTCAGATTATGATGTCCGAGACCTGGGATCAGGTCCTGGGATCAAGCGGCACGTCATGATCCCTGCTCGTCTGGGAGTCTGCCTCTGCCCCTCCCCCTGCTCATTTTTTTTTCTCTCTCAAATAAATAATCAAATCTTTAAAATAAATAAATAAACAAACAAGACCTGAAAAGATGCAGGGCCTGATTTAGCACCGAGGGGCAATTACTGAAAGAGATCCATTCTGATGTCCAGATACACAGAGCCTACTCTTGACTTAGACTGGACTTGGGACAACAGAGATATTCCTGAGTTCATCACCAGGCTAACAAGCACACATCAATAACTGTAATCTACCATGGGAAGAGAATAAGGAGCATTTACAGTCTGCATAGAGGTACAAGTACACAAGGACAGCCAAAAATTGAGAGTCAATCAGGAAAACTGAAAAACCCTTTCTCTCCTGCCTTCATTTCTAGCTTAAGCACAAAGTAACACTAGAGAAGTTTGAAATCAATCAATGATGCATTTAAAATACTCTTTGCAAAGAAAAATTCTTTGCAATAACAAAACCAAAACTCAGCTTATTCAGACTGCTACACTAAAAAAAATCCAGGTATGCAGTTTTCCAGGTATATATATTCTATCTACTCAGTCTTTACTGTCCTATTTATGATATCTAGTGTTCGATAAAATATTGCAAGACACACAAAAAAAGAAAGAATATACAACCCACTGTCTCTTGACAAAGCATTCAGCAGAACCAAAAATCAATGAGGTCAAAAACAGAAAACTCAATGAAATCAAAAGCTGATTTTTAGAAAAGATCAATAAATTGATAAACCTCTAGCAAGACTAAGGAAAAAAAGACACAAATTACAAATATCAAGAATGGGAAGGTGAAAATCACTACACACCCCACAGATGTAAGAACAATATTGGAATGTTATAAACTTTATGTCCATATATTCAACAATTTAGATGAAAGTCAAATTCTTAAAAAAACATGAACACAAGAGATCACACAAGAATAGGTAACCTGATCAGCCCTATATCTATCTATAAAAATTCAAATTATAGGAAAAGTGTTCAGCACAGGGGTGCAGATGAGTTCACTGTAGAATCCTACCAAACATTTAAAACAAAAATACCAAATCTACAAACTCTTTTAGAAAACAGAAAGGAACACTTCCCAACTCATTTTCATGAGGTCAGCGTTACCCTGATAACAAAATTAAATGGTACATATTAACTGGGCCAAATACCAGTCAGATACTGCCTACTCAACACTTGCAATAACCTAATATTATTATTTAAACTTAAAATATAAAAGGAAGAATTTTGAATATGCACATACTGCCTCATCTTGATAATTCTATTTATGTTAGAATTTAACATATCCTTTAAGTTCTCTGGAGCTTCACTACTAGATAAGTTCTTTCCTATTATCAGTAATATAGAATAAAACAAGATTGGGAAAGAGTACACTATGGAAATAAATACTACTAACGAATGAAAATGGTACAATTTAGGTAGATTACATCATAAAACATAGCAATGGGGCAATGACACATTAAGGGTGCAAACTCCTGATGTTGCAGAAGGGGGTGAGTATATAATGTAAAATGTTTCCACTTCTTCAACATTTAAACCAGATCTCATTTCAGGAATAGAAAAAGCTGACTGCTCATCAATCTAAAACTGGGCAATGAACTTCACTATTTACCTGCAGTCCAGTTAAAAGGATTGGGAAAGTTGTGAGGGTGTGAAAAGGAAAGCCTCTTCCAGGGATGCCTGGGTGGCTCAGTGGTTTAGCATCTGCCTTCCACTGAGCGTGATCCTGGAGTCCCGGGATGATGGAGTCCCACATTTGGCTCCCTGCATGGAGCCTGCTTCTCCCTCTGCCTGTGTCTCTCATGAATAAATAAATAAAATCTTAAAAAAAAAAAAAAAAAGCCTCTTCCAAATGCTCACTACCAATTACAAAGTTAATTCTGCTAGTTTCTCTATCACCTCTAAATTTCAGATTCACATCCAACAGCCTTCTCAACACTTCTCAACACACTCAACATGTGGCACCGCAAATTCAACTTACCCAAAACTGAACTCACTTTTCCACCCTTATTCACAGACTTGCTCTTCCTACTATATATTTCCTACTATATTCCTATTTTAAAAGCTTATTTATTTAAGCAATTTCTACACCCAATGTGGGGCTCAAACTCACAAAGCCAAGATCAAAAGCCATATGCATGCTCTAACGACTGAGCCTGCCAGGACCCCCTCCTACATTCTTGATCACAAGTAATGCTAATGCCATCTATCTAATCAACCAAACCAGAAATCATCCTAAACATCCTGCTCATTCCTCCTCTCCCTTGTCCCAGAGAGTCAATCGTCACATCCTGATGATTTTACCTCTAAATCATTTCTCAGTCTGTCCCCTTTAAATCCATCCTCCACACTCCACAAATCTGCCTGTTCCTTCTCATTAACTGCCTTCAAAATAAAGACTGAACTCTGGCATATATATATATATATATATATAAAACCCTACACGATCTACCTCTCCAAGCCTTTTTTCATTGCTATTTGCTGTGCCACTCTTTGCAGTCCAATAGTAATAGTTTCCTGCCACGTTGTGCTGTATGTATCCTGCTTCTGCTTTTCTCTTTACCGCAAACATTCTTTCAACTAATTCTTATCTTCATCACTGAAAGCTTGGCTCAAGTATCATGCACTCCAGGTAAGTTAAGTAACCACCTCCACATCCCTAAGCCTATGTAAACCTGTGATTATCGCTACCTAAGCTCTTAACAAATCCTATTGAAATAATTTATATATCTTTAATTATACTAGACTGTAAGAGTCTTGAAGGCAAAAGTCTTATCTGTTGAACTACACCATAATTTTTCTCATTTTCCTCAGAGACCAGAGAAAAAACTATGTCACTAAACATAAACAATCCTCACTGCAGCAATCAATTCTTACTCACAAAAAAGAACTATAAATAAAACTAAAAATGTTCCTTCCTCATAAGATTTCCTTCCTCTTCACAAAATCCCTGATTCCAAGCAATATCTGAAGCAAACAATTACAGTTACAAATTATCTTGTGTTAACAAGATTATAATAATGCTACAAGCATAAATTCAGTTAATAATTTGCTACTGAGGTCTTTAGTGCACAAATTTCTATCAAAACAACAAACAGCACACTACATATAAAAGATTCTTAACAAATTATCTAGGACTAGCCTGATGTACATCCTTTAAACAAGTATTTGCTGAATGAAGCAGAGAAGAGGGAAATAAAAGTGGGTAATAAGTATAAAGAAAACTATAAAAAGATTAGATATCAAGCTTTAAAGGAAAAGTCTGGGTTTTCCCATTAAATCTAGATATACGTAATTTTATAAGTTGGCTATATAAAGAATATATGCATGCAAGGTTATGGAGTAGCCTCCTAAGGGAGTTACTGAAGGGATAATAGGGAAGTATCAGTTCTGAATCTTACCGTTAGTAAACTGTGACACTGATCAACCAATGATTAAGTCATCATGCAATCATTCTAGCATTTGATTTCAACAGAAGTTTTGGGTTTTTTTTTAAGGTTTTATTTATTTATTCATGAGAGACAGAGAAGAGAGGCAGAGACACAGGCAGAGGTAGAGGCAGGCTCCATGCAGGGAACCCGATGTAGGGCTTGATCCCAGGACTCCAGGATCACACACTGGGCCAAAGGCAGACATTTAACCGCTGAGCCACCCAGGCATCCCTGATTTCCTCAAAAGAAGTTGTTACTGGACTTCAGTTCTATGCATTTCACTACATGTAAATTTTACCTTAAAAAAAAAAAAAAGCTGCCAAAATGGGAAATGAGTCATTAATTAATCTGAGCTGTTTTCATCCTTCCATTACATACAACTCATCCCACAGCACCCTAATTAAGACAAACATTTACTACATGTTAAAAAGTCTTCAGAATGGCTCATCATTAATAAAACAAAGACTTTACTGGACTAGATGACCCCTTTGGTCTCTTCTAGCTCTAGATTTCAAGGGTTTGTTAATTTATAGTGTTATAAATGGTATCACTACTAAAATTATACTCATGAGAGAAAAAGCTAAAAATCACTGCCTTCATTGATACCAAATAACATTTTCAAAAGTGTCAGCATCTATTTTCATGATCTATATTTCTAGCCTGACTAATCTGAAATCAACAGCTTCAGATATTACAACTGTCCACTTTAATCTCCACTTCACCCCTAAGCCTTCATTAAATGACTTCAGAGAGGAAGAGATTTCTCTGTCCCTCCTACTTAACACCTAATAAAAGTCAAAAATCAATTAGAGCAGAAAGAATAAGTAGAGGAGTATTACACAAGCATCAACTCTACTACAAAAAGAGTTTTCAGGGCAGCCCAAAAACTCAGCTCAGCTGTTTAGCCCAGGGCCCGATCCTGGAGACCGGGGATCGAGTCCCACGTCAGGCTCCCTGCATGGAGCCTGCTTCTCCCTCTGCCTGTGTCTCTGCCTCTCTCTCTCTCTCTCTCTCTCTCTCTCTCTGTATCTTTCATGGATAAATAAATAAAATCTTTAAAAAAAAAAAGTTTTCATCAAATACTTCCCCCAAAAAAGCATGTGATAAAGACAGGTGGTCTTTTGGAGTTCTTACTATTTTTGATGTATGACTTTCTCTTTTTTATTAACATTGTAGAATTCTTCAAAAACTACTAAATATAATAAACTTATAACCAAAAGCACTTATCGAAATATAGAGAATATATAAAAAATAGAAGAGCTGCTGAGTTAGGTTGATAAAATTATGAGGATTTTTTTCCTCTCAAAATTTTCTTTGATGAACAAAAACAATGCTTTTTCTAAATCCATGATCAATTATTTTTCTCTAGAGAAATAAAATATGTGGACTGTTAAATTAGTGATGACTGAAACACTCTGAGAATAGAGGGCATTATTCAGTTTGTTAATCACTGAAAAAACTTACTAAGGCACAGTCATTCAGATATATGTTTTAAAATACTACTAGTGGTACCCCTCTTAAAACCTTGTATGTCCTCAGTAGAAATATACTTAGGGCAAAATCAATATATATTATATGTCAATATATGTCCTGCTGAGGACATTTTTATATTTCTTTTTTTTTTAATTTTATTTATTTATTCATGAGAGACACACACACACACACAGAGAGAGAGAGAGAGAGAGAGAGAGAGGCACAGACACAGGTAGAGGGAGAAGCAGGCTCCATTCCATGCAGGGAGCCTGACCTGGGACTCGATCCTGGGTCTCCAGGACCACACCCGGGAAATGAAGGTGGCGCTAAGCCACTGAGCCACCCAGGCTGCCCTGTATTTCTTTCACCTGATCTTTAACAACAGTAATTTGGAGATTGTTTTAACTACCATCAATAAATATGATTTAAACATCTTGTAAAAAGAGCATTCGGGCAGCCCGAGTGGCTCAGCAGTTTGGTGCCGCCTTCAGCCCAGGGTGTGGTCCTGGAGACCGGGGATCGAGTCGCGCATGGGGCTCCCTGCATGAAGCCTGCTTCTCCCTCTGCCTGTGTCTCTGACTCTCTCTCTGTGTCTCTCATGAATAAATAAATAAAATCTTAAAAAAAGAACATTCAACTACATGGTATGAAAAAAATTCCTATCAGTAACACTTGATGGAGTGGTTCTCCACTCAGCAGGAGGTCTGCTTCCCCCTCTCCCTCTGTGCACTCTATCACTCTCTCAAATAAATAAATAAAAATTCTTTTAAAAAATACATTTACAGTACCTGAAATAATCCCTACTATTATTATACCACATTCCAAGGAAAAGTTAGTCATTTTTTTTTATTTATGATAGTCAGAGAGAGAGAGAGAGAGAGAGAGAGAGAGGCAGAGACACAGGCAGAGGGAGAAGCAGGCTCCACGCACCGGGAGCCCGACGTGGGACTCGATCCCGGGTCTCCAAGATCGCGCCCTGAGCCAAAGGCAGGCGCCAAACCGCTGCACCGCCCAGGGATCCCGTCATTTTGATTGAGATAAACTAAAGACAAGATCTTTGAAGAGTGAACTTTTAAGTAAACTCCACCCCCAACATGGGACGTGAACTCACACCCCAGGTGCCCCAGGATCAAAAGTCACATGCCCTATGGGCTAAGCTAGCCAGGTGCCCTGACTAGTGATTTCAATAGAAATTCACTCTGGGCACCTGGCTGGCAGTCGGTAAGCTCACAACTCTTGATTTTGGGGTCGTGGTTCAAGCCCCAGGTTGGAGGCAAAGACTACATAAAAACTAAAATCCAAATAAACAATTAACTTGTCAAAGACAAGGTATAATCATAATTCTCTAAGAGAACTACATTTTGTTTGCTATAACTAAAAAAATAACAAGGTAGACTATCAATAAGGAAAAGTGCTTGATTGTTTGAAATGTGATTGTGAATATTTTTCAAATAATTTTTATTAGTACATCAGAAAATTAAAGGATTATATAATTACCTTATTTAACAAAATATACTAAAACAGGTACTTGTAAGGTCAGTGAAAGGGGGATGCCTGGGTAGCTCAGCGGGTGAGCGTCTGCCTTTGGTTGAGGGCGTAATCCCAGAGTCCCAGGATCGAGTCCCACATCAGGCTCCCTGCAATGGAGCCTGCTTCTCCCTCTCCCTCTGCCTATGTCTCTGCCTCTCTCTGTCTCTCATGAATAAATAAAATCTTAAAAAACAAAAAAAAAAGGTCAGTGAAAGGTTAATAATTTTCAATGAAACAGGATAATCATACATATTTGGGGAATAACAGGAAGAAAGCAATTATTACTAAAACAAATAATCACAGTTTTTTTTTCTCAACTAAAAAGATACTTATGTGTTCTGGATATTTTTCTTTTAAAGAGTAATATACTTTTGGGAGCACATGGGTGGCTCAGTCAGTTGAGCATCTGCTTTTGACTCAGGTCATGATCTCTTGGTTCTGAGATGGAGCCCCCCATCTGCTTCTCCCTCACCCTTTGTCTTCCCCCACCCCACAATTGTGCAGTATCTCTCTCTCTCACAAATTAATAAAATCTTTTTTAAAAAGTAACATACATTTTTCAATAAGGCATACTTCTAAATTCCTAATTAAAGATTAAACTGGTCAACCTGAGAAACTTAAACTATCGTTATGCTGCTAATAGGGTCTTAATCTTCCCCCTCTTATTTACTTTTAGCAATATCTCTGCTTTTTTACTTCCCAAAGAAATTTTTTTAAGATTTTATTTATTTACTTGAGAGAGAGAGAGAACATGAGCAGAGGGAGGGGCAGAGGGAGAAGCTGAGCAGGAATCAGATGCGGGACTCGATCCCAGGACTCCAGGATCATGGCCTGAGCTGAAGGCAGATGATCAACTGACTAAGGCACTCAGGTGCCCCTCAAAGAATTACTTGATATGGAAGAATTTAGTCCAAAAAAAGAAAACATTCTTCCTGAAAGATATAAACAACTATTACTAAATATTAATCTCTATTATCTATGCAGTATTCAAGTGCCTTTATTTTTAAAAAGATTTTATTTATTAGAGAGCATAGCATGCGCAAGGGGGGGGGCAGGCAGAGGGAGAGGGAGAAGCGGGCTCCCTACTGAGCAGGGAGCCTGATGTGGGGCTCCATCCCAGAACCTTGGGATCATAACCCAAGCCTAAGGCAGATGCTTATTAACAACTGAGCCACTCAGGTGGCCCTTAAGTCCCTTCTAATACTACAGCTTTAAGTTTCTTTAAAGTAGTAAACACATTTCCTTATACTAAAATTATTATAGCTCTTATGAAAACATGATTGCTAAAACCTCAAGTTAAAGTACTACTGATGATTCATGTTTAATCTAGACATACTTCCTTTCCTACAATCTCTCTAAATAAATACAGGAGAATTTATGAATGCCACAAAACATAGGATTCAAAATATACTCAAATGGTCTATTGTGACCTTATAATAAAGTTAAAAGACTTATTACGTAAAAATTTTACAACACTACTTTTTTAAAATGGCATATTAGTGTTTCCCTACACTCTTTTTTTTTTTTTTTAAGATTTTGTTTATTTATTCATGAGACACAGAGAGAGAGGCAGAGACACAGGCAGAGGGAGAAGCAGGCTCCATGCAGGGAGCCTGATGTGGGACTCGATCCTGGGTCTCCAGGATCACGCCCTGGGCTGAAGGTGGCGCTAAACCGCTAAGCCACCCAGGCTGCCCTCCCTTCATTCTTCTAAACCGTATTAACTGGGGGACCTAGAGATGAGGGAAGCAAACAAAAGGGCTAGCCAAACCAATAAGCCATGTTTGTCCTTAAGATTCTACCATTCTTCTTTAGCCCACACTTAGTCTTACCCCTCATTACTGTCAGATTCACAAGATTCGTAAAGGACCCCAAGAAACCCAAGCTTCTCACTACAACTCAACCCTTATCATGCCTTTTTCCGCTAAACAGTGTTCCTAGGGATCCCTGGGTGGCGAAGCGGTTTGGCGCCTGCCTTTGGCCCAGGGCGCGATCCTGGAGACCCCAGATCGAACCCCACGTCAAGCTCCCGGTGCATGGAGCCTGCTTCTCCCTCTGCCTGTGTCTGCCTCTCTCTCTGTGTGACTATCATAAATAAATAAAAATTAAAAAAAAAAAACCAAAAACAAAAAAACAGTGTTCCTATATGCCACACCTCTCCTGATCAGTGAGTGCATAAAATCTTACTTCTACATTCCACTGCCTCTGAACCCTCACCTGTTTGTGGTATCAGCAAGTTTATTTGATAAACTAATATGGGATAATATTACCAATAAAAGACAACAGTTTAAATTTTCTCCAGAGAATTTGTGATTTTAAACAGATTATTTTATTTATTTATTTGAATTTATCATTATATGGTTTCACTCATACAGGGAATATAAGAAATATCAATAGGTCATTTTTAAAATTAATTCCATAACACACAAGACAGACACAAAGTTTGGCACTGGCAATTCTCAAATTATGCTACACAATCAACCATCTAATCTACCTATCTGTAATGTAGATCCAATTACAATTTAATACAGTTTAAACTAAAAATTAATGTAGTCATATACAACCAGTAGGGAATATATGTCTGGCTTAGATATATGCCTCGTGGCAAATGTCAAGTAAGTGATAACTAAAATTATGACTGTATGGTTTTATCATAAGTCTTATATCTGTTAAATCTTCTCACTTTCAAAGTAGAGCAAATGACTCTCTGTAGCTAATCCAGTTCAAACAGGTAACTTTCTTCTTTTAATTTCTTAAAATTTTTATGTAATCTCTATGTATCTCTAATGTGGGGCTTGAACTCATGACCCCAAGACCAAGAGTTGCGTGTTCTACCAACTGGGTCAAGCAGGCCCCTAAAATGGTCAGGTAACCTTTTAACCCACCCAGAATAATTACCTTAGCACACCATATATGAGGACTTTTTCAGAACATTTGATACTTATGACTTTACAGTGTCTTTTCTACGTTATGATTTTTCACAACTTGGTCAATTACAAATATAATTACACACTGTTTACTTCAAATTCTAACAAACCACTTTATTCTTTATTGCATTAATCCAAAGTACAGTCTCTTATGACTGAGATAATTAAATACCATTTCATTCCATCTGCAATTAATCCTATAGTTAGTTACAAGTCTAGAGCCTCAGGTGTCTTTCTGAACAACAGATCCAAGTTCTTTTTAAAACCGGAATAGGAGCAGCCCCGGTGGCTCAGCGGTTTAGTGCTGCCTTCGGCCCGGGGTATAATCCAGGAGACCCGGGATCGAGTCCCATGTTGGGCTCCCTGCATGGGGCCTGCTTCTCCCTCTGCCTCTCTCTCTCTCTCTGTGTGGTGTGTGTGTGTGTCTGTCATGAATAAATAAATAAAATCTTTAAAAAAGAAAAAAAAACAGAAGAGTATGGATTTTGTATTATAATAATCTTGTGAAGAAACCTCTAGACAGAATCTCAAACATAAGAATAGCTAGATAAATTTGGGGGAGAGCAAACTTCTCCAATTCTTATTTTCTTAACAGTGGAAAAAGAATAACATTACTAGCTCAAATGAAATGCCTGAGACATTGAATATTATAAAACATACCGATCCTATTCAGTTTTTCCATACAATCCTATTTGGAATTTCTATACACCTACAAATCCACAGAGATTATTAAGGTCTATACCACTTAGAGCTTTTACTTTCTTTCAACTCCTACTGAGAAGAATATGAAAAGAGCACAGGTACTGTATGAACGCAGAATTAAAACAATTTGGGAGAGTTTTTTAAGACAAAATCTACACACAATCCTTACTCAGCTATCTGTAAACCAAATTTTATTAAAAACATTAGTGTTTTATAAACTACCCAAAAAGGTCATTAAAGTAGAGATTAAAACCTACACAAATCAAATAATTTATTCTACATTCTTTTAAGTCACATATTCGGCCCTATTCTTTAAACAAATAGGGTCAGCAAGTATCCAATATGCCCTCATCTCCACTTCCCACCCACTCTTCTTTTGCTCCTGGAAGACAAGTATGAGGTTCAATTCAATCCTAAAAGACTGCTTCACCTAAGAGCTACTTTTGCCTTGACTTTCTTTATGACCTTGGGGGGAATCTACCAAAAGACAATTATAATGATGTTGTTTATCACTGAAATTTAATCCTAATATGCTAACATTAGTAAAGTCATCTAAACTAAACCTAGAAAAGTGAAAAAAAAACCATTGAGTTATAAACATTGACTGATATGTAACATAAGCCACATTTTAAAAATGTAGCTAGTTAAGGGGGAAAAATAAGAAGGCCTCAAATTCAACAATGTTGAAAAACAAATTCTGAAAAACACCAACTGACTCTCTACTTTTCTCTATGGACAAATGGTTTGCAATATAAGAAAAAAGGTGGGGGGGGGGCGGAATGAAACTAGCCTTAACTACTTGTCCCTTGCTTTTATAAGGATTACAGGTGGACAACAAACGAAAAATTTAAAACTTGGCAAAGAATGGGGAAACTGTATGTAAAGAAATCTACAATCTGAAAATTACTAAGATGAATCTTTTAAGTACTAATTTGTATATCCATATTGGGCAGTAATCATGGTACCGCTTTATTAGCACTAGAAAGATAAATCCTTGCCTAGGAGGAACATTTACTAAGTACATTTCATTTCAAGATCTTAGGGCAGTTTACGAGCAGTATCTCTTTAGGCTTCCCTAAGGTACTCTAAAGTGCTTAACATCATTCACACATCCAGCCACCGCTAGGGTGAGAAGTAAATAAACACGATTTACTTATGCAATTATTTACCACAGAATTCTAGTCAAGAATGAAAAAGTAAACATCCACATAGTCATTTAATACCCAAGGAAAGCGGCGACTACTACGGCCGATAAGATTCACCCTTAACTGACCACTACAGAAACCACAGGCCTTCCACATGGGCTGTCCTTTACTACCACTCCTGATTCGAAAAAGTAACAATGTCAAGTCAACATTTTAACAGTACAGAAGATAAACAGAACTTGATGAAATATCTAATTCCAGATCCTCGGAAGATGTTTATAAAAACTGAGACAGAGCAACGCCCCCCTAAAAGCACCCTCCTAGAAAGAATGAAATATCGAAAACATCAGGTGGGCCAAGGTTAGAAAAGCTGATCTAACCCAACTACCCCAGAGGGACCACAGGGTTTGGGACTAGGAACGTGAGATCGGGGTGGGGGTGGGTAGCAAAGTGAAATCTAACCCCAGAAATCACAACACAGGCCGCAGCCTGGGAGCTGAAGCTGGCGGGAAGTGAGCTCCCTTTCTGTTCCCAGGGGAAAGTCCAGAGAAGAGCGGCTCCACACCGCGCACTTACAGGGCGCCAATGGTGCATGCCTACCAAGGCGCCGAGCCGCTGGAGAACCCGGTTTGGAAGGGGAGGAGACCCCGGCAGACGGCCCTGGAAGAGGAGGACTAAGGTTGGAAGCAGCGGCAGTGTCTGGACGAGGGGGATTACCTAACTGTGACGACAGAGAAGTGTCCTCAGGCTCCGGCGATGGTCCCGACTGCGCAATGTGTGGTGTCTTTCCCGCTTAGCCCGCAGCAGCAACAGAACCAGCTCCTTCAGCCAGTCGCCATTTCCCGCCTACCGACCTGCTGCACCGCACGGACAGAGACCCGGATGGAAAGCGGCCTCTCCGCGCAGGCGCCTCGGCTTCCTCCTCCCCCTCCCGCCACAATTCCGCGAGGTGGGAGGGAAGGAATGCGGGAGGCTTCAGCGGCAAAAAAAAAAAAAAAAAAAAAAAAAACACAAAAAACCAAACCAAACCAAACTAAAACAAAAAGCCCCGACAAAAACAAAAACAAACAAACAAACAAAAAAACAACTTTTAGTCCCGTAAAGGGCCTTGGAGTTCCTGCCGCCAGAAGAAACTCACAAACCCGATTCTTGACAAAAATTGAACGCAGACCCTCAGGACCGAATGGAGGAACAAGGACAAAACCTATCAGGCTACACCAGGGCCCGGGGGATATTTGTACTTTAGGGGCCTCCGTAGCTGGCTGTGTAGTGATTGCAGGAGGAGTAGGGAGTAAAGCGTTGGGAGTGAAGAGGCGGGGATCCGAAGGACGGTTTTTCCTCCCGCTGCTAACGGAACTGCTTAGGCAGGGCTGGGAGGGGGAGCGCGCCCTCGCCCGGGAGGCGGGGCTTAGGAACGCGGCGCTCACCCTGGCGGCGAGGCTTTAGCAACCCGGGCGCGCCAGGTGGGTGGGGCCAAGCGGGACAGGGTGGGACTAACGCCTTGGCGCGCCGGAGGAGGTAGTTAGTGTGTAGCGAGCGCTGCCGGAGGCCGTGGCGAGACGAATCCTTCCTTCTTTCCAGGGATCCGGGTGGCCGGCCGTTGAAGGTCCTCTTTCCAGCTCTCTGCCTAGAGAGCATAGCAGTTGCTTGTGGATCTGCCATGCAAACCCACGCCATTCGACTCCACGCGATGTCGGCGCTGGTCCTTCCGAGAAGTCAGATCGTTCAGACAACTGGGGTCCTACCTGCATTACTGAGTCTAAGGACCGACCGTCAGCCTCACGGGGTGGAAATGTATCAGTCCAAGCGTCCAGCCCTAGTGGAGTATCAGAAAACCGAGTGTAGTGGTTGGAAGAGCATCATCTCTTTACTAAAACTCTTGGGCAATTCACATTATTCAATCAAGAAATATTTACTGAAAAAAAAAAAAAAAACACAGGGTGTGAGGACCATACTAGATGCGAGGGATACGAGGCAGACGTGGACCCTGCCTTCCCAGAGTTCATGGTCTATTGAAGACAAACAAGTAGACAATTTAAATACAGCTAAAATGACCACAAGGAGTTCTTGACAGGCGTACAACTTGAGTGAGGGTTTGAGATGGCTTTCATGAGATGATGGCAGGAAGAATCGATCGATGTTAGAAGGCAAGTGTCTAGGTAAAGGAAACGACAGATCGAAAAATCCAAAAATGAAATTGCATTGAGCAGTTAGGGAAATGGTTCTGTGCACCAGGGATACAGGAGTTGAGGGGAAGATAGTGGAGAGAGATGGCACGGAGGTAAGCAGAGAATCTGGTGAATTCTTGTGAATCTGGTGGTTTCAAAGTGTGGAGGAGGTGGGTTGTCTCCTGATAGCCTTATATACTACAGATCCTGTCAGAGCTCAGAGTTCATTTGTACCAGGTCTCTTCCTAATACAAGAATGCTCTAAATGAGACATTGACAGGACGTGGTGTAACTGTGTGCAGAACTGGTATTAGTCCACAAAATAATAGATTCCTAAAAAACGAATTGAAAATCAACAAACAGTTACTGATTATCCAGGGTGTATCACGGAAAGCAATAGAATATAGACTAAACAATTACCCCAATTGATTACCAAAATAATTTTTAAATCAGGTAAAAATTGGAAGTATTTCTGAAAAAAAGTTGTTCCCAGTAGTAGTAACTTCCAGTGTTCACTCTTCTAAAACAAGTATGCCATTTACAAAGTAGTTTTATATGCATTTTGATTTCCCCAACAACCCTAGGAAAAAATAAAATAGGTGATATTAGTCCCCAAACTCTTCAGCTGAAGACGCTAAAATTTTTTTAAGGTGAGGAGAGGGGAGAAAAAAGAAAAAACAGATGTATTATCCAAAGACAATCTGCCAGGAAGAAATATACTCAGGACTCAAGCCCCCCTTCTCCTCATTACAGCACCTCCTACTGTCTCCTGTGGCAATGTTAATTGTTAGATGTTAAGTTTAGAAAGGCTGCTGGTAGCAAGTCTAAGTGCTTTTGCAATTTATTTAATATTTCAATACCATTTGTTCACAGATGACTATTATTTCTGATTTTCACCTTCTTTTACATCTAATAGTCTACTAGATTCTCTTCTGCAATATCTAAGTGGATTGTTTTGAAATCAAATGAGATATTATTTACGGAAAAACATTCAATAAGCTGTTTTCCTTGCTCCTTAAATAATAGTTGTTAATGTCATTAAGCTTCAGTAAAAATTCTGTCCAAGATTTTAGAATGAAATAAAGGTTTAAAAATATGAACTTTTTAAAGGTTTTATTTATTTATTCATGACAGACATTGGGGGTGGGGTGGGGCGGAGACACAGGCAGAGGGAGAAGCAGGCCCCATGCAGGGAGCCTGACTTGGGACTGGATCCCGGGTCTCCAGGATCCCACCCTGGGCTGAAGGCGGCCCTAAACTGCTGAGCCTCCGGGACTGCCCAAAAATATGAACTTTAAAAAAAACCCTGAAGTATATTAAGATGCAAAGCAGTAGCCATAGGGAAAAAATTAATGCAAAAACCTAGTGACATGCATGCTTTCTAACCTATACAGAACTATTGCTATGTGAAAACATTAATGAAATAGGATGTTCACTAAGTAATGTGATAGAAGTGTCTTGGATATTCTATAGAATCCTTCACGGGATCCCTGGGTGGCGCAGCGGTTTGGCGCCTGCCTTTGGCCCAGGGCACGATCCTGGAGACCCGGGATCGAATCCCACGTCGGGCTCCCGGTGCATGGAGCCTGCTTCTCCCTCTGCCTGTGTCTCTGCCTCTCTCTCTCTCTCTCTGTATGACTATCGTAAATAAAAAAAAAAAAATCAATAGAATCCTTCAAAAAGTTCCTTATTTCACAGTATATGGAATATATTTACCTTTGATATGTAAGGCATATGCACTTCACAAACAATTCTTAAAATTCTCTATGAGATATATTTTTATCACTCTTACTACAACTCATTAAGGAAGTAATACTTAAATCCTGAAATATCAGAACTGCATTTTGCTCTAATATTGCAATCACTTGATGGCAATGATCATCTGAAACATGGTCAAAACAAAACTTCATTTTCTCTCAAATCTGCTTCTCTCAGTATTCTGTACCTTATAGAATATAGTTTGTTTCTCATATTTCATCCAATCCATTGTAAGTGCAATAAGATAGACCATGAAAATATCTTGAATCCAAACACTTACCACTCCAGCTATGTCCCTAGTTCAAGGACCATAATCTCTGACCTAGAATACTATAAGTGTTCCTGTTCTGTTCTTGAGCCTCCTTCAACCTTTCTAACACACAGCCAAAGTGATCATTTTAAACCTCATTATAAAATTTCCATCACCCTTAAAATCTAAAATCTTTACTGTGACATGCAAGTGAGCTATTAGCTCGCTCTTGGATACCTTACTAACTAAATTCCCTACCTCTTGTTATTTGTATTTCCATCATACTGTCCAACTAACTATTCTTTGAAAAAGTGTATTCCTTTATCAAGGGCTTTATATTTATTGTTTCTCTGCTTCTAATTCTTTTTCCCCCTAGACCTGTGCTATTCAACAGCCACTAGCTACAAGCCATGTGTGGCTACTGAACACTTGAAATGTGGCATTGAGGTTGAGGAAATCAATTTTTAATTTTATTTAATTTTAATTAGCTTAAACTTTAAAACTAAGACCCGAGTGCTTAATAGAGCTTCCATTTGGGGTAATGAAACAGTCCTAGAACTAGTTAATGGCAATAATTGCACAACATTGTTAGTGTATACTTAATGCCACTGAATTATATATTTTACATGTAAATGTAACAATGGTAAATTTTATATTATGTGTATTTTACTACAATAAAAAAAATTGTTCCTTGGTATTTCCCCAAAGAAGCTGAACTTGTGCCCACACAAAAATCTACACATGAATATCAATAGCAACTTTATTCGTAACTGCCAAAACTTAGAGCACCCAAAATGTCCTTCAATAGGTGAAAGGTTAAACTGTGATATACCCATACAACGGAATATTAATCAGCTAAAAAGGCCAATCTGAAAAGGCTGTATACTATATGATTACAATTATATAATATCTTGGAAAAGTGGCTGACAGGGGCTTAGAGGAAAGGAAGGAGGAATAAGTCGACTATGTGTGATTTTTAGGGCAGTGAAACTATTCTGCATACTATAATGGTAGATACATGTCATTATACATTTGTCCTAATCCATAGAATTTACAATACAAAATGTGAATTTTAATGTAAACTGACTTTGGTTGATAATGATGTGTACAGTGTTAGTTTATCAATTGTAATAAAAAAATTTAGCTTGTGTGTGTGTGTGAATGGAGTATGTGGGAATTCTCTACTTTCTACTTAATTAGCTGTGAACCTGAAAGTGCCCGAAAAAGTAAAGTGTATTGAAAAACATTAATACTTCGTTCAGGGGAGGGGATGGATCCCTGAGTGGCGCAGCGGTTTGGCGCCTGCCTTTGGCCCAGGGCGCGATCCTGGAGACCCGGGATCGAATCCCACGTCAGGCTCCCGGTGCATGGAGCCTGCTTCTCCCTCTGCCTGTGTCTCTGCCTCTCTCTCTGTGTGTGAGTATCATAAATAAATAAAATAAAAAAAATTAATACTTCGTTCAGGGGGATTCCTGGGTGGCGCAGCGGTTTGGCGCCTGCCTTTGGCCCAGGGCACGATCCTGGAGACCCGGGATTGAATCCCACGTCAGGCTCCCGGTGCATGGAGCCTGCTTCTCCCTCTGCCTATGTCTCTGTCTCTCTCTCTCTCTGTGTGTGACTATCATAAATAAATAAAAATTTAAAAAAATACTTCGTTCAGTTATTGGAAAACTTTAAGGTATGCTTGGAACATGGGTATGTGAACATACTTGCTCAAATATAAATTTTATTAATGCTAAATACTAATCAAATATTTCCAATGACAATTTACTGTCCAAATTGAGATGCATTGTAAATGTAAAATATATACTAGATTTAAGATTTAGTACAAAAGAAAATATAAAATATCTCATGAGTAGCATTTTATGTTGATTACATATTAAAATAATAATATTTTGGATATATTGGTTAAATATCAAAATTTCATCAGTATTTTTAAAAGTTATTACTAGGGGTGCCTGAGTGGCTCAGTTGGTTCAGTGTCTGCCTTCAGCTCAGGTCATCATCCCAGGATCCTGGGATGAAGCCCTGCATTGGGCTCCCTGCTCAGCGGGGAGCTTGCTTCTCTCTCTCCTCCTTGCTTGTGCTATCTCGGTTACTATTTCTTATTCTCTCTCTCTCTCTCTCTCATATAATTAAATAAATAAAATATTTAAAATAAAATGTGGTTACTAGAAAATTTAAAATTACATAGGTAGTTTGTATTAATTATATTTTTATTGGATAGTATTGCATAGAATATTCACATGGCTTGTTCTCATACCCCTTTTTCAGAAAGGCCCTCCCTGATCATCCTATCTAAAATATTACTCCTCTAGGAGAACCTGAGTGGCTCAGTCAGTTAAGTGTGTCTCTCATGAATAAATCCGACTCTTGATTTCAGCTCAGGTCATGATCTAAGGGTTGTGGGATTGAGGCCTGCATCAGGCTCTGCACTCAGCAGGGAGTCTGCTGGAGATTATCTTCCTCTACCTTCCCCTGCTTCCAAGCACGCTCTCTCTCTCTCTCTCTAAAATAGACAAAATCTTTTGAAATAGCACTCCTACATCATTATTCCTTTTTTTTCTAACTTATTTTTCTTATAGCATTTATCAATATGAGTATAGAAAATAATATCTCCCTCTGACATATAAATTCCACGAAGGCAGAGACTTTATCACTGTTGTATCCCTTGTATCTCCAGACGTATTAGGTACTCAATAAGTAATTGAAAGAATGATTTTTTTTAAGATTTTATTTATTTATTCATGAGAGACACACAGAGGGAGAGAGGCAGAGACAGAGGCAGGCTGATATGGGACTTGATCCCAGGACTCCAGGATCCCGCCCCTGGGCCAAAGGCAGGCACTAAACCCAGGGATCCTGATCATTGTTCTTTTATGATGAAATCTTTAGACTTTGTGTTAGGGGGTGGGGTGAACATCTTGAGCACACAATAAATATTGAATGAACCCCAAATCCACATTTCTGGGTCTCTCAACATTTCAACTATTTTCAAATACTTATAGTACAACTACATTTATATATCCTCAAATTCATTCTACTATCATTGCAATTTGCAATGAAACCCACCCAATGTGGGTAGCCCGGGTGGCTCAGCGGTTTAGCAACGCCTTTGGTCCAGGGCGTGATCCTGGAGACCCGGGATCAAGTCCCACATTGGCTCCCTGCATGGAGCCTGCCTCTCCCTTTGCCTGTGTCTCTGCCTCTCTCTCTCTCTTTGTGTCTCTCATGAATAAATAAATAAATTTTTTAAAAAAACAATAACAAAAAACCCCCCACCCAATGTATTTTTCATTTCAATTATTATACTTTGCAGTCCTAGAATTTCCTTTTGATTTTCTGTAATTTTCATTTCTGTGCTGAGACTCTGTTTACTCATTTAAAACATTTTCATTTGATCTTTAAATAAACTTTTAATACCTGCATTAACAAACAACTAATAGGGCAGCCCAGGTGGCTTAGCGTGCCTTCAGACTAGGGTGTGTTCCTGGAGACCGAGTATCGAGTCCCACGTCGGGCTCTCTGCCTCTCTCTCTCTGTCTCTCATGAATAAATAAATAAAATCTTTAAAAAAAAACCCACAAACAACTAATATGACAACAATAGCTATCTAATTCTTTTTTTTAAAGATTTTGTTTTATTTATTCTTGAAGAGCGAGAGGAGACAGAGGCAGAGACACAGGCAGAGGGAGAAGCGGGCTCCATTCAGGTAGCCCGACATGGGACTCAATCCCGGGTCTTCAGGATCAGCCCTGGGCCAAAGGCAGGCGCCAAACCGCTGCGCCACCCAAGGATCCCCTCTAATTTTTTTTTTAACTATGGATTACATTTCAAGTCTTTGTCTAGTAATTTATTGAATACTGGACATCATTGTGTAGATGCCGTAGAAATTATATCTTCTGAAAGGTGATGTTTCTTGTTTTAGCAGATTCTTCAGTTCCTGAGTGGTCACCTTAAACTACTATAGACTTGGTTTTATACTTTGTTAGCTCATATCTGTGAGATGCCCAAGGAATTTCGTGTTTTAACTTGGCAGTATACGATCTCCATACTCTATCTCCCCTTGCCATCTTGTCAGAGCTTGTTAGGGCAGGCCTGGGGAGGTCTTACTCTAGGGCATTGTCTTTACCCACAAGATGCAACCTTTCTAATGTTTCAGCTGGATGCCACAACTGTTAGAGATTGCTACCTTGGCAGGCCCAGAAACTTAGTGCCCCTTAGCACTGCTTTTAGGCCAACATTTCTTGACCACTAGTATCTACATTCCATTCTCAGCTCTGTAACAACTGCTATCTGGTAAGCATCAGGTGGTCTTGCTCTGATTATGTACAGCCCAGACCTCACCCATGGAGTTGCGGGCATCCCCAAGGATTTTGCGAGCTACCACTCTGTATAGCTCCATCTTCTCTGGCGCCACAGCACTGATTCCAACTGCTTCAGCTGTTCTCCACTCTTATCTCTGTATTCTCAGCTCAGCCTCTTTACACAACAGGAAGCTGGGTGATAGTGGGGTTCAAGTGCTAAAGTTTTTATTTCAGAAGTTTCAGTTTTGTGCAACCCAAAACAGTCGATTAATATGTATTGTTCACTTTCATAGCTGCTACTAATTCTGGAGGACTAGTCAAATTAATCATAGCCAGAAACAAAAGTCTCCGTTCCCTCAGATTTTTTGCAGTGGAATTAAGGAAAGAGGAGCAGCTGCTTTTGGGTGGCCAACTAAGAAAATACGACCTGCTGGAAGTCATGGGTAGAGGTTTGAGGAGAAAGCTGGTCTAAGTGAAAGAAAGTAGCAAGTAGAGCGAGGCAGAAATGGGAGTTGGTGAAACAAAGTTGATGGAATTGAATTGCTCCACAAGTCCGGGAGACTCCTGTCCTTTATGCAGTTTGCTTACATGGACCATTAAATTTTCCCCTTTTTCTGAGATAGTTGTTTGAATTTTCATTTGGAACCCTTAGTGAGGAGAGTCTTAAAAAGAATTGGGTACAGGGATCCCTGGGTGGCTCAGCAGTTTCAGCGCCTGCCTTTGGCCGAGGGCATTATCCTGGAGTCCCGGAATCAAATCCCACATTGGGCTCCTTGCATGGAGCCTGCTTCCTCTGCTTATGTCTCTGCTTCTCTCCCTCTCTCTGTGTCTCTCATGAATAAATACATAAAATCTTAAAAAAAAAAAAAAGCCGGGGGACGGGGCGTTGGGGGCAGCTCGGGTGGCTTAGTGGTTTAGCGCCGCCTTCAGCCCAGGGTGTGGTCCTGGAAACCCCGGATGGAGGCCCACATCAGGCTCCCTGCATGGAATGGATCCTGCTTCTCCCTCTGCCTGTGTCTGTGCCTCTCTCTCTGTATCTCTCATAAATAAATAAATAAATAAATAAATAAATAAATAAATAAATAAATAAAATCTTAAAAAACAAAAGAATTGGGTACAGCCCAATTAGAAGTGAATGTTGATGTGAAGACTCAATAACCTGGATTTTGGAAATGTATTAATGCCACATGATTTGATTATCTTTTTTTTTAAAATAATTTGTTTTGTTTTTAAAGATTTTATTTATTCATGAGACACAAAGAGGTAGAGGCAGAGACACAGGCAGAAGGAGAAGCAGGCTCCCAGCAAGGAGCCTGATGCGGGACTTAATCCCAGGACACCGAGATCATGACTTGAGCCAAAGGCAATGCTCAACCACTGAGCCATCCAGGTGCCCCTGGTTTGATTATCTTATTGAAACCATCAGATATGTATGTAGAGATTAGAAGTTTCCAAGGCTAGCCATTATGGGAAGTGACTATCCCCCTCATATCTATGCAGGTTCTGTTTGGTTTTGTTTTCTTGCAGATTCTCTGTCCTCATATTCTAGCAAATTTTGTTACAGGCATATAAATGTCAAATTAAAAAGGTACACAATCTTAACATTTTTATTTTTTTTTTAAATTTTTATTTATTTATGATAGTCACACAGAGAGAGAGAGAGAGAGGCAGAGACACAGGCAGAGGGAGAAGCAGGCTCCATGCACCAGGAGCCTGATGTGGGATTCGATCCCGGGTCTCCAGGATCAGGCCCTGGGCCAAAGGCAGGCGCCAAACCGCTGCGCCACCCAGGGATCCCCGAATCTTAACATTTTTAAAAAATAAAGATACATATTTTAGAAATGATTTTGAAGTCGCATTCACATTTTCTCTGGAATCATCCCTCGATGTATATTTTAGTTTTCATTTTCTCTTTATGAATCAGTAGCAAGTGACTTGAACTCACAAGGTTCTCCCTACCCTACCCTTTCCATACCTCTTCAGCCTCATTTCTCTCCCCCTTGCTCTTGATACTCTAGCCTCACAATTATGTTTCAGTTAAGTGAAAACTAGTTATATGGAAACTTAGAGATCTTGAAACCTTTGAACTTTGTTTTATTTTAATTTTTATTAAAGATTTTATTTACTTATTCATGAGAGACACACAGAAAGAGAGAGAGAGAGAGAGGCAGAGACACAGGCAGAGGGAGAAGCAGGCTCCATGCAGGGAGCCCGACGTGGGACTAGATCCCGGGTCTCCAGGATCAGGGCCTGGGCTGAAGGCGCGCTGAACTGCTGAGCTACCCGGGCTGCCAAAACTTTGTTTTATTTTTAATAATTCTTATCATTATTTAAAATTAGCTGGTTCATGTGTTTACTTATATATTGTCTGGCAGCTCCAACTTGGAAGCTCCATGAGAACAGAAACCTGGTCTGTCTTATCCACTACAGTATTGTTACATAAGACAATGCTGGGCACATAGGAAGCACTCAATATTTGTTAAATAAACTAGCACTACAATAAACTACCTTAATATAAATCTTTCTGCCCTTCTAGTTTAGCTTAGCCTAAAAGATATTCTAAATTTGCTCAAATTTTAGTGTTAAAATGTAGCCATTTGCATCACAAGTGTGATGTGTGTGTATGTATCAGAATCAGCAAAATAGTAAAACAAGTTTAATTTTAATTTATTAGAACCCAGTAAGTGATGATTTTAAAAGCAGAGTTTCCATCAAATTAACACTTAATTCTGGCCAAAAATACATGTAAAAAACCTAAATCTTAAGGCAGAAGTAAAATATTATAAAAACCAGCATGTCTAATACAGACTATAGAAGGTCAGAATTTTAGAGATTCACATAGTATTTTATAGCACTAAAATGTTAATACAGTCAGAAACATCAATTGGTCCAAGATTTCTCAGTTTATAAAATTGAAGAAATTTTGCTGTATAAGTAATAGCTACCATATAATTAAGTGATTGTTTTTATGACAAACATAGGCAGGAAATTTCATGGTTTTCATTTGTAAAGATTTTACAGTATTAAATATAAAGTATTACTAGAAGTATGCTTTAGATTCATCTTCCCACTCTAATGCCCAAAAGGTGTACATCAATTTTCTTTAACTCCATTTTTATAAATTCTGTGAATTATCATACCTATTCATTGTAGGCCTGACTATACTCAGCAAAAGCATGAATTGCTTACTTATTTGGTAGAAATAACAATTTTAGTAAATCACTATATCTTTTCCTGGTCACTAAATAATTTCAAACTGAAGTCTAAGAATTTTTGCACCTCCGATAAGTGAACAGCTTTTTTACTTCTGTAAGTTTGAATTTTTTATTAGAACCTGAGCACAAAGGGGGGAAAAAAGCATTTCATGTTTATGTGCAATTAACAGTAGTCCTTCTGAAAAACAGAGTTAACAACTTTAAATTTCTTCTTATGACCAAAATCTTTTGTTTTGGAGAGGGGGATAAAATTTAAAAGATATAAATCCAAAAACTGGGGTTAATTATAACTAGCTTATGCATTCTATGGAATAGTGTCAAAAATGACAAATGTATTTAAAATAATTTCACAAGTCTAGCAAATATGAGGTTTATGGGTTCTTAACAACATATTAATTACAAAGATTCTTCATCTTTATTATAAACTTTTAAGCTATTTTGATAAAACGCCTGTAGACCTCACTGTACTTCTACTTATTTGTGCATTAATAAAAATCTGTTAAAACTCCTTATTTAGTACTTCCGAAAAATTCTAGTCAAATAAGATCACTATAACTACCAGAGAAGCTTTGAAATACTGATTGCAGATTCATTTCAAAGTTGATTTAGCTTCTTTCAGAATCTGGCATTTAAGTCATGAATGTTTTCACCAACTTGGACTCTGAAAATATAAAAATTTTAGCCAATGATGGTTATAAAGTTAAGCAGTACCAGTATTATATGAAAAAATAAAAATTGAAACTATATTGTCAATCATGCATTTCACAATTTCATGAACTAAGGAAGGTATAACTTATATTGTTATGTCTTTGCAGGTTACCTCAACTTCCATCAGGCAGCTAATCTGCCAAAACACATCAGCATTCATGTAAAATAAAAGAAGGAGGGAAATGATTTTGCACACATGCTGTCCAGTGTTTGGCTTCCAAGTTCCCTCCCCTCCTTTATGTAACTATTGTAGGTGTAACTCCATGAAGAGCATGAGATGAGGAGTAGATAGAACAGAACACCTGTTGGGCTAGCAAGAATATATTAATCTATAAAAAGTTTTTCAGCTGAGTGTTTTCACTGGAGTTATGCTATGTGCAACATATAAACTGTACAACCAATTTTTCCTATTTGTCCATTTGTGGAATTAGGCTCAATAAAATGTAAAATATACATTAGTTCATTTTAAATGCAAAGATTACAGTTTTGCTTACTTTGTTTTTGGCTCAACTGTAATAACATCAAAAAAAATCTCTGCTTTAATAATACAATATGAAAAAGTTCACCTATGTACATGGGTACATTTCTTCATTAAAATTTTTCTTAAATCTATCTCAATGTATCTTTACAACTGATCTTTACAACAAAAGTCAAAAACAACAAAGTAGAAATGATTCCATTTTACAGCACTTTAGGTTTTCTGAAGTTTTCCTTTTAGGGCTTAAAGGACATCGTTGAAACGTTGCTTTCCATAGTCTGCAGGATCGATCTGAAGTTCTCGTTCTTCATCATCTGTAAGGGAAATAATTATGTATCAAGAATATTATTTTTAAAATCACATGCAGAAAAACCAATTAAATAATGCCTCAGTTTTTTTCTCAGGCTTAAGGCAGCTTTCTGCTTGTTATTTTACGCCTCCTAAAATAGGGTTCTACTTCTTAGTTGCTTGGTTAACCAGCAAAAAGTCTACCTTCCAAAGTATTCCAATATATTGGAAGATTACTTAATTTTTTTTAGATTACTTAATTTTAACAAATCTTTTGATGATAGGTAGATAGAAAGAAGTAGAACTAGATATAGTTAGCAAAACTTTAGGAACTTTAGGAATCCACAAACATAATATATATTATTTCTATTAGATTAAGTAGTCCTTTATTTTTTTTTATTTATTCATGAGAAACACAGAGAGTGAGGCAGAGACACAGGCAGAGGGAGAAGCAGGCTCCCTGGGGGGAGCCTGATGTGAGACTTGATCTCGGGACCCCGGGATCACGACCTGAGCTGAAGGCAGGCGCTCAACCACTGAGCCACCCAGGCGTCCCAAAGTAGTCCTTTAAATTGGAAGTTTTGGGTAGAAATCATTGTGTAGACATTTTCATGCCTTTAAAAATTAGCTTTTTTTCTAATTACAAAACAAATCCATATTCATCACATAAAAAATAGAAAATAAAAGACAGGAAAATAAAAATTACTCAGAATCCCAATATTTAACATTATAGTGAACTTCTTTGTTCCTCTGCAAAGAGCTTATCAGCACCTTCTTAAATGAAATGTACTAACCAAACTTAACTTTTTCTTTACCAAAAAGAAAAAAAGTATTATATAGTATGCTAGTAAGATCCTCAAAGTCAGGATACCTCGGTGGCTCAGTGGTTGAGCATCTGCCTTTGGCTCAAGTCATCATCCCAGGATCCTGAAATCAAGTCCCACATCAGACTCCCCACAGGGAGCCTACTTTTCCCTCTATGTCTCTGCCTCTTTCTCTGTGTCTCTCATGAATAAATAAACAAAATCTTAAAAAAACAAAAACAAAAACAAAAAAAGATCCTCAAAGTCAGCTATATTAAACAGCTCCATATAATATTTTGGAGTTTGACTTATTTAGCCATTGACAGGTATTTCTGGATCCTTCTTGGGTATCATCTATCACTTCACGTTTTTGTTAGCTTATCTGGCAGTAGCAATCCTTTTCTAATTTCATTACAAACTACAGAATTTGAAATAAGACTGCTCAGAATTTGAAATAAGACTGCTCAGAATTTGAAATAAGACTGCTTAAAATTATGTTAGAACAAGAATGAAAAGTAATTTAATCAAAGCAAAGAAGCTTCCTTTTTAGTATATGGCTTTTAATGACATCTTTTGGCTCCTCCACAGCCTTAAAAAAGTGACTTTTCATACTTTTTGGTTCAAACTAACCCAAAAGCTTAGTTTTTGATAAACTGAGCTGTTACTATTGTAATTGACCAGAAATATAATGTTATATAGTTTAAAGAGTTATATGTTAGAATTCAAATTCATGTGTATACTATAACTTTCTGAAAACTGTTCTTTTAGATTTGATAGGTTTTCCAGGTAAAATTTTGCTCAAGAAAGATGCCATATGGTGTATGCAGTTATGTATTAACTTTACATAATGATGTATTCTTATTTCTTCTTCACGTTTATTCATAAAAAATGCCAAATAAACCAATTTTCTTTTTCCTTTCAATAACTTTCCTGTTAAACTTATAGAAATTCTCATTTAGAATCGCAGGCAACCATTCTGCATCATAATCTAACAAAATGATCTCCTATCTTCAATAGAGTAATCCACTAGGTATGATAGTGTCAAATCTGTTACAGGTAAAGGCTGAAATTATATCAATAATCACACTGTAATCTGAAAATATGCTAATCAATCTCTTATGGTACTCTTTGTACTTTAAAAACTATCTTTGGTTTTAAAAGGAAAATAATCACTGGCACCTCTCCAGAAAACTCTCCTTAGGATCCAGTTATAGGACATCACCTAATGACTATAAACATCTTTCAGGACTTAAGTAATTAAACGAAGATTTAATCACCATGGAACAGTGGGAAAAGCGGCTACACAAAAGAAAATTCCTAAAAATTTAACAGGAAAATTATTAAAGGGAAAAAGCAGATATGTCGGAAGGTTTTTAACTAAATAATTGTAAAGACAAAATAAAAGCAAGGCTCTAGAAATAGAAAAACTGAATTCTAGTCCTGACCCAGGCACTTAACAAACCTACCTGATCCAGTTTCTAAACCCTTTAGACCTTTAATTATCTCCTCAGTAAAGTACAGATAGCAACTGTTTTTTGTATCTCAAAATAAAATACTGCATATGAAAGCAGTCTTTACTTCCAAAGTCTTCTATAAATATAAGGAAGAGTTTGTTGGTTCTATTGATTTATGCTTTTAATCAATTTTTAATATGGTACCTTCACATTATTTTTCAGAATTCCAGAGGACATTTGGACTATGGAATATTTCTTACATTGAACTACCATTTACATTAACTAGAGTATATTTTCAGTGTAGCTATTCTAACCAGAATTCAAATTTCTACTGACAATCTTTTTGCATGTCTTTATAAAGTATGATGAAATTACCTAACCAAATCTGATATAGAACAGAGAACCACTAAATAAAATTATATTTTATTTCATTTTACAAAGCAGCAAAATCTATAAATACCTCATTAATATACAATGACTAGTAAAGGAAATGAGCATTCATAATTTATTAAATAACTCCTAAATTCCTTCTGAAGTCAAGAAAGGACCACCTTCATAAAGCAAGCTCTACCAAGCAAGAACATTTTGGGGTAACAAGGCAGTGAATGTCTCCACTAAAATGTACACATTAATCCACAGGCTAACATGCAATTATCCTCTAAAGCAGGCAGTCCTTGGGGGATCCCTGGGTGGCTCATGGTTTAGCACCTGCCTTCAGCCCAGGGCGTGATCCTGGAGTCCTGGGATCAAGTCCTGCATGGAGCCTGCTTCTCCCTCTGCCTGTGTCTCTGCCTCTCTCTCTGTGTGTCTCTCATGAATAAATAAATAAAATCTTTAAAAAATATATTATTCAATAAACACTTTAGTGCTTGCAGTGTGGAAGACATATTCAAAGTGCTGAACAAATATCTGAATCATATAATCCACATAACAACAGGTAAATACATTTCTATTTTACAGATAAGGATATTGAGGTATAGAGGGTAGGTAATTCACAAGGTCATAGAACTGCTAAGTGGTGGAGCTATGATTCAAATCCAGGCCATCTGGCTCCAGAATCCAGGCACTTAAGCTTCCTTCCATAAATAAACCCAGTTATATGCAGATCATATTCTGTTAAACAAACTTGAAGCTTCTATGGGACTAAAGATAAGAAAAAGAGAATTTGTAAACCTCCATCTCCTTAATACAATAAAGAATGAATTAAAAGACATATTCATCAGATGTGTAGTGTTTCCAGAGTTAATCTATTCATTGGGTCACTTAAAAGAAGGCAGGAAAAAGAATTTTTTATACCAATATAAATAAAATAATTCTTTTAGGGTGCTTCAGGAAACCAGGAATTAAAAAATCAGAATTAGGGGATCCCTGGGTGGTGCAGTGGTTTGGCGCCTGCCTTTGGCTCAGGGCGTGATCCTGGAGACCCGGGATCGAATCCCATATCGGGCTCCCGGTGCATGGAGCCTGCTTCTCCCTCTGCCTATGTCTCTGCCTCTCTCTCTCTCTCATGTGACTATCATAAATAAATAAAAATTAAAAAAAATCAGAATTAACCAGGATTGTAAACACAGGAAAAATTGGCTTCACTTAATTCTTTACGAAAACATTCTACAGGTAGTGCTGTCCCAAATGATCAATACTATGAACAAGCATCAGAGATAAAGCTGGAATCCTCTAGCTCTCTAATGGCAGAGATGATGCCAAAATCTCCATTTCATAATCAAGAATTTTGGGGACCAAAGCCAGAGTATCCTTAGCTGAATCCAGAACTTCAGTATTGCAACTGGAATCTCTAATCCTAGGGACCCAACAGATTGAGAAAAAGAACACTACTAATATTAGAGCAAAAGAGCCCCTACTGCTAGAACCTTGAGTATTTCTAAAGTGCACGTTTCAGGTTTTTTTGTTTGTTTGTTTTGTTTCAGTTTTTTTATTTGAAGTATAGTTGATACAACATTATATTAGTTTCAGGTGTATAACATAGTGATTCCCTAAGTTTATACATTAGTTCTCCAAAAAGTATAGCAATCATCTATTACCAGCATGTTTCAGTTTTTGATATCTCTGGCTGCAGAGTCTCAATGGTGGTAGTAAAGTTTCCACTTTCTTTCCTGAGCTTGGAAGAAGATATGTTTGAGGCACGCTCAAATAAGAAACACATTTTCTCATAATACCTGTGTTATACATAGGGCTTCCACTGTGAATGTGACCACAGAATTTTAGAACTGAGTAGGACCATCTACTGTAGTTCAAGATTCACATTACAGATGAAGGATTGTGGCCCAGAGAGTTTAGGTGTCTTGAAACATAATACACAGCTGGTCTCCTAACTCAGACTAATGTTTTTTTCCTCACTCTATTCTACTGCCTGCTTTGGCTACAAGTGCACAAACAGGCCTGGAAACCCAACCATTATTTGTACATTGAAACTATGAAGAAATGCTTTTAAATTCTAAATATTCTAGCTTAATACTAAACATTTAGAATCCAAATTGTTGATAAACAAGGGAACACCTATAATTGCTCCTTCCCACTTTTTGGACTGTTAATACTACACCTAAAGAATCCCTGAAAATAGGGCAGTTCAGCAGTTTAGCGGCGCCTTTGGCCCAGGGCGTGATCCTGGAGACCCTGGATTGAGTCCCACATCAGGCTCCCTGAATGGAGCCTGTTCTCCTTCTGCCTGCGTTTCTGCCTCTCTCTCTGTGTGTCTCTCATGAATAAATAAATAAAATCTTTAAAAAAAAAAAAAGAATCCCTGAAAATATGTTTAAAATTATTTGGGTCTTACAATATTCTTTTTTAGTCTGTTCACTCAAACTTATGCTTCTTCATCTGCTGCAGCTGATGCTCTTGAAACTTTGTTCCCTATGATAAAGGGTCCTCTTGGTAGCTATCCTATCTTTCTGCTGCTGTCATCTAGGGAACCCCAAAATGGGATAAAAAAAGTTAAGTGGCAACCTCCAGCTCAACTAAGATTCACCTGCAAATGAGGAAATTCCTAAATTTAACAATCCCCTCCCTACTTCATTGAGGGTATCATTTAGGTTACTTCCTCATATTCCTTAGAACTGATGCATTTATTCCCTTGTGGAAGGAAAGGCAGAGCAACATGAAGGTACTGGAGATCTAAAGTGTAAAGTGGCAATGAGAACTGGGGGTGAGGGAGGGAGAAGGGTACAGAGGAGGGAGAGAGAGAGAGAGAGAGAGAGAGAGAGAGAGAGAGAGAGAAGGAGGGAGAGAGAGAGGGAGAGAACTAAAGATAAATGTACCTATTATGGATAAAAGCCAAACAAAATACCTGAAATTTTGTGATAAAAGTCATTAATGTTAAGATAGCCTAAAACATAAGAAATTATTTGCTCTAATAAAAACCTCAAAATTATCCAATGAAATGATAAAAGATCTTATAAAAGAAAACCTAACAATGTTTAAAGTTTAAACTAAGTTTATAAGACCAGAAGTTAAGGGGTTATTATTCTAGTCACAGTTGAAGATAAAAACTCAATGAGAAAGCATAAAATTATTAGTTAACAACATTTACCCAGGGTCCTATATATTATAAATACTATGAGGAAGTGGGGGGATGGGTGAATATAAAGGCAGAAAAGGATACAAACAAAATATAAGGCAAAATAAATGAAAATTCCTGCCCTCCAAGAGCTTACAATCTAATTTGTGATATGATATATATGCACAAAAAAGCCTGAAAACAATGTTATAAATAATTGCAAAAAAAATCCAAACAAATCACAAAAGCAATAAGAAAAAATGGTAACATTTATGAAAAATGGATGAGATTATAGAAAAGGTGGGTATAATTTATTCAATGGCTCCAAACAGTGTTTGAGAAGGTCTCATTAATATATCCTTGTATAACTCTTAGAATTATCTTTTTCTTTTCTTTCTTTTTTTTTTTAAAAAGGATTATCTTTTTCTATTCCCAAAAACCATTCTTCCAAAACTATGTAGTAACGAAATGTACTAACGAAATGATGCCTGTGAAACAATGCCTGCGTGGGAGTCAGTCTCTAGTTTCCCTTTTTCTATTAACTATGTAGCATTTTAGGAGAACTACATTTTCTTTTGAGTTTTATAAAAACAAACCCTGTCGGGTGCCTTGGTGGCTCAGTTGATTAAGTGGCTGCCTTCAGCTAGGGTCAAGATCTCTGGGTCCTGGGATCCAGCCCCACATCCATCCCCTGCTCAGCAGAGAATCTGCTTCTCCCTCTCCCTCTGCTCCTCCTTTTGTGCCCCCCCCCCCGCCCACCCCTTGCTGGTGTGAGTGCACGTGCTCTTTCTCCAATAAATGGATAAAATCTTAAAAAAAAAAAAAAACAGAAACAAAAAATCACCCTTATCATGAACCTAAATAAAATTTGATTACTTTAAAAAGAGTTAAAGGGCAAAAAAAGAGCTAAGGAAGAAATTAAGGCAGTTTACATTAGAAAATATTTCATGCATCACTTTATAAAATCTAATACATCACACATTACGTTCATAATCAACTTTTACAGAAAAGAGAAAAACTTCCACAAATATTACTAAATGGTATTAGCAGGCAAAAAAGAGGCCTAATAACTTGCAATAACGCAACATACTCTGATATGCATGCATGGGTAGGCTGCATGCACACAGGTAGATTCTGAACTTTTAATAACTTAAAAGCTCAGAAGTTACACAGTTAACAAGGAAAATATGTTGAATCTGTGTATTAAACATGAAACAGACAAAACTTTACAAATCATAAAATATAAATTTTCAGCTCAGAAAAAATTTCAAAAACAGCCTTCCTATACTGAATTAGTAGTGAGATAATCTTATATTCATTGTAGAGGAGACTTCCTTTTGGTGCTTCCCTTATAACAAAAAGGCTGTCTGGTCAATATTTGTACCTAAAATAATGAAATTTTTTCAGATGTGAAACTGGAAAAGAATTATTTTCTGAGAATATTTGCTTTACATAAACTCTAGAGCTATTTCAAGCAATTTAAATCTAAAATTTCTGAATATTGTTGAGTTTCAAATTATAACGATATCAGTAATACATTTAAGATAATTAAAATGAAAATACTTAAATAAAATAATTAAAATCTACAAATATGACTATGATAAAATTGTTTTCAAAATAAAATTGAAAACTACACAGGATCTCTTTGTATTAAGAATGTAATTCTACTAATAAGTGGGGAAAATTCTACACAAATTCAACCAAAAAATTTAGAGGTGGGTTTCACGGTCACAGCATGGAGGCCAGGCCCACGCTCACCTTGGACGTCTTCCTCTCCACCATCACCATCTTCTTCCTCATTGTAAGCCAGCTCAGCCTGCTTGTCTGCCTCGTACTCACCTACGTTACCATCATCCCCATTATAATCCGCCAGTTTAGAGCCATGCTGCGGATCAACAGGGGATTCATTCTCATCAAAGAATCGGCCTGTGAAGTAGGTAGAGGATTAATTCAAGAGTAAAGAGAGAAGAAAAGAAGGGACCTACACTGGAGGCAGACCAGAAAGTAGACAAGTGAAACCTGGCAACTTTCAGGGTACTGGTTATAAAAAAGATACATTTTGGGAAGGCTATCCAAGACAAAAAAGAAATAAGAATGAAGATTGAAAATAATTTTTTAAAAGAATTTCTCTTTTGTGTTAATTTCAGTACTTGCTACTTAAGGTTTGAATATTTTCTGAAAGAAAAGGTTACCATTTTCAGGACTGTATTCCTAATAACCAATGACTTCTCCAATACAAGTATTTATCTAATTTACCACTTTAGGAGAACAATAAATAATCTTATTACTAGATATAATACATATTTGAAATCTGTAGTCATTTGCTGCTTTATTAAACATCACTTTCTATTAATAATTTTGGTACTTTTCTTTGTAAAAATAAACAAGTACTAGGCAGACTAGTTTCTTTTTGGACGCTAAGACAAACTAACACAACTGATGGCTCTATCAAGTTCCTTCAGTGATAGTGACTTATGATAGTCTTGTATTTCCAAGGAGGGATGGCAGAAAGAATAAACCATCAGAATTCCTAGTGGTATCTGTTTTGAAAAAACATCCCAAGTAATTCTGACTTATTCTTTCCCATTTCCTAAATAGGATTTTTAAAAGTCAGTGATACAGGAAGCTTAAGAAAGTTGACCTACATGAGACTGTTCCATTGCACACATTCATAAAAATAAGAAATCAAAAAAAGCAAAAGACATAGCACCTACTGTAGAAAGCTATTCAACAATTAAGTATTGAAAATAAAAATGTTAGGCACACTAAGATCTGACTCACAAAAACAAGTTAAACTCTACTTTGACATTAAACTTAAGTAGCATAAAAGTAAATTTTATTTCCAATTCCTAAAATATAAATAACAGTAACCTACTGGCAATGGAAAAATTTAAGAGTTTTAAAAAATTGTAAAAACTTTCTATAATAAGTCTTAATTTTTTTAATTAAAAAAAAGTACAAATGGAAAGAATTATGGAGGTATTGGTCAGTTCTACAAATAGCTCACCACATTATCAGGCCAATATATTTCTAGTTTTTGGATAAAGAGTCAATCAGGAAAATAGTTAAAAAACAAATCACACTTACATAGGCTTTCAATGATAAGGGGTTTTTACACCAGGAGACTAATGGGGGCTAATAAAAAGAGCATAAAATCATCTTATATTTATTCCAGAATAAGATGACTTTATTATTACATTATATGTTCAATTAACAAAAGGGAAAAGTTGATAAAATAGAGTTAGAGAAAAGAAATGGATATAAAAGAGTTAAAAAGGAAAAAACAGAAATAAGAATATATAAGCTATTTGTGAGATAGACACCTTGTCACCTAATGATAGCTATACAAAACAAAACATTTTGGTGGCTTTTGTTATTATTTCTTTCTCTAACAATAAAACAGATGATACCAATGTTATAGAGATCTACATTTTCTTTTTAAAAAAGCATTATTTACTATGGACTAAACATCTGGAGCAGTTAAAACATCCTTATGCGATAAGAAACTGCTGGGTTTTTTTATATATAAATTTTAATTTTAATATGGCAGTGAATTTCACAAGGTATATCATTTCCTCTAAGAAATTCTTTTACATTTTTTATCAATTATGAAATACAGAAGACTAAAAAGTTAGTCTGAAAAAGTTATTGTAAAAAATAGTTAATATTATCAGACATGGTACATTAGCCAAAAAAATCATCAACCTATACTTATTATAATTTTCCAACAGAACAATTTATAGTTTCTTTCTTTTATAGGTGTTTGATGATCTGACTAGCCTGAATTCAGTCCTAAAATTATAATACTACAATTAGTGACACTAGCTACTAGACAGAGATAACCAGAAATCAGCAACAAGAATGATTGAGAAATCAACCACAGGGGTATCTGGCTGGCTCAGTTGGTGGAGTGTGAGGTTCTTGATCTCAAGAGTTGTAAGTCTGGGCATTGAGATTACTTTTTAAAAATCTTATATATATAAAAAAAGAGAATGAATGAGCACACCACTGTCCTTTGCTAAATAAGTAATTTGTGCTATCATATGTACAGAATTTTCATTTTTGGAGAAACAGCTAACCCTTTGTATAGGGTTTCCAACATTATGATAGACAATAAGTAAGAAAAAAAGAACCAGTTACACAACATTGCCAGTCAAGTTGCGACATCAAACTTCACATTAAATAGTGAATGACTATGACAGTATAAATGAAAATGCATAAGTATAACAGGCTGCTAAATTATATAATGGTAAGGCAACACATTTGCAAAAAAGAGTTCTATAAGGGAGAAATTTGTGTGGGTTAGAGCTAGAAGGGAAGGTTTCAAAAAAGAGGCAAATATAATGAACCATGACAGAGAGAAGGAAAGAAACATTGGAAGAATGGGTTAAGAAAGGAGATGGAGTATTCAGGAGACAGTAGGTAGATTAATTTGACTGGATTTATATGAGAAGGTAGAAAGAGGAAGTTTAGACAAGAAAATTAGGAATAATTATGGCAAACTTTTACAGATAAAGATCTTAAGGGGTCTCCTACATCCCCTTCACAAGGTCATTGTTAGAATGAATGACAAAGTATATGAAAGTACCTACAATGCTTTTTCATACAACAAAGACTTGCTAATGTATGTGCAAGGTATTTGCTGTGCACTGAGACGCAAAAATAAACTTTCCATCTCCACTTCTGATAACTCATTGTAGTAAGGGAGACAAACATGTAAACAAATATTTAGAAAGTGATGCTATGTGTGTTATACCAAGTGACCTAGAAAGTGACATCTGAACATGGAGACTATTGCTATCATTAGTTTCTATTTGATAGAGAAGTCTGGACTTCAGGCAGGTAAGGAGCTATGAGGACTTAGACTAGGAAGATTTGACAGGAAATTAGTTACGAACAGGTGAATCAAATACATTTAAAAATAAAAACTGAATACATGGTACAATGAAATGGAAAGACTCAAAGAATAATTTTATAATCCTAGCCTGGAAACTAAAAATAAAGATATTCATACCTAAAATGGAACAATTGGAAGGGTATGGGAAAGCAAATGCTTTAGGTATACTGAATTTAGGGTTACAGTAAGATATGCAAATAAAAAATTTTATAGATGCATGGAAAGATGAAATTAGACTCTACAAAGTGAGGGCTAGATGTACATACTTAAGATTCATAAATGTAAAGATGATTGGTTAAATTATGAGAAGATAATTTCCATTAGGAAATATTTACAGAAAACAGCTACAAGTCAAAGGAATGATCTTAGGTAATGACTGTATTTAAGAAGGGAAAAAGAAAGTAATGAGGGTAAAGTTATCACATGAGGGTATAAAACTGATATGTTTCAACAATAATTAAATATTGTATTTGATCTCTGAAGCATTTTACCTATTTATTTTTTATTTTTTTTAAGATTTTTTTTTAAATTTATTTGTTCATGGCAGAGAGAGAGAGAGAGAGAGAGAGAGAGAGGCAGAGACACAGGCAGAGGGAGAAGCAGGCTCCACGCAGGGAGCCCGATGTGGGACTTGATCTGGGATCTCCAGAATCACACCCCAGGCTGAAGGCGGCACTAAACTGCTGAGCCACCGGGGCTGCCCGCATTTTACCTATTTAAAGATTAATTCACTTCTCTCTTTCAGTAACCACAATGTTAAAACTGTGCCCACCTAGATGAGTAATATGGTAATTATATTTCGTTTGGATCCCCAAATTTCCTTACATTTTTGCAAAATTCAATTGTTTACTTGACTATTATTTTCATCCTGGTAGCTGCTTAAAAGTGATTAACTTATCAGTGACAAGATACTAGCTCCAACCCAACAATTTAAACACAAGAACAAGAAGAAAGAAGCAACATACGCTCTAGCTACTGAAAAGTCTTCGGGTGGTATCAAGTTGTAAAAAAAAAATCATAAGAGATTGGTTGATACACTTTTCAATTCACTTTAAACAACATAACTTCATACAGAATGATAGGTATTCTGTAAAACACCTTAAACATCAGACTACAAACTTCCAAACCAGTAGAAAACGAAAGGATGATGACAAATAACTGCAACACTTCTCAATCACAAAATCTAGTTCAATCAAGAGAACTAGACTGTATGTTTTAATCTCATACTGGCAATCAAACCAAGATAAGTCACTTCTTCGCTTCATTAGCTCAAGTTCAATCACAGGTTTCAACTTCTCAACTATTATATGAAAAAAAGGCTTATGTTTTTCTAGTCATTCTTTTAATATATTATCACTATTATAAACAACATGAATCAATCTGAGTTGGTCATAATAACTCAAGAGAGAAAGAAAAGGAAAGTTTATTTTAAAACTTTCCTTTAGAATAAAAGGAAAGTTTATTCTGAAACTTTTCCTCTAGAAAAAGAGGCAACTTCTTTTTCTAGCCTTCATCTACTCCTGGTATCCACTTGTACCATTCATTTGGAAATCAACATACTCGAATAACTCTTACATTATTCAATTTAACACCTACAGTTTTGACTTCTTCAAGTATCCCTAAGGATCCAAAGCATGTGATAACTTATCATCTGTTGAGACATGAGTTAGAGTTGTAAATGCTGGAATGGTGAGGTGTGCAAATTATGACAGAAATGTTACTGTAGGCTTTCCCCACAAAGCAATGTAGAGGGAAAACTGACTGGCTTTAGAATGGCTTACTTTGGTTTCATTAAGAGGCTCATTACGGGACAAAAAGACCATACTTATTTTACATCTAAAATAGGACCTGCATGTAGTAGGTACAGGAAGTAAATCTATGGACTTACAGAAGGTAAAGAGAAACCAGGAAATGAAAGCAACAAGGTAGCTGGAAATTACATCTAACGGCATCTGAACAATCTGACAATCATCACCCCGACCCCCATTTCCAATGCAGAGGTTCAACTGCTCTTTCCTCTTCTTTACTTTATCCACAGGCTATATTTTTGTTATTTTTAAAGACTAATTCTATGAGGGGGAGAAGAAGAAAAGGGAAACACAATTTGATTTGCATCAAGGTCAAATACTGTTTACCTTTTGCTTTTATCCTCCACCAATCCTACTGGACTAGTCTTAGAAACATTATAAAATAAAGGGGTCTGAGGTGGGAAGTATTTTGCTAATTTTTGAGTAAGTAATATCAGGCACACGTCACGTATTTATGACAAGTACATTAATCTTCTTATGCACATTAAATAACTGGATGCTCCATTTCAACTTCAGTATTCATTTTTTCAACTTCAGTATTCAAATATTCTTTAAGTCAGAATAAACAAGGCTGTAATGTAATTAACAAATTCTTACATGCCAAATATGATTGCCTTTCTGAATTCACGTCATGAAAAAAATGTCATCTCAAAATAATATTGTAGCATATTGAAGAAGGGAGCAAACAATTTCTTCAAATATTTGAGAAAAAATTTTAACTTTTTAAAAGTAAGCTTGCCACCCAACATGGGGCTTCAACTCACAACTCTAAGATTAACAATCCCATGCTTTTTTTTTTTTTTTTTTAAGATTTTATTTGAGATAGCAAGCAAGCATGCACGAGCTGGGTGGAGGGCAGGGAGAGAGGTAGAAGCAGGCTCTCCACTGAGCAGGGAACCCAATGTGGGGCTTGATCCCAGGACCGTGGGCTCAAGACCTGAGCCAAAGGCAGATGTTCAACCCATTGAGCCGTCCAGGTGCCCCAGATGTCCCATGTTCTACCGACTAAACGGGCCACATTTATAAAAATTTGTTTTGTTTTGTTTTGTTTTACACATTTTTCTTTATAAAGTAGCACTATGATCCATACTTTACAAAAGTTTGACAGATTTTTCTATTTATTAAATATTTTCAGATATACAGAGAAGTGTGGAGAACATCCATGTTTCTCCATCATCCAGAACTTTGTCTAATTAAAAATTTGTTTTGCCATATTTGTTTTAGAACTTTTAAGATTTTACTTATTTATTTGAGAGAGGGAGGGAGAGCGCACACAAGCAGGAGGGAAAAAGGGAGAAGTCGATTCCCTGCTGAACAGGAAGCCCAACATGGGGCTTGATCCCAGGACCATGACCTGAACCCAAAGCAGACGTTTAACCAACTGAGCCACCGAGGCGCCCTGTTTTAGAACTTTTCATAAAGAAAACATTACAGATATAAAGTTTCCTAGTACCTCTCCCTAGCATTCTCCTCCTATCCCCAAATAGGCCAAACATCCCCATGAAACTTTATGTATTCATTAATAAATAATATTGATGGGATGCCTGGGTGGCTCAGTGGTTTAGCGCATTGCCTTCAGCCCAGGGCGTGATCCTGGAGTCCTGGGATCAAGTCCTGCATCGGGACCACATGGAGCCTGCTTCTCCCTCTGCCTATGTCTCTGCCTCTCTCTCTGTGTCTCTCATGAATAAATAAATCTTTTAAAAAAATAATATGGATTCATAAGCCTCTAAACTTTAAATATATCACAAATGGGCAGGAAAGAGTTAACTTGGCATGCCTGGTTTGCTCAAACCCTGTACATTCCAAAGAAAGGTTTGTCTTCAGGACTGGTGGTTGGCTGGAAGCTGGCCGCAACTTCTGAGCCTATGGAATGTTCTGCCTGATAAGTATTTTTGTATGCCTGAGGCCTTGGGCCATGCTATACTAGGATGATTAGATAAGTTTATTCTAACAAAGCAATCATTGTTTATATTTGGTTTTGCTAGGTGGAGGGTGGGAAGGCTAGAGTCTGAGTAACTGAGTAGCTCAGTCACGAGGCCATTGCATGACATGTGGGCACTACATGACTGACCCCCAAGAAAAACTCAAGGATCAAGTGAGTTTTCTAGGTTGACAACATTTCACACATCTTGTCACATGTTTGCTTGGAGGATTAAGCAAATCTCCATGCAGCTCCAATGGGAGGGGATACCTGGAAGCTTGCCATGTGCTTTCTCCTGGATCTTGGCCCATGAGCCCTTTCCATTTGCTGATTCCAATCTCTGTCCTTTCACTGTACTAAACCACAACTGTGAGTATAACTCTTCTGTGTCCTGTGAGCCCTTCTAGTGAATTATCACATGTAAGGGTGATCTTGGGACTTCCAGCACATTATGCTTTTGAGATTTATCCAACTGATAAATGTGGCTTTGTTCACTCATATGAACTCCTATATATATAATTCCATTGTATGTATATGGTACATATGCCATGATTTATCCATTCTTTTTTTTAAGATTTTATTTATTTATAGAGATAGATAGATAGATAGATAGATAGATAGATAGATAGATAGATAGAGAGGCAGAGACACAGGCAGAGGGAGAAGCAGGCATCATACAGAGAGCCTGATGTGGGACTCGATCCAGGGTCTCCAGGATCACGCCCTGGGCTGCAGGCGGAGCTAAACCGCTGTGCCACCGGGGCTGCCCCAGATTTATCCATTCTTATATTGATGAACATTTGTTTCCAATTTTCAATGTAATATACAATGAATATTCTTGTACGGGTCTCCTAATACATATGAAAATGTTTTTAAGTACATATAAGGTGCTAGGTTGTAGGGCATGTGCATCTTCTCATTCTTATGATTGATCTTCTGATTAACAAAAGTTCTTAATTTTAATAAAGTCCAATTTATCATTTTTAAAATTCATGGTTAGCTTCTTGGGGGAGGGGAGATTAACCTGGTTTAAGAAATCTTTGCTTATTCCAGGTCATTTAGATATATTTTGTTTCTTCTAGAGGTTTTATTGGCTTTATTTTTTTTTAATTTTTTATTTATTTATGATAGTCACACACAGAGAGAGAGAGAGAGAGAGGGGCATAGACATAGGCAGAGGGAGAAGCAGGCTCCATGCACCAGGAGCCCGACGTGGGATTCGATCCCGGGTCTCCAGGATCGCGCCCTGGGCCAAAGGCCGGTGCTAAACCACTGCGCCACCCAGGAATCCCGGTTTTATTGGCTTTAAATTTTAAATCTGCAATCTATCTTGAATTTAATTGAGTGTACTGTGGACATAGGAGAGCCAAGGTTAATATTTTTCCATCTGGCTACTCAATGGACCCAGTACTACTTATTGAAAAGTCTATTCTTTTTTCCATTGCATTATATTATCAACTTTGTCATAAATCAAGTGACCATATATATGTGGTTAATTTCTGTATTCTCCAATCTGTTGGAGAATTCTGTCTATTCTTGTCCCAATACCATATTGTCTTGATTACCTCATCAATAAGATTTTTTTTTAAATTTTAGTTACTTAATCATGAGAGACACAGAGAGAGAGGCAGAGACAGGTAAAGGGAGAAACATGATCTCTGTAAGGAGCCCCAAGTGGGACAGGATCCCGGACCCTGGGATCACAGCCTGAGCTAAAGGCAGACACTCAACTAAGCCACCCAGACATCCCTCACTAATAAAGTTTTTTTTTTTTAACTAATAAAGTTTTATAAAAATCTTGATGTCTGGGGATCCCTGGGTGGTGCAGCAGTTTAGCGCCTGCCTGTGGCCCAGGGCACGATCCTGGAGACCCGGGATCGAGTCCCACGTCGGGCTCCCGGTGCATGGAGCCTGCCTCTCTGTGTGTGACTATCATCAAAATCTTGATGTCTGATAGAAGTCACTAAGTTTCATTCTTCTTTTTTTTAATTTTATTTATGATAGTCACACACACACACACACAGAGAGAGAGAGAGAGAGAGAGAGAGAGAGAGAGAGGGGGCAGAGACACAGGCAGAGGGAGAAGCAGGCTCCATGCACCGGGAGCCCGACGTGGGATTCGATCCCAGGTCTCCAGGATCACGCCCTGGGCCAAAGGCAGGCGCCAAACCGCTGCGCCACCCAGGGATCCCAGTTTCATTCTTCTTATAGATTATCTTGGCTATTCTTAGTCTTTTGCATTAACCTATATATTTCAGAATCATGTTATTTCCGCCAAATTCCATCCAGTTACCACCAAAAAGAAAAAAATTCTGCTGGGATAACGAACGGAATAGTATTGAAATTCTAGATCAATCAGAGAAGAACGGACATTTTTAAAAACACTGAGCCTTCCAATCTATCAACATGGATTTATTTATTATTTTTTTAATAAGAATGTATTTTATTTTTTATGATTTTTTTAAAGATTTATTTATTTATTCAGAGAGAGACACAGACACAGGCAGAGGGAGAAGCAGGCTCTATGCAGGGAGCCTGACATGGGACTCGATCCCGGGGCTCCAGGATCACACCCTGGACTGTAGGTGGCACTAAATCGCTGTGCCACTGGGGCTGCCCTCAACATGGATTTAGTTATATATCATCTGTCAATAATATTTTGTAGCTTATATAAGTTCTTATGATGATTATTTTGTTAGATTACTTTTCAAGAATCTGATGTATTTCATGCTATTAAAGATAGTTTTTTGGGGTGCCTGGCTGGCTCAGCCAGTGGAACATGCAACTCTTGATCTTGGAGTTGTGAATTTGGGCCCCATGTTGTATGTAGAGATTATTTAAAAGAAAAATCTTAAAAAAATAAAATAAAATAAAAATCTTAAAAAAAGTAGTTTCTTTTTAAAGTTTCACTTGATATGTTTTTGCTGATATATACAATTAATTTTTTTCTATTAGCCTTCTAATAACTTTGCTAAATATTTAACATTTACTTTAATAGTTTGTAGATTGTTTGGAGTTTTCCACATATAAAATTATACCTGCAAATAATATCAATTAATCAGTTTTATTTCTTCCTTTGTAATCCCCATACTGTTTATTTCCTTTTTTGTACTTTGTATCATTGATTACACCTACAGTGAAAAGTTGAAAAGAAGTGATGATAGTGGTTATCTTAGTCTTCATGATTTCAAAGGGAAAATTTTTGATAGTTTCCCATTAAGTGATGTTTGTTATAAGATTTTTGTATATACTCTATCAAATTAGGGAAACTACTGGCTAGCTCTAGTTTGTTTCTAGCTCTTTGTGATAAACAGTTGTTGTTTATCACAAATATACGTTGAATTTTTTTTGTTTTTAATATTTTATTTACTTATTCATGAGAGACACACAGAGAGAGAGGCAGAGACACAGGCAGAGGGAGAAGCAGGCTCCATAAAGAGAGCCCCATGTGGGACTCGATTCTAGGACTCTGGGATCATGCCCTGAACCAAAGGCAGACACTCAACCACTGAGCCACCCAGGTGTCCCGTGTTCAATTTCTTCAAATTCTTTCTTTGCACCTATGAGAAGCAACTACTCAATTTGTCTCATATGTTTTGTTAATATGGTGAATTATATAGACTGCTTTTTAAATATTACATAACCTTGCATTCTGAGAATAAACCCTACATGGTCATCATGCATATCATTTTTATCTATTGTTGGATCTTATATGGTACTATTTTATTCAGTATTTTTAGATGTACTATGCTGGGAGGGATTGCCCTGTAATTTTCCTTTTTCATAAAATATTAGTTTTGCCATCCAACTTACACTGAATTCACAAAATAAGTTGGGAAGTGTTTCCTCATTTTCAGTTGTCTGAAAAAGTTCACTTTAGTTACAGCCAAATACAGCCAAGGTTAGATTGGCTGTATTTCTTGAAATATTTGGAAGAATTCATAAGCAAAACCATTTGGGCATTAAAATTTCATTAAGGGAAGATTTTAAGTTACAGATTCAGTATCTATTTTTTTAAAAAAGGATTTTATTTTCAGGGGCACATAGGTGGCTCAGTCGGTGAAGCGTCAATATTTGTCTCAGGTCATGATCCCAGAGTCCCAGGATCAAGCCCCACATCCGTCTCCCTGCTCAGCTTTACCCCTCCCCACTGTTCATGCTCTTTCCCTCTCTCAAAATAAATAAATAAATCTTTATTTAAAAATGTAAGGATCTGGGATCCCTGGGTGGCTTAGTGGTTTAGCACCTGCCTTTGGCCCAGGGCGTGATCTTGGAGACCCGGGATCGAGTCCCACATCGGGCTCCCTGCGTGGAGCCTGCTTCTCCCTCTGCCTGTGTCTCTGCCTCTCTCTCTCTCTCATGAATAAATAAAAATCTTAAAAAAAAAAAAGTAAGGATCTGTATACACTTACTTGAATAAACTTGATAATTTTTGCTTCAAAATTTCTAGTTTTGATGAATTTTAAGTTTTGATAGAAGTATATTAAAATCTTTCACATTAGTTTTTTTCTTTTAAGATTTTATTTATTCACTCATGAGAGACACAGAGAGAGAGGCAGAGACATAGGCAGAGGGAGAAGCAGCCTCCCTGCGGGGAGCCCGATGTGGGACTCGATCCCAGGACCCTGGGATCATCACCTGAGCCAAAAATAGACAAACCACTGAGCCACCCAGGTGCCCCTCTTTAAATTTTCTTCTTTTTTTCAAAATTACCTTCTTTTCTTCTTCTATCCATTTTTTTTAAACTTTATTTTATTTTAATTTATTTATGATAGTCACACACAGAGAGAGAGAGAGAGAGAGAGGGGCAGAGGGAGAGGGAGAAGCAGGCTCCATGCACCGGGAGCCCGAGGTGGGATTCAATCCCGGGTCTGCAGGATCGCGCCCTGGGCCAAAGGCAGGCGCTAAACCGCTGCGCCACCCAGGGATCCCTCTTCTACCCATTGTTTGATGGAAGTGGTACCTTGTATCACTTTTTTTAAAATATCACTATTTTAATATTTTATTTTTAATAATATTTTATTTTAATTTTAATCACTATTTTTTTAGTGATTACCCTTTTTTTAAGTTTTTATTTTTTATTTATTTTTTAGGTAGGCTCCCTGCCTGACATGAGACTTGAACTCATGACCCCTGAGATCAAGAGTTACATGCTTTACGAACCAAGCCAGCCAGGTACTCCACCCCCTAATTTTTAAACATACATAATTTAAACATTTTTAAAAACAAAATTACAAAGTATTCGGTATTACTATTTTCTTTCTGAGAGGGACATGAACTTTGTCACTTTACTCTTGAATACCTTCTTTTATTATTATTTGCTGTTTTTGCTGTCTTAACACAAAAATAATTTTAAGTCAATAATGAAATTCATCAATAAGTTTGATTAATTTGAGTTCCCATTTTTGTAGCTATTACTAGCCCTCTTCAATTTTTTTTACTAAAGATTAACCTTTATCCTTCTTTCATCAAGTGTGTCTTTGAGAGGTAAACTCAGTCTTATGTAACTGAATGTGTCCTGATTTTATCCTCATTAGGTGGTATAACATTCTAACATTCTACGTTGGTAGTTATTTTTCACTCATTACACTGAGGATATTATTCCATTATCTTCTGTCATTTGACTTGTTTATGAAAAAGTCTACTATCAATATAATTGTCATTCTTTGGAAATAATCTATGCCTTCTGGTATCATTTAAGTTTTTTTCCTTTGTTTTTGGATACTCTGAAGCTTTTCTACAATGCCTAAAAGCAAAGCAGGCACATTTATCTGAAAATAGTGTCTTTAAAAATATATATATTTTTAAATATATAAATATATATATATATTTTTAAAGATTTTATTTATTTATTCATGAGAGACACACACAGAGAGAGGGAGAGGCAGAGGGAGAAGCAGGCTCCATGCAGGGAGACCGACGTGGAACTTGATCTGGGTCTTCAGGATCACGCCCTGGGCCGAAGGTGGCACTAAACCGCTGGGCCATCGGGGCTGCCCTAAATATATACTTCTTAAGATTTTATTTATTTATTCATGAGAGACGCAGAGAGAGAGAGAGAGGCAGAGACAGAGGCAGGGGGAGAAGCAGGCCCCCCACAGGAGCCCGATGTGGGACTCAATCCCGGGGCTCCAGGACCCTGCTCTGGGCTGAAAGCAGACACCCAATGACTGTTCAACTACAGAAAATTCTGAGCTCTTCAACTTCTTCAAAATTATTTTCAAGTATTAATTATCTACCAGTTCCTCCATTCTCTACCCGAAACTGTTATTAGACATATATATATTCTGCCTTAATATCTCTGTAATATATACATATGATATATTTGTCTCCATATCCATCTCATTGCCATTCCGTGCTATATCCTTGGTAAATATCTCAGTACAAGCTTCCAAATAACTTATTTTAGTCAATTATTTTCATGGTCTAGCATCTCATAGACTGATTTTTATTTCAGTGACTGTATTTTTCATTTCTAAAATGTATAACTGGTTTTTATATTTACCTGTTTTTGCTTTCTCTCTGTTTCTTCTTAATCTCTTCTTTTTTTGAGTAAGTTATCTCTTCATTTACCACTTTGAGCATCCTTAAACTTAGTTTTTAGCAGACTGTTAGATAAAATTCTTTTCACATTCCAATTGTTGATATGGTGGCTATGTCCCTTAGCACTAATATTTTTCACATTTTAGAGTTTTGGTTTACTCACCCATTTTCCATGTATTTGAGGTATTTATGCTTTCTCTCTTTTTTCCTCTCTGTGTCAACCCATATTATTAAGTTTAAAGACATTTTCACCCAGTTTCCTAGTTGAGAATGAGATTTATAATCACATTTCAGAGTTTCTAGTCCATGATGCTACTGGAGATAGCAAAGATTTGGTATAAAACCAATAGTGGTGTGGTATGATCATGCACCATGGTCACAAGGTGCATCTGCAAGTTTCTATCTCTGTAAGTCTTCAGATTGCTAAATACTACAGTCCTTGAGAGCAGCCAGCAATAGCTTTATTTTCTGTTTCCTTTGCCAGGTGAGATGGGGCAATAACTAAGTCCTGGCTTTAAACAATAAGCATGGCTCCTATTTTATTCTTGAGCCAAATTCCTGGAAACTTACATTTCCAGACCTGAGAATCATAGGTTCAATCATTCAGTTCCTTTCATTATCTAGTATTTTTGTTTCTCTCTCTCTTTTTTTTTTTTTTTAGTATTTTTGTTTCTTGAAAGACCACAAAAATGTTAGCATTGTTTTGAGATTATCAGTACCTTTTTAGTTCTCTTTTTTATATATTTTGTCTATCACATGTATATATATATGTATATACTCTCAGATACTCTAGCTTGTCTCTCCAGTATTGTTCAGGAGAATCATTAACCTTGGTTAAGTAAACAAACACCTGCTGCTACTGAAGCATACCATACAGAAAAAACTCATATGAAAGGCAGCTTCATCATTGCCTATTGTTTCAAATAGGTGTCTTTGCAACTTTCAGTATGAAGCTAATATTTGAAAAGAACTGTTTTCTCTACTCAAGGCATCTAAATATACAGAGTTATGTTGCTCCTACTGGCAAAGAGGTAGGATTTACATGAATTTTCAGTTTCAACTACTTTGGAGGATGTCTCACTCCCTCCTTGAAATATGCCTCCAGGATACTTTGAAATATCACCTAAACTCTATTTTGTGTTATAATATAGCCTACATTCTACATTTTAAATTAAACCAACCCAAATAGATCTTCCAGATATAATGAAACATGCCAACAAATTAGCCATTTCCACATGATGTAGCAATACAAAATTTAATTTATAAAAATATACCAATAAAAATATGATATGCTAACATAAAAAATACTAAATTTAAAGCTGCCCAAAAATTGTGGTGATTGTTGTATAAAATCTAAGATTGTTCCTCCCATATCCAGACAGGAAAAATTATAGCTATAAATGCATAACGTTCCACCTCACAGGTATTCAATAAAAGTTTATTTAAATGAATATATTAGTAAGAAAAAGAAATGTGAAGATTTAAGTATCTAAAACTTAAAAATTAAAAAGTTTAATACCTAAAAACTTAGAAATTAAAGTGATAAACCAAAAAAAAAAAAATAAAGTGATAAACCACCAGTAGCAAAGAATAAAATAAGACCGATTAGAAATTAAACAGTGGCAGGGGCACCTGGGTGCTTCAGTTGGTTGAGTGTCTGACTCTTGATTTTGGCTCAGGTCATATCAGGGTCATGAAATTGGGCCCTGCTATGAGCCTAGGCTCTGCACTCAGTGGGGAGTCTGCTTGAGATTCTCTATTTCTTCCTCTGCTCCTTGTCCTTTACTCTCATGTTATTTCCCTCTAAAATAAATAAATAAATCTTAAAAAAAAATTAAACAGTGACAAAATCAATAGCTGGGTTTTTGAAAACTAGAAAAAAAAAAAACTGATAAATGGGCAGCCCCGGTGGCCCAGTGGTTTAGTGCCGCCTTCAGCCTGGGGTGTGATCCTGGAGACCCAGGATCGAATCCCATGTCGGGCTCCCTGCATGGAGCCTGCTTCTCCCTCTGCCTGTGTCTCTGCCTCTCTCTCTCTGTGTCTGCCATGAATAAATAAATAAGTAAAATCTTAAAAAATAAATAAATAAAACATTAAAAAAAACTGATAAACTACAATTTAAAAAAGAATGACTATATAAGTTTTAGGTCTAAGAATTTTAGAATAAATTAAAAGTAGGGAAGTTCTCATAAGCATATATTAATATAATTTATGACCAAGTTATTTTATGTGACTATCTACAGAAATAAAAAATTCTAATTTGATACAGTAAGTTTAACAAATATTTAACAAATGCCTACTATGTAGATGAAACCTCTTGCCCCCAAGAAGTTACCACTTTAATACAGAAGGCAAGTAAATGAACAGTTACAGAATTCAGGACATACTATCCAACATTGCTGGTTCTTTAATGTTTTGTTTTTCAGATTTAAGGAAACCCTTTTCTCTTCTCTCTTAAGGGATCTATAACTTAAAGCAACTTGATAAAATATGCCTTTGTGAATAAATATCAAACAATTTCTTTTTCTCTCTACCTGATCCCTCTAGAATTAAGTAATCTTATATTCATGTAATATAGTTATTTGGGTAAGTTCAGTAAGAAATCTGTTCTCTTGGTATTAGGACACTTGGAAACTTTGGGTATATTACCAAGAATCTGACTAAATGTCATACTTGTGAATGATGCATAAAATCCAATATGACCAGACAGCTTTACAAATCTAAGGTTGACTATAAGGAGTCATTATTTATAAAGCACCCCCTTAGAAAGACCAGCTTGTATCAGGGGTACAGGGTTCCCAGCCTTGTAAGTGAATCACAAAGGTCAGTTCCTGGTAGGCTCAGGAAGCTCAGGATCTTGGGAACCTGGAGAAGAGAGGAATTCAAATAGGTCTACAGGTATTGCAGGCAAAGTCTGATGGCCAGTCCTTGGACTTGGCTTCCTAACCTCCAGAGGCTTTTAAAATTAGAATCTGAGATTCCTTATGAAAAGTTCCAGCAAACAAACTCAGAAGACCTCTGTGGGCAATCACTACTCCTGCTGCACTCATTATGTAAATAATCGGATATATATATATATATATATAATCACATAGTATATAATTATATATAACATAATATATAATTATAATATATAATTATAACATATTAATATATTAATTTATTTTTATATAAAATAATTATATAATTATACATAATATGATATATATATATATTTATTCATGAGAGACACAGAAAGAGAGGCAGAAAGATAAGCAGAGGGAGAAGTAGGCTCCCTACAGGGAACCTGATGTAGGACTCGATCCCAGAACCCCGGGATCATCCCCTGAGCCAAAAGCATCTAGATGCTCAACAACTGAGCCACCCAGGTGTCCCAATCAGACCAATTTTAATGAGACTAGCCTTATTTTGCAAACAAATTAATCTTACTTCGATTATCTTTGATAGAAATGGTGGTGACTATAGAGAAAAAAATGATGCTTCAACAAAAAACTATAGCAAACCCTTGTAGGTATTAAATTCTAGTCCTATTCATTGTCTTTAAGATTTTGTTACCTACTAGGGTGCCTGGGTGGCTGAGTCGTTTAAGTGTCTGACTTCAGCTCAGGTCATGATCCCAGGGTCCTGGGATCAAGCCCTGCATTGGGCTTCCTGCTTGGTTGGGAATCTTCTTGTTCCTATCGCTCTACCCTTCCCCCTGCTCGGGCTCTCTCTCTCTCAAATAAATAAAATCTTAAAAAAAAAAAAAAAAAGATTTTGTTAACTACTTGCTAACCAGACTGCATCCTGAATCCTTCTTGTTTCCCCCAGTATCTAGCTATAACTCTTTAAAGTGTCTAATTTTTCTCCCACCTTCTGATTTTGAATTACTAAAAATTAAAACTGTCCTTTTCCCAAGTCCTGCAAACTGAAGCTGGACAATTTGATGTAAACTTCAGAGAAATCACCAAAATGGCTATGTATGGACAAATTTTGTGCCTTCCTATGTGAGCCACTTAGAAAATTCACCAAATCACCTGATGACATTGCCAGACACATTCAAAGTATAAACTATGAAAATCTGTCATATTTCCAGTGCCTTGTCCATATTCCATCTGAAGATGCTTAAGTCCAACATCTAGAAAAATCTTAACTGACTGACTCCTGGGCTAAAAAACTGGTTCCAACCACTAACCGTTGTTTCTCTTTTGTTTCCCTAGACACTCAGGATTGTCTACCAACTCAGTTTCTGGAATGTTATATTTCTTGAGGTTTCAAATGGGGGAATGACAGAGTTCAGAACATACTGCCCCCAAATACAATGCCTTGGCATATTAAATATTTTAAGCTGGGCAGCCCGGGGAGCTCAGTCAGCGGTTTAGCGCGGTTTAGTGCAGCCTTCAGCCCAGGGCCTGATCCTGGAGACCTAGGATCGAGTCCCACATCGGATTCCCAGCATGGAGCCTGCTTCTCCCTCTGCCTGGGTCTCTCTGCCTCTCTCTATGTGTCTCTCATGAATAAATAAATAAAACCTTTAAAAAAATGAATATTTTAAGATGAAGGAATTTGAGAAATGGTATGTGAAGAAAGGACTTTCTGATCTTCCCCTGAGGCAGGTCATAAAACTCTCACGTGAATGGTACCCTCCCTATACCTAGAGGAAGCATATATCTTTATATCCAAGACAGAGTAACACCAAGAAGAACCCAAACAAAGAGGTTTCGCTACGTTTCCCCCAGCTTACTACACTTACTTTTTATCTTTTGTCTTATCATATCTTTCCACAACTTTCCACTTTGTACCTGACCTAGCATAAAAAACACTCAGTTTTAACCAATTCTCAGGTCTTCATTTTCTTACAAAGTGTCCTGTGTCATTAAAATTTACACCAAATAAATCTGTATGCTTTCCTCCTATTAGTCAGTCTTTGTCAGTTTAATTTTCAGACCTGGTCAGAGACTCTAAGAAAAGTGAAGGAAAACTTTTCCTCCCCAACAAAAGTTTATTACAGAATATGTAACATACACTAGTGAAAGTATGTTCATCGGATTGAAGAAGTATGAGAAAGGAATGACTGGTACGGTCAAGATAAGTAAGGATATGAAGGACTTTACCAAATAGGTGACAGCAGAACATGGCTTTAAAGAATGATTAGGAATTTGTTAGAAAAAGATGGGATGCCTGGGTGGCTTAGCAATTTAGCATCTGCCTTTGGCTCAGGAATGATCCCAGAGTCCTAGGATCAAGTCCCACATCTGGCTCCCTGCATGGAGCCTGTTTCTCCCTCTGCCTATGTCTCTGCCTCTCTCTCAGTCTCTCATGAATAAATAAATAAAATCTTAAAAAAAAAAAAAAGAAATAGAAAAAGAAAAGGAAATATTAAAGAATATTTCCAAAATTTCAAAAGTAGAGAAGGTAGTGTGATACAGTAGAAAAGCAAGGAACCTGAAGGGATATAGATAATATTCCTCGTTGTTCCACTGTTTACCTCAAGCAAATGAAACTTTTTGGATCTAATTTTTTTTTTCCTCCTGTGAAATGGAATCACATTAGAGAAAAGTGTCAAACTTTAATGTAAATATAAATAGGGTCTAGTGTATGGGCTAAAATTCTAACAATCACAGATGATATAGATGCTGCTGGTCCACTGACCTATACTTTGTGCAGTAGGGCACTAGATCATTTCTACAGGGGTTCAGGGTTCAGGACACACCCTGTCAGTTACGTGTCTCCTTTGACTCAGGTCTTGACCTCGGGGTCCTGGAAGGAGCACTATGTTGGGCTCCCTGCTTATTAGCAGGAAGTCTGCTTCTCCCCCTTTCTCTCCTCCTCCCCATCGCTCATACTCATGCTCTGTCTCTCTCTCTCAAAAAAAAAAAAAAAGAAAAGAAAAGATCATCTCTATAGGTCCCTTGTATCTTAAAAATTTATTTCAAATAATTCTTCTATTATTTTGAAACTTTATAGATAAATGTGATTTTGAGAAGGATAAAATCAAAGAAGAGTGTTAGAAGTTTAAAAAAAAAAGAAAATTATAAGGCAAAACTACAGTTAAAAAATAATTTCCCTTTATGACTAAATAGTGTTTACTCTGAAAAAGAAATATTTAATAAAATAACTTTCTTTCTTTTTTTAATTTATTTTTTATTTTATTTATTTATTCATGAGCAGCAGAGAGAGAGAGAGAGAGAGAGAGAGAGAGAGAGAGAGAGGCAGAGACACAGGCAGAGGGAGAAGCAGGCTCCATGCAGGGAGCACAAAGTGGGACTTGATCCCGGGTCTCCAGGATCACGCCCTGGGCGGAAGGTAGTGCTAAACCACTGCACCACCCGGGCTGCCCAATAAAATAACTTTCACAGTTAACATGATAATATATATTTCAAAATCCTTATAATAAGAATTCATCAAACATACGAATAAGCAATTTAAAGGTGCAAGAAATGAGAAATATCAAAAAGTAAATTATAATCTACATAATAGTGATGTACAAGTTGAAAATACAATGAAAAACAGTCTCATTTTTAAATAATGAGAAAAAAGCAATTAAATATTTGGACATCAATTTAACTCAGGAAGTCAGATATTTATTCAAAGAAAAGCATAAGACTACAATGAAGCATGAATAAATGGAGTCCTAGATGTAAAGACTAAAGATAGTAAATAATATAACACTACTCAATTTAATCTTTATATTTAATTCAATATACAGGAAAATTTCTTTCCTTCCTTCCTTCCTTCCTTCCTTCCTTCCTTCCTTCTTTTTCTTTTCTTTTCTCTTCTTTCTTTCTTTTTCTTTTCTTTTCTTTTCTTTTCTTTTCTTTCTTTTCTTTCTTTCTTTCTTTCTTTCTTTCTTTCTTTCTTTCTTTCTTTCTTTCTTTTTCTTTCTTTCTTTCAGAGGAGAGGGGTGGGAGAGGCAGTGGGAGAGGAGGAGAGAGAATCCCAAGCAGACTCCATGCCCAGCATGGAGCCAATCCACAGGGCTAGATTTCACAACCCCAAGATCATGACTTGAGTCATAATCAAGAGTCAGATGCTCAACTGACTGAGCCCTGGGCACTCCTACAGTAGGGTTACTGAGGACTACTTATATACAATTTGATAATAGTGAAATTATTCTGGAAGGACAGAGAAAAAAATTAATTTTTTTAAATTTCTAGGTTTAAATTATTATAAAGCAGTTTTCAAACTCATATGTGATATTGTGATTTATGGTAAGAAATATATATTTGGCCTTCATCCCTTTCTGGCAAAGAGCTCCCAAAACATTAGGAATTTCCTTTGTGTCTTTTGTTATGCTGATAAGGTTAGTGTTGGAAGGAAGCTAAGGTTGGAAACCAGCTGCCAAGATAACCATGTGATTAGAGGGTGGGAACTTTTAGTCTCACACTCTCAACCTCTTAGGAGAGGGGAGGAGGGCTGGAAGTTGATTCAATCACAAATTGCAAGGACTTCACCAATCACACCTACGTGATGAAGCCTTCCATAAAAACCCAAAAGGACAGGGATCAGAATGCTTCTGGGCTGGTGAGCTTTGGGGAGAGTGATGCACTTGGAAAGGGCTTGGAAACTCCACACTGTCTCCCTATACCTTCCAATACATCTCTTCTATCTGGACGTTCCAGAGTTCTATCCTTTTAGAACAAGGCTGTTATCTAGTAATTAAAATAGAGTTCTGTGAGCCACTCTAGCAAATTAAGCAAATTCAAGGAAGGGATAGTGGAACCTCAGATCTACCATCCATCCCTTGGTCAGAAGCACAGACAACATCTGGACTTTCGAATGGTATATGAAGTGGAGGAGAGGAGAGCAATCTTGTATGACTGAGACCGTAATCTCTGAGATCTGAGGCTATCCTGCAGTAGATACTGTCAGAATTGAGTTGAATTGTAGGACACCTAGGGTGGTGTCTGAGAATTGGTTGGTCATGTGGGAAAAACCCATACACATCAGAACTGGTATCAAAATTGTTACATTATGGTAGGGAGAAGGACAAGAATTGGAAAAAATAGAAATTCTAAAGATAGGTTAAAAATAGTGCAATAATTTAATGTGCATATGTGAAAAAACAAAAGAAAGACAAACAGAAGAAAAACAAAGGATTAAAATTCTGGGACAGATGGTTATCAGGATAGAGAGAAACTGGGACGCCTGGGTGGCTTAGTGGTTAAGCATCTGCCTTTGACTCAGGGCCTGATCCCAGGGTTGGGGATCAAGTCCCACATCAGGCTCCTGCAGAGAGCCTGCTTCTTCCTCTGCCTGTGTCTCTGCCTCTCTCTCTGTCTCTCATGAATAAATAAATAAAATCTTTTTTTTAAAAAAAAAGGATAGAGAAAAATTAATTTGGATCACTGTAAATTCCAAAGAAGTCAAATAATCTGTTAGGGGGAAAAATAAATGAAAACTGAGTAGCAGCCCATTTATGCTCAGATAAAGAACAGATGATTTTAAAAAATGAAGGTTCTCATTAGAATGAAGATGGATATGCCTGAATATATACAAATAAAAATTCAATGCATCAAGATCAGCTAAGTTGCAGGATACAAGATCAACAAACAAAAATCAGCATAACTGGAGAAATGTGGAGAAAGAAACTTTGTGCACTGTTGGTAGAAATTTAAGTTGTATACAGCCACCATGGAAAAGTTCCTCAAAAAATTAAAACTAGAACTGTCATATTATCCAACAATCCCACTTACAGTATTTGTCTAAAGAAAATGAAAACATTAACTCCGAAAGATATATGCACTCCAATGTTCACTACAGCATTATTTACATTACTCAAGAGATGGAGGGGCACCTGGGTGGCTCAGTGGGTTAAGCTTCCAACTCTTGATTTCAGCTCAGGTCATGATCTCAGGGTCATGAGACTGAGCCCCATGTTGGGCTCTGTGCTTAGTGCGGAGTCTGCTTGTCCTTCTACCACCTTCTGCTCCTCCCCCTGATCACATGCTCTCTAAAATAAATAAATAAAATCTTTAAAAAAAAAAGAGAGAGAAAGATGGAAACAACCTAAGTGTCCATCAATGGATAAGTAAAGAAGTTGTGTGGCATATATATCCAATGGAATATTATTCAACCATAAAAAGAAGGATATCTTGCCATTTGTGATAATATAGGTGGAACTTGAGGACATTATATTAAGTGAAATAAGTCAGAGAAAGATAAATACCATATGATTTCTTTTACACATTTTTTTTAAAAGAAAAAAAACTCCCACAAACTTATAGATACAGTGGGCAGATTGACAGTTCCTAGAGGTGGAGGTAGGGATGGGAGAAATGGATAAAGGAGGTAAAAATGTTTAAACAAAACAAAACAAAAATGCAGCTGATGTAAAACAGGCACAGAAATTCTGAATCATATTCAAAGTATTGACTTTGTGTGTATATACATATATACACGTTTATATATGCTGATGTAAAATATACATATAATATATACAAAACACTGATGCACAGCTATTATTTCTACAAAAATGAAAATATCATTCTAAATTTTTAAGATGAAACCAAATATTACATATTTTTTAGAAATTTGTATAAAAATTAGAACTTCAAAAGCCAAGGAAAAAATCAGTCATATTTCTGTGCATTAGCAACAAACAATCTGAAAAGGAAATTAAGAAAAGAGTTTATAATAACATCAAAAAGAATAAAATGCTTAAAAATAAATTTAATAACCAAGGAGGCACAAGACTTGTACACTATAAAATACTGCTGAAAGAAATTAAAGATATTCTGAATAAATGGAAAGACACCCATTTTCATGGACTGGGAACTTACTATTGTTCAGATGACAATATTCCTCAAAGTAATCTACAGATTCAATGTAATTAAAATCCCAATTGCCTTGGAGTACCTGGTTAGCTCAGTTAGTAGAGTATGTGATTCCTGATCTCAGGGTAATGAGTTCATGTACCACATTATGTGTAGAGCTTGCTTAATTAAAAAAAAAAAAAAAAGCCAACTGTCTTTTTAGTAGTAATGACAAGCAGATCCTAAGAGTCATATGGAATTGTAAGATATCACAAATAATCAAAATAATTTTATAAAGAAAAACAAAGTTGGAGAACTCACACTTCCTAATTTTAAAACTTACTACAAAGTTATAATAATCAAAACAGTGTGGTAGTGGCATCTGGAAAAGAATTGAGAGTCCAGAGTAAACCCATCTAATTAATTTTCAACAAGGATTCCAAAACTGTTTGATGGAGAACAAAGAGTCTCTTCAGCAAAGAGTATGGGACAACTAATACTTGCATACAGAAAAATGAAGTGGATTTTGACCTCAATATATATAAAAATTATATTAAAAAAATAATATAAGAAATAGATCAAAACCTGCATATAAGAGGCAAAACTATAAAACTTTTATAAGAAAACACAGGGGGAATCTTTATAAGCTTTGATTATGCAAAGGTTTCTCAGATATGACAATAAAAGCATGAACAACAAAACAAGAGATAAACTGGACTTCATCAAAATTAAAAAACTTTGTGCATCAAAGGACACCATCAAAGAGTAAAAAGATAACTCACTGAATGGGCAAAAATAATTGCAAATCATGTATCTGATGAGAGTCTAGTACCCAAAATATATAAAAGAATGCTTGAAATTCAACAACAAACAACCCAATTTAAAAATGGGCAAAAACTTGAAGACATTTCTCCAATGAGGATTATACAAATGGCCAATGAATACATAAAAAGATGCTCAATGTCATTAGTAATAGGGATATGCAAATGAAAATCACAGTGAGGAGCACTTGTCTGGCTCAGACAGTGGAGCATGTAACTCTTGATCTCACGGTTGTAAGTTAGAGCCCCATGATGGGGGTAGAGATTACTTAAAAATAAAACCTAAGAAAAAAAAAGGACATCACAATGAGATACCACTTCACACCCAATAGGATGGCAACAGTGAAAAATAAAACAAAAAAACCCAGAAAGTATTAATTGTTGGCAAGGATATAAAAAAAAATAACTGTCATGCACTTCTGGTAAGACTGTAAAATGGCACAGTCACTGTGGAAGATAATTTGGCAGTTCCTTTATAAAGCTAAGCACAGAATTACCACACAGCCCAGCAATTCCATATCTAGGTATATACTTGAAAGAATCGAAAACAAGAGTTCAACAAAAACTTGTAAATGAATGTTCATACAGCACTATTCATGACAGACAAAAAGTGGAAACAATTCAAATTCAAATAAATGGATAACAAAATGTACTCATACAACTGAATATTATTTAGCCATAAAAAACGCTGCACAGACTGAACCTTGACAACATCATGCTAAGTAAAAGCAGCCACACACAAAAAGTCATATATTGTGATTTCACTTATATGAAAGATTCAGAATAGGTGACTCCATCAAGTCAGAAAGCAGATTAGTCCTTGCCAGGGACTGTGGGTAGAAGAGAACTGGAATGGCTGCTTAATGGATACAGGGTTTTCTTTTGCAGTGATGAAAATGTTCTAGAACTAGACAGTTGTGATTATCACCCAACATTACAAATGTAGTAAACGCCACAAAATATACTCTTTTTGGTGAATTTTATGTGCATTTTGCCACAATTTAAAAATTATTTTTAATTTAAAAAATTCTTGCATGATAAACTATAATTCTCATGACAGGAAAGGCAATGGAGTAAAACTGTGGTAAAAGTAACTTATAAAAGGTTAATATCTAAATTATCTATAAAGATTTGACACAAAGATATATGCTCAATCTCCAAAGTTATCAGGAGAAGTGGTCAAAAGTGACACACAGGGCAGCCTGGTGGCTCAACCTGGAGACCCAGGATGGAGTCCCATGTCAGGCTCCCTGCATGGAGCCTACTTCTCCCTCTGTCTGTGTCTCTGTTTCTCTCTCTCTCTCTCTCTCTCTCTCTGTGTCTCTCATGAATAAATAAATAAAATCTTTAAAAAAAAAAGTGACACAGATTATATAACAAGAAATAATTACTATAAAATTCTTCACATAAAAATGGAGAGGCCACCAGAAAGTAAAGGCTTATTAAAACATCTTTAAGGAATCATTGTAACCTAAATGCATTATAAAAGAGTTAAAAAGCAAATGTGGCCAGGCCATAGGGAAATAAGTTTAAAATCTCCAGTGACATTGTGAAACTGTTCTAGAGAATAATCTGACAATGCATAATGAGGTATAAAGCTTGTCAAATACTTTGACCTAGTAATTTCAGTTGGGGGACTACTTTTAAAGGAACACACTCAAAGTAGGAGAAGCAGGAAATAATTTGAAAATAAGATATTCATAGCCATGACAACTAATATGAGAACATATGAAATAATCAACAAAAGAAGAGAGCTAAATGAACTTTTATTATTGCTTAAACACAGGAATATTTGCATGTGTCTATATATGTGTGTATAAGTCTATTTAATATAACAACTGTGTAACTATTTGGTAGGTTAAAATGTATGTGAAGATAATTCCAATGTAAATCACAAAACAGTGCTCCCATTGATTTTAGCTCTATATATACAGTGAAAAGAATTTGGAGTAAGAGTTTAAAACTCAATAGGCTCTTTTAAATGAGTCGTAGAAAATAATAATTCCCTGGCAATTATTTTCCAATCACATTCTTTATCCAAAGATCAGTTAAAAAAACAACAACAGGTATGGCAACAATAAAAAGTTTTATAGGATAAACTATTAAGTTTAGAAGAAAGTCTTAAATGAATTAAGATACTGAATTAAGGTATTTTGTTTTGCCCTTACTACAAACCTCTTTTTGTTAAGATAAAAGTTTTCAGGCCAATTCCTCAACAAAATTTTGAGAAAAAAATTTTTTCACTGTATTTTTTTTAAGATTTATTTATTTCAGAGGGAGGGAGAAAGAAGCAGACATCCACCAGGCTGCCTGACATGAGGCTTAATCTCATGACCCTGAGATCATGACCTGAGCAGAAATCAATAGTCAGACGCTTAACCAACTGAACCACCAAGGTGCCATTCACTGTATTTAAACATTAGGGGCACTTGGCTGGCTCAGTTGAAAAGCATCCATTTCTTGATTTCAGGATTGTTAGTGCAAGCCCTACATTGGGTGTAGAGAATACATAAAAAATAAAAATAAAATAATAAATAAAAAATAAATAAAAATAAAAATAAAAAATAAAAAACATTAGCCACATTTGTTTAATAAAAATGTTTTTCATATGACACTTCATTCAGTCAACATAGATGATACGCTTTAAAATATTAAAGAAGGAAAAGTCAGTTAAATGTATGCAAAGTATATATTCATATAGATGAAGAAATATGAACTGTCAAAAGACCAATAAAAATACCCTGAATAGATTTAAAAATGCAATATAGTGCAGTCCTCACCGTACAAGGAACCTGTGCACAAATAACTGCCTCAAGACTGCTCTGAACAATTGTTGCCATAGAAGTCATTATAAAAAGCAAACAAAGGCAAACTGTGGCTTTTAGATATTCTATCTGTTCAGAAGTTGAAGGGAAAAACCTTGAAAAGTAGAAGCAGTGAAAAGTATAGTTTAAGGAAACTGACCTAGGAGACACTGTCCTGTCCAAATTCTCTCTACTACCAGAATTTTTTCCTATACTTCCTAAGAATCTGCCAATTAGAGAGTTACACAGATTAGCAGCTATTGTCCACTTAACCAAAATTGGTACCTCTGAAACAATTAAGCAGTGATACTTTATTACACAGTACTACTAATTTGTTCAATTTCTTTTACTTCTCTCCCAATTCCTAAATGAAACAAATTGTAACTGTAGGGAATAGTAAAGGAAGCTGCATTGAACCTTCTACTATGGCAGTCTCCTCAGGTCTATATATCTCCCAGAATCCATTTTTCAAAACTATCTATCTTCTCCTCCTAATCAAAGTTTTCATTCATTAGTCTAACAAAATATATCTTTTCTAATTTCTCTAAAAATTTTTACAATCATAAGAATAGCATTTTTAAAAAAAATCAACTCACCTGAAGTTTATTATTTAATAGTGGAGAACATGAGAAGCTTTCTAAAGTCTTCTTTAAAATATTTCTACCCATTTAGAACCTGCTTTCCTTTTAATTTTACCACCATCATACTTGTTCTTTATATGCATATAACTTTACATTCATTAGACATTATAATAATGAAGACCTTAATTGAGCCTTGTAAACATATTATATTTAAAGCTTTTCAGCATAACATTCGTCAACTGATTCTTACTTTGCTTCAATTTATGGAAATCACCGACTCTATCCTTGGTAGCCTGCTTTAGTATATCTGCTTGAATTCTGGGTACACTCTCCAAGTTTGGGCCTGGAATTAAACGCTGAAGAGGATTGGAAGGGTTCTGCTTTGAAGTCCCAGGGTTTCCATTGTGGTGTCCATGAGAATCTATAGCATAAGAACATCAAATTAAGGTTACATTTTGCCGAAGAATTTCGCAAGACCTGCATTAGGAAAAAGGTTAAGAAACCCTGTTGTTTGATATTGAGTAGTCAGGTAGCTTTTGGGGGGTGGGGGGCCTTACTCTAATTTCTTTAATCAAATCTTATAGCCAATGTGATTTTAGCTGTGTGAAGTTTACTAATTATTTCTAGGTAAGTATCCCTACTAATTATAAAACCATCCACCAAAGAGATATACAGTAGAAACCTAAAGATTTAAGTGGCATTGAGACTTGTATCTTTTGTTCCCTTCAAACTCTGTATTGCTGTCAGAAATCTCTAGTCTCCAAGTCATTATCATCTACACAGTGACTCACAACTGTTAATTTTTTTTGTGTGTATATTTACTTATTTTTTTTTATAAATTAATTTTTATTGGTGTTCAATTTACCAACATACAGAATAACACCCAGTGCTCATCCTGTCAAGTGTACCCCTCAGTGCCCGTCACCCATTCACCCCCACCCCCCGCCCCCCTCCCCCTCTACCACCCCTAGTTCATTTCCCAGAGTTAGAAGTCTTTATGTTCTGTCTCCCTTTCTGATATTTCTCACACATTTCTTCTCCCTTCCCTTATATTCCCTTTCGCTATTATTCATATTCCCCAAATGAATGAGAACATACACTGTTTGTCCTTCTCCGGTTACTGTGGCCAAGTTCAAAAAGGGTGTTGCCTGAGTTCTTCTCTGGGATTTTGATGGAATCTTGTCTCACATTTAGATCTTTCATCCATTTTGAGTTTATCTTTGTGTATGGTGCATGAGAGTGGTCCAGTTTCATTCTTCTGCATGTGGATGTCCAATTTTCCCAGCACCATTTATTGAAGAGACTGTCTTTCTTCTAGTGGATCGTCTTTCCTCCTTTATCGTATATTAGTTGAGCATAAAGTTCAGGGTCCACTTCTGGGTTCTCTGTTCTGTTCCATTGATCTATATGTCTGTTTTTGTGCCAGTACCACACTGTCTTGATGAACACAGCTTTGTAGTACAACCTGAAATCTGGCATTGTGATGCCCCCAGATATGGTTTTCTTTTTTTAAAATTCCCCTGGCTGTTTGGGGTCTTTTCTGATTCCACACAAATCTTAAAATAATTTGTTCTAAGTCTCTGAAGAAAGTCCATGGTATTTTGATAGGGATTGCATTATACGTGTAAATTGCCCTGGGTAACATTGACATTTTCACAATATTAATTCTGCCAATCCATGAGCATGGAATATTTTTCCATCTCTTTGTGTCTTCCTCAATTTCTTTCAGAAGTGTTCTGTAGTTTTTAGGGTATATTTTGAGAACCATTTGAATGGTAAATGGTTCTCCAACCTTTTATTTTCAGGTTGTAGGTGTCCTTCTGTCTAAAATGAGTCTCTTGTAGACAGCAAATAGATGGGTCCTGTTTTTTTATCCAGTCTGAAACTCTGCGCCTTTTGATGGGGTCATTAAGCCCATTCACGTTCAGAGTTACTTGAACTTCTTCTTAAAGGGGAGTTTTAAGAGTCCCCCTTAAAATTTCTTGCAGAGCTGGTTTGGAGGTCACATATTCTTTCAGTTCCTGCCTGTCTTGGAAGCTCTTTATCTCTCCTTCCATTTTGAATGAGAGCCTTGCTGGATAAAGTATTCTTGGTTGCATGTTCTTCTCATTTAGGACCCTGAATATATCCTGCCAGCCCTTTCTGGCTTGCCACGTCTCTGTGGAGAGGTCTGCTGTTACCCTAATATTCCTCCCCATGAAAGTCAGGGACTTCTTGTCTCTTGCTGCTTTAAGGATCTTCTCTTTATCTTTGGAATTTGCAAGCTTCACTATTAGATGTCGAGGTGTTGAACGGTTTTTATTGATTTTAGGGGGGGATCTCTCTATTTCCTGGATCTGAATGCCTGTTTCCCTTCCCAGATTGGGAAAGTTTTCAGCTAGGATTTGTTCAAATACATATTCTGGCCCTCTGTCCCTTTCGGCGCCCTCGGGAACCCCAATTAAACGTAGGTTTTTCTTCCTCAGACTGTCATTTATTTGCCTTAATCTGTCTTCATGGTCCCTTAATTGTCTGTCTCTTTTTTCCTCAGTTTCCCTCTTTGCCATCAACTTGTCTTCTATGTCACTCACTCGTTCTTCCACCACGTTAACCCTCGTCGTTAGGACTTCTAGTTTGGATTGCATCTCATTCAATTGATTTTTAATTTCTGCCTGATTGGATCTAAATTCTGCAGTCATGAAGTCTCGTGAGGCCTTAATGCTTTTTTCTAGAGCCACCAGTAGCTGTATAATGGTGCTTCTGAATTGGCTTTCTGACATTGAAGTGTAATCCAGATTTTGTAACTCTGTGGGAAAGAGGGCTGTTTCTGATTCTTTCTTTTGAAGTGAGGTTTTCCTTCTAGTCATTTTGCTCAGTGCAGAGTGGCCAAAAACAAGTTGTATTGGAACACGGGGGAGTATCACTGGTCCGTCTAGCTGGTCTTCTGGGGGAGGGGCCTGCTGTGCTGATTTTCAGGTGTCAGCACTTGGGGGAGCTGCTCTGCCCCTGCCTGCTGCAGGGCTCAGCGGGGGTTGTTTACCCCGTGGGACCCAGGGAGGAACAGCAGCAGTTGCTATGGCAACTCTGGAAGCCTGGATTCAGCCTCCGCAGGAACTACGGGGCTCGGGGCTCTCGGCTCTCCGTCCGCAGGGCCTGGAGGCTCCGGGGCGGGTCCGCTGATCTGCTCAGCTCGGGGCAGGAGCGTCCTCGCTGTCCTGGGCCCTCCCGGCCTCTGCCTGTCCCGGGGGAGGCCGGATCCTGGGCTGTGTCCCGGCGCCCTGTGCTCCGGGGCCTGCGCTGTTGGATTCGCGCTCCCGCCCCGCAGCCCCCTCCGCGGAGCCGCCCCCGAGCCCCTCCGAGCTGCTCCGGTCGGTCCCTCGTGCGAGCTGCAGCCCTTAGGGAGCTCGGAGCACTCTCCTGCGCTCGCAGGTGTCTGTTTGTGTCCCAGGGAGCCCGAGGGCATCCCCGCCCTCCTGGGTCCTGCTCCAACTCCCTGCGAGCCCCTTTCCGCCCGCCCGGGAAGGTTGGTGCAGCTCCTGCTCCTCCGGGACGGGGCTCTCCTGTCCTGGGGACACTCGCCCCGGCCTCAGCCCGGCTCCTCACGGGGCCCCTCCCCCTCGGAGGCCTTTTGTTCCTTTATTTCTTTTTCCCCGTCTTCCTACCTGGATAGAAGCGCGGACTCTTCTCACTGTAGCATTCCAGCTGGTCTCTCTTTACATCTCAGGCTGAATTCCATATTTACTTATTTTTAAGTAATCTCTATACCCAATGAGGGGCTCAAACTCATGACCCTGAGATCAGGAGTCACATGCTCTATTGACTAAGCAAGCCAGGCACCTCATATTAAATCTTGATTATTTCTCTCTCTCTTTTTTAAAGATTTTAAGTAATCGTTATACCCAACGTGGGATTCAAACTCATGACCTCGAGATCAAAAACTGTAGGCTCTACTGACTGAGCCAGCCAGGCACCCCATGTTAACTCTTGAGTCTTTCTTATTGGTCACCCCTGGATATAACTTTCCTTTTCCCCCACTCCCCTTTCTTCCTCATCAAAACCTTGATTTAGATCTTTATTATAATTAATTTAATTTTTAAAAAATTTTTATTTATTCATGAGAAACAGAGAAGTAGAGACACAGACAGAGGGAGAAGCAGGCTCAATGCAGGGAGCCCAACATGGGACTCGACCCGGGGTCTCCAGGATCAAGCCCTGGGCTGAAGGCAGCGTTAAACCACTGAGCCACCCAGGCTGCCCATATAATTAATTTTAATCATATAAATTTCTCATTTTAGGGGAACATTTCTATAAAATCAAATACGTATTCAGTAGAAAATAAACAGATGCATTTATAGGTATGGAGTAGGGAGTGAATACAGATAAATGTAGTAGTTAATAGAAGGCCTCTGTGAGATAAATTTCAACACATTTTGAAAAGGGTAAATACGTATAGACTGTCAAAGATTAAAGGGAATACAGTCCAGAGTGGCAGAACAAATAATTCTTCTGCTCTAGACAAAGTGCATTTTTATTTTATTTTTAAAAAGATTTTATTTATTTATTCATGAGCAACAGAGAGAGAGAGAGAGAGAGAGAGAGAGAGAGAGGCAGAGACACAGGCAGAGGGAGAAGCAGGCTCCACTCAGGGAGCCTGATGTAGGACTCGATCCCGCGTCTCCAGGATCACACCCTGGGCTGTAGGCGGCACTAAACTGCTGCGTCACCAGGGCTGCCCAACAAAGTGCATTTTTAAATGACAATTTCTCCCTGAACTTTGATCAATCATCAGGAAATATATAACATTAACTAGAAAAATGAATGCTACTTCACTATGCTACTCAATGACATGTTTTATTCACTATATAACAATACATGACCAGTAAATTGGTTTTCAAATGGAATTTTAAGAACAAGACTTCATACCTGGAACCATATTTGCGGAGAGAGGTTGTCCAGTTGGAATATGGGAGATTGCCTGATGACTTTCATACTGAGATACAGAAATAGAGGGTTTCTTTAAAGCTAAAAGAAAAAAGAGATCCATATTATTCCCATCAATATTATGATTTCTGAAAACCAACCATCATGAATTCTTTTTGCACCACACTAATCCTATAATGCTTATTTTAATTTTGTTGTCTTTATAGTTGGTATATTAACTAATTAATTTATGGTTACTAAGTGATACATTGCACTATCCATCACAGATTTTGGTGACCAGTAAATCTGACCAGGATATAAAATAGTTGAAACTCTGTTTTATACACCACTATATCCCTAACACCTAGAATAAGTGACACATAACAAAAGCTCAACTAAGATTTGATGAATGAATAAATGAATCTCTTCAGATACAAGATCTTTTTCTATTGAAAGTGTAGGTAAAAATTGACATTTACAGATTAGGTGAAGCAATGAGAACATGCTACTCTAAGTTGCTCACATTTTAAATAAAAAACTAAATATGACTGATGAAACAAATTGTATTTTATTTTTGAAGAGGGAAATTTTCTCTTTTGTAAAAGAGCTTTACTTACAAAGATGTACATACTTCCAGTGGGGGCTTTATTCTCCTTAAGAAGTGAAGTAAATGGAGAAGTATCATTTTCTACTCACTACCACTAACTCTGTTTCCTTGGGCAGCTTAGCAAGATAGGCAGAGAGCAAAGAAGGAAATTAGAGAGAAAGAAAACAGATAAGGATAAAAAAAAAAATAGCCCATCTGTAAGATTGGATTAGTGGCACATTTTATTCTTCTAAAACTTTTGTGGTAGAGATAAAGTGTTCCTACTTCATCAAATTCTTCCTGGGCACAGAGGAATATCAGCCTTCCTTACAGTTAGGGACCCTAAGACTAGGTTCTGACTCTGAGGATATAAGTGAAACTGAATTTACCACTTCCAGGTATGGCGATAAAATCTACACAAATCACCTACAATCTCTCTTCCCTCTCCTGCCACAACTTAGGATGCTACATACAAAGATGATGATAATCAAGTAACGAAAGAGACACTGCTTGGAGGAGAGCTACAAGAGAATCATCTAACCTGCATCAGACTGTAAAATGAACAATAAATAAATCTTTCTTGTTTTAAGTCACTGAAATTGGGGGTTTGTTAATATAATGTAGCCCCTCATCAATTTCTCTTTCTTCCTTTCTCTTTCTCTCTTTTTCTCTCTCAGAGGGGCAGAGGGAAAGGGAGAGAGAGACTCTTAAGCAGGCTCTATGGACTTTTAAGTCAAGCTCAGCATGGAGCCTGATGCAGAGCTCAATTTCATGACCTTGAGATCATGACCTGAACCAAAATCAAGAGTTGGATGCCTAATAAACTGAGCCACCCATGCACCCCACAGCCTAATGAATTTTAACTAGTATATTTGGGTTATTTTATAATCTTGAAAGTTTATTTCTTTTTTTTTTGAAAGTTTATTTCAATGATTGTGTTTCATTTATTTTTACATAGATTTCTTTTTTTTTTACATAGATTTCTAAACTTAAGGACCCAAGGAGTTTAAAATTCACTCTAAGAAAGCAACCTACTCAAATTTACAGAAAGTTGAGGTTTTCTATCTCACTATATTCTCATTACCCTGTTCCTATTTCTAGCTTCAATGTCCAACACCCACTTCTGCACATAAGACAGCTAAATAAAAATCAGCTAACATCTTAAAAGAGCAATACTTGCTGGGTTTAATTAATACAATTTTGATTTGCTAACAGACTCTGAGGACACTAAGCATCTGATAGATAAATTTGGAAAGAGAAGTCAGTCACAATCTACAAATCTGTTAATCACTATTGGACCACAGCTAGCTCTGGCACACTCGAATCAGAAGACAAGAAACAGAATCTCCACAACTAAGCAAGAAGTAATTATAAATGTCCTTAGCTTTGTAGAATAATGCCTCCTGCTCAAGAACAAGGTGACTATTTAAAGGCAAAGCTATGACTTAAGTGAAAAAAAATGCTGGATCAAAAAGAGCCCCTGTAAAACATCCAGAGGAATTTAGAACTGATAGAGTATAAAGAGAGTAGTAGTAATATGGAGACCATACAAGTTTGATATGAATAATATATGTTCCTGGAGAAAACTCAGAAAAAGCAAAAAGCACAAAGAAGTTTAAAACTAACTATAATTCGGGACACCTGGGTGGCTCAGCAGTTGAACATCTGCCTTCCACTCAGGGTGTGATCCCAGGGTCCAGGGATCAAGTCCTGAATCGGGTTCCCTGTGAGGAGTCTGCTTCTCCTTCTGCCTATGTTTCTGTCTCTCATGAATAAATAAATAAAATCTTAAAAAAAATAACTACAATTCCATCACGTACAGGTAACCAGCCTTCTTGAATTTTTTATTTTTATTTTTTTAAATTTATTTATGATAGTCACAGAGAGAGAGAGAGAGAGGCAGAGACACAGGCAGAGGGAGAAGCAGGCTCCATGCACCGGGAGCCTGACGTGGGATTCGGGTCTCCAGGATCGTGCCCTGGGCCAAAGGCAGGCGCCAAACTGCTGCACCACCCAGGGATCCCTTTTTTTTTTTTAGATTTTATTTATTTATTCATGATAGACACAGAGAGAAAAAGAGAGGAAGAGACACAGGCAGAGGGAGAAGCAGGCTCCATGCCAGGAGCCTGATGCGGGACTCGATCCCGGGGCTCCAGGATCATGCCCTGGGCCAAAGGCAGGCGCTAAACTGCTAAGCCACCCAGGGATCCCCCTATGTTGCTTCTTTAAAACATAATCTTTTCTTTTTTACTTCTCTCAAATATCACTATAATTACCTCTCTTTAATTAAAACAAATTATTTATTTTTAATAGGTAATTTATGGAATTATCTTATGAAATTTTGAAACCAAAATCCAAAAAGTTCAAAAGATTGTATGATGAAAACTAAGTGAACTTTTTATCTTCGTCCTCAGTCTTCTTTCCCAGGGGTAATCACTATTGCCATTTAGAGCAGCACTGTTCAACAGAACTTTCTGCAATGATGAGAATGTTCTATACTTGCAGTGTTCAGCACAGAACCCACTAGCCACAGGCAACCATTTAGCACTTGAAGGGTCTAGTTTGAGTAAGGAATTGATTTTTTAGTTCTATTTAAGTTTAATGAATTTTAATAAATACATGTGACCAGTGGCTATTGTATTAGACAGTGTAGGTCAAGAAAAATCCTCCAAGAGAAGTGGTTTTCAACCTTAGTTATTACATAATACAATCACCTAAGGAACACTTACCATACGGTGCCCAAGCTGCATTTCAGACCAAACATATCAAAATCTCTGGAGTGGGACCAACCTAGACATAATTTTATTTTTAACTCCCCAGTGATTCCAATACACAGCCAAGGTCAAAAGCCTCAAATTCAGAAAACTATCTTATAAATAGAATAGCTCGGGCAGCCCTGGTGGCTCAGCGGTTTAGCACGGACTTCAGCCCAGGGTGTGATCCTGTAGTCCCAGGATCAAGTCCCATGTCGGGCTCCCTGCATAGAGCCTGCTTCTCCCTTTGTCCTTGTCTCTGCCTCTCTCTCTCTCTCTCTCTCTCTCATGAATAAATAAATAAATAAAATCTTTAAAAAAAATAAATAGAGTAGCTCTATTTAATATGCATTTAAAAACCAAAAGGTCTTTTTCTAAGTTATTAATTAGAAAAGAATTTCCAATTGTTCAGGTACATAAAAATCTTCGTATCAGGATTTTCCCCAAAGTAAATCATGGGAGGCAATTTTTACTAGGAGATTAACTGGATCTTAAAATTAGAAAAGAGTTTCCAAGCAAGAAATAAGATTTTTCTCTTTGTTGATATGCATGACACGGAGAGATACTTGCATTACATACTTCTGAAGAACTCCTAAAGATCAGTAAGGAAAATACCAACAATACAATAGAAAGATGGACAAAAGTGATTGCCATGTAATTCACAGAAGAAGGCAACCAAAATGATTAATCTATGAAGGGATGCTTTTTTTTTTTTTTTTTGAAGGGATGCTTAATGCTACTAGTACCACGGCACATTTAAATTGAAATAAGACAGCATTTCCTAACTGTCAGATTGGCAAAAAATTAAAGTATATACCAAACTCAAATGTTAGTGAGGATTTGAATAAACAGAAACTGTCATATATTATCAGTAGAAGTGTAAATTGATATTAATCAAGGTGAAGATATTGTACAATGCAAGAGCTCTACTTTTAAGTTCATATCCTTGTACATAGTTTTGTAACCATTGTGCTGAGAATTGTTTACGGGTTACCACTGTGCTGAGCCCCTCAACTCTCAGTGACTGAGGAGGGCCTGGGACAGGTAGAGAGAGCCCTAGTCATGTTTTCTAGCCAGTAGCAGGCTCCCCTTTGTAGTTCAACATACTATTCAAATATTAGTATCTAGAGACTGTCAAATGCATAAGAAAACATGAAGAAGAATATCCACTGTGGTATTGTTTGAAATAACAAAAACCTAAAATCAGCCTTAATGTTGTTTATATGTGAATAATAAATCATAGTATATTTATATAATTAAATAATTATAACTGCTAAAAAGCCACAAGTATGACACAGGTAAGTCACAAAAGTATTGAGGGGAAAAAAGACAAATTACAGAATGATATATATAATAAGATATTATGTATTTAAAGTTCAAGGCAGCAAACAAAACAATATAGTTTCATAGATGATTACAAATGCAGTAAAAGTCTAAAAACACGTATGGAAATTGATACACACCAATCTCAGCATAATAGTTACCTCTGGGGAAGAAGAGACAGGAATAGGATCTGGAGGGTACACAGGGAGGCTTCAACTTATCAGTAATGTTTTATTTCTTTAATAATAACATCAATAACAGAAATATCTGAAACAAATGTGGCAAAATGTTATGTTATTTTTGTGGCTTTCTTTGGAGGCGGGACAGTAGGTACTTGGCTATTCTCTGCTTTTCTGTATGTTTGGAATGTTTTAATCTAAAAAAGTTTAAAATAGGAATAGAAATAGGTAACTGTCTAACATAACAGGTGCCTAAGACAGCGTAAAAGTGAATATCCAGGTAAAGAAGGTAATGAGTTAAATTCTAAGACTCTTGTAAAATCTTGGTGACTAACTCAAATCAACATTAAAAACAAACAGAACACAATGAGGTTTAGTGGTATGATTTAGGGAACTCAGAAGCTGAAACGTCAATGCTAATCATAAGCACAGGCTATATACTCCTTGACTGTTTCAGAGCTACATTTTAAGATAGTTCAGCACTGCACTGTTATAGTTTCTATTATAGCCTTGGCTATCATAAATAAAATAGTCATTAACACATAAAAATCTGTTTTAAAATGACAAGGATGTGTTCTTTACTTCTCAGTGGGGTTACAGCCTCTATAGCTATTAAGGACTCCACATATACACCAGAATTTGCACAGGCATTAAGAATTTTGGCATAGGGGGATCCCTGGGTGGCTTAGTGGTTTAGCACCTGCCTTCGGGCCAGGGCATTATCCTGGAGTCCTGGGATCAAGTCCCGCATTGGGCTCCCAGCATGAGGACTGCTTCTCCCTCTGCCTGTGTCTCTGTCACTCTGTCTCTCATGAATAAATAATAAAATAAAATCTTAAAAAAAAAAAAAGAATTTTGGCATAGACTACTTCAGAGAGAAAAAGACAACACTCAGTAAAAGGAATGACAAGAAGAAAAAAAACATGTTTCTAATGATATGCAATAAACATAACAACAATAGTAACTAAGATTTATGTAGCAGTGGCTATGTGTCAGGCACTGTTCTACATGTTTTACATTTAAATCTCACATTCTCGTTATGAGGTTGGGAATGTTGTTATCCTATTTCGTAGGTAAGAATAAAAGCAAATAAATAGTTGTCACACACCTATTAAAAGATGAGAACCAAGGGTTTGAATCCTAGCAGTTTTGCCCCATCACTAAGGATATTCTAGTAATTCAATCATACACATTTACTGGGACCCTGTTATGTGTGAGGCATCATGCTAGCAGCTCAAAGTAAATAGATATGATACTACTTTCCTTTCTGTTTGAATATCACTGACTACACAGATCAAAGCTTCTTTTCACCAGTTACCATATCAAAATAATCTTTATATTCAAAATACATATCTAAATAATTAAGATAACTGTTACAAACAATGATTTTCAAAGCAAAGCACCAACAGTTTACGGAGGCTCAAAAATTAATCCAGAGGACTTCTGGTTTCTGGTTCCACATGTAAGGAGCTTAGAAATTGCCATGCTACCTAAAAACAAGTAAAAAGCTAAACAGCTGAAAAATCAACAACTCTTCTTGAATAAGAGAGAAGATGACACAGGGCAGACCACTGTTCCTAAGAATAGAGAGACAGAAAGGTGCATACAGAGAAAGTCACAGCTTACAAGAGAGATTTATGAGCAGAAACTGCCACAGGAACCAGTACCAGGGTAGGAAAATCTGAACTGTAATTGATGTTCAGTGTGGACAACTCATTGGAGGCTCAGTGTGGATAACTCAGAGAGTTAAAAATTCTAGGGGGACCCCGTCATAAGGAGGCTCTCCACAATATTGTGAGATTTCCCTTCAGGAGCCCAACTATATTCCAATAGTAAATACTGGAAGAAAAAATCCCCTCAGGCAAGGAGGAAGGGAAAAGGAACCATTTTGAAATACACCAAAGCACTTTGTTCTTAAGAAGGCCTGCCCTCAGGAGAAACTAGGTAAACAGAGTCTAACCTACTGGGGTATTGCCAGAACTTTAATGACCAAAATTAGAAAAATCCCCAACTTCAGCCTGCCTTTCTGCCCCACCTAAGGGGAAGAAAAAAAAAAACCTGAGAAAAACTTGTGCAGTTCACAGTTCAGAGGCACAGACTCTGTAAAAGAATAGTAATCACAGGACTAAAGAACACTTCACACTCTTCACTACTCACACGTCACTACCACATTACTAAAGGCCTACTTATATGGCAGTAGCTATTACCTGGTACATCACACCTGACTATCAGGAAAAAATTACAAGTCATACCAAAAGCCAAAAAAGTATAATTTGAAGAGACACAGAAGGAATTACACCAGACCAGGACTTTAAAACAACTATGATTAATGTGCTAAAGACTCAAATGGAGAAAGTACACAGCATGCAAGAACAAATAGGCAATGTAAGTAGAGAGTTGGAAAGCCCAGAAAGAACCAAAAAGAAATGCTAAAGAAAACACTATAATGGGGATGCCTGGGTGGTTCAGCGGTTGAGCGTCTGCCTTTGGCTCGCGGCATCTGCCTTTGGCTCCCAGTCCTGGGATCGAGTCCCGCATCGGGCTTCCTGTGAGGAGGCTGCTTCTCCCTCTGTTCATGTCTCTGCCTCTCTGTCTCTCATGAATAAATAAATAAAATCTTAAAAATAAAAAAAGAAAAAGAAAACACTGTAACGGCAATGAAGATTGCCTTTGATGGGCTCATTAGTAGACTGGACACAGATGAGGAAAGAAGCTCTGAGCTCAAGGATCTATCAATAGAATTCTCAAAAACTGAAAAGCAAAGAGAATAATGGGAAAAAAATAAAAGAATATCTAAGACAGCTACAAAAAGTGTTAACATATGCGTAATGGGAATACTAGAAGGAGGAGAACAGAGAAAAGAACAAAAGAAATACGTGAAACAGTAAATTTCCCCAGATTAATGTCAGACACTAAACCACAGTCCAGGAAGCTCAGAGAACACCAAGTGTAATAAATGCCCCCAAAAACTACATCAGAGCATATCGTTTTCAAACTATAGAAAATCAATTATAAATAAAAATTAATCCAGAAGGCAGCCTCTAATAGGCCATGATGACATAGACAATTTCTACATATACAAATATTTTTTACATTAATGCTAAATTTGCACAAAACATGGACTTTTTTGTGTTCTTCCCAGTTCTAAGCTATAATGCTGCAACCATCAAATGAGTCAATATGGCAAATTCATACTACAAAAATCAGACATGAATTTGTTGGAATCTCATCAAAAGTAGCATTATTCACCCTATTCATTCTAATGAAATGGTTGTGTGCTTTTTCTAATCAAGCAGAAGCAGCAAGACAGGATTTTTGCCCTAGTAAAGTGGTTCATGTATGAAAGACATCTGAAAACCACTGTCTGATAAGCACCTAAATATACCTTAAAATGGTCAAGATAAGATCTCTAAGACCTCTTGCATTCCCATTTCATTTTACTCTAACTCTGGAATTTGTTGGTGGCCAGGTAATAAATTACGATAGTGGACCAATGAGAAAATAAATTGCTACTCTACATTTACAGTAGCAATGATGAAATTTTAACTTGAAAATTATGCACAAAAGAGGTTAAAAATTATAAATTTCAGTGTATATGACATAAAAAAAAATCCATGCAAGCAGGTAAACAATCCTTGTTCATACATCTAAATAGAGTGCTTCTATATACTAGAAACCTGCAGTTTGGTAAAACTTCAGGTGAAACTTAAAAAACAAACAAGAGCAATGTAAAAGAGATTAATCAAGCTAGAGCTCAGTGACTCTAGGATTGGAGTAAGTGCTGCAAAATTCAGAATACTACATAGCTAGAGAAAAAACAGCAAATAGATCCTACACCCAGCAGAAGAAGAGAGTTAATAAAAATTCGAGCAGAACTCAACGAAATCGAAACCAGAAGAACTGTGGAACAGATCAACAAAACAAGGAGTTGGTTCTTTGAGAGAATTAATAAGATAGATAAACCATTAGCCAGCCTTATTAAAAAGAAGAGAGAGAAGACTCAAATTAATAAAATCATGAATGAGAAAGGAGAGATAACTACCAACATCAAGGAAATACAAACGATTTTAAAAACATATTATGAACAGCTGTACGCCAATAAATTAGGCAATCTAGAAGAAATGGACACATTCCTGGAAAGCCAAACTACCAAAACTGGAACAGGAAGAAATAGAAAACCTGAACAGGCCAATAACCAGGGAGGAAATTGAAGCAGTCATCAAAAACCTCCCAAGACACAAAAGTCCAGGGCCAGATGGCTTCCCTGGGGAATTCTATCAAACATTTAAAGAAGAAACCATACCTATTCTACTAAAGCTGTTTGGAAAGATAGAAAGAGATGGAGTACTTCCAAACTCATTCTGAGGCCAGCATCACCTTAATTCCAAAACCAGACAAAGACCCCACCAGAAAGGAGAATTATAGACCAATATCCCCGATGAACATGGATACAAAAATTCTCAACAAGATACTAGCCAATAGTACTTGTACAATGTACAACAGTACATTAAGAAGATTATTCACCATAATCAAGTAGGATTTATCCCCGGGACACAAGGCTGGTTCAACACTCGTAAAACAATCAATGTGATTCATCATATCAGCAAGAGAAAAACCAAGAACCATATGATCCTCTCATTAGATGCAGAGAAAGCATTTGACAAAATACAGCATCCATTCCTGATCAAAACTCTTCAGAGTGTAGGGATAGAGGGAACATTCCTCAACATCTTAAAAGCCATCTACGAAAAGCCCAAAGCAAATATCATTCTCAATGGGGAAGCACTGGGAGCCTTTCCCCTAAGATCAGGAACAAGAAAGGGATGTCCACTCTCACCACTGCTATTCAACATAGTACTAGAAGTCCTAGCCTCAGCAATCAGGGAACAAAAAGAAATAAAAGGCATTCAAACTGGCAAAGAAGTCAAACTCTCCCTCTTTGCCGATGACATGATACTCTAGATAGAAAACCCAAAAGCCTCCACCCCAAGATTGCTAGAACTCATACAGCAATTTGGTAGCGTGGCAGGATACAAAATCAATGCCCAGAAATCAGTGGCATTTCTATACACTAACAATGAGACTAAAGAAAGAGAAATTAAGGAGTCAATCCCATTTACAATTGCACCCAAAAGCATAAGATACCTAGGAATAAACCTAACCAAAGAGGTAAAGGATCTATACCCTAAAAACTATAGAACACTTCTGAAAGAAATTGAGGAAGACACAAAGAGATGGAAAAATATTCCATGCTCATGGATTGGCAGAATTAATATAGTGAAAATGTCAATGTTACCCAGGGCAATTTACATGTTTAATGCAATCCCTATCAAAATACCTTGGACTTTCTTCAGAGAGTTGGAATAAATTATTTTAAGATTTGTGTGGAATCAGAAAAGACCCCGAATAGCCAGGGGAATTTTATTTATTTATTTTTTAAGCCAGGGGAATTTTAAAAAAGAAAACCATAGCTGGGGGCATTACAATGCCAGATTTCAGGTTGTACTACAAAGCTGTGGTCATCAAGACAGTGTGGTACTGGCACAAAAACAGACACATAGATCAGTGGAACAGAAGAGAGAACCCAGAAGTGGACCCTCAACTTTATGGTCAACTAATATTCAACAAAGCAGGAAAGACTATCCACTGGAAAAAAGACAGTCTCTTCAATAAATGGTGCTGGGAAAATTGGACATCCACATGCAGATGAATGAAACTAGACCACTCTCTTGCACCATACAAAGATAAACTCAAAATGGATGAAAGATCTAAATGTGAGACAAGATTCCATCAAAATCCTAGAGGAGAACACAGGCAACACCCTTTTTGAACTCAGCCACAGTAACTTCTTGCAAGATACATCCATGAAGGCAAAAGAAACAAAAGCAAAAATGAACTATTGGGACTTCATCAAGATAAGAAGCTTTTGCACAGCAAAGGATACAGCCCACAAAACTAAAAGACAACCCTACAGAATGGGAGAAGATATTTGCAAATGACGTATCAGATAAAGGGCTAGTTTCCAAGATCTATAAAGAGCTTATTAAACTCAACAGCAAAGAAACAAACAATACAATCATGAAATGGGCAAAAGACATGAACAGAAATCTCACAGAGGAAGACATAGACATGGCCAACAAGCACATGAGGAAATGCTCTGCATCACCTGCCATCAGGGAAATACAAATCAAAACCACAATGAGATACCACCTCACACCAGTAAGAATGGGGAAAATTAACAAGGCAGGAAACCACAAATGTTGGAGAGGATGCGGAGAAAGGGGAACCCTCTTGCACTGTTGGTGGGAATGTGAACTGGTGCAGCCACTCTGGAAAACTGTGTGGAGGTTCCTCAAAGAGTTAAAAATAGATCTGCCCTATGACCCAGCAATTGCACTGTTAGGGATTTACCCCAAAGATATAGATACAGTGAAACGCCGGGACACCTGCACCTCGATGTTTCTAGCAGCATGTCCACAATAGCCAAACTGTGGAAGGAGCCTCGGTGTCCATCGAAAGATGAATGGATAAAGAAGCTGTGGTCTATGTATACAATGGAAATTTACTCAGCCATTAGAAACGACAAATACCCACCATTTGCTTCGAGGTGGATGGACCTGGAGGGTATTATGCTGAGTGAAGTACGTCAATCGGAGAAGGACAAACATTATATGTTCTCATTCATTTGGGGAATATAAATAATAGTGAAAGGGAATATAAGGGAAGGGAGAAGAAATGTGTGGGAAATATCAGAAAAGGAGACAGAACATAAAGACTCCTAACTCTGGGAAACGAACTAGGGGTGGTGGAAGGGGAGGAGGGTGGGGGGTGGGGGTGAATGGGTGACAGGCACTGAGGGGGGCACTTGACGGGATGAGCACTGGGTGTTATCCTGTATGTTGGCAAACTGAACACCAATAAAAAATAAATTTATTAAAAAAAATACATGGTCCGTGCTCTCAACATTAAAGTTGAGTTAGTGGTTCTAAAACTTTAGCACAGATCAGATTCACCTGAAAAGCTTGTTAAAGCACAGATTACTGGGTTCCATCCCATGAATTTCTATTCAGTAAATCTGAAATGGGACCTAAGAATTTGTATATCTAACAAGTTCTTAGGTTATGCTGATACTGCCGGTCCAAGGACCACACTTGAAGAATTACTGGATAAGGGGCACCTGGGTGGCTCAGTGGTTGAGTGTCTGCCTTTGGCTCAGGTTGTGATCCCAGAGTCCTGCATCAGGCTCCTTGCAGGGTAGAATCACTGGATAACTTCATTACTTCCCAAATTATGCTCATTCTAACTCTGTTTTATTTATTTATTTATTAAAGATTTTATTCATTCATGAGAGACACACAGAGAGAAGCAGAGATATAGGCAGAGGGAGAAGCAAGCTTCCTGTGGGAAGCCCATGCAGGACTTCATCCCAGGACTGAGATCACTCCCTGAGCCAAAGCAGATGCTCAACCACTGAGCCACTCAAGCATCCTGAACTCCATATTTTTAAATTCCTGTTATTGCTCTTGTCCTTACTTTTATTTTAGGGGTATATACTGTGAATTGGAAACCCAAAAGAATACAGACACAAAAGAATTTGAGAAGAAAAGTATACATATGAAAGGACTAATATTCATTCATTGGGACCTCAGACACAGCAATTTCAGCCACATACAATGAGCTATAACCACAGAAGTGATCCCTAAGATTGAAAAGGAATAAAAATAGCCAAGAAGAATGAAAGATATGCTGTTACTTCCAATTTTTCACCACAATAAATTGGAGTCAGCAGGGAGGGTACCTATAACAATCAAGAAACACAGAAATGGCAAGAAAAACAAAGAGACATGAAAAAAAAAAAAGAAAACTGAAGAGGACTATGATACCAGCAGTGATACAGATTTCAAGTGGAAATGGTAAGAAGCAGACACATTAATGAAGAAAGAAACAGACACTGAATAGAGTGGCTCATAAAAGCAGAAAAAGAAAAATAGGGAATAGGGATGCCTGGGTGGCTCAGCTGTTGAGTGTCTGCCTTTGGCTCAGGCATGATTCTGGTCCCAGGATCGAGTCCCACATTGGGCTCCCTGCGAGGAGCCTGTTTCTCCCTCTGTGTATGTCTCTGCCTTTCTCTATTTCTCATGAGTAAATAAATAAAATCTTTTTAAAAAAATAGGGAATAAACTATTGAAAGTGTGGGGTAATTAACTAAAAGGACAGGCCAAGTCCTAAAAACCTATAGAAGGGTATTACCATGCCATATGAAAGCACACCAAAAGCACAGCAATCTGGGAACATTTTGTCTCAAAGAAATGAGCCATATATACTTTTAATAAACACAAATGACTAATATAGTATAACTGTTATGAGCAGTAACTCTGAGTCAAGAAAACATTCAAATATGGTTGATCCTTACAAGGCAAAAACAAGTACTTAGGCAAAATTTTAGCAAAGTTTTTCAAAACAACTGTATCCTAAACAAGAACTGGCAATTAGTGGGTAGTTAATTAACAGAAAATATCAATCTTCCATAAATCTATGAATTTTCTCAAGTGACTATGACTTTTACTCAAAAAGAGAATAGGATAATACTCTGATAACTTTTACTTACCAGTGGGAAGATCTTCAACTTTTGCAAGGTCATTCTCTTCTATTCCAGGCATTCCTGCATCACCAACTCGTTTGATTTGTTCTGCCCAAGTAACAAAAGATACAATTCTTTTAAAAAAAAAAAAAAAGATTTATTTATTTGAGAGAGAAAGAGAGAATGCATGTAAGGGAGAGAGAATCTCAGGCAGAATCCATGCTGAGGGCAGAGAGCCAGTACAGGGCTTGATTCCATGACCCTGACATCATGACCTGAGCCAAAATCAAGCTGGCCACTTAACCAACTGAGCCACCCAGGCACCCAAATAATTATTTTTTTTCTATTACATAAATTGAAAGTGTTTTGAGGAAATGTAATAATCAGTTTCTAAAGCAATAGGCTACATTGACTGCATATCTTTATATATCTTGCTTTGGAGATAGCTGTAACTCTAAAATAATTTATTCTTTTTTCTTCTCTATCAAAAGATTCAAATTAAAAAAAAAAGATTCAAATTTGAAACAACACTGACACCTAATCATAAATGAACTAAAATCAAGCAATATTCTCTGACTGAAAATGTTCACTTCAAAATGAGTAGAAAAGTCAATATCCTATTCACACAAAACAAAATTATAGTAATACCTTTCCCATGTGGAATATGATTGCTCGAGGGTTCTTCGTTCTTATCTGCAGCATTCTCAGCTACTTTGGGGTTGTCTTTAGGTACTGCATGATTGTTTATACCCAATTCATTTCCATCTTTTGATTCAAACTTGTGTGACTCTTGCTGTTAAATAAAGATTTGGTAACAGTAAATATTTTTCAGTTCAAAAGATTAAACAATTGACACAACTACCAATTAAATGTTCTGAAACAGTTCATTTTTTGAAACATACACTATGGGCCCAAATTTCAAACACTTGGAGATGTGGGATATAATACTATTTTCTATTCAGTTTTTGTACCTAATATCAAATCAAAGAGTAACACTTTTTAAAGTCTCTAATTATAGTAAATGGTCTAAAATGTTAGGCAGAGGTAATTCTCTTTGGCTATGCTGAGGCTGTGATTCTGCAAGAAGATAGTCTTCCTGAGCACTGTAGGTTACTATGGAGGCTTACCATTGGGCATATCCTAGGTGCTATGGACAGGTGGATTCTCTACAAGCCTAGGTTGTAATCCAGCAGGATGGTGGACTACAGGAGGTTGGCACATAGGTACCCCCTCAAATGTGATAGATGGCTACTGACATTGCCAGGCTTTTCCAGATGCAGAAACAGCAAGAGTGGAAAACAGGCAAACTTCTTTCCAGGTGCACTGGCCACCCAAGAATAGAAGTAATGGCAGAACGATACACAGGTCAGTATTCCTTCCAACATGCTTTTAACCCTATTATCTCCTTGGAAACCTGAATCTAACCAGGACCTGGTTAGACCTGACCCAATTCTATCAGTGGGCCAGTTCTGTTTTTTATATTGGTTGAGTGGCCTCAGTGGAAAATTGAGAGAGTCAAGGAGTTAAATACACATGCTTGCATTGCCACAGTGGTTCTTCTACTTAATAGTTAATATTTAGTGCATATACAAATATTTTGTCAACATTAAAGCACTATGCAATGTAATCATTAGTAATGTTATAAAGAATAATAGTACTAAAAAATCTAAAGGAAAACTAGAAAAATAAAGCCAAGTTTTAAGAATTTGTCACAATAAAGAAGAAAAGGTAAATGTGATGATCAGGCATAGGTTTTCCAGCATACCTGACTAATAAAATTAATAATAAATATTGCTTCATAGTTTACAAACAGCTTTCAAACCTATCCTCTAGTAAAGTGAACGGTTTTAGGAATAACAAAACCTAACTGAGGCTAAAGAAGTTTAGTAGCCTATCCAAGGTTACCAAAATAGAGAATTGTGGAGAAAGGAATCAAACCACAGTCTTCCTGACTCCCACACTTCCTGGGTGCAAATTCTGAGCTTAATATTCAATGAGTGAAATGATAACACTGAAATTTTGGAACAGATCAATAGGAAGGCCAAGGATAAGAAAATCCATGAGGTAAGACCTGAACAGCCATCCTGCATCTCTGTGCATTTCACTATAATGCTGTATCATAAGGCTATTTTTATAGTACTCCACTGCTTTGTAGATGTGTATAAAACAAATAATATTAAACAAAACTTAAAGTCAACAAAATACTGTTCAAAAATACTTTCCCATTTAAAATATCTAACAAAGTATTGTCCCTTTGAAGCATTATTAATGACAGTACCTTTATGTGAATGGACAAGAGCAAATAATAAAATTAGATGGCTTTCTAAATGCAACGTTAGTGATTTGGTAAGGGGCCACCTAATTGTTTTTTAAATAAAACTTTGTATTCTGAAGTAATTTTAGACTTACAGAAAAGTAATTACCCCTCATCCTATTTCCCTTAATGTTAACATCTTATATTAGCATAGTATCTTTGCAAAATATAAAGTCAGCATTAGTACGTTATTAACTGAACTTCTAGACTTTATTTAGATTTCACTACTTTTTTCATTATGCCTGTTTTCTGTTCTAGGATCCAATCCAGGATACTGTATTCATTCAGTTCCTCAGGTCTCCTTAGTCTTCTCTGGTCTGTAACAATTTCTCTTCCTTTGTAGCATGAAAGCAGTAAACAAATGAGTATGGCTGTGTTCCAACAGAACAGTATTTATAGACACTAAAATATGAATTTCTTATTTTCCGATGTCATAAAATATTCACTGGATTTTCAACCATTTTTAAATGTAATAACCATATTTTGCTTATGGGTAGTATGGAAGCAGACAGCAGGTTGGGTTCAATTTGCTGGCTTCTTCATCAGAGTAATTTCTAAGACAGGAATGTGCTTGGTTTATTTATTTATTTTTAAAAGATTTTATTTATTTATTCATGAGAGACACACACAGAGAGAGAGAGAGGGAGAGAGAGAGAGAGAGGCAGAGACACAGGCAGAAAGAGAAGCAGGCTCCATATAGAAAGCCCAATTTGGGACTCGATCCAGGGATCACACCCTGAGCCAAAGGCAGACGCTCAGCTGCTGAGCCACCCAGGCGTCTCTACATACTTCGTTTAAAAAAAACAAAAATCCCTGAATATAACTTATACTTGTTTCATATAGCTCCCATTGGATTTGTTCCAATGAAAAAAACAACTCAAATTTCACAGAATCAACTTATGAAGGTAGTAGAAGAATAGGGAATGAAGGATAGGGGTTGGATTAGGCAGCTGGCCTGAAGGGTAAGGGCTGGTGTGCTATCCTAGAGAGGAGTTATTGAAGCCTCTCCCTTCCTCCCCCATTTTGTTCCATTTAGGGCAAAATAATGGTAAAGAAGAATTGGAGAGGACATCAGTTAATTAATATAAAAGTGCCTAGTATACACTTGTCTGGAAAAGGGGAAAAGCTCTCATTTGTGCTTCCTGGGAGAACAGAAGAGAATAAATTTATCCCTTTATTTATATATTGGGCTTATAATAACGCAATTATAACAGACCTCTCTTTTCCTTTTGTGTTCTACTATGCTCCTCTAGACCTATGGTCTCAATAATACCTCTGGCTGCCTTCAAGACCCTATGCGTCAATGGTAGCTCACTCAGGTTGTCATCTTCTAGCAATCTATGCTCACATCTCTTCAAGGTAGACTGTAGATGGGAGCAGTATTTTATTTTGTAGATTCAAAAAATGAAAAAGAGAAAAAACAATGTCCTCGATATCATGCTATAAAATAGTGAATTAGCTAAGAACAAAAATCTGGTTTCCTTAACTTCTAGTCCTATAGGTAACCTGTTACCACTTTTCACAATTCCATTTCACTTTACATTATAAGACTTTTTACAAATCATAGTCAGACGAGTTTACAAGGTGCAAAAAAAAAAAAAAAAAAGAATGTCCTAAATGCCAAGAAATTTTCAAATTCCCTCCATTTCTAGCATCGTCTTCATAATATTTATCAAACGAAAATGGATAAATTAATAAAAGAATTTGTCATCCCCGTGGCTAGTGTTTCATTTCTGTTTTAATAGAGGAATTGAGGATAAAAGAGATTGATAGTTAAGGAAAAGGTTTCCCAAGTTTTTTCTAGTTCTCAAAAGCATAAAATAAGAAGTAACTGATTTGTCAGTACAGTTGTATCCACTTTACAACCTGAGAAATATATTAATAGCAAAGATTATTTTTAAAAATCAGATAAAAAATACTTAGCGCAAAATTAGTTTTAAGTGTTGAAGTTATATTTTTGCAAATGTCTAATTTACTCAGTAATAAAAACACTGCAAGTCATTTTTAGAAATTGGCAGGCTAGAATACTTAAAAATACAATGTTTTATGACAAAAGCACACGTTTTAATTTCTTAATTACAAGATTTATAACAAGAAGATATTTTGATTTAAGTATTTTTTAAATTTACCTTTTGTTCCTGCAAAAATTGGTCTGCTAACTTTTTAATATTTTCTTCATGCTGTGCTCTTAACTCCTTGATCTGTTGTCCACACTGAAAACTAAATTACAAAGTCATTCTTTTAGGCTATATTATCTTGGATTGTCTTCTCAAGTTGTCTAGAACTTGAAAACATCCATTTATAAAGATAAAGCATACAGTTAGCAAGACAGTAAGCACGGAAGGACAAAGAGCAGACATAAAAATAGCTCACAGTCAAAATTCTTAGAATATTCGACTCTTTAATAGAGGATAAAGAATACTATAAAGTTTATAAAATAATAGAAATTAGAAAGATGAAAAATTATTTTTATAGATTGCTTTTATAAAGAAACAATCATCAAAGCCAACTTCAATCACAGAAGAGAAAAACATTAGGAAACCATGAGACCATTATATAGTAATAGATGAAAAACTTAGAATTATGAGAGTTGATAAAGAGTGCAGCAGATGATTCATCCAATAATTAGCATTTTCAACACAAGAGTAAGAGTCTAAACCTGAAGAAGAACAAAAATGGAAGGAACCAATTAATAAGACAGAATGGAGCCATCAAGAAAAAAATGTGAAGAAGCAAAACAGATAAAGATTGGGAATTTCCACTGGACAAATGGTCACAGAACACAAATACATCATTCATGCAAAAAGAAATAAATAGTTAAAAAATATACAGAAAAAAATACAGAAAAATGTTAACTTTTACCATTAAAAACACAATTAAACTTCTTAGATGTATATATGGTAAAACGGTAGTACTTTATTCCTATACCAGCAAAATTAAGTCCAAATTATAAAAACCAATGTTGGTAGGGGTATGGGAAAAAATTTATATCATATATTAGTATAACTATTTCAGAAAGTAATCTTTCATATATGTGATAAAGGCCAATATAATATTCTGTCTCAGGAATACTCTATTTGAAAATATACACCAGTGAACTAACATAAGAGGGAGAAATCATTTTTGCATAAAGATTTTTATAGCTGGCATTCATACTAGTAAGATAAGGAAAATTCCTACAATGGTCCAGCAATTCGGAAAGATTATACAAACTAGTACATTAACATGCTGGAATAATGTATCATCTGTGAATATGCTAACTCTCTAATCCTATAGATATTTTGAAAATTATTGAATACTATATTAGGTCAAAATACATAGTGACTGGTAGAAAGAGGTTCCCTGACCTCCTCACCAACTGAACGTAGAGATGTACATTCAAGAGGACTGAAATGCAGAGTAGAAGAAACAGTTGGCACTCAGGCCCTCAGCTATTCTGGGGACACCTCCCAGTGTCAGTTTAACTTCTGGATGCCCCTCAAAAAGAACCGTGGATTCTTCTTTCAGTCTTTGTACGTCTAATGCAATGAAACTCAGCCCTTGCTAGATTTTCTGGCTCACAACGAACTCTTCTATATGGACTAATATCTTGTAAAAGATATTTTCATGGTGTTAACCTATCAAAATAAAAGAGTGTGGAAATCAAAGAGGCATAGAAAGACCACAGAAAAGTAATTTAAAAGACCTAAGGAAATTAAAGAAAAACAGAAACCAGAAAGGGAGAAATAAATTGTTCAAAAGTTGGACAAATATTCCAGATTCATAATTATTTGTTGCATATAGCATCTCACCTCTCATACTCCAACCTCTTCACAAGGTAAGTAGTGTTCTTCCTATAGTCCTGAAGCTGGTCTTCTTGTCGAAGAAACTCCTGACGAAGTTCAGCAAGTTGCTCTATCCACACAAGGTAAAAATTAAAGGAATACAGTTTACTCACTCTAATGTTTCTTATCAAGAAGTTAAGGGATTTTAAAAATTTATACACTATTTAATTCTTTACTCAAACTCTGAGGCAGTAAAATTGTATAATTAGTACATTTAATTGCCTTTTATTATAACACAGCATGGGCAATAAAAATTTTTTAAAAGATTGACTGATTTGAAGTGAGGGAGAGAGAGGGAGCAGGGGGAGGGGCAGAGGGAGAGGGTGAGGGAAAGAATCTCAAGCAGACCCTGCATCCTGAGTGTGAGCCCAACAGGAGGCTCCATCTCATGACCCTGAGTTCATGACCTGAGCCAGAAACCAAGAGTCAGATGCTTAACCAACTGAGCCACCCAAGTGTCCCAGCAATAAAATTTATTTTAAAAACAAGATAGCCTTGGGGCACCTCGGTGGCTTAGGGGTTGAGCATCTGCCTTTGGCTCAGGTAGTGATCCCGGGGTCCTGGGATCGAGTTCCACATCAGGCTCCCTCTACCCATGTCTCTGCCTCTCTGTGTCTCAAATAAATAAATAAATACATACATACATACATACATACATACATACATAAAATCTTTAAAACAAACAAATAAGATGGCCTCAGTGGCTTTCACATCAATCAGAAATATTAAAAAATTAGACGTTTCATATTATATAGATATATACTAATTGTGGAAACTGTGCCAAAAAAAAACCAAAAAACAAAAAACCCTACCCAGCTCTTTAAACTTATCTGCTTTATAAAAGGGAGGCAGGGAATCTTATTTTTTAGATATGTTGGCTATGGATACAGAATTCAAGGTTTATTTTTCATTCTAAATCACATATGACTCCAAAGTTAAGTGCCAACCACTTTAGGTCTCATTTCTAGTTCTGCTACTAATGCTAGGCCAATATACACCATTAATTATATTTTCAAAGTTCATAGTTTCTGGACAAGAGCTCAAAGTTTTAGTTGTAATAAATAACATGAAATTCCAAGCTGGAGAGTAGATTAGGGCTTCACACTTTTTCTTTTCTTTTTTCTTAAGGGTTTATTTATTTATCCATGAGAGACACAGAGAGAAAGTCAGAGACACAGGCAGAGGGAGAAGTAGGCTCCTTGCAGGGAGCCCAATGCAGGACTCCATCCCTGGATGGGGATCACACCCCTGAACCGAAGGCAGACGCTCAATCGCTCAGTCTCTGAGCCACTCAGGTGTCCCTGGAGAGTAGATTAAAAAATGGGGCTGATGCTCTTCCCTGTCCCCCTGCCAGAGAGGGGTAGGGTGAGGAGGAGTATAAGGAGAGGAAAAAGGAGACTGAATCATAAGTAGGCTCCACACCTAACGTGGAGCAGAAGCCTGTGTGGGGCTTGATCTCACAACCCTGAGATCATGACCAGAGCCAAAATCAAGAGTCAGAAGCTTAACCAACTGAGCCACAAAGGCTCCCCAGATGCTCTTTTGTGAACATTTAATCCACAATCACTGGCCCCACATTTTCTAGAGTTGCTCCGTCTTCAAGTTACCTAGAAATAAAAGAACTTCAGCCAGAGAAGAGATGTCAGTTTCTTAAAGAGATGATTAAAAAAATTAGCTAACAGCCTTAAGCAGTAAGCAAAAGTAGTAGTTAAGAAAAGTCTTAATTTGTATAAATGGCAACAAGGGTCTTTTCTGTATAAGTAATATCTCTTTTTTTTAAATTTTTATTTATTTATGATACACAGAGAGAGAGAAAGAGGCAGAGACACAGGCAGAGGGAAAAGCAGGCTCCATGCCCCGGGAGCCCGACGTGGGATTTGATCCCGGATCTCCAGGATCGCACCCTGGGCCAAAGGCAGGCGCTAAACCACTGTGCCACTCAGGGATCCCATAAGTAACATCTCTTAAGACTAAATATATCTAACCATAATGTACCAATATTACAATACCTTCTTTTCATGGAAGGCTTCTAAAATTAGTATTATTTTAAAGGCATTCCAAAAGTGCTTTGGATATAAATTTTCAAAAAGCAGATGTAAAAATATATTTATAATGTAATTATATATATATAAAGAACTGGACTAGAATAAAAATATACCAAAGTGCTACCAGTGATTATGTTTAGTGGTGGGATTCTGAGAATATTTTTTCTCTACTTTCCAAATTTTATTATGGAATTATAACTGTGACAATGACAACAAAAACTTAAGGTCAGATGAACATCTGCAGAAGTATATAATTAAAAGTTTAAAATATACATATTAGTAGTTATTGTATAATATAATAATCAGGTGAGAAAAGTTAATGATTTACATAAAATGCTTGTAGTTGATAATTTACGTATTCAAGCCACATTTTTTTACTTAAAAATTTTTTTCAAGATATAACATTGTGTAAGTTTCAGATGTACAACTTGTTGATTTAATTCACTTATACTGTGAATGCTTACCACGAGAATTAGCTAACACCTCCATCATCTCACATAATCATCATTTCTTTTTGTGGTGAGAGCATTTAAGAAAAACTCTCTTAGCAATTTTCAAGTACATAATACAGTACATTAACTATAATCATCCTGTTGTTTATTAGAGCCCTAAAACTTATTCATCTTATAACTGAGAGTTTGTACACTTTGACCAACATTTCCTCATTTCCCCACCTACCCCCAAACCTGGTAATCACCATTCCATTCTGTTTCTGTAAGTTTATTCAAGCCAGATTTTAAATTTCTCTTTACTCTATTAATTCTCCAATACCTAACATGGTTGATCTCCATAGTTTTTCATCTATTACATCCACCTCAGAAAAAAGTAGCAAATCTGACACCAGGTATCCCTGAATAACACATTCTGCTTGTTACTTGATCCCTGGCCTCATCTCCTAAGAAACAGAGGACTAGAGGTAGCACAAACTCTGGCCTCAGCTATTGATGTTTATCCTACAGAGACAATGAGATCCCGGCAAGAGGCAGCAACAAAAAGCCTTGTAGCTTACAGATAGTTAGTCAGTGAACCTGTGTTCTAGCAGGAAAGGATATATTACAGAAAGGCATGGCCATGCTCCTTCAATTTAACTCCAGAAGATTAGTGATGTAGTTAAGAACTGGGTTGCCTAGGACCAGCATTTAAAGAAAAAAAAAACTTACTTCTAGAAAATTTTAATTTCAAAATTTCTTTCCATAACAGGCATAAAAATAAGGTGAACTATTCAAGATAAATCAGTGTATACTAGAATGTCAGTCTGCGTATTGGTGTATACTAGAATGTCAGTCTGTTATCTCAGGGATTAAAAACCAATTCTCATTCCTTTCATTTCCAAAAAATATTAACTAGCATAAAGCTTTTTAAAGAATCTTATTGTGTATTAATTCCATTATATCTAGTATTAATTTCAATGAAAATACTCCAATCTGGATTTTATAGTTGGAGTTTGCTTCAGTAGAAATAGTTCCAAAAGTGCAAAAGTCCATTTAAAAGGATATTCAATCTTAAGAGTCCAAGCTTCAGTAACTGCACTAAAATCAAAAGTTGCAGTTACTGGGAGGCCTAGGTGGCTCAGTGGTTGAGTATCTGCCTTCCACTTGGGTTGTTGTCCCAGGGTCCTGGGATCGAGTCCTGCATAGGGCTCCCTGTGGAGAGCCTGCTTCTCCCTCTACCTGTGTCTCTGCCTTTCTGTGTCCCCATGAATAAATAAATAAAATCTTTAAAAAAAAGTTGTACAGTTATGAGTTCAAATCAAAGCCCTTTTTGTTGCATAAGAGTATCATAAAAAATTTCAAAACATCTCAGGATCTAATTCAATGCACACAATACAATAAAGATGTTTACTCAGTAATATAGGCTGTCCTTTTCCACAGCAAAGACTAGCAGAAGCCACTGGACTTCTTACTCAACTGATCTGTTATTATTTAATAGAAATATACTTCACTGACAAGCAGAATCATTTGTAAAAAATAGCAAGCAGGAGGAAGCAGTGCTGACAGAATGGCAGCTTCTGTGTCATCCTAATATACTCCTGTGAGTCAATAGAGTAGAACATAGACACAAATGTAACAAAAACAAATGTGGCCACCCAGGAAGTAAATTTCTAAGAAAAAGTCAAAGCTGTTCTAAATCATAGATAGTAAAAAATTAATAATTTCTATTTTCAGGTTACAACACACCTTTTGCCAGGTGAAGAGCAAAGACCTCAATAAATTAGAAAGCTAGCTAAGGTTGACTTCTTCAAGATAATGATAAAAATGTACCACCTAAGTCTATCTAAAGAGAGTCAAAGTGGTTATAGAATAAAGATATATATACTAAATTAGGAAGCATTTATTACTCACATATAAAAACTTAGAGTCATTGTTGCAGGGTTTTAAAATCATATAGTGTTGTAACTAAAGGATGTGATGGCGAAGAGGAGTGCTCTCCAGACCCCACATTTCAAAGGCCAGTGATGGTGAATTAATGCAAGGCAAGCATAGAGTTTATTCTCCTCAACTATTATTGTTTATAAAAGTTTTAGTCATCTATTACTTCATCTAAGAGGGGAAAAATATATATATATATGCACACATACTGCATATATATCCAGGTTTCTTCCTGGGTTCTTTTTAGGTTTTCTTTCTATCCTAGGTTTCTTTCTGTTCCCAGTGTTATCTAAAACAGTAAGCATAAGTAAGTGGGACCTATCCAAAGCATCCCTAGATCTGAATGGATTATTTTGGAAGTTGGACACAGTAAAGAGGGATTATCCCTTACCTTTCCCCTAGAAACTTGATAGCTTCTGAAGTTACAGCTCAATTTTCTTTCAGGCTTCTTTTAACAACATTTCATTGCATGAAATCAGTCTACCACACAAGATTTAGATGCAAATTTTAATTTACACTTATTATATATAAAGCAACATTAAAATTTTTTTATCCTATCTTAAGATGAAAGGATAAATGTCTTGCCACCAGAGGATCTTTGTTCAAAAATTTTTATTTCATTTAGCTATTTAACTGAGGATTTTATATTTAGTGACCTTTATCTTTAATCTGTAATTAAGTTTCTTACCCTTTAAATGATGAATATCTGCCATCTGATATGATATGTTGCTCTGTAGTTTAACCTGAAAAAAAATTAAGTTTTCATTTTACTACAGAATATGCAGTTTTATATTTCCTTTTTCCCCTTATTCACTATGAGCTTGATCATAAATGCAACAGAAAAATCCTTAATTTATACAAACCCACCCCTTTTCAAAAAAAGAATTAGAGATAAACTCTGATTTTGTAATACTCATTTTAAGTTTTCAAAGGAATACTCATTTTACTTAATATATAATACTTAATATATAGTCTAATAACTTTCAAACAGTTAAAAGCTTGAGTTGAATATTGCTTAATGAGATCTTTTTCCAAAATCTTACCAGAAGAGACCTCTTATTAACTCTATATTAAGTATATAGTCTAATAACTTTCAAACATTTAAAAGTTTGAGTTGAATATTGCTTAACGAGATCTTTTTCCAAAATCTTACCAGAAGAGACCTCTTACTAACTCTACATTAAGAAAGGAATTAATTGTTTGAATCAGTTAATGGCAAATCAAAAGTAACTGATGCCTATTAAGCTCCCATAGTATGACAGATAACACACAGGACCTGTTGTGGTCACTGTTCTTCAAGAGCCAGTATAAAAGAATAATAGGAATTTGGAAGGGTACCAAAATATGGCTCAAATTAAGGCTTAGCACTTACTTTAAAATCTTTTGTTTAAAGTAATCTCTACATCTAACGTGGGGCTCAAACTCACAACCTTAAGATCAAGAGTTGCAAGCTCTACCAACTGAGTTAGCCAGGCACTCTGAAGCTTAGTACTTAATTTAAAAATTAAAACAAGGCCTTGGAGAGCTAGGATGTCATCCACATAGAACTACTGTCCCAGTTCTTGCTTAAAGAGGTTTCACCCAATTGTTACATGCGACTAAAATATCACTACAAACAGGTTCTCTTGTCAACCTCAAGAGTAACTTTATTTGAAAGCCTAGACAGATTCATACTGATCAGAAGCAGCACCATGAATGCCAAAATGATTGTGATAAATACGTTCTCAAACTCTAAAGAGAAAGTTTTAATCTTCTTAGTTTGAAATAATTATAGATTTGTAAGAAATTACAAAGATAGCAGAGAAGTCCCATGTACCTGTCACACAATTTCCGCAGTGGGTATATCCTACATAACTATGGAATAACATCTAAGCCAGAAATCTGACATTGGTACAACATGAAAGTATAATTCTATGTCATTCTGTCATATGTGTAGATTCATGTAACCACCACCAAAACCAAGATACAGAATTACTCTATCACCACAAAGATGTCCCTCATAATATCCTTTATGGTCAAATCTTTCCTCCTTCCTCACACTATTTCTAATCCCTGGTAACTACTAATTTGTCCTCCATCTCTGCAATTTTGTCATTTCATGAATGTTATGTAAATGGAATCATATAATATGTGATCTTTTATGACTTTTTTCTGAGAGGAGCACTTGACAGGATGAGCACTGGGTATTATACTATATGTTGACAAATTGAAACGCCAATTAAAAAATATACAAAAGAAAAAGACTTTTTTACTCAGAATAACATTGTTGTTGCATAAATCAATAGGTCATTCTTTTTTATTGCTGAGTAGTATTCCATGATATGAATGTACTACTCTTTGTTTAAAGCATTCAACTATTGTATAACATTTTGGTGGTTTCTACTTTTTGGCTATCACAAATGCAGCTGCTATGAGAAAACTGTGTACAGATTTTTACATGAACATTAGTTTTCATTTCTCTGAGATAAATGCCCAGGAGTGAGGTTGTTCCTTTTCCAAAGGGGCCATGGCACGGCACTTTCATTTACATTTTGAAAAATTACTATACCAAGGTACTGGATGGCAGAGTATAAAACAATTGGAAAACACAAGAGCAGTCTCAAGGGATTAGTAGGTAAGGTAGCATCTAAAGCAGTATAATTATTGTAGGAATTCAGAGATGAACCTCAGCTGATATGATGAAGGAAAAATTCACGGAAGGGATTTTATCTGGAAAAAGGCATTGAAGACTAGGTAAAATTGTAAATTGGTAGAAAAGGGCTTTTTTAAAAAATATTTTATTTATTTATTCATGTGAGACACAGGGAGAGAGGCAGAGACATAGGCAGAGGGAGAAGCAGGCTCCCTATAGGGATCCTGATGTGGGATTCAATCCCAGGACCCTGGGATCATGACCTGTGCCAAAGGCAGATGCTCAACCACTGAGCCACCCAGGCGTCCCAGAAAAGGACATTTTATATAGAGGAGATGATGTAAGAAAAGTTGCAGAGGCAAGAAAGCATAAGGCATATATGAAGACCTAATCTAAATACTGCTTGTTTATAGTACACCATACAGGGGGAAGAAACAGTGGGAATGAAGGTTTGAGAAAAAGTCCATGGAGGGCTCTTCAGCCCTAAAAGTCTACTTGTCAAACAGAGAGTCAGTGACTTTCAAATTTCAAATGAAAATTTATCAATAACAAATAACTAATGAAAGCATGCCTACTCTAGTTGAAGCAGAAGTGGAAATCTAGGGGTCCCTTTTTCTTTTCCCTTAGGGTACTGGTGGCTTTGAAGAATAAAGCTTAAAATATGATGTTGATATTCAGTTATAAACAAGAATGAAGTATTGGTATATGTTACAATATGGATGAGCCTTGACAACACTATACATGCTAAGTGAAAGAAGCCATTCACAAAAGGACATGAGGTTTCTTTGTGTGGTGATGAAAATGTTCTGGAATTAGAGGTGTTGGCTGCATACTATCATGACTATACTAAAAACCAAGCTGAACTGCACACTTTAAAAGGTTAAGCTTTATGATATATGAATTATATCTTAAATTTTTAATGCAAAGAAATAGAAATGAAAATGCCAAGGGTATTATAGAGTGCCAGACATGAAACTGAGGATAAAATAATGGACAAACTCCAGGCACTCAGGAGTTTATTATTTACAAGAGGTAGTCAAGTAACTAGTCAATTATAATATCATAAAATAAATGCTATTATTACATCCTACAGACATGCCAAGAGAACTTAGTAGAAATACTTAAATCCTTAGGAAATGAAAAGCCTTAGGGGAGTGAGAAGAAGCTTCCGGAGATTATAGCTAAAATATGTCCAATAGGAGGAGCAGCGGTTTCCCAGGTGGAAGTAGGCAGAGGGTAAGGAGGAAAAATATTAAAGGCATGTATGTGTCAGGGCAGTCTCCGTGGCTCAGCGGTTTAGCGCCGCCTTCAGGCCAGGGCGTGATCCTGGAGACCCGGGATGGAGTCCCATGTCAGGCTCCCAGCATGGAGCCTGCTTCTCCCTCTGCCTGTGTCTCTGCCTCTCTCTCTGTGTGTCTCTCATGAATAAATAAATAAAATTTTTTTTTAAAAAATAAAGGCATGGGTCAAAACTTAGAAGTGAAAAATACTATACATTACAGAAACTTCACAGAGTTCTAAGCAGCTGGTACAGAGACTTAGAAGGAAGTGGCAAGAAATAGTCAGAAAGGTAAGCAGGGTTCATATTATGAAGGGTCTTGGCCAAAAAATGTGGATATGTTACAATGGCTATGGGCAATTTTTAAATGACTTCAAGCAAGGTAAAGAGATCAATTTGCAATCTCACTTCAGTGTGATGAGTGGAACAGAGGGGCAGGACTAGAGAGAGGGAGACAGGGTAGGAGAGCAGGAGACGACTTTGTATATCAGGTGAGAAAATGATGGTGTTAAGTCAGGGGTGGGTACCTTATGGCTTGAGAGCCAAATCTGGCCTGCTTCCTATTTTGGTAGGGATGACAAGCTAAGGATGGTTTTTACATTTTTATTTTTATTTTTTTTAATTTTTTTTCCTTTTTTATGATAGTCACAGAGAGAGAGAGAGAGAGGGAGAGACACAGGCAGAGGGAGAAGCAGGCTCCATGCACCGGGAGCCGACATGGGATTCGACCCTGGGTCTCCAGGATCGCGCCCTGGGCCAAAGGCAGGCGCCAAACCACTGCGCCACCCAGGGGTTCCGGTTTTTACATTTTTAAATGGGTGGGGAATCAAGGAAGAATAATAAATTATATGAAATATAAATTTAAATGTCTATAAATAAAGTTTTATGGGAAACAGCCACACCCATTCATTTACATATATATTATTTCTGGCTACAGTGATTGTGACAAAGATTATATGGCCTGCAAAGCCTAATGTATTTACAATTTGGCCCTTTATAGAAAAAGTCTGCCAACCTCTGGTCTAAACTAACAAAATGAGAGCAGAGAAATATATATATATGGGAAATGTAAAAGGGAAAGAAGGAATGAATAATCTTGATGATTGATTACATACAGGAGTAAAAGAAGAAACATCAGTGATGTTTAGATTTCTAAAGTAGGAAACTAGATGAGTAAGGTTGCAGTAGTCCACAATAGGGAAGCAGGAAAAATAGACTTATGGTGGGAGGGAGAAGTGGGGGGATGATTTTTTCAGATTTGGACCTGCTAAATACGAGGCACTTGTGACATACCCAAGAAGAGCTTTGGAAGAGGTCTGGAGCTTGGGCACCTATGATTTGAGTCATTAGCATATGAATGGCAATTAAAGCCAAAGGAATGAGATCACTGGTGGAAAGCTACAGAGGCAGCAGGAAAAACTGACATCAATTTCTATGTGATCAGCTGATCACAAAGAACTGCTCTCCAATCATTTGTAATTAGCCATGTTTATCTTCTTCCCCCCTCCTTTATTTTCATGATCCAATCTTCTTTTTGCCTTTTCTTGCCCCTCCAAAGAACATAACCATCTTTTAGTCTTGTTTTCAACAAGTTAGCATCACTTTGTTTTTTATCCATTTTTATGATGTTATTCCAACTTCTCTACATTCTATTTTAAACTTGCCTTTTAAATTGCTAGAGAGGGACACCTGGGTGGCTCAGCGGTTGAGCATCTGCCGTTGATTCAGGGCATGATCCCGGATCCAGGGATCCAGTCCCACATCAGGCTCCTTGAGTGGAAACCTGCTTCTCTCTCTGCCTACGTCTCTGCCTCTCTCTCTTTCTCCCTCTGTCATAAATAAATAAATAAATAAACAAACAAACAAATAAATAAATAAATAAATCTTTTTAAAAAATTAAAATGAAATAAAAAATAATAAATTGCTAGAGAGATGCTGTTCTTGAATGCTAGGCTATGAGTAGCCTCAGCTTCCCTGAACTCTTTTGTATTCTTATATATGCAAAAAAAAATTTTAATGGAGGAAGGGAAATTCAATCTACAGACCACAAAAATAGTGCAGGATTATATGAGCAGTATTGCTTTGTTCTTACCACTTTAATTTTCTCCCCAATCATCTTTATTGAGAATGGAGATGCTGATCCCAATGGCTCATATATAAAGTCCTCACATTTCAAAAGCTGCTCTGGAACAATATATTTTACATAGCATTAAAGAGAAAATCATAGCTTGTCTACATAAAAGCTTTTTCTTAATCCAAGAATAATGAATTTATTTCCCATCCTATTCCTTTGCCATGTAAGAATTTTTCAGTCAAGCTTCTCAGAACCCCCTTATGGCATATTGTTCCCCTGGCATCTCATGTTCTCTATTATTCCTGTCAATCTTTCCAGCAGGAGTCTCATAATAATCTTATATTTAGTATTTAGTATTATCAGCAAGTACTCACTTCCTATTAACACTAGTTTCATTGTGCAAGTTATCTCACCTTCCAAATGCCTTTGAACAGAGATGCCAAGGATTTGCTCAAAGATCTCAGGAAGCCCAGCTGGTAGATCATTAAAAACTCAAAAGTAATCATCCCTCTACAGCAATTTCACTATATTGCTCACTTTCAGAATCTAGATGTCTGCTAAACTATTTGCTCATCTTTTTGACATTGCAATATTGCAGGCATCTGATCCCTCTTCTCTCCATATATACACCTCATACACCTCACTCAGCCAATTCTTACCTAGCTCTTAAAATGGTTTCATAAAGAATCTAACATTCAATGTTATCTTGTTAAGGAAATCTGAATGTTTTTTGTTTTTTTTTTTTTTAGTATATGTGCTGCCGAAGCGAGCACCTAAATGTGTTTTTAAGCTAGCATGACACTCCTTTGTATTCTTGCAAAATCTAAGAATATAAAACAATAACTTAATTTTAGCTCTAATCTTATGTTTTCTACCATCTTGAGTCTGTTTATAAAGACTTCCCATTTGGTTTCTGACTTTTTTATTTGCCCTAATTTCTTCAACTTTGTTTTCCTTTCCTTTTAAGCTTTTCATTAATCATTTCTGCAAAGAAATAAGTCTCTTTGGTTCTTTAACTCCTTTGACTTTAATCTTTCTTCTGAAAGCCTTTACTTCTTTTAATACTTCTACCATCTCATCACCTTCAAAAGGAAGCTTGGCTTCCCTTCTGATTATTCCTCCTTGTAGTTTTAATTTTCTTGTGTTCTAACATGAATTTGCTTACCTTCTAAATGACTCCACCAAAACATCCCGGTTGTTTAGAAACTAATTTGAGTTCTCAATATTGCAAGATTAGAAAAAAGATATTTTACCACAAAAACTCTGTTGGAACTGGCAATGCTATAGGAATACTTTCTTTTTTTTTTTTTTCCTAAGTATATTCCAGACAGGTAATAGTACATCAATTCTAAGAAGTATTATTTAATCCTTTTTTTTATGAAAGAATTCTCATTGTCTGGCTTCACAGATCCCTTCAGGTCACTTTCAGACTTTTGCCAAAATACTCTTATACAATATGCAAGAAAGATATCAAATAATTTCTCTTTCAAATTTCTTTGGGGATGAGAGAAGTGTGGTAAATAGACACATGTGTACACAAACACAGCCCCAGACCCTACCTAATTTATACCTATGGTCAGATAGATTCCAACATACTCTTCAAAAGCCTACAATGCTCAAAATGCCTTGCCTGATTCTGGGAAGAGCTTCATATTTCACTCCTGGCACAAACAAAACATTTTATCACACACAGTCCTATTTCCAGTAAGAACATCAGCTTGTTTCTCTTCTACTCCCAAGGTTTATCAAAAATGAGAATTCCATGAGAACAGGAAATGGGTCTCTCACTCATCCCTGTGTATCCATCTCAGTAAATGTTTGCTAAATGATTCCCTAGGTTTTCATGCTCCATACTCCTTGTACTACATATTTTTCTTCATTTTATTCATGTTTGTATATGTATTTTATTCTTACTTATATAATTCTAATTATCTTTCAAGACTTCTTCTAAACTCCCTTATATATTTCCCCTTGTTATCAATTTCATTGCCGTAGGCTTTACTTTCTCTCCTTCTGCAATGCTTGTTTCTCTGGGATTTGGAGTCCATCTGTGATTGCCTGATTATCCATGCTGTCTTTGGCCTTTTCCATGTTAATCTCTTAAAATGTGTTAATTATCATTCTTGAGATCTTTTTTTCCTCTCTTCCAAGACATGTCCTTTAATGTTTTCTTTAGTAAGAATTAACCTTTTCCTGATATTTTCCTATAGCACTTTTCACTCACCCCAGATATTTCATCTATTTTCCTCTAATCTTTCTTCCTCCAATACTTAAAACTTTATATTTTTACCACCTCTTTCTGAAGCTCTTTTAAATCCTTTCCCCAACCCACATGGCTACTTTGAATTAATTTTGGCAGCTGTTACCAGCTCAGTTGGTCTGCTTCTTTTCATTCTGGGACCTTGAAAATGGCTCAGCTGTGCATGCTTTTTCATTATGACCTGTTCTTGGGTAATCAGCACAACTTTGACCATTAATCCCAAAGGTTTCATACAGTTGGCTTTCTACAGATGTCATTTCTGGCTCCTTTTTTTCCACACTAGAAACATTTTCCTTATTATATCTCACACTCAGATGATTTCTAGAGATAATTCTATCTCCTGTAATATAACTGCTAAACCTGGATCATGCTCAGGATCATCTAGGGAGCTGTAAGAAATACATATTCTTGCCTCCTCCACCCCACTCTAGTGTGATTTAGTAGTCTGGGGATGGGCCCAGAAATCTTTATTTTTAAAGCTCAAGTGATTCTGATAAGCAGCCAGGTTTAGTGATTACTCATCTATAGTATGTCTTTGGCTGGCACCTATATCAGCTGGGTCAAAATGAGATATTAATACTAACTCATGGGTATTAAATGTTTTGGTTTTTTTAATGTTTACTTTGTGTGTTAGGTCTTCTGCTAAGTGTTTTACAAGTATCACTGCATTTAATTCTCACAACCATCCCATGAAGTGGGCTTTACATTTTACAGATGAAGAAACTGTACTCTATTTCATATGCCTACAGCAGATTCTGGATATTCTCCCAAGCAACCCACACAAGAGTCTGTGCTCATGACCACTATGTGTATAATATTACATCAGGTAGGTGATTAAACTTCTTTTCTCATGTAATCTTATATTGCACACTTATTATTCAGTCAACATTCCAAACATACTTGCAAATTTTACTTGATCTGTTAAAGAATTAGTCTCTCTTGCAGCAAGTTTTATTTTAAGCTATAGCCAGGAACACTGTTAAAGAGAATAATCAAGATATTTGGTCTTAGTTGGCTATAATGAATCATCACAAAGATTTTTCATTCACTCCTTCATTTTTATTCAATTAGACATTTATAAAGCATTAACTAAGTTTCTGCTATGTGCTAAACATAGGGATATGAAATATTTGGTCTTGGTCTATTAAGATGAATTAACAAAGAATCACCACTAAGTTTGTTTAGTCATTCATTCTGTCAGTCAATCATAAGGAAAACATTTATGAGACATCTAACCTACTAAGATACTGAAAAAGGCCTAGAAATACAGCAATACACTAGAAGAGGAGACAGATCTGGGTAAAGTATACACATTTGGAGTCAACAGCATAAGTGAAGTTTCTGAATGAGTATGAGAAGAGGATCTCATAGACAGAAAACTATGAACTAGTGGCACCTGGCTAGCTTGGTGGGTGAAGCATGCAACTCTTAATCTTGGGGTTGTGAATTTGATCCTCACATTGGGTACAGAGATTAGTTAAAAAATAAAATCTTAAAAAAAAAATCTTTAAAAAAGGGGGGCAGTGCCTGGGTGTCTCAGTCAGTTAAGCATCTGGCTTCAGTTCAGGTCATGATCTCAGGGTCCTGGGATACAGACCTGTGTCAGGGAGTCTGCTTCTCCTTCTCCCTCTCCCCTTCCCCCAGCTAATGCCCAGCCCCCCGTAATAGATAAATAAAATCTTTAAAAAAAAAAAAAGGAAACTATAAACTATACACTTAATAATGAATAGAGGTGAAGCTAGCAAAGAAGACTAAGAACTGAGAAAAGAAAAACAAGAGAGTCTGGTGTCATGGAAGCCAAGAGCACAGAGAGCTGGGCGAAAAGATGCTGAGATATCGGAAGTAGGAAGAGAAAAATCCAGATGTGAACAAAGTCAATTCTCTTTTCAAGAAATGTGACTGGGTAAAGAAGGAAATATGCACACATTTTTTAAGTGCTGAGGAGCACGTAGAGACAGAAAGGTTGAATACAAGAAGGAAACTGGAGTAATAATAGTACACGGTTTGAAAAGTTGGAGGAAATTAGATCCAGAAAACAGGTGCAGAGGCTGGTCCTAGAGAAAGTAAGAACTTTTTTTATTCCAACAAGGAGGGAAGATATATGTATAGAGAAGTAGGTGTGCCTGCAGATTTGGTAATAAAAAGTTGTATCAGTTTCTATCCAATTCTTGGTCAAAAAGGAGACAAGATTACCTGTTGGGTTAGAAAAGGAGAAAGAAGGATTTAAATGGGGGAAAGGAGGTGGGTTGGCTATAATGAATCATCACAAAGGCTTGACAGGGTAGAAGTCTGAAAACTGTTGGAATGGATATGTTGTCTATGTTGTCTAGAGAACACTGTAATTTTTAAGGGCTGTTGAAAACCCAGGTGGAACAGGTGATCATAAATTTCTACAAGTACCAGTCTGGTTATATCATTTTCTCCAGCAATGCTTGATATAGACACGTGAAAGAGAGAAAAATGGCAAGAAACTAAACTGAAATAACAGACCATGGAATCTTACCTGGAAAGGGAATAACTAATAAACAGGGCTGCTGGAAAGGAAGGAGGAAAGGTCCAGGTGAAGTTGAAAAACAAGTATAATCCATTCTGCAATTTTTTTTAAAGATTTTATTTATTAAAGAGAGATACAGCACAAATGGCAAGAGCGGGAGAGGGAGAAACAGGCTCTTCACTGAGCACGGAACCTGATGTGGGGCTTAATCCTGGGACATGGCCTGAGCTAAAGGCAGATGCTTAACCAAGTGAGACACCCAGGTCCTCCCCATTCAGCAGTTCTAATGTCTTTTTTGTTGTTGTTGTTTAAATTTTATTTATTCATCCATCTGAGAGAGAGCGAGAAAGAGAACACAGGCAAGTAAGAGGGAGGGGCAGAAAAGGAGGGAGAAGAAGAGGGAAAGAATCCCAAGCAGACTCAGTGCTGAGTGCAGAGCTGAACAAGGGGCTCAATCTCACAATTAGGAGATCGTGACCTGAGCCAAAACCAAGAGTCAGATGCTCAACTGACTGAGCCACCCAGACACCTCCTGATCTCTTTTTGGTATATTTTTCCAAGAATATGCAAGTTTGAAGTTCACCAACCTTTAATTTTTTTTTTTAATTAAGTAAACTCTACATGCAATGTGGGGCTCAAACTCACAACCCTGAGATCAAGGGTCAGGTGCCTTACTGACTGAGCAGCCTGGTGCCCCTGAAGTTCACAAACTTTAAATTTCAAGGATGTGAAATCCTAGGTCAGATTTATGTTAGAATGAATTAATAATCAAGGCCTTTAGTTATCATTAGTTGTTGGCAAATATTTCTTAATTTTCATCCTAGGCACTTTGTAGAACTGTCGCTCCTGATGTCTTTGAAGTTGGGTTGAGGGAGGGGCAATGAAATTTGAGCAAAATGACATGAATCACTTCCAGATATAAGAAATTACAAGGAGCACACAATTTACCATTCTCTCATTCTGCCATAGCAACCTGTGTTTCAGATGGGGGCTGCTCAGTCTGCCTAATTCCTAAAATGAGGAAGATACAGAGCAGTGCTTTCAGTCAACCCACAAAGGGCATGTTGAGTGAGGGATAATTTTTTTAAATATTTATTTATTTATTGTGAGAGAGAGCACACCCCATTAGGGGGAGGGGTAGAGGGAGAGACTCTTTCAAGCATGTTCCCCGCTGACAGAGGAGCTCCAAGCAGGGCTCAATCCCACAACCCATGAGATCACAACCTGAGGTGAAACCAAGAATCAGACGCTTAACTGACTCATTTTTTTAAGTAGGTTCCATGCCTTGGGACGACTGGGTGGCTCAGTGGTTGAGCGCTGGTGTGATCCTGGGGTACTGGGATCAAGTTCCACATCGAGCTCCCCACAGGGAACCTGCTTCTCCTTCTGCCTATGTCTCTGCCTCTGTGTGTGTCTCTCATGAATAAATGAAATCTTAAAATAAAAAAAAACAAAAGTAGGATCCACGCCCAATGTGGGGCTAGAATCCACAACCCTGAGATTGAGCTCCAAGCTCTACCAGTTGAGCCAGCCAGGGCCCAAGTCAGTGATAAATTTTAAGCCACATAAGAGGGTGCAGACTGAGGGCTATGAAAGGGAAGGAGAGAATAAGAGGAAAAGAAAGGCAGACTTTCAAAGTATGAGAGCAAGGGTCTCCTCCCCATCTGCCATTTCCGGTTCATAAAGCAATTCTACTTACACATCTCACTAATCTTCAAAACTTGAAATGTATAAAATCAAAACAGTTGCTTTGCAAATTAGCAGCCCTTCTCAGCTTCCCCACTACATTCAGTGACATTTTCATTCTTTTGGTTCTCCTGCCTCTTCTCTCCATCTTATTAACCAGCCCATTAATATCTAGTAGAACTGCATGCATTCACACTCCACACAAGTTTTCACCAAGTCTAGCCAATTCTTCTTTTGCAATGTCTCTCAGATCTGACCCTTAACTCTTTCTATGTTCATGGCAACCACCTTGATCTACAAGGACTATTTTTTTTTAAGATTTTATTTATTTATTCATGAAAGACAGAGAGAGAGAGAGGCAGAGACATAGGCAGAGGGAGAAGCAGGCTCCATGCAGGAAGGCCGATGTGGGACTCCATCCTGGACTCTAGGATCACACCCTGAGCCAAAGGCAGATGCTCAACTGCTGAGCCACCCAGGCGTCCCTACAAGGACTATTTTTATCTAGCTGCACTAGAATATAAGTTCTATAAGAGAAGAGATTTCATTCGTTTGGTCACCCCTTATTCCCTGGCAAATGGCAGGCACTCAACATTATTAATGAATAAATAAATGAAGAAATCTAATCTATCACTAGGCTTTTCCCACTTTTATCTATTTCCAAATGGTAGTGACAAACATCTTGGCAAAACTTGTTTTCCATAAAAATCTTTCTTCTAGTCAAAATCCAATAACAGAATACTATTACCCATAGTGTGGAATCTAAAACCCATCTACCAAACATTTAATGCCTTCTGTAAGGTGGGCACCACTTTATCCAGTTATCAGAAATCATTTCCTTGACATAATCAAGCCAGTTTTAATCATCTCTAATTTAAACTACTTTTTCCTATGCCCATGGATCATCAGCAAACAGAATGTCCTTTCCTTTCCTTTTTACTACTATAAATTACATTCTTTCCTTTAAAATAAAAGCCAAGGCTTAAACTGATTCTACAATATCATGATGTTAATTTCTATAGATAGAAATTTCATTATAAAAAAAAAGAAATTTCATTATATTCACTATCCTTTATCCTTCCACATGTTCCCAATTTTTTATGCCATTAGGACCTAATCACACCTTCCACTTCCAGGCTCCCTCTAATTTAGTCATATTCCAGCCACCTCCTACCAAAACTACCCACCACCGTCGTCAAATCCTGTTTTAGGTCTTCAGCATGCATTTAATTTCTTCCTATGTTAATTTATTCAGCATATATTTATTGAGTAGAAATTTCATGCAAGTCACTGTTCTAAGCACTGGGGACAAAGCATATCACAAAAACAAACAAAAATCCCTGTTCTTGTTGCATGATTATAATATTTAATATGTAATATTTATCACAATAAACAAAAGAAGTCATAGGATAGAATTGAAAGTGCTAAGTGCTATGGAGGAGATACATTAGAGATGGAAAAGAGGGGAAGGCCTTAACAAAAAGGTGTAAAAACTTTTAAGAGTGGAGTTACCATGCAGCTATCTAGAAGAAGTGTGTCCTAGCCAGAGGGTAGAGCGAATGTAAAAGCCCTACCGCAGGACAATGACTGATACGATACTCCAAGGAACTGATCAAAACGGCATGTGTAGTATGAATGAAGTAAGCAACAAGAAGGGTAGTAAGAGATGGGTCAGAGAACTGTGAGGTAAACAGATGGTCTAGGGCTGTGGACCACTAAAAAGACTTGGACTTATTCTGCAATTGGTATGGAAGCAGCAAGAACATCTTAGGCAAATAAGGAATATAATCTAATTGATATTTTAACATAGTGCTGTGTTGAAAACAGATTGAAGCAGGAGTAAGGACAAAAAGGAATCTAGTTATGCTATCACCAATAATTTAGGCAAGAGATGATGACAATTTATTTTATTTCATTTTTTTAAAGATTTTATTTATTTATTCATGAGACACAGAGAGAGAGAGAGGCAGAGACAAAGGCAGAGGGAGAGGCAGGCTCCATGCAGGGAGCCCGATGCGGGACTCGATCCCAGGACCCTGGGATCAAGACCAGAATCAAAGGGAGATGCTCAACCACTAAGGCACCCAGGTACCCCGATGATGATAATTTAGACCAGAATGGCAGTAAAGGAGGTAGAAGTGTCTAGATCCTGGATTTGTTCTGAAGCTAAGCTAACAAGATTTGCTGATAAACTGATTGTGGAGCTGAAAAGGAAAGTTTCTAGAATGACTCCAAAACTTCTGGCCTAAGAAACTGACAGGCAGGAGTTGCCATTAACTGAGCTTAGAAAGACTGTGAATAAAAGTTTTGGGGTAGGGAAAAGATGAGGGATTTGGCTCTGGAGTGGTTAAATCCAAAACTATCCAAGAGGACATGATGAGTAGAGCTGGATATCAAGGCTGGAATTTAAGAGAATAGTCTGGGTAAGAGATATAAATTTGGAAATCAATGTATAGATGGTATTTAAAGATGTGGCAGGGTGAGCTCTCTCCAAGGGACTGCAGGTAGATAAAGAGGTTCAAGGACTAAGCCTTAGAGCATTCTATTTAAAGAGGAACCAGAAAAAAAGAATGAGAAGGAATGACCACGGAGGTGGAAAGAAAGCAGTATTTCCTGAAAGCCAAAATGAAGAACATGTTTCAAGGAAGAAGAGGAAGTAATCAACTATATCAAATGCAGTTCATAGGTGAAGTAATAAGATGATAACTAAGAACTGACAACTGGATTTTAGCCAACACTCAAATACTGAATCACAGATGGTATGATGAGGGCAAAAGCCTGATTAGAATGAATTTAAGGGAATATGCTTAAGATGTTTTCAGAATAACCTACCAGACTTACTTTCAACAGTAATCCTTCTACCGACCAAAACTGGGTTTCAGCTCACTTTCTGTGAAAGTTATCTTAACTGATCATACTCATTACTTTCAAATAAAAAAATGATAGAGTCAGCCCTTAGTTCTTTGATACTAATTCCCCAGAAGTAATTATACTAAGCTCACTTTAGTTCTCAGCACCTTGAGTGAGTATATGTCCTAGATTTTCTAAAGGTTCCAATTTAATATTCTTCTGTTAACAAAAAGGATCCTTACACATGCAATTAAACATTTAATTTCATGCCACTGTAATAGTTTTTATATTACATTTTTTTCTCAAGTCCAGAAAATTCTCTTTCAGCCAGGGGCTGGGGAGAAGGGCAAAGGAGAGCTTTGTTCAATGGGTATAGAGTTTCAATTTTGCAAGATGAAAAGGTTCTAGAGCTCTGTTGCACAACAATATGCACATAACTATACACTTAACAATAGTTAGGATGGTCAATTTTACGTTATGTGGTTTTTCACCATAGGTTTTTTTTTTTTTTAATTCTTTTTCAGATATGATGTCCTGATTTTCAATTTGGAAAATATGGACAATATGCTGTTAATTCAAATCTCTAAATGAAAGCATTCCAGGCACCATAACACCATCTGAGGAGTAAATGTTTTTTTGTTTTGGGAAGAAGTACAACTTAAAGAAGTAAAACTTGTTAAGAAACTTTCCCCACTAAGCTTTAAAATAGTTTCCTCCTTTCTTCCAGTTAAGGTGAAAGATAACATATGGTATTAGGAGACCAGCATAAGCTACCAGAATGGGTCACTACTAAGTAGAAGGTGTATAAGCATAAAACCACCTTGCAAAATTTGGTATGGGAAAGTTTACATCCGTATTTTTAGTCATATACTTTTTCAGGTCTTCTAAGATGGTTCTCTAGTAACCACCCTTCCATTCTTTGATTTCAGTTGTTCTTTCTATCTTTATTAAACCTCCCTCATGCAATCAATGTTAACAAAGTATTACACATAAGGAAAGATTGTGACTAGGAAGAACCCAATAACATAGTGCTTAAACGAATAGCTCTTAAGCTTCCTAGGTCTAAATTTTAAATTCGTAACTTATTATTACCTTGGACATACTGCTTGTTAACTTCTCTGTGCTTCTGTTTCCTCATTTGTAAAATGAGAATATTATTTGCCTCACAGGGCTGAGATAAAGAAACTGTTTACAACAGTGCCTGGCACATAGTAAGTGCTTAATAAATGTTAGCTAGTAGATTATCTTCTTTACTGTTCCCAGTACCTAGCATGGTGGTCCCTCAAATTTATTAGCCTTTTTGGCTAAAACAATACATTGGGAATTTCAGAGAATTTCCTAGCATATTACTTTAGTCTCGATTCCTTTTTTGCTGGCTTGAAGCTACTTACCCCCTATAAATATGCATACTTTGGATTATTTTCTCCTAAGTGCTTCCACTGAAGCTTCAGCTTTTTTCCCAACTCACAGTTAGTGATCTTTCTGTTAATGATCCCTTTAAGGGTGCCACCTGTACACTGTGAACTTTTTCTAAGTTGTTCATTAAAAATGTTAAGTATGACCAGTCCCAAAATTAATCCTGTGTTTCCCACTGTTTATCATAATTCTCCATCTGAGAAAGTAACCAATGAACAGTAAAAACAACTACTGTATTAGGAATCAGAAGACCTAAGATTTTAGATCCAACATCAGGTACTAGAGACCAGAGGCAAATAACTTTAAAAAGCTTTAGTTTTCTCATCTATAAAATGGAATTGCAAGTCCTATCTACCTTGGGGTTTAGCTATGAATAACAAATGTACCAGTCTTTCAATTCTACTATTCTCTATTCTTGGGGGCCATTGTTTTATTTTTTATTTTTTTTTTAATTTTTTTTATTTATTTATGATAGTCACATAGAATGAGAGAGAGAGATGCAGAGACACAGGCAGAGGGAGAAGCAGGCTCCATGCACCGGGAGCCCGACGTGGGATTCAATCCCGGGTCTCCAGGATCGCGCCCTGGGCCAAAGGCAGGCGCCAAACCGCTGCGCCACCCAGGGATCCCAGGGGGGCCATTGTTTTAAATATAGATCCACAGTTCTTGACTAAACTTCTGCAACAATGTATTTCCTAACTGATATTGATTTCATTTTCTTTTCTCTATAATGATCCTCTATACTGCACCCATACTATCTTTGCAAAATACAAACTTGATTATATTGTTCCCCATCACCTAGAAGGTGAAATCAAAACTCCTTAGTTTAAGATTTTTAAGAGTCTGGCTCCAGAGAGATAAAATCCCACATATATGGTTAATTGATTTTTCAGTAAGGATGCTAAGACCATTCAATGGAAAGAAAAAGAATTTCTTCAACAAATGGTGCTGGGACAACTGGATAACCAAATGCAAAAGAATGAAGTTAGACTCTTACCTTGTACCATACAGGAAAATTAACTCAATGTATCAAAAACCTAAATAGGGGGGGGGGGGGGCAAGAAAACAGGCAAACCTAAATTTAAGAGCTAAATCTATAAAACTCTTAGAAGAAAATATAGGGGAAAATCTTCACGACCTTTGATTTGGGAATGATTTCTTCATACCAAAAGTATAGGCAACAAAAGAAAAAATAGATAAAATTGGATTTCATAAAAATTAAAAGTTTTTGTGCACCAAAGGGTACTATCAACAGAGTGAAGAAACAACACACAGAAGAGAGAAAATATCTGCAAATCATAAACCTGAAAGGGGTGTAATGTCTAGAATACATAAAGAACTCCTACAACTCAACAAAAACCAAATAATCCAATTAAAAATGGGCAAAGGATTTGAATAGATCTTTCTCCAAAGATAAAAATGACCAAGAAGCATATGAAAAAATATTCAACATCATTAATCATTAGAGAAATGCAAATCAAAACCACAGTGGATGGGATCCCTGGGTGGCGCAGCGGTTTGGCGCCTGCCTTTGGCCCAGGGCGCGATCCTGGAGACCCAGGATCGAATCCCACATCGGGCTTCCGGTGCATGGAGCCTGCTTCTCCCTCTGCCTGTGTCTCTGCCTCTCTCTCTCTCTGTGACTATCATAAATAAATAAAAATTAAAAAAAAAAAAAAAAAACTCAGTTTAAAAAAAAAAACCACAGTGGAGTACCACTTCAGACCCAGTACAATGGTTATTAAAAACAAAACAAAACAACAAACAAACATGCTGATGACAATAAAAGGAAACTGGAACCCTTGTGCATTGCAGGTAAGAATGCAGAATTGTGCAGGCACTGTGAAAAATAGTTTGGTGCTTTCTCGGAAAATTAAACACAGAATTACCATATGACCTAGCAATTCCACTCCTCTGTAAATACCCAAAGAACTGAAAACAGATTCAAACAGATACTTCTACATCAATGTTCAAAGTAGTAGTATTATTTACAATAGCCAAAGGGTGAAAACAATTCAAGTGTCCAACAACAGATAAATGTATAAACAGAATGATACACATTCTATCTCAGAATGATAGAGAGAGAGAGAGAGAGAGAGAGAGAGAGAGAGAGAGAGAGAGAAATATTATTCAGCCATAAAGAGGAAAGAAGTTCTGATACATACTACAACATGGATAAACCCTGAAAACATTATGCTCAGTGAAATAAGCCAAACAGGAAAGGACAAATATGGTATGATTCCAGTTATATGAAGAACTGGAAAAGACAAATTCATAGAGACAAAAAGTAGAATACAGGTTACCAAAGGCTGGTATATTGCCTGCCTAATGGGTACAGAGTTTTTGTTTGGATGGTAGAAAACATTCTAGAAATAGATAGTGATAATGGTTATATATCATTGTGAATGTACTTAATGCCATTAAATTGTAAATTTAAAAATGGCTAAAATAGTATTTTTTTTTAAAGAGGGAGGAGGAGAGGGGCAGAGGGAGGGGAAGAGAGAGAATCTTAAGCAGGCTCCATGCTGGGCTTGATGTAAGGCTCGATCTAACAATCCTGAGTTCATGACCTGAGCCAAAATCAAGAGTTGGACACTTAACCAAGTACCCCCAAAATAATACATTTTATGTTAGGTATATTTTACATGCCACTCCCCTACTGAACTACCTGACCTGTGAAGGTACAACAGACTTTCAATCTTTCCTGGTTTCATTTATGTTTCTTCTCTCCTTATCTCTAAGTTTGGTAAACTACTCTTCACGCATTAAGATTCATCTTTAGTGAATTCTTCCTTTCTTGACTTCCTGAAGCAGTTAATCAGTTATTCCTTTGTACTCTCAACTCTTTGTAAATAGTTCTACTATAGCATGTAATCATGCAATATGGATTATTTCTCAATGTGTATTTCCATTACATTGAGTTCCTTAAGGACAAGCATTGAATCTTATCTTTCCATGCCCAGCACCTAGCACATGGTAATACTCAACTTTCCCAAATAAATAGCTTATGCATATAACATGCTTTGAAAAAATCAGAAAGCACTATGTCAGTAAAAGGACTTATTTCATTTTACCTTTTGTGAATTTATTTATTTAGATCCCTCAAACTCAACTCTCCTAAATTTGTACTTTTTTTCAAACTAACTTCTAATCTTCTAACTTTCTAACTATCTTAGGTCATAGCACCCCCATTAGCTAGGCTACATAAACCAATATCAAGGGATTCATCTTTGAATCCCCATCACACATCAAATGTATTATAAAATCTTAATTCTATTTCTATTTCTTTTTTTTTAAGATTTTATTTATTTATTCATGAGAGACAGACAGATAGAGAGAGAGAGACAGAGAGAGAGAGAGAGGCAGAGACACTGGCAGAGGGAGAAGCAGGCTCCAAGCAGGGAGCCCAATGCGGAACTCGATCCTGGAACCCCAGGATCACGCCCTGGCCAAAGGTGGCGCTAAATCATTGAGTCACCTGGGCTGCCCTCTATTTCTATTTCTATGCTTTAATGATCCAGTGTTTCTCCATCAAGTTGCTATTGGCATTTGAAGCAGGACAATTGCTCATTGTTGGGACTCTCCTGCAATACAGAACATCTACCATTCCTACCTCCATGTCTAAATGCCATTAATGTTTCCCTGTCATTACTGTTAACAAAAATGCTCCCTGAGGCTAGTATTGACTAGGTTAAGAATTGCACTATGCTTAGTTGAAGACTGTTATCTCTTACTTAGACTACTAAAAAATTTTTAAATAAAAACCTTATCATTATTTTCCCTACATCTATTTTTCTTCCATCAATTCTCTATTCTGCCACCAGAATAAATGTTTTAAGCTAAGTTTGATCAAGTAATTCCTCTACTCAAGACCCTCAGTGTTTCTGGTCTTAGGAGAAAACATTTAGTCTTTTGCCATTAAGTATGTTAGCTGTGGGGCTTTAATATTCCTTATAAATTTGAGGAAGTTTCCTTCTATTCCTATTTTGCTTAGAATTTCTATCATAAATAGGTATTAAATTTTGTTAAATGCATTTTCTCCAAGGATATACAATCTTACCAATTGTATCTAACATTGTACTGGTGATCCTAACCAGTGCAGGAAGGCAAGGAAAAATAAAATAAAAATCATCCAATTGGGGAATCCCTGGGTGGCTCAGCGGTTTAGCACCTGCCTTTGGCCCAGGGCGTGATCCTGGAGTCCCGGGATCGAGTCCCACATCGGGCTCCCTGAATGGAGCCTACTTCTCCCTCTGCCTGTATCTCTGCCTCTCTCTCTGTGTCTTTCATGAATAAATAAATAAATCTTTAAAAAAAAAATCATCCAATTGGAAAGGGCAGAGGGGCCCCCTGGGTGGCTCAGTTGGTTAAGCATCTCCTGATTTTTGGTTCAGGTCATGATCTTAGGGTTTTGAGATCAAGCCCCGTATCAGGTTCCACATCTAGTGTGGAGCCTGCTTGAGATTCTCACCCTCTCTCTCTCTCTCTCTCTCAACCCCCCTTTGTCTCTCCCCCTGTGCCCGAAAGAAAGAAAAGAAAAGAAAAGAAAAGAAAAGAAAAGAAAAGAAAAGAAAAGAAAGAAAGAAAGAAAAGCTGTCTTTATTTGTAGATGACATGACCATGCACATAAAGAATTCTAAGGAGTCTACAAAAAAAGCTACTACAAATGAGTATTATGGCTTTTTTTGGATTAGGGTTAGGTAGGCTTTAGTCCAATATGACCAGTTTCTCTATAACAGAAAACAGAATTAGGGAAGAAAACACCATATGAAGTGACAAAGAAACAGAAATATTGGGAAGACAGCCACAGAAGATGGAAACAGAGACCAGAGTTCTGCTGCCATTACCCAAGGAACACCTGATGTTATCAGAAGCTAGAATATTACCCCTAGAGGTTCCAGTGGGAACATGACCCTGACAACACCTTAATTTTGGCCTTCTGTTCTCCAAAACTGTAAGACAGCATGTTTTGTTTTTTCTCTTTTTTTTCAACTTTCTGTTGTCTTACTTATTTTTTTAAGGATTTATTTATTTACTTTACAGAGACACTGAGAAAGAGAGAGTGGAGTAGTGGCAGAGGGAGAGAATCTTCAAGCAGATTCCCCACTGAACAGAGTCCAATATGGGACTTGATCCCATGACCCATTCAATCATTACCTGAGCCCAAACTAAGGGTAGTAGGCTTAACTGACTAAAGCACCCAAGTTCCCAAGTTTCTGTTGTTTTAAGCCATTCTGTTTGTGGTACTTTGTTATAGCCCTAGGCAACTAATACACATTAGTGAATACTCAAAAGTTATTTAATTTGTTGGTGAGATAACTGCTCTTACATAATATTATATAACTTATTTTATATATACAGTTTTAGATATTTTTTCTTTTCAAAAAAGATTATCTATCTATCTATTGATAGATTGATTTACTGGGGGGGGGGGGTGGCAGGGGCACACACAAAAGAAAGAGGGCAGAGGGAGAGAATCTACAAACAGACTCCCCGCTGAGCGCAGAGCCTAATGTGGAGCTTGATCTCACAACCTGTGAGATCATGACTTGAGTCAAAACCAAGAGTCAGTGACTTAACTGAGCCACCTAGATGCCCCTAATTTTATATATTTTTAAATATAGGCATAAAATACTGTGTAGCAATACAGTTTACTGGGAAAAGCAAGGGTTATTGTAATCAAACAGACTTGAGTTTTGTTTTTTGTTTTAAAAGATTATTTATTCATGAGAGACACAGAGACATAGGCAGAGGGAGAAGCAGGCCCCTGCGGGAAGCCCAATATGAGGACTCGATCCCGGGACCCTGGGATCATGACCCAAGCCAAAGGCAGGTGCTCAACCGCTGGGCCACCCAGGTGCCCAGACCTGAGTTTAGAACTCTGCCTTACCTTTCTTAAGCCTCTTTCTTTACTCATAAAATGAGGAAGATAAATGAAATAAAATATGTAAATGCCTGTCCAGTACAGAATATGACATTCAGTAATGTTGGTTCCTTTCTTTCCTGGGTACATTGGTTTAGTTAGTCTTGTTAGTATTGTTCTCTTTAAACTTGCAATATTAAACTGACAAAAATATATTGAGCACTTACTCTATACTAAAAAGATCTTTGAAACCTGTCCCCGCTTTTCTTTTTTGTCCAAGGTTCCCTGTAGGCACAGACTAGGTTTGCAATAATTTCAGTTTCCACCATGGCTTCAAGGTTCTCTGATTCCTAAATAACTTGATCTAGCTTTCTTGCCCTATTTTTTTCCTGGCCAGATAGCTCCTCCTTTGAACAATGTTACCTCAGTTAACTTCCATGTCTGATTCTTTGTGGCAAACTAGGTCCTTCCCCTAAGGATGAATTCAAAATTTAATCTACAGGAAGCCTTCTGTATTTAATATAAAATGATATTTGCCCCTTATCATTTCAATCCTGTATGTCTAATTTAAATTCACCTTCGGGCAAAATTTCTTCTCATTTGATGATTAACAAAGGCCTCATCAACTAACATTTTTCACTCTTACACTTGACTCTTTTGAGCATTTTGTGCTGATCTGTCCTGTCCTTCCTTGAACTTTTTATCCCTTGGCTTCAATAACACCTATCCCTCTCTCATCCTATCCCTCTCCTATTCAATGTTTATATATCCTGTGCTTCCATTTTTAACCCTAATTTAATTTCTTTATTCATCAAATATGTTTGAGTTTCTATTTTGGGGCAGTACCTATGCTACGTACTGTGGATGCAGCAGTGAACAAGAGAATGGAAACAGATACAGTGGACATGATTCTACAGCTTATAATTGAGCAGGGAATATGAGGGGAAAATCTAACCCAATTTAAGGGTTTTGGGGAAGACATTCTTGAGACAGAAAGTTTTAGCTGCGTCCTAAAAAAAGATGAGGCTTTCGTGGGGTAAAGAAAGAGAGAGAGGTTTGGAGGAATAAGAAGCTTGGAAAAGATGAGAAGACTTCTGAATGGAAGACGCTGCATGTTTCAAAGCACAGAATAGGAAAAACCATGGAGTGTTTGAGGATGTAAAAGTTCGGTATGTGCAGTGGAGGGAACCAAAGGGAGAATAATCATATTTGATGCTGGACTGCAAGGCTGGAGTCAGACTGTGAAAAGATTTGTAGGATATGTTAAGGGCAATAGGAAGGCACTGACTAGCTTCTTCACCTCCTTTTGTGACATTCTTAATTTTTATTTTTAGACATCACTGATGTATAATTTACATATACTTAAAGCATACACTTTGATGACTTTTGATAGCTTTATACAGCCCTGTAACCTCCACTACAATCAAGATAGAGAATATTTTTACCACCCCCTCAAAGTTTCCTTTCATCCCTTTGTCATCCCTTCCTTTACCTCTGGCCTCAGGCAACAATGGTTCTATTCTCTATCACTATAGATTAGTTTCCTTTTCCTAGAAAACTATATATATACTTTTTTTTCCTTAGAAAACTATATAAATGGAATCCTAAGTATGTACTGTTTTATGCTGGGCTTCTTTCACTCAGCACAATGGTTTTAGGATTTATCTATGCTGTTGGGTATATCAGTAATTCATTCTTTTTTATTGTTCAGTAATATTCTACTCTATAGAAATTTATCACATTTTGTTTATCCATTAGCCTGCTGATGCACATTTGGGTTTTCCAGTTTGAGACCTTTATGAATATAACTACTATGGATGTTTGTGTATAAACTTTTTGTTGTGATCATGTTTTTATTTCTCTTGGGTAAATACCTAGGAGTGGATTGGCTGGGCCATATGGTAAGTATATATTTAACTTAATAGAAACTGCTAAGCAGTTTTCCAAAGTGGTTATACCATTTTATTCTCCCACCAGCAGGAGATGAGAATTGTAGCTGCTCTACATCCACACTAACACTTAGTATTGTCTTTTTAATGATAGTCATTTTATGTACAACATGATGGGACAACTCTACATTATGCTATGCTCATCACAGGTATAGCTCCCATCTGACAAACAATGCTATTGCACTACCATTGACCGTATTCCCTATGCTGCACTTTTATCCCTGTGACTTAATTCATTCCATAACTGGAATTCTGTACCTCCTAATCCTTTTCTACCCATTTTCCCTACATGTTATCTTCTTATTATTGAGTTTTAGGAAGTTTTTATATATTGATACAATTTTTCTGTCAGTTAAATGTATTGTGAATAATTCTTCCAATCTGTGTCTTGCTTTTTCTTTTAAAAAAGTGCTTTTGGGGGCATCAGGGTGGCTCAGGTCATGATCCCAGGGTCCTGGGATGGAGCCCCACATCAAAGAAGTAGGCTCCTTCTTCCCCCTCCCTCTGCCTGCCTTTCCCCTGCTTGTGCTCTCCCTCTGTCAAATAAAAAAATTTAAAAAATCTTTAAAAAAATAATTAAAAACCAAAATAGTGTTTTCTGAGTTTTTAATTTTGATAGTCCAATTTATCAATATTTTTCTTTATGGTTCATGCTTTTTGTGTCCTCAAAAATCCATTTCATGAGGGAATAGAAGGCTAGCTGAGGACAAAGCACAAGCTGACACCCTACAAATGATCTGTCCCTCTCCTCCACAGATGGGATGCGTGTAACATTCCTTAGGCTAGCAATCCTTGTCATTCCCTGGCTTGTAGATGCATCACTCCGGCCAAGGCCTCCATCGTCTCATGGCCTTCTTTCCTTTGTGTCTTTGTGTAATCATGTCCAAATGTCCTCTTATAAGGATACAAGACATTGGATTAGGGTCCACATTAATCACTTGGTACCATCACTATGGACTATGAAGAACCCATAGGAAAAGATTTAAAATATGGTCCTTCCTCAAGGAACTTAAAATTTTGTTGAAAAGACAACATTAACATATAAGAAGTTACCAGTGAAATACAGAAAACCAAATCAGTGTGGTTCAAATGGTAAATGTAGTTAGTGTATAGGAAGGAAAAGTAGGCTCTGGGGCAGAAGTCCCCGACATAGATCAAAAGCTGGATAAAAGATTGATAGAATATATACACAGAAAAGAGGTAAGGTACTGAGAGTCAAGCAACAGGAACAAAAGTACAAAAACAGGAATTAACATGACACAGAAAGGCAGGTGGGGAGACAAAAGTAAACAAAACATGTCTGGATAACAGTTTGAGTTAGGAGAGGGTGGGAGCAAAAGGTAGTTGAAGCCACTCCATGGAAGACCTTAAAGGTTAGACATCAGAATTAATACAGTGACATAGCCACTGTGAAAGGAAGGTTTGAGGAAAATCAGATGTGCTTAAAGGGAGGAATTGACTGAAAGAAATAGAAACTGGGGGAACAAGAATGCTGCTGTTTTGATTTTTTTTTTTTAAGATTTTGTTTGTTTATTCATAGAGACACACAGAGAGAGGGGCAGAGACAGAGACAGAGGGAGAAGCAGGCTCCATGCAGGAAGCCTGACATGGGACTCAATCCCAGGTCTCCAGGATCACACCCCAGGCTGCAGGCGGCGCTAAACCACTATGCCACCGGGGCTGCCCTGCTGTTTTGATTTCAATCAAATTCTCTATTCTGCAACCAGAATGTTTTTTAACTCAATTTTATCAAGGAACTCCTCTGTATGTCGAATCAGAGCATGAGATGCTAGGAATCAAAGATTACACCAAAATTTCTAATCTCAGTCTTAATAATGGTTGCATGGCCAAGAAGATATGACATATAATATGGAGAGGAAGTATGAATTTTATATGGTTTATGAATAATTTGAGGTCGCAATTAAGTGGCAGCTAGAACTTGGCCAGATTATGACTAGTGAAGCAGGGGCAAAGGCAGGAATTATCATGTGCATATTAGAAGAACTGTAGGAGGCTGATCCTCAGATCACATTGGGAATGGCAGGCTCTGGGAGTCAGCTAAGAAAAATATAGGAGGTGTCAACTAAGCCTAACTAAAAATGGACCAGGAAACAGGGGAGGAAAAAAAAAAATCAAACAATAAGGGGCAAAGGGTGAAGCAGTTATGCTGGAGGTGGGACCGGATCAAGGCAGGAACTCTCTTCATCCTGGAAAAGCAGGATGTAGCTATGGAATAAAATAGCTAATACAATACTTATTGAACCTACCTTTCTTTTCTTTTCTTTTCTTTTCTTTTTTTTCTTTTCTTTTATTTCTTTTCTTTTCTCTTCCTTCCTTTCTTTCTTTTTTCTTTTCTTTTTTAACATATGGTAGGCATTATCCTGAGCATGTTAATAAATTTATTCATGTAAACTTTATAAGAATGAGAGGTAATTATTATTGTCCTCATTTTACAAATGAGGAGAGTGAGGCACAGAGAAGTTAAGTCATTTGCCCAAGGTTACACACATCCTAAATGGCAGCACCAGGATTTGAGTCCACAGTAATAAATGTTAACTATGTGCCAAGGTTTTATACACACACCACTACATACTCTCTCTGACGATATTTTTTGGGGAAAGACAAAAAATGTAGTATGCTTCCCATCCTTATTCCCATCCTCCTTTCTGGCACATAACCTTTTTCTTATTTAACCAAAGGTATATACTGCCTCAGGGAAGATTGTAGTTGTTAAAGGCAAAAGAGATTTTTTTTTAAACTTTTTTTTTTTTTTTTTAATTTATGAAAGTCACACAGAGAGAGATGAGTGAGAGGCAGAGACACAGGAGGAGGAAGAAGCAGGCTCCATGCACCGGGAGCCCGACGTGGGATTTGATCCCAGGTCTCCAGGATCGCGCCCTGGGCCAAAGGCAGGCGCTAAACTGCTGCGCCACCCAGGGATCCCCAAAAGAGATTTTTTATTATTCAGCTCCAAACCTCAAAAAAATGCTTGCTTGATTGCTGCTTGCTTTCTTTTTTTTCTTTTTTTTTTCATTTGTAATAACACAACAATTTGGAGGAGGACTTCCTCTACATTCTAACAGCTCCTTTTAATTATCAAGAACTTGACTTGGCTCATGTGGACCACACAGCTGTAATATAAGATACATGCACGAAGAATTCAAGGTCAGATAAATGTCTTACACACAGGAAACAGAAAGGTCCTTTCTGACAGAAAGAGGAAAGAAAGGCATTCTGTATGTCATAGATTCCTCCTTCTTATGGGCTGAACTGTGTTCCCCCCCAAATCCATATATTGAAGTCTCACCCCCAGTACCTCAGAATGTAACCTATTTGGAATTAAGATCTTTAAAGAAGTGATTAAATAAATTGAAGCCAGTAGGGTGGGGCCCTAATCCACTATGACTGGTGTCCTTATAAGAAGAGGAAAAAACACTAGGGATTCCTGTGCAAAGGCAGGGGGCGGGGGACGGTAGACTCTGCGATAACAAAGGAGCAAGAGGGCTGCCGGCTACAAGCCAAGGAAAGAGGCTCCAGAAGAAACCAATCTGCTGCACTTTAACCTTGGATTCCCAGACTCCAGAACTATGAGAACTATTTCTGATATTTTCAGCCAACCAGCCTGTAGTATTTTGTATGGGTGTCCTAGCAAACTAATACAACCCTCTGGGGGAACTCCTTTAGGGGGATGGTAAATAAGATAAATATGAGGAATGTCACAGAAATGGGACTTGCTTCTTACTTCCCCAGACAACTTAAGCTCCCTTAAGTTATTTCTGTGTTCTAACAACTCAGGTAACAGAGGTAACAGACTGAAAATGGCAGGACAGTATAATAAATTGGAAGAAGTCCAATATCACCTTTCTGGTTCCTAGACTTCCAAAGCTCATCTGACAGTAGTAGTGAGCACACCTAGCATCTAGATCTTCGTCTCTAATACCATTTTCCTATAAAACGAACCAAGTCTTCTTGGAGAAATTGCTAATTCTAGGACTGGGGCACAAAATATACAAGATGAGCCTGAAGCATCTTGTATGGCCAGAAAGGAAGGAAGGGACATGTCACAGCAATGAGTATTACATCAAAGGGATGTAAGAGGCACCTCAGAGAGCTCCCAATGGTCAAAGTTGGAACAATTTGAGCAAAAAAAATAAGTGGCAATGGATTACAACCTGAAGTATAAAACAAGTATCCATGAGTCCACACTAATATAAATGATCAAGTAAATTAATAAATGAAGGAAAAGAGACAAAGGTCCACACATAAGAATTTTAAATAATTTATACAAATACTCTGATCTTAAAGAGATAGAGTATAGCTCCCACTAATTAAGTGTGGGCTGCACATAGTAACTTCCTTCCAAAGAGTACAGTAAGAAAAAAGAGGAAAAAAAGAGTAATTTTATGGTAGAGAAACATGACAAATACTACCTCAAGCCAGGTGATCAAGGTTAACGTCAACAATGATAAGTTATTTTGAGAGATGTATCACTAATATGATATGATAAGAATGACACTTTGCCTCTGTGATCTTCTTCCTCAATACCATAAAAACCATAATCCCAATTGAATCCTGAGAAGAGCATCAGACAAATCCCAGTTGAGGGATATCTGACCAGTAATCCTCAAAACTGTCAAGGTCATCAAACACAAAGCCTGAAAAACTATCACAACCAAAAGGAGCTTCCAGAGACATGATAACTAAATGTAATGTGGTACTCTGGATGAGATCTTGAAACAGAAAAAGGACATTAGGAAAAATTGAGGAAACTGGAACAAAGTATGGACTTTAGTTAATAATAATGTATCAATAGGGATTCATTAACTATGACAAATATACCATACTAATGTAAGATGTTAATAATAGGAGAAACTAGGTGTGGAGTATATGGAAACTCTCTGTACTACCTTTGCAGTAATTCTATATATCTAAAATTGTTGTAAAATAACAGTTTTACTCGCCAGAGTGAGTGTGGCGAACAGGGGGGAGGGTTAGAGGGAAAGGGGAAGCAGACACCCATTAAGCTGGAGCTGGAGGAGGGGCTTGATCCTAATCCTGAGAGACCCAGAGATCGTGACCCCAGCCAAAAACCAAGAGTTGGCTGTTCAAATGACTGAACCACCCAGCCATCCCTAAAAGTTTATTTAAAAAAAAAGAAAAGAAAAATATGGCCTGAGCAAAGACTGCCTTGACAACACCTGCTACACATATCCTAACTAAAGCAGCTCAGTAAGGCAAAGGGATTTTTAGTGCAAAACATCTATCGGAAAGACAGTTGTAAATGGGGGGTGATGCCTCCATAGGATCACGGTCTTCGAAAGGCTATAAAAAAAGTACCTAGGGGCACCTGGGTGGCTCAATGGTTGAACGTCTGCTTTCAGCTCAAGTCGTGATCCTAGGGTCATGGGATCAAGTCCCCGCATCAGGATCCCTGCAGGGAGTCTCTCTCTCTCTCTCTCTCTCTCTCTCTCTCTCTCTCTCAATAAATAAATAAATAAATAAATAAATAAATAAATAAATAAATAAATAAATAAAATCTTAAAGAAAAAAAAAAAAGAAGTACCTAGTCAGGCATCCAAACACCACCATTGATACATAAGATAAAAACCCTTGAGAACCACCAAAACCACATGCAGATCTGAGGTCACTGCCCACATTGCCTTGGGAACATATAAAATTTAACCTACACCTCAGACACTACCGACCGCGACAATGAGAATGTTAATAGGACACCTTAGGATGCAGCTGAGGAAATCTAACTTGACTGACTTAAACAATTAGGTAATTTTTTTTTTATCTCACATAACAAGTGCCAATATCCTATTACAATATTCTACTCTATAATCTTCAGTGCCTCAGCCATTCCTTAGCTAACTCTCCTGGCACTTTTGTAGACTCCATTTCAGGTATCACATGCAGGAGGAACAATATCTGACAGAAGAAGATCATCTCTTCAGGTGAGACTCTTTGGAAGAGCACCTGTCAAGTATTTTGCAGAATGTCATTCAGTTGGAGTTTGATGCTTTCTCATGATTAGACTGGAGATTTTTAGATTTGGGATAAGAATACTAAAGAGAAGCAAGTGCCATTCTTTTAAGGAGAAAGGAAACTCCCCCTCACAACTCATCAGTCACATCATAGTCCCCTTCCTAAATTAATCACTAGGAAGAATAATGAAATTACCATAATCAGTTTAGACCAATCAGGACTTAGCCCTGAATCACAAAGGGAATGATATATACTAGACAAAATTGGGCTGGTCTGCAAAAATAAAGCATATGTGAATGGACACTGAGCAGGCCACCACCAGTGTCTGTAGGTAAAAACCCTAAAAGGCAGAGCCTCTACTCAAGAGACTGCATTAAATGAACAAGCCTGTTTTAAAATGAAAGAAACATTTTTCATTGTCCAATTTACTTCTCCTTCCTCTAACACTATCACCACCCAGAGGGATTTTCAGATCAGTTATTGAAAATAAGAAAGTTTCAGGCTTTGTTTTTTCTACAATCTGATTTGCAATGTGTCAAGTTCGATACTTAAATGATCTGTACAATATCCAGGTAGGTACTGTGATCCCCATTTTACAGATGAGAAAATGACCTCAAAGTAGTTAAATAAGTTGCCCAACATCACATAGCCACAAACTGAGTTAGAATTCTAAGCTATATCTCCAGTCTTCAAAGCTTGAAATGTTTTTTAAGCTACCATATACTCTCCCAGATATCAATGGAGTAGCAGCAATAAAGGAAACATCTCTGAAAGATAACTTTCATCTATAGCTCCTCTAGACCAAGGCTACCCTCTCTATAAACAGCTCAAAGCCCCCTCCTTAGCCTCCAAAAGAAACCTGCACAAGTACTCCAACAAAGATGTTATAGCTAGCTCAAAATATGGAACTAACATACAAGTAAGATTAGATTTGTGAGCCAGTTGCATAAATTATCCAAACAAAAGTAGTTAAGATACCTAGGGCAACATTTCCCAAACTAGTGTGCTTTGCTGGATTCTTCTCTAGCATGATAACAAGTAGGACATGAAAATAGTACTCTGTGATCAAATTAACTGAGAGACTAGGCTAAACAAAATTAAACAGGCTTATCAACCACAAGAGCCTTTATACACTACCAGGCATTATGAATTCCAAGAAAAGCATATTCTACTTATAATGTTTAGCATTTATCTCCAGAAAAGAAGGTTTTCCTTTTTAATCCTGACCACCTATAAACAATTCCTAGGAGAGTATTCTGTTTAACACCATTTTGAGAAATACTACCCTAAGGGGAAAGCAAAGGCCCAAGAATAGAGTTCATTATTAAGGGGCTGGAGGCAAACAAACAAACAAATCCAATAAAGAATATAGTGGAAAAGGCAGGAAGCAAATCTGGAGAGTTCAATATTATAGAAGCAAGAAAGGAGATGGCTTCTAAAAAGAGACAATCAACAGAACCAAACTATCGAGAGATTAAACAGATTGAGAGTAAAAAATTGTTCAGATTGGACTAGGAAAACTGTCACTTGTGACCTCTGAGAGAATAGCTTCAGAAAAGGGAAGGAAAGAAGGATGTGCAGGCAGAATTTTAAAAGAGTAAGATGGAAATGATAAAAGAAGTAGATGAAGCATTTCTAGACGACCAATAATTGTGGTTTACCAGTGAAAGTAAGAAAAGTAATTGGTTGGTTGGGAGAAGGCGGTATATAGAGAAATGAAAAAAATTTAGAATGGGTGCACTGCACCTGGTTAAAGGTAAAAGTGAAAATATACCGAAAGAAACTGATAGTTACAGATCATTAGATGGAAGAAATGAAACCTAGAGTATAAATGACTAGAAAAAAACATATCTCTCAGATTGGAGAGAATTTGAATAGACCTTATTTTAATACTCCCAAATTTCATAGATTTCTGCCTACTCCACCCAGGAGAATTTTTCAGTCTTTAGTGTTCAGTGTGTAGCATGTGTATAAATTTGCTGATTTGTTGCTCCTCCCAAAGGACGTCTATGTTGTGGGCAAAAGGAGAAGGTTATAGAGCAGCAATTACCTGAGGGTCCCAACCTGTACGAAAATAAGAAGTCAGGTGGAGGCAGATAACAGTAAGGAAGTTGGAGCTGATGGAGATTTTAACTTATAATGACTTAGTATGAATGATTTTGATACAAAACTAAAACTTACAGTAGGAACATACAAAAAAGTAATGTGAAGATGACCAAAGAAGGGTCCAGAAAAAAGGAATCTACTTAACCCACTCAGACCTTTTTCACAACTCTGCTACACCAACAGAAGTTGCATAAGTCATAAACTAATAATGTAACTCTAATATGCTGGAGAGAAAAAAGACTATTTAGTAGCAGGTCTAGTTACAGTCCAGCTTTAAACTTTTTAAATCAAAACTTTGTATGTTTTCCATCTACATAAAATGCCAACCCCAAGAGCTACTTAGGCATGAAAATTTTCACTTTTATTTAAGAACAATAAGGACACTGACATGAGATTCTGTTGCTTAGGACATGATCATAAATTCTATGTTTTAGGCTAATTTCATTAATTCAAATTGAGTACATAATTTTGGATTAACTATATCTAAGTCACAAGTGTGGCCCATATATGGCTCCAGAGTCCATTTATCATAACATTTTGAACACAAAAAAGGCAGTAACATCGGATTCCTCAACTGTTTAATATACCAACCTACAGAATTCAAGAAAAGTCATACTGCTTAAAAAATATATATAAGTACCGGAGTTAGAGGAGGCCCCAATCTTTAAATAAAGAAATTAATATTGATCAGTGTGCACGGAATCCTTATTCCAGATCTGTGTATCTGTAAACCCAAGGCAGCCACATAGGCCAGATGACTACTACTGCCAGCTCAGCAGCTGAGCTTGGTGAAAAGGCGGCATCCACACACACAGGCCACTCTTGAGAACCAGAACTTATGGCCAGTTTCATCTGGTAGATCCTGGAGAACGTGGCAGTGATAAACCGGGAAAAGTCTGACAGAAACAGGGTTGTTGGCGGTAAGGGGGGCCTCTAGGGCTGCAATTCTGGAAGGCATAAGGCAGCCGCGGCGGGCTAACCCCCCCAACCCGGGGCTGAAAGAAACTATGGGGGTTGAGAGGGGAGGGGAGGGCTCGTCCTTACCTTGTCATCCTCGCATCTTTTCCCCAGGCCCTCCCTGGCCTGCAGCCGGCTGCTGAGGCGGCCGTAGTCGGCCTCCTTCTGGTCGATCTGTTTCTTGTGCGAGTCCACCAGGAGCAGGAGGTCTGAATTGCGTTTCTCTAGGCGCCCGCGGGCCACCTCGGTGCGCTGGACCTGGCCCTGCAGCTCGGCCACCTCCTCCTGAAGCAGGACGTGGCGGGAGGAGATACTCCAGTAGTTGAAGGCGAGGACCGCGATGACCACCAGCAGCACCACCAACACGAAGGAGGGCAGGCGGCCTGCCCGCCGGTTAGCTCCGAAACCCACCATGGGGTCGAACTAGGCTGTGCCCTCGGGCCTCGCCGCCTACACCTGCGGGCAGAAGCTCAGGCCTTAGCAGCTGAGTTGCCGGGGGGACGCGGCCCTAGGGCCGGCCGAAGGAGGAGGCGGGCCAATCTGCCTGCCGGCTAGCCGGAGAAGGGGGCGGGGCCGCAAGCCGCAGGCCCCTCCCCGCCCCCCTCCTCAAATCCGGTCAAAGCGCGTTCCCAAAGCTTCGAAAACGACCCTGCACCAGCCGGGTGGAACCTGGAGAACCCAGCAGCCCGCACCGGGGGCCCAACACCTCAGGGGCGGGGGGCGGGGAAAGGTGCCGGAAGGGGGCGGGTTTAGCTCTGGCCCCGCCCATTGGCTGGGTCCGGGTCGCTTAGGCGAACATTGCCTAGTTTCCGCCGACGCCCCCTCTTCTCGCGAGAAAGTGAGTTTCTCTCGCCCTTTATATTCTTATCTCGCGAGCGTTATCGCTATTGGGAAGTGTTGTGTTGATTTTGGTGCTATGTATTAGCTCTTGCACTTGAATTCGAATCCCTTCAGTTGTTACCCCCTCGGTTCCCTTGACCCACGATTTAGGGAGTGCCAGCCCTACCTTGAGAGTTTTTTTGTCTTTGAGGACATCTGCGCTGCGACCGTTTTGTAGGGAAAACAGTAGGTGAGCTGAGGACAGAGAGGGCGACTAGTAAAGTTTCGTACTTGATGCAGTAAAAAGAGATTTTCTCGTTTGTGCTAATGATGTGGAGAGTAAACAAAAAAGACCATTAAAATAGCGGTGCCCCAAACACTACAAGAAGAATCAAGAGAAACTGAGCTTTACGACTGAAGGGGGTGGTGCCATCCTGGTTTCCAAGGTTACTGCTTTCAGGAAACAAGAACTTCAGAATGCGTGAGTTCTGTTCTTAAACTCACCGCTGCTTTTGCTTTGAGCTAGGCTTCCGAATAGAAAACCGAGAGGCTGCCCTCGATGAATGGTAACTAACGCTGTTAACAGCTAGCACGCTCTGGGTTAGAGAAATAGTAGCTCTTTTACAAATTATTTTTGCATGCCTGGTCTCCTGTTATCCTCTCAAACAGCACAGTTTTACACATGAGGAATCCAAGACACAAAGATGTTCTAGAAGCTTTCTCAAAGTCTCGTTTGAGACAGTTAAGCTTGGATCTAGAACACTGTTCTCTAATTTCATTGCTCTTTGCATTATACCAGGCTAACCATTGCTATATGTTCAGATTTATTCATAATGACACAGGAAAAAGCTGCCACCCTTTCTGTTTTTTTCTGCAGATTTCCTTTGTCCTGGCATGAAAATTTTTGAACGTTATTGGCTCTGTCCTGTTTAAGGAAACAGAATTGCTTTCTTTTTCAAACTTCCATGGCCATAAAACCCCAAGAATAAAAAAGCGTTGGTGTTTTCATTCAAATCAGAGTGTGTGCCTTTGAGGCAAGAAGATTTGTCTTTATATATATATATATATATATAATTTTTTGTTTTGTATTTTTAAAGATTTTATTCATTTATTCATGAGATACACACACACACACACACACACACACACACAGGCAGAGGGAGAAGCAGGCTCCATGAAAGGAGCCCGATGTGGGATTCGATCTGGGGACTCCAGGATCACAGCCTGGTGGAGCGCCAAACCGCTGAGCCACCCAGGGATCCCCTTGAATAATTATTCTATGCTTCCTGTCCATTTCAAAAGTGAAATTGCTGTCTAATGGTCCCATTAATAGCCTGGAAAAATTACTGTACCTCCAAGAGGTGATGATTTCAAAAGAAAGAAAGAAATAGAAGTGAGGATTTCTCTCTCATAGATACAGAAAAACAAGTAAGGCCAAAATTATTAAATCTTTCATCCACATCAAACTTAAGCTTTTTGCTCTGGCTTCATAAGGTCAAAGAAATCCCCTCCAGTCTCAAAGGAGAAGCAGACTTTGGCAAGAGGGAGCAAGGCAAATATGAGAAATCACTGGCTATAATAAGCCTTTCCTTGTATCTTTTTTTTTTTAAGGTTTTATTTATTTATTCATGAGAGACACAGAGAGGTAGAGACAGCAGAAGGAGAAACGGGCTCCCCATGAGGAGCCCGATGTGGAACTCAATCACGCCCTGAGCCGAAGGCAGCCGCTCAACCGCTGGGCCATCCAGGCGACCTGTCCATGTATCTTTACTCAATTTCATAAGGGCCTTGCTTTGTGTAGCCAGCGGTTGAAAATTAACTATAGAATAGTGTTAACTGCCTAAGATGTCACTTCTTCAAAAATGTTTTCAATTTTATATGGGACTCTGACATGTAAGAATTTAATATCATATAAAACACATTCACATACATTTTTTCAGCAGATGCTTAAAAGAACTATTTGGTACTTACTATTTTATTATCCCATTTTACAGATGCAGAAGTAACTTGCCCAAAGTAACGTGTCTAGCAGATGGCAGGACTGGATCTTGAAAGCCAATCCTCTTTCCACTCTTCCCCCAGTGAAAATATCTTTATTCTACTTTAGTGGTTACCTCTTCAAACTATTCTCCCTACTGGGAGAACCCAATCCACATATCATCAAGACAGTGTATAAGTGATCTCCTAAAGATGGTTCTGGGTTAGGCATTAAACAAATAGAAGTAAAAGTCAATCCTTAAGCCAGATCATCAACTTTAACAAGAACACTGATAAGTCATGTTATTAATATGTATCCTTGATATGGTGTGATGAGAGTAGCACTTTTGGTCTTCCATCCCAAACCTCATAACTCTAGTCTAATCATGAGAAAATATATCACACAAATTCCAGTTGAGGCACATTCTACAAAATGCCTACAAAATAAAATCTTTTAAAAAAAGGAAATCTGAATAAAATATGGATGTTAATAACAATATGTTAATTGATTGTCACAAATGTACCATGATCATATAGGGTGTTTATAATAGGGGAGATTGGATGGGGGGGATATGTGGGAATTCTATTATTTTCACTGCTTTTCTGTATTTCTAAAACTATCTAAAAAGTATTTTTAGGATTTTATTTATTTATTCATGAGAGACACACACAGAGAGAGGGGAAGAAACATAGGCAGAGGGAGAAGCAGTCTCCGTGCAGGAAGCCTGATGTGGGACTCAATCCTGGGACTCCAGGATCACGCCCTGAGCTAAAGGCAGATGCTCAACCACTGAGCCACCCAGGCGTCCCTCTAAAAATTATTTTTAAAGCATCAGTTTCTATCTTTTGGGATATCTTTTATGTTATCATGTATACACTAAGATACTCACATAGCTGGAAAGGCAGAATAATCACAGAGAAAGAGTGTTTTCAGATTTATTTGAGGGGTAGGGACACCTGGGTGGCTCAGTCAGTTGAATATCTGACTCTTGGTTTCAGTTCAGGTCATGGTGTCAGGGTCATTGGATGGAGCCCCACCTCAGGCTCCACACTCAGCATGGAGTCTGAGAGCTTCTCTCCTTCCCTCTCCCTTCCCCCCTGCTCCTTCTCCTGTTTATGCATGCTCTCTCTCAAATAAATAAAATATTTAAAAAAACAAAAAAGATTTCTTTGAGGGGTAAACATCTTCTATAAAGGGGCAAGGGAGATTGAATAACCGGAATTTTGCACTTAAATGGAGTTTTCTTTGGGCAGCCCAGGTGGCACAGCGGTTTAGCGCCCCCTGCAGCCCGAGATCCTGGAGACCCGGAATAGAGTCCCAGCGTCAGGCTCCCTGCATGGAGCCTGCTTCTCCCTCTGCCTGTGTCTCTGCCTCTTCTCTCTCTCTCTCTCTCTGTCTCTCATGAATAAGTAAATAAAATTTAAAAATAAGTAAATAAATCTTTTTTAAAAAGAAAAAACTGGGCAGCCCAGGTGGCTCAGAGGTTTAGCGCCGCCTTCAGCCCAGGGTGTGATCCTGGAGACCAGGGATCGAGTCAGGGCTCCCTGCATGGAGTCTGCTTCTCCCTCTGCCTGTGTCTCTGTCTCTCTCCTGTGTATTTAAATAAATAATTAAAAAAATCTTAAAAACAAAAAAAGAAAAAACTTCATATGCTGCAATTGAGCAGACGAGTGAATTATTTTATAGATTATTCCTCAATGTTTATTTATCTTTTTAAAAAAAGATTTCATTTATTTATTTGACACAGAGAGAGAGGGAGCACAAGCAGAGGGAGTGGGACAGGCAGACAGAGAGACAGAAGTAGACTCCCTGAAGAGCAGGAAGCCCGACTTGGGCTTGATCCCAGGACCCTGGGATCATGACCTGAGCTGAAGGCAAACGCTCAGTCAATTGAGCCACACAGGCACTCAAATATTTTTTTTAAGATTTCATTTATTTATTTATTTATTTATTTATTTATTTATTTATTTATTTATTTATTTATGAGAGAAAGAGAAAGAACAATGGAGGGCAAGGAAGAGGGGGTGGGGAGGTGGAGGGGGAAAGAATTTAAAATAGATCCTGTGCTGAGCACAGAGCCTAACTCAGGGCTCGACTCCATGACCCTGAGATCACAACTCAAGGCAAAAACCAAGAGTCAGACACTGAATCAACTGAGCCACCCAGGTGCTCCACTATTTATTTAAAATATTATTTTTCAGCAATCTCTACACCCAACGTGGGGCTTGACCTCACAACCCTAAGATCAAGAGTTGCACACTTTACCAACTGAGCCAGGCAGGTGCCCCATTATTTCTCAATGTTTATGACATCAATAGGACTATGTTAGGGAAAGTGGCAGCTCATAGAAATACAAAATACATAAATCTGGTAGGCAAGTTCTTTCCATTGCAAATGAAAAAAATGCCAAAACCTTTTTAAGCAAAAAATTATGTATGTATAATTATATATATCTTGGAAGCATACTAGGACAGTTGATGGTAATATTGGAAAAGCAACACAAACTAGGGTACCTATAGGGGACTCAGTGCTTCCAGGACTCAGTCTTTCTGTTTTTCCCCTCTGCTTGGCTTTATTCCTTCTTTTTTCAGATGGTGCTTTTCTTTGCAGACAAGAAGTATGACCCCATAATTCCCAGGGTCACATCCTGCTAGTTCCATGATCTGAGTAGCAAGGGAGGTTGGGCTTCTAGCTTCCAGTACAAAAATTATCAGGGAAGGATTCTAGTTGTCCAAGCCAGATCATTACACACCATTTATATCCATCACTGAGGCCAGGGAGGTAAGGTATTGCCTGGCCCAGCATAAAGCACTTCTTTATGGTCAATCTAATACCAAGAAACAGAAAGAATATTGGGAAGACCAAAACAAATAATGCTAGCTACAACTGAATTTTCTTTTTCTTGAGATGTATTATCTTCCTTCCAATTAAGAACAGTTAATAAGTGAACAAAGACATTGTGTTAAAAGTTGGGTTCCCCAAGAAATAGGCTCTGAGGTGGAGATTCATAGTAGGAAACATAATGGAAAACAATATTGGTAGAGATAGAATTGGAATGCTATGCAGTCTCAGCGAAAGCCTCAGCCAGTTTCCTGTAACGTCTGAAGCTCAGGTGGCCCTTCAGAGTTTCATGAATTGGAGGGGTCCCAGCCTTTATACCCCACATTGACCAGATTTTGAACAGCTAGCAAGGAAGGGCTAATAGGCTGTGTGCTAACTCTAGTCAATTAGTAAAATGCCTGAATTACTGTATTTTTAAAAATTGAGAAAGTGTATCTTGGCTAAGTGAGGAAAAATGCTAAGATCAATCAGTAATTTGTCCACAGACATAGGAAGAGGTATGTTGTCATGCATGGGAGGTGGATGCTATGATGTACAACCCAGATCTCCTTTCAGGCATGAAGGACTCCTTCCCCCAACTGCTGGAGTGCTGCCAACAGAGAGCCTTCAGCTGTCAGCCCTCTTCAGAATTGCCTCAGTTGAAGAGGACTACCTTGTGAATGCAAGACCCCATTCCCATGGCAACCAACAACTAATACTAGTGAAGAGAACACACTTTTGTTATTTCCCTATATTACCCATTTCCTATGGAAATTACCGTAGGGGTAACGTGGGCCCTAGAGTAAGAATATGTGAGTTAAAATCTCTGCCTCTTATTAATTTTGTAAAATGAGGCAAGATATTTAAGTACCCCAGGTTTCCTGTTTCCACAATGGCATATCAATTAGGATTAAGTTTGGCTCCTAAAGGGGGAAAAATAACTTGAACAAAATAGGATTTTTTTTCTCTCTCACATAAAATATATACAGACACAATCCAGGACTGATATGGCAGGCTTCTTAGAACTCACTGTCATCATCCCTATGGTACAGATCTCATCTTTGCTTCCAGACATGACTTTCTTGATCTGGGAAACAGAAAGCAAGAAGGGCACCACCCTACCTACCTTCAACTTTTAAGAAGACTTCAGAGGCAAGGAAATAGAGTCTTAGAGCAACAATGTCTTCAGTCGAAAATTACAGTTTTTTAACCAGGAAGGGAAGGAAAAGTATAGGGAAGCAAGAACAAATTCTGTCACAAATGGGGATAATAATAATAATGCCTATCTTATAAGGCTATTGTGTGAATTAAGTGAATTAATATTTGTACCATAGTGAGGAGGAGCTAAGATGATGGAGTAGAAGGAGGACCTTTAGCTTGCCTGGTCCCTGAACCTACCTAGATAAGTATCAAATCATTCTGAATACCCAAGAAATTGATCTGAGCACTGGCAGAACAACCTGCACAACTAGAGGGAGAGAAGAGGTCACATCACGGAAGATAGAAGATGAGGAGATGTGACTTGAGGTAGAAGCTGATCAGAGGTGCCGTGGAGGGGAGGGAGCCCTGGTCTCAGAGACAGGAGAGAGAGAGAGAGAGAGAGAGAGAGAGAGAGAGAGAGAGAGAGAGGAGAGCGTGGAGGATTGCACACACATAAACACAAAAAAAACACTTCCCCAAAGCCATTGACTGGGAAAATGAGTGACTGATTTTTGTGAATTTTTACAACCACAGGGCTCAAAGTCTGGAGTTTTAGAGGTCTGTGGTTTGGCAGGTGAAAAGCCAGTGGGCACTGCAGTGCACTGCACACAACCTGGGGGTAGAAGTTGCAATCTGATGATGCCCTGGGACACACTGAGAGAGACAGTTCCCCTTTCTTGGAGCACATCTGAGAGAGGTAGCATTGCCTCTCCAGGGACAAAGGAGCCCTTGGCCACCACTATTTTCCCCAGCCCTTCAGCATAAACTAACCTCATTAAGCAGCACAGCACCAACACTGGCAGTACAAACCACTTACACCAAGACCCGCCCCTCTGCACTCTGCAAGTGCTGCTTTACTCTAGCAAGTTTGCCTAAGAACCAACACACTGGGCCCCTCCCCCCAAAATACCAGCACAACCCCCCCCCCAACACACCCTACATCTACTGACCACAGAGTTCTAAGCTTCAACTCTAGTGGAAATAGTATCAGGTCTTAAGCGCACCTAATTAAAACTCACCACATTCTGGACAAGGTCAGAACACTCCCTACTCTAAGCAAGGAGAAACTACAGAAGACTGACCTGAGGGAAAGGGCAGCCAAGACACAGCAGCAGAGTGCACACAGATTACACCAGAGACACTTCCTGAAGTGCCAGGCCCTGGACAGTATATGACCTCTTCTTTATAAAGCCATTACTCTCAGGAGCAGGAAACATAACAGGCTTTCCTAACACAGAGAAGAAGACAGAGACGTAGACAAAAAAAAACAAGACTGAGGAATTCATTCCAAAAGAGGAACGAAAAAAGTCATAGCCAGAGATCTAACTGCAACAAATATAAGTGATATGCCTGAATCAGAATTTAAAGCAACAACCATAACGATACTAGCTGCACTGATAAAAGCATAGAAGATGCCCGGGAGTCCCTTACCACAGTGACAGAAGATCTAAAAACTAGTCAGAGCAAAATTAAAAATACTATAACTGAGATGTGAAACCAACTGGATATAATGACCACAAGAGTGGAAGAAGCAGAGGAACAAATAAGTGATATAAACGATAAAATTATGGAAAATAATGAAGTTGAAAAGAAGATGGAAAGAAAAATATTGCATAATAAATGTAGACTGAGGGAACTCAGTGACTCCATAAAGCCTAATAACATTCATATTACAGGAGTCCCAGAAGAAGAAGGGGGGTAGGGGAAAGGGCAGGTTTGTTTGGGCAAATTATAGCTGAAAATTTCCCTAATCTGGGGAAGGAAACAGACATCCAAATCCAGGAGGCACAGAGAACTCCTGTGAAAATCAACAAAAGCAGGCCAACATCAACATGTATCATAGTTAAATTTGCAGAATAGAGAGATAAAGAAAAAAAAATCCTGAAAACAGCAAGATAAAAGAAATTCCTAACTTACAAAGGAAGACAAATAAGGTTGGCAGTAGGTCTTACCACAGAAACTTGGTAGGCCAGAAGAAAGTGGCATGATATATTCAACATGCTGAATGGGAGAAATATGCAGCCAAAAATATTCTATCCAGCAAGGCTGTCATTCAGGATGGAAGGAGAGATAAAGAGTTTCCCAGAAAAACAAAAATTAAGGAGTTTGTGACCGCTAAACCAGCCCTGCAAGAACTATTAAAAGGGACTCTTTGAATGGGAAAGACCAAAAGTGATAACGACTAGAAAGGAACAGAGAAAATCTTCAAAAACAATGACTTAGCAATAATATGGTGGCACTAAACTCTAACATCTATCAATAATCACTCTGAATGTAAATGGACTAAGTGCTTCAATCAAAAGAGATAGGCATCAGAATAGATAAAAAAAAAAAAAATAAGACCTGTCTATATGCTGCCTACAAAAGACTCATTTTAGACCTAAAGAAACCTACAGATTGAAAGTGAGGAGATGGAGAATCATTTATTTTGCTAATGGACATCAAAAGAAAGCCAGAGTAGCTACTTATATCAGACTAGATTTTGTTCTCTCTCTCTCTTTTTTTTTTTTAAGATTTTATTTATCAGAGTACCTGGGTGGCTCAGAGGGTTAAGCATCTGCCTTTACCTTAGATCACAATCCTGGAATCAAGCCCCTCATTAGGCTCCCTGCTCAGCTAGAAGTCTGCTTTTCCTCTGCCCCTCACCTTGGTCATGCTCTGGCTCTCTCTTTCTCTCAAATAAATAATTAAAAAATAAAAAAATAAAGATTTTATTTATTTATTTTAGAGAGAGTGAGCATAGTGGGGAGGGGAAGGGGGAGAGAGAAAATCCTTTTTTTTAAAGATTTTATTTATTTATTCATGAGACACAGAGAGAGAGAGAGAGAAAGAGAGAGAGGGAGAGGGAGGCAGAGACACAGGCAGAAGGAGAAGCAGGCTCCATGAAGGGAGCCCGACATGGGACTCGATTCCGGGTCTCCAGGATCACATCCTGGGCTGAAAGTGGTGCTAAACTGCTGAGCCACCTTGGCTGCCCGAGAGAAAAATCTTAAGGAGATTCCCTGCTGAGTGCTGGGGCTCAATCTCACAACCTAAGCCAAAATCAAGAGTCAGACATTCAACTTACTAAGCCACCCAAGCACCCCCAGACAAATTAGATTTTAAACCAAAGACTGTAACGAGATGGAGAAGAACATTATATCATAATAAAGAGATCTATCCAAAAAGAAGATCTAATGATTGTGAATACTTGTGCTCACAACTTGGGAGCACTCAAATATATAAAACAATAAAAACCACAAAGGAGGGATCCCTGGGTGGCGCAGCGGTTTGGCGCCTGCCTTTGGCCCAGGGCGCGATCCTAGAGATCCTGGATCGAATCCCACGTCGGGCTCCCGGTGCATGGAGCCTGCTTCTCCCTCTGCCTGTGTCTCTGCCTCTCTCTCTCTCTCTCTCTCTCTCTCTCTCTCTGTGACTATCATAAAAAGACACACACACACACACACACACACACAAAGGAACTCATTGATAATAATATAATAGTAGGGGACTTTAACACCCCACATACATCAATGAACAGTTGATTTAAGCAGAAAATCAACAAGGAAACAATGGCTTGAATGATGCACTGGACCAGATGGACTTAACAGATATATTCAGAACATTTCATTCTAAAGCAGCAGAATACCTATTCTTTTCAAGCACACATGTGACATTCTCCAAAATAGATCACATTCTGGGTCACAAATCAGGCCTCAACAAGTACAAAAAGATTGAGATCATAGCATGTATATTTTCTAATCACAACACTATGAAACTTGAAGTCAGTCACAAGAAAAATTTGGAAAGACCACAAATACATGAAAGTTAAAGAGCATCCTACTAAAGAATGAATGAATCAACCAGGAAATTAAAGAAGAATTTAAAAATACATGGAAACAAATGATAATGAAAATACAACAGTCTGAAACCTTGGAGATGCAGCAAAAGCAGTCATAAGAGGGAAGTATATAGCATAACTGGCCTACTTCAAGAAGCAAGAAAATCTCAAATACACAACCTAACCCTTATACCTAAAGAAGCTAGAAAAAGAACAAATGAAGCCTAAAGCCATCAGAAGAAAGGAAGTAATAAAGACTAGATCGGAAATAAAAGAAATAGAAACAAATAAACCAAAACAGTAGAACAGATCAATAAAACCAGGAGCTGCTCCTTTGAAAGAGCTAATGAAATTGACAACCCCTAGCCAGAGCTATCAAAAAGAAAAAAGAAAGGACGTAAGTAAATAAAATCACAATTGAGAGAAGAGAGATCACATCCAACATCACAGAGATACAAAAGAATTATAAGATAATGTTTTTTTTTTTAGATAATGTTATGAAAATTATATGCCAACAAATTGGGCAATTTGGAAGAAATGGATAAATTCTTAGAAACATATAAACTACCAAAACTGAAGGGAGAAATAGAAAAATTGAACAGATCGATAACCAGCAAAGAAATTGAGTCAGTAATCAAAAAGCTCCCTTTTAAAAAACTCTGAGATGCTATTGTGATGAACAAAATTAAAATTTATTTAGAATTACCAGTAATTTCATCATACACTTCATTATATATTTTCCTAATGGACACTAAAACTAAAATTACCATCACATAGTTATCTGTACAATTTCTGATATTAAAAAAGAAGTTCTAGAGTCAAAAGATTAGTAATGTTGGACTCAGAGCCCCATATTTTTGGTAGGACTGTAACTTAGCCTTTATCTGACTCTCCAGATTTTTTTTTCCCTTCTATCCCTTATGCTCCAGCTTCAAGGATATCCTGTTTCCCAGGCTATATTATCTATCTGACACCTTTTTTGGCTATTTCATATTGGAATGCTTCCCCAAGTTCCTTCTTTCTTTCACTACCATTTCTTCATGACTTTTATTTATCATTAGTAACAATGATACAAATTTCTCAGGTACTTATATAATCACCATTATGTTGTTAATATTTAAGAAAATAATTGAAAAGTATTATAAAGTGAGTAATGTTTTTACTTTAATTTTTTTTTAAGATTTTATTTATTTATTCCTGAGAAACACGAGAGAGAGGCAGAGACATAGGCAGAGGGAGAAGCAGGCTCCTCGCAGGGAACCTGATGCAGGACTCCATCCCCGGACCCCGGGATCACAACCTGAGCGGAAGGCAGACGCTTAACCGCTGAACCACCCAGGCGTCCCGAAAGTGAGTAATGCTTTTAAATGAAATTTTTAAAAACTATAATGGCATTGAATTATTGGAATCCTACTTTATGCAAGCCTTTATATCATGGATTGTGCATTAAGTAATTGACTAATTAATCAAATATTCATTGAGTGTCTGCTACGTTCAGATACAATTGTAGGTAGGAGTTGCAGGGCATTCAGAGAGACAGAGAGTTCCCCTGAAACTTCTAGTCTCTTCTTCCTCTTATTTGTATTACTTTCAAATTTTTCTCATAACAGTTTATTTTGCTGTGACACATCAGCCTCTTACTAGACTTTTAATAGATGTTTTTCTATTAAACTTAAGTACATTTAACAGTATGGAGGAGGCTGTGTTTTATTTTGATCCCATTACCATTAGGCTTTCCTCCCCTTTTCCAATGACTGCTCACTTCTTCCAGTTTCTTTGGATTTGTCTGAAACACTTTCTGAATGCTCTCTTAAGGATTTCACCCTTAGGCTTTTTTTTCTTATATTCTTGAATTATGGAATTTTAGACAGAAAGGGAATTTAGAGATTACCTATTTAAAATTTGATTTTATAGATGAAGATGAAAATCCAGAGAAGTAATGTGACTAGCTCAAAATTATTCTGTTCTACCAGTTAATGGCAGACCTGAGATCAGAATGCAAACTTTCTTCAAGATCCAGCATAAATCTGTCCTCCCTGAGACCTTCTTCCAAGTTACAGGTCAGCTCATATTTTGCCCTTCTAAATTATGAATGAGGTATCTACAAACTGCATCATTTTGGCAATGGTCATAGAGTACAATACTGCTTTACATAATTACTCTATTCCTTCACACTAGTTTATCCTAACTGGCCAGTTAGTCATAAACATCACTAAACACAGATTTTTTATTTTCTCTTTTTAGCACGTAGCACAGTAGCTAGTAGATAAGATAATGGGTATTAAGTGAATCCACATAGTAGGGATTTAAAAAATATTTTTACTTATTAACTACCTCTTTTCACATATCCTATTTTTTTAAAAATATTTTATTTATTTATTCATGAGAGAGGCAAAGACACAGGCAGAGGGAGAAGCAGAACTCGATCCAGGACTCTGGGATCATGACCTGAGCCAAAGACAGACACTCAACCACTGAGCCACCCAGGTGCCCTCTTTTCACATATCCTCTTAAAACATAATTATTTTGGGGGCATTTCAGTGTCACAGTTGGTTAAGCATCTGTCTCTTGGTCTTGGCTCAAGTCATGATCTCAGGGTTGTGAGATAGAACCCCCCGAGGGGCTCCACGCCTAGCATGAAGTTTGCTTAAGACTCCCTCTCCCTCTCCCTCTGCCCCTCCTCCTAGTAAAATAACAAATAAATCTTTTTTTTTAATATTTTTAATTTTTATTTATTTATGATAGTCACACAGAATGAGAGAGAGAGGCAGAGACACAGGCAGAGGGAGAAGCAGGCTCCATGCACCGGGAGCCCGACGTGGGATTCGATCCCGGGTCTCCAGGATCGTGCCCTGGGCCAAAGGCAGGCGCCAAACCGCTGCGCCACCCAGGGATCCCAATAACAAATAAATCTTTAAAAAAATATAAGTGTTCTTGTTCCTTAACATTTTGGTTGTAAGTCCTTTGTAATTTTTAAAAATCAGACTTAGATTCTTGGCAATCAATGAAATCAATGAATGCAGAAGCATAGTCTACTGCAATGTATTTTTTTTGAGACTTGGCAGAAAACCCAAGGTTTCTGTCCAATTTTTTGTTTTCTACACTGCACTTCATCTAATCTTATAGCTCTTGGTGGCTTTCTCTTCTAGACATCGTTCTGTAGAATGACCCAATTAAATGCGGCCCCGTTTAATGTAGTGGAATTTTATGTGAGGCAGGTTTCAAATGATCATCTTGTAATTTTCCAAACCTTTATTTTATTTGTTTATTTTAATTCCCTGGTACAGAGTACTTGCTGCTGATGCTAGTGTGGTATCACAGTAAATCCTCCCTCACTAATGTTCAGGCTGAAGACACAGCTATGAGCAGAGCTAGTCATGTGTCATGTATTGCCCTTTAAGCAGATCCTCGTTTATCCACTGTCTGAGCTTTAAGTAGAAGTTAAAGGCTTTTTTCAACCTACATAGTTTTTCACTAAATCTGTTAGTTTCAGCATGTTGTTTGTGTTGTTTTCAGCAGTGCAATCCCCTGATCTATATCAAGTAAACATGATGATGGATTGAACTCACTTCACTGCTCCCGCTCAGGTGCTCTGTTTTGATTTGTCAGTATCTTAGAGCAGCTCGTTGCATGCCAAAACAGAACAGAAGCCAGGGTTTACAAAAGACCACATTTTCTCCCACAAAAGACCACTTTTTAAAAGCAGGGTAGTGTAGTAAATTTGAAATACTGATGTTTTGAAATCTGCCTATGAACACTTCCTTATTACATTATACTGGTGTATGCAATATTATTTCTTTTGGCATCTAGACACTGCTGGGATTATTTACTTATTTTTATTTATTTATTCTTTAATTTAAATTGAATTTGCCAACATATAGTATAGCACCCAGTGCTCATCATGTCATGTGCCCTTCTTAATCCCTGTCACCCAGTTACCCCATCCTCCCACCCACCTCCCCTTCAGCAACCCTCTGTTTGTTTCCCAGAGTTAAGAGTCTCTTATGGTTTGTCTTCCTCTCTGATTTTTCCCCATTCCATTTCCCCTCTTTCCCTTATGGTCCCTTGCACTATTTCTTATATTCCACATATGAGTGAAACCATACGATAATTGTCTTTCTCCGACTGACTTATTTCATTTAACATAATGCTGGGATTATTTAAAATCCATATTAAAAATTATCAGGGGGCACTTGGGTGGCTCAGTTGGTTAAACGTTTAAACCAGGGTCCTGGGATCAAGTCCTGCATGGGGCTCCCCACTCAGCAGGGAGTCTATGTGTCCCACTCCCTCTGCCCCTCCCCCTGCTCATGCACTCACACTCTTTGTCTCTCAAATGAAAGGATAAAATCTTTTTAAAAAAATTACTGGGACTTTTGAGGTGCCTGGCTGGCTCAGTCTCTAGAGCATGCAACTGTTGATCCTGGGATGGTGAGTTTAAGCCCCATATATGGAGCAGAGTTTACTTAAAAAAATTGTTGAGACTTTAAAGAAAATCTGTTAATTTCTGTAGCCAAGTAACTTATTTCAGATGGTGACTAGGGGACTCTCTATACACACTGTACTATTTCATGCCCTGGTCCATTCTATTCCTCTTTTTTTTTTCTTTTCCTATTCTTCTTTCCTCAAAAGAACTCCCTTTTCATTCTCTAAGTCCTTTATGATCTTATTTGAATGTCTCTTCCTGAGCTGTTTCAATGTTGTGCCTGTACTACACCTAACTTACACTTACATGTCTTAAAACTTATTACACTTGTTTTACTTATATTATAGCTGTTAGTTTATGTATTTATCACCCTGTTAGACTGTGAAATCCTTAAGGATAAAGACTTTGTTTTATTTATATTCTCATCATCTAATGCTGTGGCTGGTATATATTATGTTTGATGAATGAATAAAAAGTATCTATTTCCCCTGGATGTAGTCAACTCATCCTTAGTTTCTCTACCACGTGTAAGAAAAATCCTAAAAAGGGTTGCCTGGTTGGCTCAGTGGTTGAGTGTCTGCCTTCAGCTCAGGGTGTGATCCCAGAGTCCCAGGATTGAGTCCCACATTGGGCTCCCTGCATGGAGCCTGCTTCTCCCTCTGCCTGTGTCTCTGCCTCTCTCTCTCTGTGTGTCTCTCATGAATAAATAAATAAAATCTTGAAAGAAGGAAGGAAAGAAAGAAAGAAAGAAAAGAAAGAAAGAAAGAAAGAGAAAGAAAGATCCTAAAAATCTGAATGTTTCATTTTTTTATTTTTTTAGAAATTGAAATAATTTAATGGTTTATTTTCAAGCTTATAAAAGTGATGTGTGCTCAGAACAATAGCAAAATAATCAGATAATCAAAAAGGAAAAAACAAAAGTGAAAACTGCTCATAATTCCATCCATCCAAGTATAACTACTGCTAACATTTTAGTACAGATTTTTCCAGACTTTTTTCTATCTACATACACATACAAAATACTAAAAAAATGAAATATCAAACACACATTTAGTGACCTGCTTTTTCACTTAACAACATCTTATAAGCAAGTTTCTGTGTTGATAAATTTTAGCACTATATATTCAGTTAGGGTAAATGCATAGGAAGATGCACCATACTTTATTTAAACAGTCTCCATAGGTACACACTAAGTATTTTAGGTAAATTCTTGTGGTTGCATGAAACAAAGACACTCCTCCCACACCCAGGACACTTAAAAAAACATAAATAAGGGGGCACCTGGGTGGCTCAGTGGTTGAGCATCTGTCTTTGGCTCAGGTCATGATCCCAGGATCTGGGATTGAGTCCCATATCGGCCTCCCTGCGAGGAGCCTGCTTCTCCCTCTGCCTGTCTCTCTCTCTCTCTCTCTCTTTCTCTCTTCCTCTCTGTCTGTCTCTCATGAATAAATAAATAAAATCTTTAAACAAACAAACAAGAAAAACATAAATAGGACCCACTCAGATTGTCTCAAAGAAAAGAAGGTTGTATTATAAGGATGTATATATAGGCTAGAACTGGAACTAGGGGACATCTGGATGGCTCAGCGGTTGAGCGTCTGCCTCCATCTCAGGGCATGATCCTCGAGTCCTGGGATCAGGTCCCACATTGGGCTCCCTGCATGAAACCTGCTTCTCCTCCCTCTGCCTATTTCTCTGCCTCTCTGTGTGTGTCTTTTGTGAATAAATAAATAAATAAAATCTTTTTAAAAAATTATAACTGGAACTAGAAATCTATCAGGAATCAAGCTCTGGTAACCAGTTACTCTTTCTGCTGCTACTGTTTCTCCTCTTTCTTCATGTCTCCCTAATACTCCCTTCCTAGAGCATTTGCTTACACTAACCCTCCACTCGCACATAGTTTTGACTTGGCTTACTTCAGATTCATAATTTATGACATTCTTTCAGTTAATATTCCTACTTCTCAGTCTATACAGGTTCAAATATTTTCATCCCACACCCAGAAGATGACCTTGTCCACTCTACTTGGTATCCTCTGGGTATAGAAACTAGAGAAGAAGTGGCAAGAGATGAGGATGAAGAGATAAATGAATGTTAGATCATGGAGAAGCCCCTACCAATTGGGTCTGGATTTCTAGCTAAGTGTGATTGTGCTTGTGCTTACAAGTCTATAGAAGGCAGGAAGACCAGTTAGGAGACTGCTGTAATAATTCAGGTAAGAATTATTAGTGGCAAGGAAACAGTTTTTAATTTGGACAACCAGATCTATACTGAGCCCATTCACTGAAATAGGAAACCCTGGAGAACTGATCAGAAGTTTCTTTGTAGAGCACCTGGGTGGCTCAGTTGGTAAGCATCTGCCTTTGATTCAGGTCATGATCCTGGGGTTCTGGGATTGAGCCCCATGTCATCTAGCTCCCTGCTCAGTGGGGAGTCTGCTTCTCCTTCTCTCTCTGCCCTCCCCCCTGCTCATGTGCACACACTCTCTCTCAATAAATAAAAAAATTTTAAAAAAATAAATAAATAATTTTTAAATCTTAAAAAAGAATTTCTTTGTAAATGAATTTAGTAATTTCTATAACTACAGTTTTTTGCAGTTATAGAGAAAAACTGCACATCACTTCATTCAGTCCTTGAAGATTTTCACCTGACAACCTCAGATCTTTCTACTCTCTCAAATATAAACAAGAACTGTGTGGGGATGTAGTTGTCTTGAGTCTTCAGCCATACAGCTAACATATTCCTCTGGCTTTATCCTCTATACAATGAAATCAATTTTCTTGACTGAATACCATGTCATGGCTTTCACTTCCTCCTGCCAATGTGTAAGAAATATGTAAGAAAAAATACTAAGATATCTTTTGATAACCTGTTTGTAAAGTGTCATCCATCTCTATGCCCCTTTTTCCCTTTTCTTTTTCCCCCTTTGGGAAGTTGTTTTGGAGGAAACATCTGTCTAAACTATTCTTCATTTCTAGAAAATATTAAGACGGCTGATTGATGCTTTAGAAAATTAATTCCTTGGGGAAAAAAAACAAGATTCTTGGCTTAGTCAGCTAGCTTTGTGATAAGACACAACCATTCCCTTGGTTAACAGTAGAATAGTAGGTAAGGCCTGGAAAGTTTTATCATACCTGGTGCTCTTTGTACACTGACCTGCTTTTTATTTCCCAAGAAGGAACCTATCCAAGCAAGACAGATGTGCAATTTCACGGAGCATGCTTGGAGCAGACCTCTCTCCAATACCTTTCTTCCTTTTCCACTAGGGGATAATTTTTGAGTGGGAGAAAATTAAGAATTTACTAAATTGAAACATTGCTTGTTAGGATACATGTTTTATTTTATTTTATTTTTTAGGATACATGTTTTAGCTATAGTATTACTTATCTATACCTTTGGCTAAAGTAGCAGGACCTGACCCATCTCACTTAAATCCATTGAACTATTTCCCCCAGACACTATCCAAGGATTAGCAAAGATTTATCTGTTGCTTGGAATTAAAGATTGTTTATTTAAAAAAAAAAGATTGTTTATATACCCTAGATGAGAGTTCTTCTAAATGGCTACATAGAAATGCCATTTCTGTGGGGTGCTCATAAGAAAGAAGGGGAGGTGGTCCATGGAGAAAATCATTTTGGGAAGCACTTCATTCTCCACTTTCCACTTAAAGATTCACAAATTACACTAAGATATTAAAAGCTACATGAGAAGTTCTGTAATAAAGAAACATTTTGACTTTTTTGACAGTTTTATTGAAATATAATTTACATTACATAAAGTTTATAATTTATTTTTTAAGTTTATAATTTAAAGTGTATAATTCAATGATTTTGTGTGTATTTACAGAGTTTTACAACCATCAGCACTTTCTTTGTTTTTTTTTTTTAAAGATATTATATATTTATTCATGAGAGACACACAGAGAAAGGCAGAGGGAGAAGCAGGCTCCCCATGGGGAGCCTGATGCAGGACTTGATCCTAGAACCCCATGATCATGACCTGAGCCAAAGGCAGATGCTCAACCACTGAGCCACCAAGGTGCCCCCCATCAGCACTTTCTAATTCCATATTATCTTCATTATCCCAAAAAGAAGCCCATAAGCAGTCACTCCCCATTCTACCTCACCTCTCCTTTTTTTTCCTATAGATTTGCCTATTTTGGATATTTTATATAAATCGACTCATACAATATTTAGTCTTTTGTGATTGTCTTCTTTCACTCAGTATAATGTGTTTGAGGTTCATTCACGTTTGTGGCATATATATCGGTGTTTCACTACTTTTTAATTGCCAAATAATATTCCAATGTATAGATATGCCACATTATGTTTACGTTTATTATGAATTTTTAGTTTGTTTCCATTTTTTGGCTATTATGACTAATGCTGCTCTGAGCATTCATGTGCAAGAAAACATGTAAACCTTGCAGGTGTTGAGTAGCAGGCTGAGGCTGCTATATGGACACATATAGCACACATAAACTTATGGACACAGACCTATATGTATGTGGACATCATAAACTATCCCTTAGAGAGCCAAGTTTCACTGGGAAAATATTGTATTAGCTTATGCTTAGGTTGTTTCTTTTGCTCAAAATAACGCATATAAATGATATCAAAAGAAAGAGAACACATCAGATATACTACAATGTTACAAAAATGTTTGCATGCTTACTACTTTGTAAAATTTCTAGTAGAGAAGAAAGGAAATTTACCTTTTAGTGTACCAAATAAGAAGGGTAAAGTAGGGCAGCCCCAGTGGCTTAGTGGTTTAGCGCTGCCTTCAGCCCAGGGTGTGATCCTGGAGACACTGGATCGTGTCCCATGTGGGGCTCCCAGCATGGAGCCTGCTTTTCCCTCTGTCTCTTTCTCTCTCTGTGTCTCTAATAAATAAATTAAAAATCTTAAAAAAAAAGAAGGGAAAAGTAGTTACTGCATGTCTTCCACTGACAATCTTGATTAAAAGAGAAGAAGGCTAGTTACCTGGGAGGCAGGGAGCTGTTACCAGGCCATGTCTTAAGGGCAGAGTGAAGTCAATCTCCAGTTTGGCTTAAAACTTGAACAAAATTCCAGGAGCAAGATCACCAGGAGTAGGAGACTGATCAACCAGTGCAGATAATATCTGGTACTTACTTAATGTTATCTTGAGTTAAAAATAAGGGGAGTATGTTGAAAAACCATTTTAAAGATATGGTTTAAAGCTCTCTTAAACAGCTGACATTTTAACTCATTAAACCTATTAATTACTTTGGGCCTCAGTTTTAAACACTTCCTCCCTTTTGCAATAACTTAACTTGCTAATTTCCTTGGAGTTAGTCCCAGGGAGCAAACCTTAGGAAATGCTGTTCTAGTTATTTCAGTTCTTAACTTCATTCCATGAGCAAATTATTTTCTCTTTACGTCAGAGGTTGTGATCTCCTAGCAGCAATCACTTGAGACTTCATAAAACATCAAATACAGAACCTGACTACCTGACCTTTTCCTCATATTTGTGTCTTAGGGACAGTTCAACTAATTTCGAATACAGACCTGGGTCGAAATGATTTGTGCTCTTTAAATGAATAGTCAAGGGATCCCTGGGTGGCGCAGCGGTTTGGCGCCTGCCTTTGGCCCAGGGCGCGATCCTGGAGACCCGGGATCGAATCCCACGTCGGGCTCCCGGTGCATGGAGTCTGCTTCTCCCTCTGCCTGTGTCTCTGCCTCTCTCTCTCTCTCTCTCTCTCTCTCTCTCTCTCTCTCTCTCTCGCTGTGACTATCATAAATAAAAATAAATAAATAAATAAATAGTCAAAGTCCTGAAATTTATTGTTTTTTTATTTAAAAAAATTTTCCCCAAGTTTTTTTAAATTCTAGCTAGTTGGGACACCTGGGTGGCTCAGTGTTTGAGCATCTGCCTTTGGCTCAAGGTGTGATCCCTGGGTCCTGGGATCCGGTCCTGCATCAGGCTCCACACAGGGAGCATGCTTCTCCCTCTGCCTATGTCTCTGCCTCTCTCTCCGTATCTCTCATGAATAAAAAAATAATTTAAAAAAAACTCAAAAAACATCTAGCTAGTTAATATATACGTTAAAGCCCTGAAATTTAAAAACTGATCTAACATAGGGAGAGGCAACCCAAGAAACAAACTCTTAACTATGGAGAAGAAACTGATGGTTATTAGAGTGCAGGTTGGTGGGGGGATGGGTTAAATAGGTGATAGATATAAAGGAGGACACTTGTGATGAGCATGGGGTATTGTATATAAGTGTTGAATCACTAAATTGTACACCTGAAACTATTATTATACTATATATTAACTAACTGGAATTTAAATAAAAACTTTAAAATTTTTAAAAAAGATTTATTTACTTATTTGAGAGAGCGAGAGTGGAGCAGGGGTAGGCAGAGAGACAGTCTCAAGAAGACTCCATACTAAGTGTGGGACCTGACTTGTGGTGCTTGATCTCACAATCCTGAACTGAGGCAAAACCAAGAGTCGGTTGCTTAACCTGCTGGACCACCCAGGCACTCCAAAATTTTTTTTTTAATTTTTTAATTTAAAAATAAAAACTGACCTAACAGATAGATCTTTCATGGAAATGTAGACAAACTGAACTGACAGCTTACATTGAGGCTGAAGTAAAGCTCCAAACTCGAAGGTTAGATTGCTTTTATTTATTTATTTATTTATTTATTTATTTATTTATTTATTTATTTATTTATTTATAAGATTTTATTTATTCATGAAAGACAGAGAGAGAGAGAGAGAAAGGCAGAGACACAGGCAGAGGGAAGAAGCAGGCTCCATTGGAAACCCAATGTGGGACTCGATCCCGGAACTCGATCCCGAGACTCCAGGACCACACCCTGGGCTGAAGGCAGGTGCTAAACCACCGAACCACCCAGGGATCCCCGATTAGATTGCTTCTAAAGGTCGGATTCTAGGCAGCCCGGGTGGCTCAGTGGTTTAGCGCCACCTTCAGCCCAGGAGACCCAGGATGGAGACCCACATTAGGCTCCCTGCATGGAGCCTGCTTCTCCCTCTGCCTCTCTCTCTGTGTGTGTCTGTCATGAATAAGTAAGTACAATCTTTAAAAAAAAAAAAAAAAAAGAATTACTTTAGAAAAATAAAGGTTGACTTCTTCTTTTCTCATAAAGGAGAACTATGATATGAAATATAAAAATAGATCATTTAGGGACGCTCAGTGGTTGGGCGTCTGTCTTTGGCTCAGGGCGTGATTCTGGTGTCCCTGGATCGAGCCCCACATAGGGCCCCCTGCATGGAGCCTGCTTCTCTCTCTGGTTTTCTCTCTGTGTCTCTCATGAATAAATAAATAAAATCTTAAAATAAAAAAAAATCATTTAAAACTAATGAAAGTTGATTACAATGCAAGATATTGCTAAATTTTATTTTTTAAAAACGATTTTACTTATTTATTTGAGAGAGTGAGTGAGAGAGAGCACAAGCAAGGGGAAGGGTAGGAGAAGGGGGAAGCAGGCTCCCCACTGAGCGTAGAGCTGGTGAAGAGCTCAATCCTAGGACTCCAGGATCATGATCTGAGCTAAAGACAGTTAACTGACTGAGCCACCCAGGTGCCCCAGATATTGCTAAAGTTTCTAATAATCCAATAGTTCTTAGCCTTTTTGCCTTACAACACATGAAAACTCATGATCACCAATGTGCTATTCTTCTAGGGTTATCTAGAATTCTCAGCACAAGCTGTGATTCTACTTCTTTATTTCCTACTCATAAAAACATATTAGAATGCAAATAAGTGAGAATGAGGTTATAAAAGGAATTACTGCTTACTTTTTATGGTAGGTAGCTCAGCTGGATAAGTCCAAGCTTTATTTCTCCTGGAAAAAGATCTCAAACAAGCACGATCAGTATTCAATATATTACTAGTAAATTGGGGGTGAGATGGGAGTAATGAAGGTGCAAGAGAAGCCAAATTTCAAGGAGAGATTGCCTCTTAGAAACTCACCCCAAAGGAAGAAGTAATTAAACACTGCCTTTCTCAGTTTAAGACTCTTGCCTTTGGGAGAGACTTTTTAATATTCTAACTTGTATTGCCAATAAACCTTGCACTGGAAGAAGGGCTGTAAAATGACCACTACCACAGAATTAGAGAGCAGAACAGTGAGGGATCACCAGGAGGAAAGGGAATGTTTCCCATTTCATCCTTATTTCATTTCTACTCTTTATCTGCCCAAGCCTTGCTGTGTTTGACTAGTTTTTAGAACTTTCCTGATCTTGCAGCTACCATGCCTCCCCAGTGCTGAGATGAGAAACATTGAGCCCCATATTGATTCTGAAAGAGCTTTTTCCTTTTAGAATGAGATATAATTGACATATAACATTACATTAGTTTCAGGTATACCACATAATGATTTGTTATTTACATATTTGGCAAAATGATCATCACAAGAAGGGTAGTTATTATCCATTACCACATAGTTAAAATTTATTTTTCTTGTGATGAAAACTTTTAAGGTCTGCTCTCTTAGCAACTTTCAACAATATTGTTTTTTTTTTTTTAAAGATTTATTTATTCATGAGAAACACACACAGAGAGAGAGGCAGAGACACAGGCAGAAGCAGGCTCCATACAAGGAGCCCGATGCGGGACTTGATCCCAGGTCTCCAGGATCACACCCCGGGCTGCAGGCGGCGCCAAACCGCTGCGCCACCGGGGCTGCCCTCAACAATATTGTTAACAAAGTCATTATGCTGCACATTATATCCTCTTGATCTATTTATTTTATACCTGGAAGTTTGTACCTTTTGACCACCTTTGCATGTTTCACTCCCCCTCCCCACCCTTACCTCTGGCAACCACCAGAGGGATCTTACATGGAAGGGGGGAGGAGTTTGGGGGAGAGTTGGGAGGGAGGTTTCATAAGTCGAATCATATGGTATTTGTCTTTCTCTGTCTGACTTATTTTGCTTAGCATAATGCTCTCAAAGTCCAACAATATTGTTGCAAATGGCAAGATTTCTTTTTTTTTAATTTTTATTTATTTATGATAGTCAGAGAGAGAGAGAGAGAGAGAGAGAGAGAGAGAGAGAGAGAGAGGCAGAGACACAGGCAGAGGGAGAAGCAGGCTCCATGCACCGGGAGCCCGACGTGGGATTCGATCCCGGGTCTCCAGGATCGCGCCCTGGGCCAAAGGCAGGCGCCAAACCGCTGTGCCACCCAGGGATCCCAAAATGGCAAGATTTCATTCATTCTTTGTTATGGCTAAATAAGAAGGCAGACGCTCAATCATTGAGCCACCCAGGTGTCCCTAAATAAGAATTCTTAAAAGCAACACTAATGGCATTTGGGGCCAGTTAATTTTTTGTTGGAGGGCTGTCCTGTGCATTATCAGATGTTTAGTACCTACTTGATATCAAAACTTCCCATTTCTCAGTTGTGACAACCAAAAATGTCTCCAGACATTGCCAAATGCCCTTCAAGGGGGAAAAGGGCCCCTAAATTGAGAAAAAGCCCTTTTTCTTTTCTTTCAAGATTTTATTTATTTATTCATGAGAGACACACAGAGAGAGGCACAGACACAGGCAGAGGGAGAAGCAGGCCCTATGCAGGGAGCCCAACGTGGGACTCGATCCCAGGTCTCCAGGATCAGGCCATGGGCTGAAGGCAGCACTATACTGCTGAGCCACCCAGGCTGCCCCTTTTTTCTTTTAAGTCAGTTGACAAGAGAAAATGTATTTAAAATAATATTTTCAGGGTACCTGGGTGGCTCAGTGATTGAGCATCTGCCTTCGCCTCAGGGTGTGATCCTGGGGTCCTGGGATCGAGTACCCCATCAGGCTCCTTGCAGGGAGGAGTTTTAATGACAGATTAGCATTACTAGTATAGTTTATCATGTACCTAGATTGAGGTTCTTCTTCTTTTTTTTTTAAAGATTATTTCTTCATTTGAGAGAGAGCAAGAGCAGGGGAGAAGATCAGAGGGAGAGGGAGAAGCAGACTCCCTAATGAGCAAGGAGCAAAGCAGGGCTCCATCCCAGGACCCTGAGATCATGACGTGAGCCAAAGGCAGATGCTTGACCGAATGAATCACCCAGGCACTCCGAGGTTCTTTCTACTGCTTTAGCATTGTCTAGGGAACTCTACCCAAAAGCCCCTTTCTTAGAAAGTGAATATTTTTTTAATTTTTATTTATTTATGATAGAGAGAGAGAGAGAGAGAGAGAGAGAGAGAGAGAGGCAGAGACACAGGCAGAGGGAGAAGCAGGCTCCATGCACCGGGAGCTTGACGTGGGATTCGATCCCGGTACTCCAGGATCACGCCCTGGGCCAAAGGCAGGCGCCAAACCGCTGCGCCACCCAGGGATCCCGAAAGTGAATATTTTAATTTCTGTTTTGTGTAGGCATCTAAGGCAAATCTCATAGGCAGACAGGACATTAGGTTGCTGAATTGCCCACAGTTCTCTATTTGAAAAGGCCATTATAGTAGAAGGGATCTTGGATACCATACAGATAAAAAAGTTTTGAGGTCAAAACAGGTTGAGTGACTTAGATGCATGGTGTTCTTTGAAGACTGTGCCAGGACCAGGACCCAGATATCCTGCTTAAAGTTTAGCGTTCATGCTGCTCAACCACACAAAAGCCTATCCACAGAGATATATTTTTATCTGAGAGTGCCAGCACCTTTTGTGAATTACAGCAATTCTTATAAAGGGGGAAAATGTCTAATGGGAAGAAAATGAATGCAGATTAACAAGAGTGAAATCGTCTAAATAAATATGTCTTTGAGAAATGACTGAGGAGCCATAGCATCTATTCTCAGGAAATTAGATACACTAGTTCTACTCGATGAGAGGGATATACATTTAAATTATTTTAAAAGGTTTTGAAAACTGCCTTTCAAAAATACCTGTTTCAACCATGACAGTTTAATTTCTGTTCTCTGGACTTTCATAGAAATGTTTCCTGCCTTTGTTCACACTGCATCATAACCCAGAGGTGCCTCCCCCTCTTTTACTCCCGCAGACACTCCTCTTCACTCAAAATTCAGATCGAATGTGAAACCTTCCCTGAACTTCAATTTCCCTGGCACCTCCAAGAAGGAATTAAACATTTCTTTTTCTATGTTTCCATAGCAACTTACATGTATAGACATTTTACCTACAGTGGTTTTTATATTGCAAACTGGATATAATTAAATGCATAGAGAATGCGAATTGCAGTGCCTAGACTGGCTACAGATTCTGTGACACAGCCATGATATAGAATTGCTGCTTCTTGTTATATAGGAACATAAGGCTGAATGAGTGGCTGGCAGCTTCTTTGGCCTCTTGTTTATGAACTGGGCTGGAATTTGCTTTGCATCATATTTCACTCTTGTGTCATATCTGTCATAACAATGAGTAATAAACATGATAATAACGTGTGTAAGAAGTGCTGGGTTAATGATAATATTGTGTAGAGCCAGGCAAATAAAGGCTATGACTTCTGCAAAAGTCAAGGGTAATGAATTTTTTGAAAAGGCATGCAGTATCATTAGAGCTGCTGGATTTTGTGTCATTAAAGTAAATGTTAGTAAGATTTTAAAAATTATCTTTCTGAAACATAAATGCTTAGAAAACCTGAGGCCAAAGATGATAACAGAAATGGAGAAGCTTCAGAGGGTGACATTAAAGGGCCATGAGAAAGGATCATTCTTGTTTTTTGTCTGTTTTGGTTAACCAATCTGCTATTTTTAGGTCACGATAACAATATTTTTTTAAGGTTTTAAAATTTATTATATTTTGGGGAGAGAGAGAAAGATAGTGTGTGCGGGAACAGGGGCAGAACAAGAGGGAGAATGCAGCGCCTGCTGCTGAGATCATGCCTGAGCTGAAACCAAGAGTCAGATACCCAACCGCCCAACTGACTGACCGAGTCCCCCAAGCGCTCCTAACAAAAATAGTTTTATTGCTGGAATTACTGAAAAGATATCTCAATCCTTTCATTGAGACAATTACTTCTAAAGCGCAATTTTTAGATAATGTAACATTTTTTGGAACCCAATTCATGCAAACAACAGAACAGTATCTTTGCTGATAATTAAATTCTATCTTGTAATACTTTATATATCTCTCATCCCCATAAGACTGTAAGCTTCTTGAAGCCAAGAATCATGGCATTTATCTTTGTTCTCAGTCTACCCTTCACTTCAGAAAGGAGCAGCAAACCTAGTGCAGAAGTGTTCAATACTATTTTCCCCCATGGAACTGAATGAAGATAAAAAGATTCTGGTCTTTTCATTTGTTTTATTTCGAAATATAACTCAATCAGAAATATATATAACAGAAATATAATACAATATAAAAATGTAGGGACATCTGGGTGGCTCAGCAATTGAGCATCTGCCTTTGGCTCAGGGCCTGATCCTGGAGTCCCAGGATCGAGTCCCATGTCGGACTCCCTGCATGGAGCCTGTTTCTCCCTCTGCCTATGTCTCTGCCTGTCTGTGTGTCTCTCATGAATAAATAAATAAAATCTTAAAATATATATATAAATGTATAGCTCAGAGAATTACCACTAAGCAAACACCTGTGTAACCACTACTCAGCTCAAGGAAAATAATAATACTAGTACTTCTCACAATCACTATCTCCTCTATTCTCCCAAAGCTAGCCATTTTCCTGATTTTTGTAAGCATGTACTCTTAACCACTATAGTTTAGTTTTGCCTGTTTCTTTCAAACTTTCTACAAATGGAAATATACATTATGTATTTTTTGTGTCTAGCTTCTTTTGCTCGACATTATGTTTGTGAGATTCATCCATAACGTTGTATGTAGATATAGTCTGTTCATTTTCATTGCTATATATCATTTTATTGTATGAATGTATCACATTACATATTTATCCATTCTGTTGTCAATGCCATACTTGGGTTGTTTCCAGTTTAGAGAGATTACAAATAATACTTCCACAAACGTTTATGTACATGTCTCTTTGGTTAATTATGTGCATGCATGGGACACCTGGGCAGCTCAGCAGTTGAGCATCTGCCTTTGGCTGGGGGCATGATCCCAAGGTCCCAGGATCCCGTCCCACATCAGGCTCCCTACATGGAGCCTGCTCCTCCCTCTGCCTGTGTCTCTGCCTCTCTCTGTCTCTGTCTCTTTCTCTCTCTCTCTCTCTCTCTCTGTCTCTTCTGAATAAATAAAATCTTTAAAAAAAAAACTATGTGCATGCATTTCTATTGGATACTGAGTGTTAAATTGCTGGGTGCTGGGGTGTGTGCTTCTTTAACTTTGGTAGAGAAAGTCAAACTGGGGGGCACCTGGGTGGCTCCGTTGGTTAAATGTCTGCCTTTGGCTCAGGTTATGATCTCAGGGTCCTGGGATTGAGCCCCTTGTTGGCTTCACCTTCTCTCTCTGCCCCTCCCCTGCTCCTGATTGTTTGTTCTCTCTCTTTCTCACTCTCAAATACATAAATAAAATCCTTGAAAGAAAGAAAGAAAGAAAGAAAGAAAGAAAGAAAGAAAGAAAAAGTCAAACTGGTGGTATCACTTCTACCAGCAGAGTATGAGAGTTTCCACTCTTTCTCATCCTTACCAACAATTGTTACGGTCAGTCTATTTAATTTTAGCTATTCTAGTGGATATGCAATATTATCCAATTGCAGTTTTAAATTTGCATCTCTCTGACTACTAATGAGGTTGGGCAATTTTTATATGTTTATTGGTTTTTGATAGCCTCCTTTGAGAAATGTCTATTCAAATATCTTGCCTATTTTTCAATTGGATTGTTTATCTTTTTCTTTCTAGGAATTCTTTATATAATTTGGATACAAGCCCTTTGTCAGTTATTTATGTTGTAAATTTATTTCCTTTTTTTAAAAAAAAAGATTTATTCATGAGAGACACAGACTGAGAGAGAGAGGCAGAGACATAGACAGTGGGAGAAGCAGGCTCCTCACAGGGAGCCCGCTGTGGGACTCGATCCTGGATCCTGGGATCATGACCCCAGCCGAAGGCGGGTGCCCAACCGCTGAGCCACCCTAGGCATCCCTATTTTTCTTTTTTTAAATTGTAGTTGGTACACAATGTTACAGTAGTTTCAGGTGTATGGTGTGGTGATTCATCAACTCTATACATTTTCTTTTCTTTTTGTGGCTTTTTTTTCTTTTCTTTTTTCTTTTTTTTTTAAAGGTTTTATTTATTTATTCATCAGAGAGAGAGAGAGGAAGAGACACAGGCAGAGGGAGAAGCAGGCTCCATGCAGGGAGCCTGACGTGGGACTCGAACCCGGGTCTCCAGGATCACACCCCGGACTGAAGGCAGTGCTAAACCGCTGAGCCACCGAGGCTGCCCTCTTTTCTTTTTTTAAAAAAATTTATTTAGGGATCCCTGGGTGGCGCAGCGGTTTAGCGCCCAGGGCGTGATCCTGGAGACCCGGGATCGAATCCTACGTCGGGCTCCCGGTGGGATGGAGCCTGCTTCTCCCTCTGCCTATGTCTCTACCTCTCTCTCTCATTCTGTGTGACTATCATAAATAAATAAAAATTTAAAAAAATTATTTATTTATTCATGAGAGATATGCAGAGACACAGGCAGAGGGAGAAGCAAGCTCCTTGCAGGGAGCCCAACGTGGGACTCGATCCCGGGACCAGGATCACGCCCTGAGCCAAAGGCAGACTTTCAACCGCTGAGCCACCCAGGCATCCCATTGTTTTTTTTATTTTCTAGATAATGTTTTTTGATGAATGGAAGTTAATTTTAGCAATCAAATTTATCGGCTATTTAACTTATATATTCTGTTTTAGAATACTTTCCTTATACCAAAATCAAGAAAATGTCTATTCTTCTGTAGGAGCTGTAATTTTCTGCCTTTCAAATTTAGATCTACAACCCACCTTGAATTGATTTTTGTGTAAAGTATGAGTGAAGGTTTGTTTCTTTTTTTTTCTCCCCAAGAGTCTTATTCAAATATCCCATCATTTATTGAAAAGATTGTTCTTTCTCCCCTGCTCTGTAGTACGTTTTTGTTAAGAACCAAATATCCATCAATTGTGGACTACGTCATTTTTTTGTCCTTCTTTGCACCAGCACCTCTGTCTTAATTCCTATAGCTTTCTACTGTGTGCTTATATTCAGGAGAACAAGTTTTCTTTTCCAGTTCTTTAAAAGAGTCTTAGGTATTTTTGCTACTTTGCACTTTCATATAACTTTTAGAATGAGTCTGTCAAGTGGCACTTTCATTTTCTCTCCTAAGGCTGACTTTCAGCTAACTTTCTCGAGGATGATGCTTAAGTTAGAACTTTAATGGCACTGGCACTTTGAAAAGATGTGATATAATGGAAAAAACAGGGCCACGGAATCAGACTCAAGTTGGAGTACACCCCTGCCTCAATCTATTAGTTGGACCATTAGAAGAATTCAGGTTTGGAGGATTTTTGTTTTAGAGAGGGAGAGAGAGAGTAAGAAAGAGAAAGGGAGAGGAAAGAGGAGAGAGAGAGAGAAAGAGAATCTCAAGCAGATTCCCTGCTGAGTGCAGAACCTGTAGGAGGGGCTTGATCTTACAACCCCAGGATCATGATCTGAGTGGAAATCAAGAGTCAGATGCTAAACCAACTGAGCCACCCAGGTGCCCCTTAGGCTTGTTTTTGTCTGCCTTGATCAATCATCTATTTTTCTTTTTTTTAGTTCAAAATAACAAAAACGTCTTTATTACTAAAATTACTGTTAAAACTCAGTACTGCACAGATATGTTGACATCATGATAAATATTTCTCAGTCTAACTTAAGGCTGAGTGAAAACTATCACAACAATGCTGCAGACATTGCATCTGGCAGCTGTAAGCATCATTACATGTATATCATAACTATAGCTTATGTCTCGCCTTTTTAACTTTAAACATTTGTAGTTGCCTATAAATAATGAAAAGGTTTTTTATTATTATCTTTTTATCATACTCCCAGAGCATGTGTTTTAACTCATACACACGAAAAGCATATACGTAAATTGCAAAGTTGTAATAAATACCCATGAATCTTGCATTTGAAATCCAAACCATGTACTCCTCTTCTATTCATTCTAACTACCTTCCTATTTAAGCATGTTGGAGAATTTGGCCTCTCTAATTTACATAATTAGCTTAATATTCACTTAAAATAGTTTCAAACTCAATATAGACAGCTGCATCCAGCTTCAATATGTGGTTATTTTGCAGCTCATTAATGCTATGAAATCTGTGAACATATTTATTTAGAAAAATTGGCAGACGGACAATTTTGTCTCCAATTCCATCTACACCTTTTAGAGTGTGTAACTGTGACTGCATATGGCCTCTTACACACATTCGGAAATGAATTCTGGTCCCCCCTTCATTCTCTGAATCTCTCTCTCTCTCTTACACACACACACACACACACACACACACACACACATTCAGACACATAAAGAAAAGGATCTAGAAAAAGAAAAGATAAAAACAGCTCCCATCTGATCCATCCACCATCTGTCCTTTTCCAACTATCACTGCAAAATGGAGCAAAATGCTCACTCTTATATTCATTTCTCTCTTTCCATCCTTATTCTCTTACTCATGAAGACAAAGTGGGTGTCCAATAGGCAGTCCATTATTTCTCTTTTCATTGACTCTAGGGAAGCTGTCAGCTCATAGGATCATCAAGAGATGCTCTTTTGTGGTTACATGGGGGAACTCTGAACACTTTGTGGGAGGTGTCTCACAGGAGAAAAGTAGAGTCTGTCAACCACTATTATCACTGCTATCCTGTCACCAGGTGGCAAAGGCAAATGTGTTCTGCAAAATACCCTAAAAGCTTATCAGCAAGGAAAGACTGATGTATTTGCTTGTACAACATGCTCATTTAATTAAGGGGATGTGGGGATCCTCGGGTGGCTCAGCGGTTTAGGGCCTGCCTTCAGCTCAGGGTATGATCCCAGAGTCCCGGGATCGAGTCCCACATCAGGCTCCCTGCATGGAGTCTGCTTCTCCCTCTGCCTGTGTCTCTGCCTCTCTTTCTCTCTGTGTCTCCCATGAATAAATAAAATCTTTAAAAAAAATTTCATGGGATGTTTTATTTTTGTTTTTGGCTCCTTAATTCTAGGAACACATGTCTTTATGTGTTCTTTATGTCTAGGAACACATGTCTTTATGTCTTTATGGTTATTATCTTTTGCTTCTCCTTCACCTCTTTATGTGCATGTGTGTATGTGAATATGTGTATATATATTACACATCTATTTAGCATAGGACAGTTCAGTAGGCATATATGAAGGCATCCAGGCATCCAGAACACAGAGATGAATAAGATATGGTTCTTGCTGTCAAGGAGTTTATGGTCTAATGGTATTTGTCTTTCTGAAGAGAAGATTTTATACATAGGAATCATGTTTGTTGTGTTATACCAGTTGACTATATAATATGATGTTGGAATAAACTGATCAACAAAATAAATAATCATTATATTATACTGTAACTCAAATAATATAATAAATATCTATGATCCACACTGATATAAATAATTAATTGAATAAATAAATGAGGGAGAAAGGACACATATTACATAGAGTATTAAAACCTAATAAGGGCACTGGGTGGCTCAGTCAGTTGAGTGCCCAACTCATGATTTTGGCTCAGGTCATGATCTCAGTTTTGTGAGATTAAGCCCTACATTGAGCTCTGTGCTCAGTGGGCAGTCTGCTTGAGGTTCTGTCTTTACCTCTGCCCCTCCCCTGCTCATGCTCTCTCCTCCCTCTCAAATAAATTAATAAATGAATCTTAAAAAAAAACCAAACCAATAGGACTTTCTAGAAGGAACAGTTCAGCCATAGGAGGCAAAAGAGAACTAATTTGTGTATCATTTAAATGTAATTTCTGTATTTTTAATTAAAAATTTCTAAATGTTGAAATAATTTTATACTTGTGGAAGAGCTGCAAAGATAGTACAAATCTATATTCCAATATAGAGTTTCTATGTACCCTTCACCTAAGTTTCCCTAATATTAATATCTAGCCATGGTATATTTGTCAAAACTAGGAAATTAGGGCAGCCCCTGTGGCGCAGTGGCTTAGCGCCGGCTGCAGCCTGGGGTGTGATCCTGGAGACCCAGGACCAAGTCCCATGTCGGGCTCCCTGCATGGAGCCTGCTTCTCCTTCTGCCTGTGTCTCTGCCTCTCTCTAAATAAATAAATAAATAAATAATCTTAAAAAAAACTAGGAAATTAACTTTGGTACAATACTATTGACTAAAACACAGACTTTATTTGGCAATCACCAATCACTAATACCCTTCTTCTGTTCCAGGGTCCTATATTGCATTTACTTGCCACCATCACCTATGTCTCTTCCAGTCATTGACAGTTCCTCAGTCTTTCCTTGTCTTTTGTGATTTTGACACTTTTGAATCGTACTGATCAGGAATTTTGTAGAATGTCCTCCATTTTGGGTTTGTCTGATGTTTTCTCATTCTTAGATTGAGGTTATATAGATTTTTGAGAACTATCACCCAGGGGCCATGTTCTTCATAGCATGTCCATCAGGGTTATGGGATATTGACATGTGTAATTACTGGTGATATTAACCTTGATCATTTTGTTAATGTAATATCTGCCAGGTTTCTCCACTGTAAGGTTACTATTTTTTCTCTTTTTAATTAAAAGTATTTTGTGGAAAATATTTTAGGGCTATGTCAACATCCTCTTTCCTTAAACCATCACCCACTAATTTTGTATATCTCAAATAAACTTTATTTTTTTAATTAAAATAGTTTTTAGAATAGTTTTAGAGGGGCACCTGGGTGGCTCAGTCTGTTAATCATCTACCTTTGGCTCAGGTGGTGATCTCAAGATCCTGTGATGGATACCCACATTGGGCTCCCTGCTCAGTGGGGAGTCTGCTTCTCCTTCTCTCTCTCTGCCACCTCTCCCCCTCCCCCTTTGTGCTTTCTTTCATGCTCTCTCAAATAAATAAATAAAATCTTTTAAATTTGTTTTAGAGTGACAGAAAGGTTGCAAAGATGTTAAGTATATAGGTTTTCCATTTCCTCCTCACTTATTTTCCCCTATTGTTAACATCTCATATATACATTTACCACAACTACTGAACAAATTTTGCTACATTACTGTTAATGAAACTCCATAATTTATTTAGATTTCACTACTTAACCCAATGATTTTAATGTTCAATTGACCTTACCTTTAGCAGTTATTACTGTGGGGTTTTATTGGTGATTTTTGTTTCCATTTCCCTCATTTCTTCTACATCACTAATTGTGAATTCTTCCATAAGAACAGTTGTCTCTTCTCCATTTATTTACTTATTCAATCCTCTATTTATGTCAGTGTACACTCATAGATATTTATTATATTTTTTATTTATAATATAATATTATTATTTTGTTGATCAAATTATTCCAGCTCTAGCCATTGGGAGCTCTTTCAAGTTAGCTTCTGTGTCTTTTTTGACATGCTCCTATCTCTTCTTTTCCTATTTTGGAGAACTGGTTGGGGGACATTTCCTTACTTTCTGGCTACCTGTAATTGTACCTGTAATTTTTATGTAAACTTAACAGACACTCTTATCCAGGAGACAATCTTTTAATTAAATGCTTATTATTTTCTTCCTCAGTTGACATTTTAACTTTTTTTCTCTCCGTATTCTTATCGGGTGATAAGACAACATTATGATTATCCCAAATTACACTGAAAGGTCAAGTGTAAGAAGGGAAAGAGGGTTTTCTTTCCCACTCCTTTTATTTACGGTCTTTGGCAAGTTACCCAACCCCTGTAAGTCTCAGGTAACTCATCTGCAAAATGGTGATAATACTAATAACATTTACCTTGTGGAGCTATAAAGATGAGATAAGTATCATAAGATGAGAAAATACCTTCTAAATAAAGTTTATATAAAGATTATAGAGTTATCTCTATATCATAGCACAAGGGCACTGTTTCCAATCCTTTTAATTATTTAGTGATGGTTGTTAAGAAAATGTTTTTATGATTACACAAAAAGGCCCATTCAAGGGAGAACAATGAACAACTGAAATTGTACTAGCCAAAAAACTGAGCCTGGAACTGGATTAATGTATTTACTCAGATGCAATCTCATTTCTATAACTCTATTCATTCAGAAAACCCGAGGATTATCCTGGTAATAAGCATGACCCCTCTGTCTTTCAGACATAAAATGAAGTCTTTGTCCCTGTTAAAATATAAATATGTCAGGATCAAATTATTTTTCCTCCAAAGCCGTGTAGTGTGTTTCCTAAACCCACATAAACTGTCATGTGGAAGCATTTCAAGTTGTAGAGTCTGATTGTTTGCCCAGAGTGGTCACCCACCTTGTTCATCAGTCAGTGAGATTAATGGAGCACTCATTACATACAAAGAATGTGTGCTGTGGGCAAGTCGCAGGCTTAGCACTTGTCCTTGCACAGAATGAAACCTACCCTATCGTACCAGGACCTGAAGCTAAAGAAGAAATCATTTGGGCTGACTTTCTGAAATCAAACTGGAATCTAGAGCTTAAGTAAACACAATGAGACCATGGAAAAGGTAGGTAGGAGCCAGGAAAGGACACAGTGAACTGAAAACCAAGATCAACAGACAAGTGCTCTGCATTCTCTTTTTTAGTGATTTCTTCCTTCTTCCTTCCTTCCTTCCTTCCTTCCTTCCTTCCTTCCTTCCTTCCTTCCTCTCTCTCTCTCTCTCTCTCTCTCTCTCTCTCTCTCTCTTTCTTTCTTTCTTTCTTTCTTTCTTTCTTTCTTTCTTTCTTTCTTTCTTTCTTTCTTTCTTTCTGATTTTATTTGGGGCAGCCCAGGTGGCTCAGCAGTTTAGTGCCGCCTTTGGCCCAGGGCCTGATCCTGGAGACCCAGAATCGAGTCCCACATTGGGCTCCCTGTATGGAGCTTGCTTCTCCCTCTGCCTGTGTCTCTGCCTCTCTCTGTGTGTGTCTATCTCTCATGAATAAATAAATAAAATATTTTTATTATTTATTTATTTTATAAATTTTATAAATAAAATCTTTTTATTTATTTATTCATGAAAGACAGACACACACAGAAGAGGCAGAGACACAGGCAGAGGGAGAAGCGGGCTCCCTGTGAGGACCCCAATGCATGACTCATCCCAGGACCCTGGGATCATGACCTGAGCCAAAGGCAGATGCTCAACCACTGAGCTACCCAGGTGCCTCTTTAATGGTCTGTTTCATTGTTTCCCTCTCTCTTTTTGTTTGTCCAGTGTCTCATTGTCTTCTTCAAACTTTAATGTTTGACTTGAATTAATTCTTTATGGATACAGACCATATGCTTCTATGTTTGAAAGAGATTCAACATAATACATCATTCGTCCTTTAAAAAATGTTTATTAGAAGCACACAGCACCCCTTCTATTACTTAACAAATCTAAAATAACCCAGTCATTTTCTATGAAAAATTTTGCATTTAGTAAACTCAAAATTTGGGGGTCATACAGTGATACCATTGAAAATGTCCTGTTTCTGATTCTAGCTTGACATTAGGCCCTTTTCTCCTCCTCCATGAAGTTTTAGCAATGGCATTCAGACAACTGATTTTAAAAGGATCTGCAACATTATCAAGAAAGCATAAAATACAAATCAGGAACCCAGTTTACTATATAGTAGCCAGAGACTCTCCTCTTTCTCTTGACTCCAATGCTGGCCTCATATTTCCTGCCTCCGGATTTTATTATTTTCAGCAACAACACTGAAGGATTTGAACTTCAAGTTCTCAGATTGAATATGGTAGCCATACAACTGTCTTAAACAGAAAGACAGCCTTTATTCATTCCTTCCTTGATTTTTATGACTGTGGAACTATAACCAGGCTGCATCATGGCATTTCAGCACTAAGTGGAGCCAGTCACCCAAATGCCTTTAAACTTACAAATCAGCAAAGAGCACAGCCCACTTACTTGAAAACCTGATTCGCCTATGGGTTTACAAATGGACGGAGCTGGAATTTAATAGTGAATCATCTATTTAGTATATTTGAATGATCGAGCTTCCAGGCAGGCACCAGGTGAACAATTCTTTTGGCTCATCTTATATGGATTAAAGAAAATGGATCAAAAAATTCAAACAAACTAAATTGTTGTTCATTGTGATTGTCAATCCCATATCCTTTGTTGCAAAGTTCGACAAATTAGGGACCTAGACACTGGCGATTCAACTTCTGATCTGCAGAATGAGAATGGGCCCATTTGGGGACTAGCCCTGGCTAACAGGATAATTTGTAATAATGTTTGAGTGATGCTTTTGCAAGTGACTATATATTTGTATATGCTGAGGGTAGAGTATCGGGTCATGGGAGCCAGTTATGGGGTATAGGAGACGAGTGGAAGGGTAATGAAAAGAGTCAAAACTAGTCTTGTCTAGAAACTCCTCACAGATAGAGCAAACAATCCAATTCTTGAAAGAACCTGAGATCCTAAGTATAAGAGGATCTTATTTATTTCATTGCTTTCTGCCTTAGTTTCCTTATCAGTGAAAAGAAATAAGAATGCCTACTTTCATTTCATTTTCAGAGACAGGATGAAAGGGGGTGACGAGGTTTTAAAAAAGTTTCTATTTTCAGTTTCTGGAGACTAAGAAGAATTTATCTTATGAGCAAGGGACTTGGCATGATATGCTACTTCAAAAGTCAAGTGCCTTTGAATCAGCTTGCCTTATGGGATCCCCAATGGACTGAATGGATAAATATGGTACTATGTGATGCTTTCTCATTTTCTTTCCTTTATTCACTCCTTTGCTCAATAAACATTTACAGGTGCCAGGCACAGTGTTTGGCATGGGGAAGCCAGCAATGAAAACTTTACTCTCTTCCTACAAGAGTGCATTGTCTATGTGAGGAGACCAAAGAAAATGCCAACAGTAACAGTGGAGTGCAGTAGGTGCTCTACAGGGTGGAGACCGGGTTCTGTGGGGACATAGAACAGAGGCTCTCACTCAAACTGGGGCCAGAGAAAGCTTCAAAAAGACTTTGGCATTTGGGCTGAACTTTGGAGATAGCCAAGTGGAAAAGCTAAGAGCACAGCTTACTTGTGGCAATATCTAATAATAAGCTACAACTGGAAACAATATATAAAAAAGGACTAGATTGAATAGTAAAGAACAGACTTGCCCTGAAAGGGATGACAGGAACTCAGAGTGATGTCATGCATCATTTCCATTTGTCTTATTATTAAGGGAGGGACTTCTCTGGGTCTTCTTTTCCAACTTAATGGTTGTAAAGAGTAGAGTATCTTTCTGTGACCAAGTCTCGAAGGGCAGGTAAGAGAACCGACCTTGCTGGTACTGTGAGCTCATGTCCTTTCTTTCCTTTCTTTCCCTGTCAACCTCCCCACATACGTGGTCCATATTCACAGCCCCTGCTTCCATCTCTCCCATTCTCTTACTAACTCCTTGAGCATTGAGTTCCATCCCTGAATGCTTTCTGTAGGATAAACCAGCATTCTTTTTTCCAGTCAGTTTTATTTAGTTCATATTCTCTTCTCAGCAACATTTATTCTGCTGACCATATTCTCTGATGGATGCCTTTCTTTAGTATCTTTTGATGGCTCATCATTCCTTTGCTGTGTCAGCATTTCTTCCCCCTTCCCCCTCCCCCCTTTTTTTGTCTCCAATTGTGTGTGTCCTTGGTTGGCCTGGCTGGTATATTCATTTTCTTCCTCACTTTTTGTGCCCTTGCATTCCTTTATACCTACTCCATCCAAATGCTAAGACTTAACTTTTAACCTGTGCTTAATTGAAAAGACATGATAGTATGCAGGTTAAAATTATGGATTCTGGTGTCAGAGGGTCTGAGTTCAAATCCTGACTTTGCCATTTTCCTTATCCTTAAAATGGAAATAATAAAACTTACTTCATTGGATTATTGAATTAATATACATAGAATATGGAACTACTTATAGAAAAACACCTGCTACATAGTAACTACTATGTAAGTATTAACTCATTATTATTATGCTCAGATCAACTTTTAAAATCTGCTCTTAGTACATCTCTATTTGCCTAGCTTTTGAATTCATTCCTTACTTTCAGTTCTTTACAGCTTTCCACCCCTTGTAAAGAAGTGATTAAGAAAAAAAAAATGATCAAGAGTATGGCCTTTTTTTTAAAAATTTATTTATGATAGTCACACACACAGAGAGAGAGAGAGAGAGAGAGAGAGAGAGAGAGGAAGAGACATAGGCAGAGGGAGAAGCAGGCTCCATGCACCGGGAGCCCGACGTGGGATTCAATCCTGGGTCTCCAGGATCGCGCCCTGGGCCAAAGGCAGGCACTAAACTGCTGCGCCACCCAGGGATCCCGAGTATGGCCTTTTGAGGCTCCTGAGTGGCTCAGATGATAAAGCAGCCAACTCTTGATTTCGGCTCAGGTCTTGATTTCAGGGTTGTGGGATCTAGCCCTGCATTGAGCTCCTAGCAGAGTCTCCTTGTCCCTCTTCCTGCCTTATTCCTGCTCTCTCAAATAAACTTTAAAAATTTGGATTTTTGAGTTAAACCTGGGTTAGTATTTCAGTTATACTTTTAACTAATCACATGACCTTGTGTAACATTCATCTCTCCAAGCCCTCATCTCCTCCACTGTATCTATATCATAGAATTGGTGTGAGGGTTAAATTAGGTAATACATGTGAATGAGAGGATACAAGTATAGGGTAAACAGTTAACAAATCATTATTCCATTGTTGTTACTGCCTGATTTCCTATATTCAGCACAAATACTACATCTTCCACAAAGCCTCCTCAGACTGCTCCAACCACAATGCTATCTCCTTCTGGACTTCTGTTGCATTTGTTATCCGTACCACTTAGTTGACAGTTAGCATATATCACTGTGTATTGGCATTTACCATTTTGCTGATATTTCTTCTCTCTCTGGTTTAAGCCTAAGCTTTTTGAAGGTAAGGATCTTGTCTTAAATCTCCTTGTAGCTTTAGCATCTAACCTGGTACTTGGAAAATAAATGGTGATAGAGAACCCCATTCTCCTTATATTTCAAAAGTCCAAATTGGAGTAATTATCTTTTCCCACAAAATCTGCTCCTGTTCTCAATTCCTTAAGACATCCCCTTTATTTCTAATATAGTACAGAAATCTTTGACATTTCTCAAGGATTTCTTATAATCTCACTGAGTTATATCAGTTCTGCATATTCATGGCTCAGTGCCTATCACATAGCACTTGCTCATTAAATGTTGAATGACTCAAAATGTAAATTTATATATAAATACATATATAAAACTATATTTTTATTTTAAAATGTTTCAGATTTGCCTCTTTTCTTTATCCCTAATGGCACCACCCTAGTACATACAGCTCCTCAAGGAGTCAAGTCTAGAATATTGAATTAGCTTTTTGCCTGGATCCCTAATTTTCTTCTTTCTGTTATTTGTTTAGAGGATTTTAATTATTTATTTTGAGAAAGAAAGAGAGAGAGAGAAAGAGAGAGAGGATATGAGCAGGGGGAGGGGCAAAGGGGGAGGGAGAGGGAGAAGCAGACTCCCCACTGAGCAGGGAGCCCAATGTGGGGCTCAGGTCCAGGACCCTGAGATCATGACCTGAGCCAAAGGTAAATGCTTAACCAACTGAGCCACCCAAGAACCCCATCTTCTTTCATTTTAATACATCTTGTGTATGACTGCTAGACAAATATTATTAAAACACCATTTCTAATCACAAATATTACCCCATTTGATCCTTACAACAAGCCTTTGAGGATGGTTTCTCTACAGCTTATGGAATCAACAAATCCTCTGAGGCTAATTTTCTAGTTTTTTCATAGTTTGGTGTCACTCTACTTATCTTGCATTTTCACCTGACAGTATCCCTCATAAACTCCATGTTCCTCCCAAGCTGATACCACTAGTCTTACACATTTTCCTTCATAAGTACTCCTGATGTCATGTCAAATCCTGCTTTAATCATGGTATCAATCATGAAAAACCCTTATCTTTCTTTTTTCGCTTCAAAATTTACCCATTTTTAAAAAAGAATATAGAATTCCCTTCATGACACTTTCTTAGGTTGTTGTAATCTTCAGTTATTTAATTCTTCTTCATATAACTCTTTTGTAAACTTGCTAGCCTCCCATTTAAAATCTTTATTATTCTACCTGCCATGTAAATACTTGCTCCAACTTTTTGCTGTCTAATTATGCTATGTGGGTTAGTACGTATGTCTCCCTAATTGTATCATAGATCTATTAAAAGAGTTTTAATTCTTTGCATGTTCTTCAACATCTAAGTGAGCTGACTACAAAGTAGAAGCTCACAAATACTTAACTGACTAATACTGTGGAAGTTAATCTGTGAAGTTAGTGTTTTGATTCATGATAAGATCTATGATGTTTTCAAATTACTTGATTCAATGTCAGATTATGTTGTCTGTTTTATATTGACTAATAGGTAAAATGTTATCATATCACTTATTTTAATAAAAACAAAATTTGCTATTGATGAAAGGACTCTCCAGATTTATCTTTTTAAATTTGAATGGAATGCCTAAAAATGTTCCATAAAAGGGAATTTAAAAATTACAGAAATCAAACCCTGATTTGAAGTTTCTATTTCTGGATGCCAGTTCAACAAGTAAATTCAAGGATGTTCATTTCAATCCTTCCAACACTAATACCATGGAGAGCTCATGGCTGCTCTCCCTCACAATGAGTCCAGGTTCTGGACATGCCAAGACTTTAGAATTCAGTGGAAGCTGTTGTTGAGTCCAACTGCAGTGCTGGTTGGTAGTTGTTGTTGGATGCTAAGAAGGGGATTGTGCCATAGAAAAAGACAGATACTCTAAAGTGTTTTCCTTTTAGATCTTGTTAGAAATGTGAAATTCTGTGATTTGACATGGTGTGCTACAGGGTTTTATTCAGTGCTGCCTTAAGGAAATGGGTGCATGTTTGTATGGGGAGCAGAGGGAACTCTAGATGCCATCCTCTTACTGCCCTCCATGAGTATGTGGAAAGTTATCTGGCAAAGTTTCCTACACTTCAGTAATCCTCATTCCGCCTTTATGGTTTTTGCCAAATATTTTTGCTTTAAATGGATTATTTTTATTTACATACATTTACCTAAAAAGAAAAATGTCTTTATATCACTACCCAAAATAAAAAACCAGTTTCTGTTGTCATGAGTAGAATGTACCATGAAAATACATACAACAAAACCAAAACCTTTTATCAAATTCTAGCCAGATATTTTGGATTTTGAGTCAGAAGATTGGACTCACTCTCTCTTATAAAGGAAGATTAGTGGATATTAGAGAAGTTAGTTAAGACGTATTAAGATGAGACTTTCTTCTCATCAAAATCAGTATTATTAAAAGCCAATTAATTGTATTAATTACTCCCCTCAAGTTTCTTTTTATTTTTCCCACTGATAGATGTTCCCCTAAGAGATAGGTTTAATTTTCCCTGATTTTGATTTATAGTGAATATATCCTTCTATCAACTGCTTCTTTCACTTACCATTTTGTTCTTGAGATTTATCAATGTTAAATTTGTTTTATCTGTGGTTCATTTATTTTTTACTGCCTTACAATATTTAGGTGTATAATATATCATGATTAATCTATTATTTTGGTGTAGTTTTTGTTTCTCAATTTTTGCTATGATAAACAATGCTGTTTTGAACATTCTTGTACATATTCCCTGGCTTATATGTGCCAGAATGTTGAATTGCTTACAAGTGGAATTGCTGAGTCATAGAGGGTGCAGAACTTATTCCCTATGCCTCTTTTCTCCCCATGTCTATTTTTTAAAAGATTTTATTTATTTATTTGACAGCTAGAGGGAGAGAGCACAAGCAGGGGGAGTGGCAGAGGGAATAGAAGAAGCAGACTCCTCATTGAGCAGGCAACCTACTGTGGGGCTTGATCCCAGAATCCCAGGATCATGACCTGAGCCAAAGGCAGACACCCAACTGACTGAGCCACCCAGGTGTCCCCTCATGCCTATTTTTAAGTGCAAATTACATTACCATCACACATGGATGAATGTCCCATGGCTGCACATCATTACTCACCCCATATGATGTCAGTGTTTTAAAATACTTACCAAATATTGGATAGGAAAAAACTGTTTATTGTTGCTTCCCTTTGCTTTTACATGACTACCGGTAAAATTCAACAGTTTTCTCATTGAGAGAGAAAGAATTGAAAGAAAACAATTTTCTCATTATGTTAAGTTAATTAATGTTATCCTTGCATATCACCTAAAATTACTTGTGTATCCCATCTTGGAACTAGGAGAAAATTTAAATTGAATCACTTTCTTTTTCTCTTTTCTTTTTCTTTGGAGCTTGAACTCAAGACTCTGAAGGCATGAATCACATGCTCTACTGACTGAGCCAGCCAGGTGCCTCTAAATTGAGTCATTAAAACAACAACAACAACAACAACAAAAACAAACAAACAAACAAACAAAACTGAAGGAGAATCCCAAACAGGAAGTATCCCTATGCCATCAAAGACTGTTGTACACTTGGGTTTTCAAATCTGTAATTCTGTTAATTTTCATTTTCATTCTAGGAACTCTCATTACAAAGGCCCAGGGCAGATAAAATGAGATCTTTCAATGCACCTACAACACCTCCTCTGAAGACTCCAATATAATTCATGGAGATCATCTTCTTTTTTTAGTGGTTAACAACTACAGTAATGTTAGGCTATATACCCAAAACCTTGGCTTGGAAGTCCACAACAAGCTGAAGGGAAGCAAGTCAGCAGATACAGGGAAAAACATTTTAGGGTTTCAGAACAATTGGAGTAACCTAGGAAGGAGATAAGTATATTAAGAGGGCAGCCCGAGGGATCCCTGGGTGGCGCAGCAGTTTGGTGCCTGCTTTTGGCCCAGTGCGCGATCCTGGAGAGCCGGGATCGAATCGCACATCAGGCTCCCAGTGCATGGAGCCTGCTTCTCCCTCTGCCTGTGTCTCTGCCTTCTCTGCCTCTCTCTCTCTCTCTCTCTCTCTCTCTCATAAATAAATAAAAATTATTTTAAAAAAAGGGGCAGCCCGGGTGACTCAGCGGTTTAGCCGCCTTCGGCCCAGGGCCTGGAGACCTGGGATTGAGTCCTACGTCAGGCTCCCTGCATGGAGTCTGCTTCGCCCTCTGGCTCTGTCTCTGCCTCTCTCTCTCTCTCAATCTGTGTCTCTCATGAATAAATAAATAAAATCTTAAAAAAAAAAAAAAGAAGTGTATTAAGAGGGATGCCTGGGTGGCTTAGCAGTTGAACATCTGCCTTCAGCTCAGGGAATGACCCCCCTCCCCGTCCTGGGATCAAAAAAAATTTTTTTAAGATTTTATTTATTTATTCATGAGAGACACAGAGAGAGAGGCAGACACGCAGGTAGAGGAAGAAGCAGGCTCCATGCAGGGAGCCTGACATGGGACTCGATCCCGGGTTTCCAGGATCACACCCTGGGCCAAGGGTGGCGCTAAACCACTGAGCCCCCAGGGATGCCCTAAATAAATAAAATCTTAAAAAAAAAATTAATCATAGTATATTATGATTCAGAACTGAAATAAAAGTTATTCTGTCTGCAGAAAAGCACAGAGACATTGAAATATACATTTGATACAAATGCAGCAAATATTCATCCTTGGAAGAATTACCAGGTATTTCATAGTTTCTTGTAAACACTTTATACAGGACCTAGGAAAGGAAGACACAAGTATAGGAAACTGTTACATTTTGTTACTGAGATATATGTAAAAGAAATGCCTATCATACATCAAACAATGCATGTGAAGGTAAGGGGAAAAAAAAAAGCCAAATCCCTTAGAATAGATGCAGGAAATTTCAAAGTAATGAGAACTTGTATTGTGGATTCATGCATGAGACAAGATTGTGATTAGGCATCATGCTGTAGAAAATGGAAACACCATCAACTGTCTTTTGCTTATGTAAAACTAATTGCCAAACTGATTTTTTAGGTAGACTGTGGTTATACCAACTGTGTATGACAATTTGTTTTCCTGAAATAGAGGAAGAGTTTTTAATAATTTGACCATCTAGTATTATTTTTGTTCTCAAAAGTCAGATCAGCTTCTTTTCTTTACAGAATTGAGATGTTTTGCTTCAATAATAGTACTATTATTGGTGACAGTGTTATTTAGCCCTGAGAAAAATCTGTTTCAAATACCGCATGATATCACTTAGATGTAGAATCTAAAAAAGTCAAACTTATAAAAACAGAGAGTAAAAAAGTGGTTGCTGGGGGCTGAGGTACAGGGTGGGGGAAATAGGAAGAGATTGATAAAAGAGTACAAACTTTCAGTAATAAGATGAATAAAGTCAGGATACCTGGATGGTTCAGTGGTTGAGCATCTGCCTTCTGCTCAAGGTATGACCCTGGGGTCCTGGGATCGAGCCCCACATCGGGCTCACTGCATGGAGCCTGCTTCCCCCTCTGCCTGTGTCTCTGCCTCTATCTCTGTGTGTGTCTCTCATGAATAAATAAACAAAATCTTAGAAAATAATGATAAGATGAATAAAGTCTGAGGATCTAAAGTATAATATGGTAACTATAGTTGATAACATTGCATTGTATAATTGAAATGTGCTGAGAGAACTTAGATGTTCTCACTAAAAAAACAAACAAAGATAAATATATGAGGGGATGGTTGTATTGATTAGCTAGATGGTGGAATTCTTTGACAACATATATGCATATTAAATCATCATTATTTAAAAAAATATCATCATGATTTACACTTTGTTTTTTTAAAAGATTTCATTTATTTATTTGAGAGAGATAGAGAAGGAGCATGAGGAGGGGCAGAGGAAGAGGGAGAAGCAGACTCCCCACTGAGGAGGGAGCCCCATGTTGGGCTCCATACCAGGACTCCCAGGATCATGACCTGAGCCGAAAGTAGACTCTTAACTGACTGAATCACCCAGGTGCCCCTTGATGAAATATGTTACAATTTTATTTGGCAATTATACCTCCATAAACCTGAAAAGAAAACTTAAAAAAAAAAATTCAAACTTTGGAACTTAAACCTCCTGGCATAAATTTAGCTGGATGGATGCTTTTTTCCCCCTGGAATCAGCATCTGTAGTATCTATAGGATAACTTGTACACCTCTGGAAATGCTTGTGTGTAGCAGGATGGAAGTTTCTTTAAGGCTCATGTGTTTTAGGGCAGCCCTGGTGGCTAAGCGGTTTAGCGCCGCCTTCAGCCCAGGGTGTGATCCTGGAGACCTGGGATCAAGTCCCACATCCAGCTCCCCGCATGGAGCCTGCTTCTCCCTCTGCCTGTGTGTCTGCCTCTCTGTGTCTCTCGTGAATAAATAAATAAAATATTTTTTTAAAAAGGCTTATATATTTTAAAAATTTATAACATGTTTAGAGTGTGGAGAGACTGCTACCTGTAAATAGATCTGCTCCTTTGAACAGTTCCTAAAGGATCTCTCTTCCTCTTCTCTCCTTTTATTTAATTCTACACAATGAAAAACTTCCCTTTTTAAAGCCAGATCTGATCTTATTGCCTGTAGAATAACATACAAACTGCCCAGTCTGGTATTCAGTTTGACAATGCCAGTTTACCTTTCCAGCTTTAGCTTCCATCAGTACCCTTCTGAACATCCTATACCTCAATTACATTCGGCTGCTTGCCTTTGCCCAAACCTACTTATAGTCTCTTTTCCCCACACCTTTGCTTATGCTATTCCCTCCTTGTGGAATCCTTTTCTAGCATTCGTTCTGTTGGAATTCTTCTCATCCTTCACAGCCCAGGCAAGTAGTGCTATTTCATATCTCATTATTGTGGGTTAATGTCTTCCTCCCTTATTTTCCTATCACTTTCATTGCTGTGAAAGCATGTCATGTTACTCCTGCACTTGCTTTATCTTGTATTACAATTAAGAGTGATTTACGTGTACATCTGCTCTCTTACACTGTGGGCTCCTGTGGGGAGTATCAAATTTTTTATTACTTTTATTCATTCAGTAATGAATAGGGCTAGCCACTGCCTTAAGTGCTCTTATGAAGCTTCTAGGCAATCAGGAAAGCCAGACATTAACAAATAATTATAAATGTGTTAAATATTATAATGGAGCAATGCTGGTTTAATGGGACTATACCATACTGGGACATAGTTTAGTCTGGGGAATTAGGGAATGCTTTCTGGAAATGACATTTAAATTGAATTCTGGGGATCCCTGGGTGGCTCAGCCGTTTAGCGCCTGCCTTTGGCCCAGGGCATGATCCTGGAGTCCCAGGATCAATTCCCACATCAGGCTCCCTGCCTTGAGCCTGCTTCTCCTCCCTCTGCCTGTGTCTCTGCCTTTCCCTGTGTCTCTCATGAATGAATAAATAAAATCCTTAAAAATAATAATAAAATTAAAAAATAATAAAAAATATTTAAAAAAATAAATTGAATTCTGACAGATAGGAGGAAGTAGCTGGATGTGTTGTGCCCAAAATTGCGAATCCAGGAAACCACAAAGGACCCGACACCGATGCAAACACACGAGGGTTTATTTACAAGCTGGAGCTTGGGTCCAAGTGTACCCGACACAGCGGAGCAGCGACTTGGACCCTGAAGTGGGTTACAGCTGGGTTTTTTATAGGCTGGTCTAGGGGATTTTCAGAAGGGATGGAAGAATTTCTCAAGTTCTGTTTACATTTTGATATGGGGCTTTCAAGGGCATTCAGCTCTGTTCTCATTCTAATATGGGACTTTCTACCACAGGTGTGGGCTCTGTTGTCTTTCTGATACAGGATTCTCTGCCTAGGGCAATTCTGAGGTCTGTTGTCTTTCTGATATGGGATTACCTGCGGAGGACATTGAGGACATTCTGCAGTTTTTCCTATAAAGTTCAGTTCTTATTCACAGGGGCCTAAGATGGCTGTACTTGTGCTAATGCTAAACTTGAGGTGGAATGGCCTTGATTTTTCTCAGCCTCCACAGGTGAAAGTGGGAAGGGAGTTGAAAAAGAAGATGGGAAGAGTATCTAAGAAATCTAAGACTTTAGAAATGATGATGTGTTCTAAGTACTGAAAAAAGTCAGGGTTGTGGGGATTAAAGGAAGGAGGGAGAGTGTAGCACGATGAGAGTCTGGAGAAGCAGGCAGAGGCTAGGTGATGCAGTCTTAAGAATTTATGATTTTATCCTGAGGGCAGTAGGAAGTCACTGGAGGTTTTAATAAGGGGGATGTGAACATTTGGGGTTCAGGAGCCAATGGTTAAGAAAGAATTCTTGAGACGTCTTTGGTGCAAAAAGGAGGTTTATTATTATTATTTTTAAAATATTTTATTTATTTATTCATGAGAGACACAGAGAGAGGCAGAAACACAGGCAGAGGAAGAAGCAGGCTCCATGCGGGGAGCTGGATGTGGGACTTGATCCCAGGACTCCAGGATCATGCCCTGAGCAAAGGCAGACGCTCAACCACTGAGCCACCCAGGTGTCCCAAAAGGTGATTTTATTAAAGCACGGGGACAGGACCCGTGGGCAGATATAGCTGCGCTGGAGTCATGAGGAGTGTCCCATTATATATCTTTAAGTTGGGAGGGGGTTAGGGCATGTAAGCCTCTAAGGAATTTTGGAAGCAAGGTTTCTAGGACCTCGAGGGGCTAGCTGTTGTTAGGAAAAGGTCATTTACTACTGTCTAGTGAAATCTTAGTCTTGAGACCCTCCAGATGTATATGGGCAGGCCATATTCTTGGAGGATGATTGCTAACATATATCTTGGTGGGGGGTGGGTAGAGATAAAAGAAGTTTCCAGAGGAATTTTTATATGTTAAAGTAGACTTACAGGATCCTGGAGGCTGGGCTACTGTGAAACTACGGCTGCCTTTTGCCCTTAGCAAATTATTAACATCAATGCAGTTGAGTTTCTAGAGGAAGGTCCCTTTGCCTATCTCAAGGACTTGTCAACGGGCTTGACTTGTAAAGAAACTTAATTTTTTTCTTTTGCCTTTGTTCTCCACATCAACAAGGAGGTCAGAGTTGTGTTTTTTATTTTTTTATTTTTATTTTTTAATTTTTTTTTTTGAGTTGTGTTTTTTAAAGTGCACTTTAGCTGCAATATGGAGAATAGATTGGAAACACAAGAGTAGATGAAGGAAGGCCCCTTTCTCCACCCTCCCCCCAGTGGGGCTTGGTTTTGTTTGTTTGTTTATGATAATCCAGGCAAGAGACAATGGTGATTTAGGTCCTTAGATCTTTGCATCCCCTATGAGGTGGAGTACAAGTGTTTCCAGTGTAGTTAATAAATATTCTTTGAACTGAAGTTCATTGATTCATCTCGTGTAAACTACAAGACACTATAAGGAAGTGTCAGGAAAACATTTTAAACAATTGGGCATTCTTCTCCAGGTGACCTCCTCCGGTTTGTGAGCCCAGGTATCACTTATTCCAGGGCAAACCCTTCCTCCCCAGGAGACTCCTAAAGATTGTGTATCAGGAAGGGAGTGCTATTGCTAAAACTACTGCCAGCTTCATTTTATAGGAAACTTCCTATAAAGGTCACTTGTTAAGTATTGGTGGAAATGACATTCTTTTCCACTTGAACAAAAGGAAGCTCATACTTTCTCATTAGCTGGCTCCTGCTTTGGTTGCTAATGTTTCAAAATATGCAAATAACATCTCTCCCTTAGTTTACTGCATAAAAAAAAAAAAAACAGCCTATGCATTTTAATCTTTTGTGAGGTTAGAAAATCAGTCCAGGTGTGATATTTAGTATCCTTGTGCCAGGCCATTGTTTATGCTTAGTAATTTTTTTTTTTTTTTAATTTCAAGATAGGGGCAGCCCGGATGGCTCAACGGTTTAGCACTGCCTTCAGCCCAGGGCCTGATCCTGGGGACCTGGGATGGAGTCCCACGTCGGGCTTCCTGCATGGAGCCTGCTTCTCCCTCTGCCTGTGTCTCTGCCTGTCTCTCTCTCTCTCTCTTTCATGAATAAATTAATAAAATCTTTTAAAAAAAATTTCAAGATAACCATTTATCATCAAAAAAGGGAAAGTGTGGGTATGCATATGTGTGATTCAAGAAGATGAGTCAAGGATGATTTATTTGTCACATTTTCACCTCGAAATGAACATAATTATACTAGAAAATATTTTAAATATTTTTAAATTTTTTAAAAATATTTTATTTCGGGATCCCTGGGTGGCGCAGCGGTTTGGCGCCTGCCTTTGGCCCAGGGCGCGATCCTGGAGACCCGGGATCGAATCCCACGTCGGGCTCCCGGTGCATGGAGCCTGCTTCTCCCTCTGCCTGTGTCTCTGCCTCTCTCTCTCTCTCTCTCTCTCTCTCTGTGACTATCGTAAATAAATAAATAAAAAACCTTTTAAAAAAAATATTTTATTTATTTTAAGAGAGAAACAGAGAGAGAGAGAGAGAGAACATGAGCAGTGGGAAGGGCAGAGGGAGAGGGAGAAGCAGACTCCCCATTGAATAGGAAGCCCTAGGTGGGGCTTGATCTCAGGAGATTGAGACCAAGACTCCAGCTGAAGGCAGACGCCCCACCCACCAACCTACCTAGGCGCCCCTAAAATATTTTTTAAAAAGAAAAGAACAGGGCAGCCCAGATCGCTCAGTAGTTTGGCGCTGCCTTCAGCCCAGGGCGTGATCCTGGAGACCTGGGATTGAGTCCCACGTCCGGCTCCCTGCAGGGAGCCTGCTTCTCCCTCTGCCTCTCTCTTGCTTTCTCTCTGTGTCTTTCATGAATAAATAAATAAAATCTTAAAAAAAAATAAAAAGAAAAAAACAGAAGAATAGATATCAGAAGGTAATAGCCAGTTACATAAGGCATAACTGTTTGGGGCATCTGAGAGATATCTATATCTACCTATCTATATAGATATAGATGTAGATATGGATAAGGATACCAAGTAGATACATTAAAATATAACCACTTTTTAACTAATTGTCTTTTAATTATGACAAAGCCAAAGAAATTGATCATCCTTCTTTCAAACCTGGGGGAGGCAGGCAGAGGGAGAAGGAGGCAGAGGAGAGGGAGAAGGAAGCTCCCTGGCCAGCAGGGAGCCCAATGCGAGGCTGGATCCCAAGATCCCAGGGTTCTTCCCAGGGTCCCAGGATCCCGATTGATGACCTGAACCAAAGCCAGATGCTTAATGACTGAGCCACCCAGACGCCCCAAACCCAGTGTTTTTATCTGTAAAGTAGAGATAATAATATCTACTTCGTGAAGTTGTGAGGATTGTTATGGGTTGCCTGGGTGGCTTAGACAGTTAAGCATCTGTCTTCAGCTCAGGGTCCTGGGATCTCCCTCTGCTGCTCCCCCTGCTTGTGCTCTCTCTCAAATACATAAATAAAATCTTTACAAAAATTATGTGTCATATAAAAAGACAAATAAGTACATAAATATCAAGTAATAAAGTAATATATGAAGATCATGCGAAGGCAGCCCGGGTGGCTCAGCGGTTTAGCGCCGCCTTCAGCCCAGGGCGTGATCCTGGAGACTCAGGATTGAGTCCCACGTTGGGCTCCCTGCATGGAGCCTGCTTCTCCCTCTGCCTGTGTCTCTGCCTCTCTGTGTCTCTCATGAATAAATAAATAAATAGATAGATAGATAAATAAATAAATAAATAAATAAATTTTAAAAAAGTAAAGGTCATGCTAAGATGTTCTGATATCTAGTCTTTTCAACCTGAAAGATTTGATATTATTAAGAATGATTATAGGGCAGCCCCGGTGGCGCAGCGGTTTAGCGCTGCCTGCAGCCCAGGGTGTGATCTGGAGACCCTGGATCGAGTCCCACGTCAGGCTCTCTGCATGGAGCCTGCTTCTGTCTCTGCCTCTCTCTCTCTCTCTCTGCATCTTTATGAATAAATAAAATCTTTAAAAAAGTAAAAAAAAAAGAATGATTACATTATGGATTGGATTAAGGGAAATTTTTTAGACAATTTTTTTCTAGCTTTATTGTTATATGATTGACATATAAGATCATTTAAATTTTAGGTGTACAGCATATTGATTTGATATACTTATATATTGGGGTTCCTGGCTGGTTTAGTCAGTGGAGTATGTGACCCTTGATCTTGGGGTTCTGAGTTCAAGCCCTATGTTGGGTGTAGACATTGCTTAAAAATAATCTTAGAAAACAAACCACAAGGATGCCTGGATGGTGCAGTTGGTTAACTGATTCTCAGTTTTGGCTCAGGTCATGATCTCAGGGTCATGAGAATGAGTCCCATGTTGGGCTCTAAACTCATCAAGGAGTCTGCTAAAGTTTTTTTCTCTCTCTCTTTCTCCTTCTGCCCCTCCCTGCTCACTCTCTCTCTCTTGAATAAATAAATAAATCTTAAAACACACACACATACACACACACAAATGATATACTTAAATATTGCAAATTGATTATCCCACAGCCTTAGCCAACAGTTCCATCAAGTCACATAATTACCATTTTGTTTTTGTGTTGAGAACTTTTAGGATCCACTCTTTTAGAATTTAAAAGTATATAATACAGAGTTGTTAATTACAATCACCATGCTCTACACTGGATCCCCAAGATTTCTTCATCTTACAACTGGAAGTTTGTACACTTTGATCTAGAGAAACTTTTAGATAGTTGCAATTTGTCTTTGGTTCAACCCTCTGCTCTTTTCCATTCTTCTGCCAATCCCTGCTTCTTTCTCTTCAATATTCATATTCATGGTGTCCTCATGATGATTTCTGATTGCTCATTGCTTCCCTTTCTACAGCCTATTCAGACATAACCTCTCCCAAAGTATTTCATGATATATACCAAAATGTTATCCTTCCCCGAACCCTGTTTACATTCTATGAAATCTCTTCATGAACCTGATGTTAGCTGATGCTAGGAAGAAAGTACTCTTACTAAACTAATCTGAATCAAAGCATTTAGTTGATTTAACCCTTTATGGGTATATTTACCTTTGAAAAGAGAACAGTCATTAATTCAAGTTATGTTGTAGTAGTATTTTAAGCTCTGTAGAGGAGATGTTTCTTAGCTCAGGCAACAATTTACCTTGTAGTAGTTCTCAATCTTAGCTGCCTCTTGGAATTGTTTGAGAAGCTTTTATAAGATGTCTACCGAGACACACCCTCAGATATTTTAATATGATTGGTCTGGGGTGGAGGCCAGGTATTGGAATTTTTAATGTATTCTAGATGGATTCTAATGTGTAGCTAGGTTTGAGAGCCACTGGGTTAGAATGACTATCTTGATTTAGTTTTCTTTCTTTCTTTTTTTTAAAATTTATTTATGATAGTCACACAGAGATAGAGAGAGAGAGGCAGAGACACAGGCAGAGGGAGAAGCAGGCTCCATGTACCGGAAGCCCCATGTGGGATTCGATCCCGGGTCTCCAGGATCCCGCCCTGGGCCAAAGGCAGGCGCCAAACCGCTGCGCCACCCAGGGATCCCTTGATTTAGTTTTCAATACTAAAAATTTCTGTTTTTCTGTTATGTAAGTTGAATACACATTAGTTGCTGTATCTGGTAAAAGAAGGTTGGGAAAATTTTAATGGAAAGATAATAGAAAAATGATTATAATTTAAATGTCATCAATCCAGCTCCCACATTTTACTAATGAGGAAACGGTTTCAACTGCAAACAACTAGTTAGAGTGGGAGCCGGGACAACAATAGGATCTTTTAAAATACTCTAAATATATTTTGTTTTTACTTTAAAAATTTAGTTGATGTATTAGTGAATTAAACTTATTTTAAAATAAGATTAATTTATGCAAATGACAAAATTTAAACAATGCACAAAAATACAAAATGAAAAGCAGATCTCCAACACCACTCCAATTTGTTTTTTTTTTTTAAAGTAGGCTCCATCTCATTGTGAAGTCCAACGCAGTGCTTAAACTCATGACCCTGGGACACCTGGGTAGCTCAGCAGTTTAGTATCTGCCTTGGGCCCAGGGCGTGATCCTGGAGACCCGGGATGGAGTCCCACATCAGGCTCCCTGCATGGAGCCTGCTTCTCCCTCTGCCTGTGTCTCTGCCTCTCTCTCTCTCTGTGTCATGAATAAATAAATAAAATCTTAAAACAAACAAACAAACAAACAAACAAACTCATGACCCTGAGATCAAGACTCAAGCTGGGATCAAGAGTCAGACACTAAAAAAAAAAAAAAAAAAAAAAAAAAAGAGTCAGAAATTTGGGTGATCACTGAGTCACCCAGGTGCCCCCCAATAAGCACTTTGAAAGATTACTTTTTAAAAATTTCTGCCACAAAGAGTAAAATCATTGTCTTCCACAAGGCGGCAGTATTGCTTACTATTCAACAATATCCCCACAGCCCGACACTTCATCATCCAGGATGGATTATGAAGATTTAGTCTGCCCAGAGACAGTATCTGTCCCTGATACTGAAAAGCCAGGTCAAAGCCAGATTATTAATTCATGAGGAAACCCAGAAATGAGCAAGAACTGCACCAGACAGAACTGTTAGAGTGTGGAGAAGGAGTGGGAATAAATTAGGCACTGAGACAGCCAATTGAAGCACAGAGCAAGATGCTGCTTTGGAAAATGTGTCAATGGCCTACCTCTCTGGAGGTACTAGAAGGGCCGGGGGTGCAGTTTTGTGAAAATGTGCATCTAACTCTGTCATGCACAAAATGTTCTCTTTGTTACAAATTGGTCTGAGGTTGTATGACCCAGTCAGGGGCTTCTCTAGTATCTCTAATGGCTCCAGGAATCTCTGGGCTGCTAGACAAAGGCCTGGATCATTTGATAGTAACCTTCTGCAAAAAGGTTTGAGGAGATCATGTTTGTATTCCCCAAACCTTGTAGAATTCCAGCCAGGAACAGAGAGGATAAAGAGCACAGATATTCTGGTTTTCATTGTTAAATTCTAGAGATGTATTTGAGAATTTTTAGACCTTCTGTGTGATTATGTATCTCTTAGAGTAAGAAGTTTGTCCCTGGTGATACCTTTGAGATCTTGAGAGAACAACCTTGCTCTGTGACATTTAGGAATATGCTCCTCTGTTACCAAGGAGAAGACAGAACTGAAGAAAGTCATAACATGGTCACATTTTAGGGAAAAAAAAAAAAAAAACACCCTTTAATCTTCCCCAAGCATTGAGATTGTTGCAGCAGGGATGGGGCAAAGGCAAGGAAGGGTCTAGGGGAGAAAAAAGTTATGGGAGTGTCATATCACCAAGGGAGAAGCTCTGTCCCCAAGATGATTCCAGGCAAGCCAAAGAGAAAGAGGGATGTGGGAAGCACATTATGGAATTGGCAAGATAAAGCTCTAATAACTGTGGATCTATAGTGATCTGTTGGGATTCCTTCATTAAAAGGTTTATTATACAACATAGAACATAGAGCAAGGACCAAGAACCCAATTTTTATTTTATTTTTTTTATATTTTTTTAAATTTTTATTTATTTATGATAGTCACACACACAGAGAGAGAGAGAGAGAGAGAGAGAGAGAGGCAGAGACATAGGCAGAGGGAGAAGCAGGCTCCATGCACCGGGAGCCCGACGTGGGACTCGATTCCGGGTCTCCAGGATCGCGCCCTGGGCCAAAGGCAGGCGCTAAACCACTGCGCCACCCAGGGATCCCCAATTTTTATTTTATTTTATTTTTTAAAAAAGATTTTATTTATTTATTCATGAGGGACACAGAGAGGCAGAGACATAGGCAGAGGGAGAAGCAGACTCCTCATGGGGAGCCTGACGCTGGACTTGATCCCAGGACCCTAGGATCACAACCTGAGCCAAAGGCAGACACTCAACCACTGAGACACCCAGATACCCCCCAATTTTTATTTTTTCTAATCAAAGAGCTTTCTAAAATCTTCCAAGCTCTTAGGCCAAGTTGTATTTCAAAGTCTTTTGATAACCCATGCCTTTGAAAGGTAACCAAGGAGTTGGTGTGACTTTTGTTAACCGCTGAGAGTCACTATGCCTAATTGCAACAAGAAACAAGGGAGGCATCATATTAAATACTTTGAGTCATAATGTCAATTCAAGTTAAAATTCTTGCTTTCCATAAGCATTATTTCTCTTAGGGCCCCCTAGCTGTTTCTAAATGATGTGCCTGGCTTCAAATAAGAAGTTACACTTTTTTTTTTTTTGGTACTCTGTATACAAACTTCATTCTAGATTAGAGCACTTGGCAATGTGTTCAATTATCATGGTTTGTAATGGGAAATCATGACCCATCTTTTCACCAGGCTTGGAAATCTTACATCAGTAGATCCTTTATTGATAAATTAAAAAACCAGGATGTTGACCTGCATTTTCTGTGTTTGAAACTAAAATAAGTTTATACAGGGTTTATAATATAGCTAGAGAATACTCCCAAACCTCAAACTGGAAATGTGAAATCTGATCAAAAGCTGATGAAGGGGCACCTGGGTAGCTCCGTGGTTGAGCTTCTGCTTTTGACTCAGGTCATGATCCCAGGGTCCTAGATTCGAGTCCCACATCAGGCTGCCCACAGGGAGCCTGCTTCTCTCTTTGCCTATGTCTCTGCCTCTCTCTCTGTGTCTCTCAGGAATAAATAAATAAAATCTTTTTTTAAAAAAAGCCAATGAGGAAAACCTAATGTGTTCCAAGAGACTGTTAGGAGAACCCAATAAAGGGATTTTTGTTAATAATGCAAGTAGAATACCATGTTCCTTTGTACAGGGTTAGTAGAACGATGAAAAAAATGGCAAAGAATGCCCACTGATTTATCTTAATTTCACCTTAATGCAAGTAAAAGATATGCATAAAAATCAATAATTAAATAGCATTGCCAGTACCATGTCATGTTTCCCTTTGCCCTGAAGCCAGGTATACAGTAGCCAGGAAAGATGCTCTTAGGGATCAAAAGGAGCATGTATGTCATTTTTGTCTCTCTCTTTTATTTCTCTCTCTCTCTCTCTCTCTTCCTTCCTTCTCTTCCTTCCTCCTTCCCTCCCTAATCTTTCATTTCTTTCTTTCTTTCTTTCTTTCTTTCTTTCTCTCTCTGTTTTTAAAAAAATATTTTATTTATTTGAGAGGGAGACAGAGAGAAGGAGCAGAGGGAGGGGCAGGGGAGAAGCAGACTCCCAGCTGAGTAGGGAGCTAGACACAGGGCTTTGTCAGGACCCTGGGATCAAGACCTGAGCCTAAGGCAGAAGCTCAACTGCTGAGCCAGCCAGGCATCCCTCTGTCTCTGTCTCTGTCTCTGTCTCTGTCTCTCTCTCTTTTAAGATTTTATTTATTTATTCATGAGAGACACACAGAAAGAGAGAGGCAGAGACACAGGCAGAGGGAGAAGCAGGCTGCATTCAGGGAGCCTGACGTGGGACTGGATCCCAGGTCTCCAGGACCAGGTCCTGGGCTGAAGGTGGCGCTAAACCGCTGAGCCACTAGGGCTGCCCTCTTTGCTGATTTCTAATGCATGTGTTGTACAAGTAAGATGTGAAATTCTGTTGTTTGAAGCCACTGAAATTTTGGGTTGTTTGTCATTGCAACACAACCTAGCCCACATGGATCATTGGTTTGTTCAGGCTGCAGCATACATTCTCAATAGGAACAATATCACCCCAAGGGGGCAAAAATTGGTTCTTGGAGGGCAAAAGAGCCTTACTTTTTAATGTATAAGGCACAGATATACATACAGTACACAACAAGTGTACAGTGTATCTGTGGTATTAAGTTTTAATGGGGGTGCAACTAAGGAAAAATTTTAAAAGGTTCAGTGGGAGGCAGTAATGAATTAAGGCTGAGGAACATTGGCCTATAAGGTAAAAAGTAATGGTTAGATTATCTTCATAAAGTCTAATCCTGGGGTTCTCAACTCTGGTGGCACATCTAGATCTCCTGGAGAACTTTCTAAAAACACTGATATCCAAGTCTCAGAGATTCCAATTTACTTGGTAGAATCCATACATTGGTATTTTTTTAAAAAGCTCCTGGGTAATTCTAATTTGCAAACAGGATTAAGAAAAAACTGGATCAAATATTCTTTTTTTTTTTTTTTTTTTTTTTTTTTTTTTTTTTTTTTTTTAAATTTTTTTGAATTTTTATTTATTTATGATAGTCACAGAGAGAGAGAGAGAGGCAGAGACACAGGCAGAGGGAGAAGCAGGCTCCATGCACCGGGAGCCCGACGCGGGACTCGATCCCGGGTCTCCAGGATCGCGCCCTGGGCCAAAGGCAGGCGCCAAACCGCTGCGCCACCCAGGGATCCCTGGATCAAATATTCTTAAAGACAAAGCAGCTTTGCTTCCCCCAGGGAGAGGTCCCACACAAATGACAGAGAAATAGCACGCCACACTGGAAGTGGCTGGGGTGGAATACAACTCACTCCTATTTTATTTTATTTATTTATTTTTAAACTCACTCCTATTTTAGATAGGCTATTCTGGCCTCACACCGGTAGCAAAAAGCTAGATTCATCAAGAATAGACAGCAACGTCCAATTTCTATGCTTTATCTTTCCCATTTCATGACACACTATTTGAATGCAGAGGGTCCTTTATGACTCATTTGGAAAACATAAGAAGGGGGGGGATGGCTGTAGTTATTCCTAGACTAGTATCCAAAGTCAGCATTTTCTGCACAGATGCAATTTGGAAATTGTCTCTATCTTCAGCTCCTAAAATTCTAAGTTCTTATGGAGTAGGTTAAAAAAGCTATTTAACATGAAATCTTCTTTACCCTCTATATTTAGGGAAACCTGAAATGCCGGAGGGAGACTTTCACATAGATTGTGAAAATTAAAAATTAAGTTAAATTTTTAAAAATTAAGAAGATAGGGATCCCTGGGTGGCGCAGCGGTTTGGCGCCTGCTTTTGGCCCAGGGCGCGATCCTGGAGACCCGGGATCGAGTCCCACGTCGGGCTCCAGGTGCATGGAGCCTGCTTCTCCTTCTGCCTGTGTCTCTGCCTCTCTCTCTCTCACTGTGTGCCTATCATAAATTAAAAAAAAAAAAATTAAGAAGATAAAGCATTTTCTGCTTCTTAGCATGGAAAGGAGCCTTGATCTGGGCTAAATGACAGCAGCACAGGATTATCATGGCTGAATTTGGTCATTAGATGGATCATCAATTCTTTCCTGAAATGTCACTTGGAATTGACAATGATATGGTCCTATTTTAATGAAGTGACTCATTTTCAGCCAGGAACTCAAAATTATAATGTGTTAATTAGCAAGGATATCACTTTATATTTTCTTTTTGTACATCTTCACAGTGGATGGCATTTACTTTGGTCTCATTTATTTCAAGATTTTTTTTTAAGATTTTATTTTTATTTATTCATGAGAGACACAGAGAGAGGCAGAGACATAGGCAGAGGGAGAAGCAGGCTCCATGCAGGGAGCCTGATGCAGGACTCAGAGGACCCCCAGATCATCATCTGAGCCAAAGGCAGACACTCAACCACTGAGCTACCCAGGTGCCCCTCTTTGGAGGTTTTAATGAAAAGGTATATATTGGCTTTTCTGATGTTATTTTTTAAAATGATTTTACTGGAGATCCCTGGGTGGCTCAGTGGCTTAGCGCCTGTCTTGGGCCCAGGGGGCGATCCTGGAGTCCCAGGATCGAGTCCCATGTCAGGCTCCTGGCATGGAGCCTGCTTCTCCCTCCTCCTATGTCTCTGCCTCTCTCTCTCTCTCTCTCTCTCTCGCTCTCTCTCTATGTCTATCATAAATAAATAAATCTTTAAAAAAATAAAATTATTTTACTTATTTATTTGAGAGAGAGAGAGAGAGAGAGGGTGAGAGAGAAGGGTGGGGGGAAGAGCAGAGGGAGAGGGACAAGCAGACTCCTTGCTGGGGGGAAGAGCAGAGGGAGAGGGACAAACAGACTCCCTGCTGAGCCAGGAGTCCAACATGATGCTCATACCCACCACCCTGAGATCACAGCCTGAGCTGATATCAAGAGTCTGCTGCTGCTTAACCGACTAAGCCATCCATGTGCCTCTCCTGATGTTATTTTTGATAACTGAGCACCTCGCTTGAGGGCAAGGGTGGAGATATTTGCAGGCATTACTTGTGAAATTTCTTGAAGCATGAAGATAAAATTTCCAGGAAATTCTCCATAAGAGGAGAGAGTTACCATCAATTGTACAACTTGACAAATGCTCACAACTAGCTTGTCAACACTTTGTTCATGATTTTGGCAGATGCAGAAATGAGAAAATCAAGTGTCTAAAGTTATTAGTAGAGACTAGGGTGGATTTGAGATGTAGAGGTGGATAAAATGTGGATCCAAGAAGGTTTAAATGCTAACTCATCTCTAGTTCATCACAATCTAATCCTAAAGAATGACAACAATGTGTTGTAATAAATCCTTTTCAAAATTCCTAAGGCCTCACTTACTAAAGGGGACAGAGCAACTCAGTGTCCCTGTAATGCTGTTCCCTAGTCACAGCTGATTGGACAAGAAGTAGACAGGTGATCTAAACTGAGCTAATTACATTCTGTCGCCTGGATATTTGAAATTAGAATACAGAGTCTCCAGCTAGTTTTTTCTGAGCACTGGACCTAGTAGGTCATGGACAGCTCGGCTTCATTGCCATTTTCTATCAAGTGGATGCTGAACCAGAGAAAGCTAATCTTCAGAAATAAATAAATAAATAAATAAATAAATAAATAAATAAATAAATTTTTGAGCCTAGAGGAGATGAAGAGAATACTTTTAGGCCCTCACTTTCAAGTTTCAAGTCCCTTGGCACCTGGAGTCCCATGTCAAGATCTAGCTGTCCTGTCCTGTATCTTTTTAACAAGCATCACCCTCTTGTGCTTGAGTTAGTTTAAGTGGATTTAAGTTCTTTGCAAGCAAATATCCTTGATTAAGACAGTGTTCTTCACAAAAAATAGCTAAAAATCTATGAAGGACATAGGCCATATTTACTGCAGATGTGTGGCTTCTTAAAATTTTGCTTGAATTATCCAGATTAGCCTTCCGGTGGTTGAACTGGCTGTTTAGTACAACAGATGCAGCAGGCTTTGTGAGCAAATGGGTCACAAAGAAATGCTGAATGGCATGAATCTTTGCAGCAACGGGCACATGTTTTGCCATACAAGTTCTAGACAAAAAGGCATAGATATAAACATGCAAAACCTTATGGTTGCATTTTCTTTCTTTAACCTAATTATGCTCTAATAATTTAGCTAGATGTAAAGGATATATGCATAGCAATTTAATGTCTCCATTATACAAGGGCTTAAAAAGATGCTAAAATGGATAGAATAATCAGCTCTATCAGTTCCATCAATTTCTAGCCCCCTGTGCTTCTGCTTTAAACCCCTGACACCAATTATGTAAATTTGCTCACACAGAGCCTGGTTGCTTTGGCATTGTAATTTAAATGTAGGTGTCTTATGAAGACAAAAGGAAATGCATTGTCCTTTTCAAAATTTAGAATTTGAACTGATTCACTGATTTTGTTCCTGTCGAATAACCAGGCAGCTGGAGGAACAGCTGGACCAGTTTCTGAACACCAACAAAAAACCTCAAGTCTGAATTACAATAGGGGTTTTCATCAGAATTTTATACTACTGTTTAATAAATACAAAACACGCTTTACTAGTAATTGGCTGCTTTCCTGTTTATATTAGCAAATGTATTATGAAGATAGAGCCAAATGTACTAGGGTTTCTTGATTTACTGAGAGTAATCAACCTGGACTTTCCCTATATTAAGAACGATAATGTCCATTTTGAAGGAGGAGCTAAACACACACACACACACACACACACACCCATTATGTGTTTTAGATTTGCAAAGGCAATATAACATAATGGTCTTCTGGGACTGTTTGGGTTTAACACCTAGTTTTAGTAGCTGTGTGACCTTTGGTAAGTGTTTCAACCTCTCTATGCTTTAATTTTCTCATTTGTGAAGTAGGGATAATAACAGTATGATCCAGTAATTCCACTGCTGGGTATTTACTCAAAGAAAACAGAAACACTAATTTGGAAAGATATATGCACACCTATGTTTATTGCAGCACTTATTTACAATAGCCAAATTATGGAAGCAGCCCAATGTAAGTATACATCCATAGATAATGGGTAAAGAAGATGGGACATATCAGCCATTAGAAACGACAAATGCCCACCATTTGCTTCAGTGTGGATGGAACTGGAGGGTATTATGCTTAGTGAAGGAAGTCAATCGGAGAAGGACAAACATTATATGGTCTCATTCATTCGGGGAATATAAAAAATAGTGAAAGGGAATAAAGGGGAAAGGGGAGAAAATGAGTGGGAAGTATCAGTGAGGGTGACAGACCATGAGAGACACCTAACTCTGGGAAACGAACAAGAGGTAGTGGAAAGGGAGGTGGGCGGGAGGTTGGGGTGACTGGGTGATGGGCACTGAGGGGGGCACTTGACAGGATGAGCACTGGGTGTTATGCTATAAGTTGGCAAATCGAACTCCAATTAAAAAAATATACAAAAAAAAAGAAGATGGGACATATATACAATGGAATATTACTCAGCCATAAAAAAGAATGAAATCTTGTCATTTACAACAACATGGATGGATCTAGAGGGTATAAAATTTTTTTTATTTTTTTTATTTTTTTATGATAGTCACAGAGAGAGAGAGAGAGAGAGGCAGAGACACAGGCAGAGGGAGAAGCAGGCTCCATGCACTGGGAGCCCGATGTGGGATTTGATCCCGGGTCTCCAGGATCGCGCCCTGGGCCAAAGGCAGGCACCAAACCGCTGCGCCACCCAGGGATCCCGGATCTAGAGGGTATAATGCTAAGTGAAATAAGGTAGTCAGAGAAAGACAAATATCATATGATTTCACTCATATGTGGAATTTAAGAACAAACAAAAGAAGAGAAAAGGAGACAAATAACAACAAAAAACCCCCCAGACTCTTTATAAATATAGAGAACAAACTGGTGGTTGCCAGAAGGGAATGGGCAGGGAGAGGGGTAAAATGGGTAAAGGAGATTAAGAGTAGACTTATACTGATGAGCACTGAGTAATGTATAAAATTGTTGAATCACTATATTTTACACCTAAAATTAATATAACACTGTATATTAGTTATACTGGAATTAAAAATAAAAAAAATATCAGTACCTACTTCATTGGATAATTGTGAGGATTAAATGGGTTAGTTTGTAGAAAGCACTTAATATAGTGCCTAGCATATAGTGTCATTAGCCATTATTATGCCCCCAAAAGCAAAGTCATATTTTTTTTTGAAAGTTCAGCCAGTGGAACTAATTATTCCAACTAGTGCCATAGTCTTTCAAACCCAGTTAGTGACTCAAAGTAGGAAAATAGACATATGTCTGTTTTTAACATGTAAAAGTATGGGTATAGAGAGCTATAGAGTCATGCATGTACAAATTGCCTTGATCTCAAAGTTCATTTAGACTTCTTACTTCCTTATGAGAATCACATTCTTCCCAATAGGTTGGTTGGATGACTGTCTTGTCTTAAGACAGGGCCAGCATGTTCTAGTTAACTACAAGTGGACAAGGTACATTGGCTCAGGAGAGGTACAAGGTGGACCCAGTGGCAGGGAGGAAATCCTGCCTCACTGATATATACCAGAAGGACATAGACATAGGAAAGGGAGGGTAGCCTGGGGAAGCAGTTGACAAGAAGGAGGTATAACTTGGAGTCAGTTTTTCTAAGGTAGACAGCACAGTGCTAGGAAATCTGGGAAAGGGAATATTTAGAGATCTAAACAGCCTGCTGTTTGCATAAAGCAGCATCTGGAATGAAGGATTAGTAAGAGCATATTAGACCCTTTCTCAGGGGGACTGTGATTTTGCAGTGTATGAAGACAAGGGAGCCAACTAAAGGAACCAGAAAGGAACACAGATACCAGAAACTGGGCAGAACACTGTGTCAGAGCTACAGCATGAGACTAGAATCACAGTAGCAATGGCAAATTACACTGGATGCCAGGATGGTTATAGGGATGGGTTGGGTGGAATCTTGAGCTCCCAAGGGCCCACCTATGTGGATAAGAAGGATAAAAAAGGCTGGGAGAGAGAGGGAGAAGAAAACACCAGGATGTCTATGAGTAAGGCAGTTTCTAAGGCAGTTTCTTTTGTCTTCTATACCTTGAGTCACAAGAAGTACCATTTAACTTCTGGACATTCTCTCAGTGGAGGAATGGTGGTCCTTAAGGATGCCTTATGTTAGCCCTAGCTGCATCTCTGCGTGAAGGGTAGAAGAAAAAAATAAAATGACTATATTCTGTATAGAACTCCTAGATTTCTCCTGGCAATAAACTCTAAGTGATTGGAACTTCCCCACCCACCATGTCCTTAAAAAACCTGTGTCCTAGTATGCAAGGAAGCATGAGGTTTATTTAGCATCACATAAAAATCTAATTTGAAAAACCATGTTTCATGATTACCAGATTAAGTAAGTAGAATGGCTTTTGGGATTCAGAATTATACTCCTAGGAGAGGAAAACGATCTGGGAGCGTTGGGCGCTGGTCAAATATCCTTGTGGTTGCTCCTGGACTAATAAGCCTCCTTACCTATTATCGATCATAACAACTTCTTGCTGCAGGAAAAAAAAATTCTTTTCCATATCTACAATCCTAACCTGTTGTCTAAATTATGTAGGTAGATAAGCTGAGTATGCGGGAAACAGAGACTAAAAGAAGTGCATTTAGCATTCAACTAACATTTGCTGAATCAATGAGATGCTCAGTGTGCATTAAAAGATGATGATAATAATAATAGTTAGGAATGAAGGAGGGAAAGGAACAAGAAAGGAACTGAGGAAGGCAAGAAACAGCTGTAGCTCTGAGGCAATTGGCTTGCCAGTTACTGCTGCTGGAAGCAACCACAATGCAGTTTTCAATTACTCAGAGGCTGGTTCTCCAGTTTGGGTATCATCTCAAATGTTTGCTTTCAATTTTCCCTTCTAATGATTGCCTTCTAGTCATCCATTTCATGCCCATCAGTCCACAGAAAAGATGAGAGAACAGAAGTGGTTGATGTTAGCTAAAACTTTCCCAATGTTTTCTTCATGGGAGGGTTAATCTCATTTCATTCTCACAACAAGGCTAGGAGAGAGGGACTATTATTATCCTTCTTTTACAAATGAGGAATCTGAGGCTTAGTGATATTCCTAAGGTCACATAGCTAATATGTAGTAGAGTTAGAATTTGAGCCATGCGCTGTCTGAACCTAGACTTATGCTTTTACCCATTATGTTCTCCTGCTTCCATGCTACACAGTCTTCTAACTTGTTCACATTGACTATAAATGTTCCAAGTGCTTTACAGTTTACAAAGTTCTTTCAAACTCCCTCTTCTTTTTCTTCTTCCATCCTCCCTCTCTTCCTTCCTTCCCTCCCTACATTTGGTGTGTAAATGTGTGTTGTACTGGTTTATTATACTAATTTTCTTTTTGTATCCTTTTTTGAGTTTGTAAGCCTTAAGCTGCCACTGTGCTACAATGTTTAAGTTTAGTTTCCACTTTTAAAAAAATAAAACGCCATGTCCAATGTGGGGCTCAAACTCACCACCCTAAGATCAAGAGTCACATGCTCTACTGACTGAGCCAGCCAGGCACCCCTAGTTTTCATTTTTATCAATGTTAAACACGCACATAATCTAGGAGTCAAATAGTTCTATAAAGTCTATTACAGAAAAAAGAGTGATTCTCTAGTCCCCAATTTTCTCATCTCCCTTCTGAAGAGGCAACAATGTTCAGCTATTTTGGCTGTTTCTTTCTGGTATTTGTCTCAATATCTCTAAATAATATGCCTATATTGCTACTTCTTAATTAAAAAAAATTAGGTGTTATCTATGAAAGATACATCTTTCAACTACCTCAACCCCCATTGTACTCCAATTATATATGTATGCAATTTTCTGTCTGGCTAAATAAAATCTTAAAAACAAAGAGAGAGAGAGAGAGAGAGATAGAGAGCAAAGATATTCACCATTTTCTCTTACATTTTATTGTTCAAAGCAAACCAATGGACAGATTGATGTTAGTGGGATGGGAATTAAAATTCTAGTCCTGACAGAGAGGGGCAGGGAATATTTTGAACACATAACACAATCTACCATGTGTTCCTATTTCTTGGTTTCCTCCCACATTTTTGGAGAGCCCATCTTCTAATAGTTTCCTAAGGAAGGGTGTGTAAGAGTTACATTTATTGAGATCTTGCATGTCTAAAATATCTTTTTACCCAATTGATAGTTTATTTGAATATAGAATTTGAGGTGGGAAATCATTTTCCTCAGAGTCTGTGGGTATTGCCCTACTATCTTCTTGATTCCAGTGTGCTATTGAAAAGTCCAGTGTAATCCTAATGCTTGTTTGTAGCTTTTTTCCTTTCTGGAAGCTTATTTTTGTTCTTAGTGTTCTGAAATTTCACAATGGTGTGTCATGGTGTGGCTTTGTTTCTATCTATTGTGCTGGGCACTGAGCAGGCCCTCTAAATTTGGAAATTCATGTCATGCAGTATAGAAAATTTTCTTGAATTATGCCTTTGATAATTTCCTGCCCTCTTTTTCCCTATTCTTACTATTTTTTTGTAAAGATTTTATATATTTATTCATGAAAGACACACACACACACAGAGGCAGAGACATAGGCAAAGGGAGAAGCAGGCTCCATGCAGGAAGCCCCATGTGGGACCCAACCTGGGACTCCAGGATCATGCCCTGAGCTTGAGGGCAGAGGCTCAACCACTAAGCCACCCAGGCATCTCTATTCCTAGTAATTTTTAATTTTCATTTCTCCTGCTCTATTTTACCCTTATAAAGGTATTCTTTTTTGTTATTATTCTCTGAATGTCTTTTTCCGCCTAAATGACATCCTGTACTTATTTAAGAAATGTCATATCTCCGATTTCTTTTTTTAAAAAATATTTTTATTTACTCATTTGACACAGGGAGATAGAGAGAGAACAAGAAAGCAGAGCAAAAGGCAGAGGGAAAGGGAGAAGCAGACTCCGCTGAGCAGGGAGCCAGATGCAGGGCTCTATCCCAGGACCCCGGGAATATGACCTGAGCTGAAGGCGGATACTTAACCAACTGAGCCACCTAGTTGCCCCTTATCTCCTATTGCTATTAGAATCTTTTTTTTTTAATAAATATTTTATTTATTTATTCATGAGAGACACACACAGAGAAAGAGAGGCAGAAGCACAGGCAGAGGGAGAGGCAGGCTCTGTGCAGGGAGCCCGATGTGGGACTTGATCCCAAGTCTCCAGGATCAGGCCCTGGGCTGAAGGAGGTGCTAAACCGCTGAGCCACTCGGACTTTCCCAGGGAAGACATTATTATCTCCAGTTTACAAATGAGAAATGGAGTTCAAATGACTTGCCCAGATTATAGAGTATATAATATTGGATCTAGGGCTCGTATTCAGTTCTTTGGATTCCACTCTTTTCACTAACTTCCTAAAAAAAGAAGACTGTGTAATGTACTTTTTTTTTTTAAGATTTTCATTTATTTCTTCATGAGAGACACACACACACACACACACAGAGGCAGCGAGGCAGAGACAGGCGGAGGGAGAAGCAGGCTCCATGCAGGGAGCCTGATGTGGGACTCAATGTGGGACTCGATCCTGGGACTCCAGGATCACGCCCTGAGTTAAAGATAGGCACTTAACCGCTGAGCCACCCAGCGTCCCTGTAATGTACTTTTTAAATGCATAGTCTTTGGCATCAGAGACTGAGATATGAATCCAGGTTTTGCCTTCTGATAGCTGAATGCTTATGACAGATTGTTTAGTTTCACCACACTGGAAGTTCCTCATCTATAAAATGGGGATGGTGGCAATAGCCCGACTTCACCATAGGGTTGTGAGGATTTAATTAGACAATGCATATAAAGTACTCAGCTGAGTCTCTGGCATATAGTGAGTGCTCTCTCATTACTATAATGGAAAAACTGAAATGATAAGATGTAATAATGATTTGCAGTTTTAATTAACTGAATGATGTCCAGGGAAACTTTTAAATTAATTCTGTAGACATTTACTGAATGATTAGCATGTGCACTGAGGACTGTTTATTCTTCCTTTCTCTTCTATTTGAACATATTTATGAAAATATCTTTGATTAGCAGCTACTTCAAACCTAGTTGACCTTAGGTAACAAACTTCTGAGTAAGGAGAGAAGAATTAGGCAGGGTCATTAGCATGTGCACTGAGGACTGTTTATTCTTCCTTTCTCTTCTATTTGAACATATTTATGAAAATATCTTTGATTAGCAGCTACTTCAAACCTAGTTGACCTTAGGTAACAAACTTCTGAGTAAGGAGAGAAGAATTAGGCAGGGTCACAGTTTTTCCTTTCTCTCCACCAATACCTAATGAAAAAGAAGAACAAAATTTCATTGACAAAGTCCAAAGTTCACAAGCAGGTACAACAAGACAGAGGATAATACACATAAATTAAGATAATAAAAAAATACACATAAATTAAATGCTAAAAAATGTTTTTAAAAAGTATCCAGCAAAAGAAACAGAATAGTCTGGTGCAGTAAGGTATGGCTCCTCACCCTGCGCCGTTATTTGTCAAGGTAGATTAGAGGAAATAGGGGTGTGGTGGGGAGTTGACAGCTTTCTGAGTATTCTCACTAATACCTTCATTAATTTGTGAAGAATTCTGAAGGTGTAGATAAATAATTCTTGGGAGTATGGAGAAATGGGGGAATCCAAGAAAATTATTTTAGATAGAAGCCTCCACTATACCACATGGGACCTCAGTGGAGACAATGTTTCCCCAGAACTTTCCATTTCCCAGGGCACCAGGCTGAGCAAAAGAATGGATATAAATTCTGCAGGTTCTACCCCCACCTCTGACTGGTTAGACTGGGCTGGGATAGGCTGTTTAACTGAATCTCAAAAGAGAGTAGAGCTAATGAGGGCATCACTCAGCCCTAACTTCCCTCTTTTCTTCCCATTACCCTGCATCCTTATGTTAGAGAAAATTAGTTAGAAAACGAGTCCAAACTCTTAACCTAAGGGAAGAAAAGCTGGCATACATCAGGGCAAAGTGAAAGTCTGAAAGGTCTGTCCATGCTAAGCATGAACTGGATGAGCTATAGTGACAGGACCACCATTCAAGCATGGTACAAAGAACCATGATTTTGAAAGATGAAGGATCTAGTTCAGATGAAAACAACTGCTAAGGAAAAACCAGAGCTGGACAGTGGCTAGAGTAATTAAAAACAGATTTTTATTCAGAAAAACTTTTCACGGGAAAGGAGACCTCAGTGTAAAACTAGGCTCAATTCTGAACACAACAAGGAAAGGTGAGAATTTATAATCAAGGAGCAGTGTGGGGTTGGGGTGGGTGGTCAATGGATGAAAAATGATCAAGGATAAGGGGAGATTCTGGTTAAACCAGCCTAATAAGATTCTTGCTGAAGGTGGGCCAAAGTGATCAAACATCATCTGGAGAATAGTAGGAGATGAGGGATTTGGGAAGATATGGAAGATGATCAGATATTGAGTTTGGGGGTTTGCAGGTAATCTGATTTGGCAGATTTTTGCTAAAACAGATGGACAAAATCCCAAAAGACGGAAAAAAGTACAAAAGTCAAGGCAATTGGGAAGGGGATTCAGAGGATCCTGACTAAAGTTTGGCCAAGGAGAGACTGTCACAACCCAGAGAAGGGAAGTGTATCTTTTAAAATTCATTTATTTCAGTAATCTCTACCCCCAACATGAGGCTCAAAGTTACCATCCAGAGATCAGGAGTTGCATGCTTTTTTGATTGAGCCAGCCAAGTGCCCCAAGAAGCATTTTCTTTTCTATTCTTTCTTTTTTTTTAAATTATTTTTATTATTTTTTAAAGTGTTTTTAAAATTTTTATTTATTTATGTATGATAGTCACAGAGAAAGAGAGAGGCAGAGACACACAGGCAGACGGAGAAACAAGCTCCATGCACCGGGAGCCCAATGTGGGTTTCGATCCCGGGTCTCCAGGATCTCGCCCTGGGCCAAAGGCAGGCGCTAAACCGCTGCGCCACCCAAGGATCCCTCTTTTTTTTTTTTTTTTTAAGAAGCATTTTCTTTATGAGTATTTTCTGCTATAGACTCAGTAAGAAGTAATATTCAAGAAAATAAGAAATCCAAAAAAAAAAAAAAAAACAAAGAAAATAAGAAATCTGAGATGAGACATTAAAACAACAGAATAATTGAGGGGAGCTTGGCGGGCTCACTCAGTGGAGCATGCCACTCTTGATCTTGGGGTTGTGGATTCAACAGCAAGGAAAATGATAGACTTAGCTGAAGATCAGGTTAATGGCATGGAGGGAAGACTTGGGACAGGCACAATGAATGAAGAGGGAAAGGCCATAGAGATTTAAGAATTTTTAAAAAAGAGAAATATATATAGTCAAATATGATCCAATATTGGGCTAACTGGTGTCCCAGAGGAATAGAAACCAACAAATTCAAAGATAATAAGAGCCATTGTCCAGAAAACCACCCATCTTACATCAGGGAAAATTGAAAAATTGACATAGAAATGTATTCTGATTCAGTTCTTGAATTTCAGGGTTAAATATATAAATCCTTCAGGTATCTCGAAAGAAAAGAAAATCACATATAGGGAAAATTTTGATTCATTTGAGACTTTCCTATAGCAAGTATTAGGAAAAAAGACAAAACAGTGATAGCTATAAAATTCTGAGAGAAAGAAAGTGAAGAAAATGTGAGCCTAAAGTAGTATTTTTATGCAAATATTAACAGGTAGATAGAACGAACTCAGGTAACGCCCAAAAAACAAATAGTCCAATTAAAAAATAGGCAGAGAAAAAAAAATGGGCAGAAGACATCAACAGACATTTCTCCAGAGAAGACATACAGATGTCCAACAGACACATAAAAAGATACTCAACATCACTGATCATCAGGGAAATGCAAATCAAAACTACAATGAGATATCACTTCAGACCTGTCGGAATGGTTAAACTCAACAACACAAGAAACAACAGGTGTTGGCGAAGATATGGAGAAAAAGGAATGCTCATGAACTGTTGGTGGAAATGCAAACTGGTGCAGCCACTGTGGAAAACAGTATGGAAGTTTCTCAAAAAGTTAAAAATAGAATTACCATATGATCCAATAATCACACTACTGAGTATTTACCCAAAGAATACAAAACACTAATAGGAAGGGATACATGCACCCCATGTTTATTGCAGCATTACTTACAATAGCCAAAATGGAAGCACCCAAGTGTCCATTGATAGATATATGGAGAAAGACACAGTGTGTGTGCGTGTGTGTGTGTGTGTGTGTGTGTAATGGAATACTACTCAGCCATAAGAAAGAATGAAATCTTGACATTCGCAACAACATAGATGGAGCTAGAAAGTATAATGCTAAGCAAAATAAATCAGAGAAGGACAAATACCATATGATTTCACTCATATGTGGAATTTAAGAAACAAGACAAACAAGCAAAGAGAAAAAGAGACAGAGAGAGATCAAGAAACAGACCCTTAATTATAGAGAACAAACTAATGGTTACCAGAGGGGAGGTAGGTGGAGGGATGGGTGAAGTAAGTGATGGAGATTAAGGAGTGCCTTTGTGATGAGCACAGGGTGATGTATGGAATTGTTGAATCACTGTATCCTACACCTAAAGTAATAAAACACTGTATGTTAAAAAAAGAAAGAAAGGAAAAAAGAAAAGAAAAAGAAGAAAGGCAGGCAGTGTGGCCATTGGCCATTCTTAAACAAATTACTTAGCAAAGAAATCCCACTTACCAGGACATGAACAAAAATAAAGCCTCCAGGGGGTGCCTTGGTGGCATAGTGAGTTAAGCATTGGACCCTTGGTTTCAGCTTGGGCCCTAATCTCGGGGTCATAAAATTGAGCTCAACACAGAGTTTACTTGAGATTCTCTCTCCCTCTCCTTCTCCTGTGCTCTCTCTTATTCACCAATAAATACATAAATCTTTAAAAATAAAAAATAAGGGATGCCTGGGTGGCTCAGCAGTTGAGCGTTTGGCCCAGGCTGTGATCCTGGGGTCCTGGGATTGAGTCCTACATCAGGTTCCCTGCATGGAGCCTGCTTCTCCCTCTGCCTGTGTCTCTGCCTCGCTCTTTCTCTCTCTATGTCTCTCATGCATAAATAAATAAAATCTTTAAAAAAATAAATAAATCCATTTGAATATAGAAGATTAAACAACTAGAGGAAATATGGTTGCCAAAAGCCATAAATATTATAAACCCTGACAAAACAGAAATAATATAAACCACAAAAATTGGAAATTGGAGTCAGAGTTTGGGAGGAAGTATACAGTAATGTTAATTATTTCATTTTGCAGGGCAAGTAGTCAATTGACACTATTAATCAAGAAATATGGGCTGTTCTGGTTTCTTCATATTTATATGCTTTCTTTGCCCATGTTCTTTAGGCTGTTTCTCCTATCTTTGCTGCCTTTCTCTTATATAAAATCAAGGAGCCTGATGTGGGACTTGATCCCAGATCCCAAGATCACACCCTGAGCCAAAGGCAGATGCTCAACCACTGAGCTACCCAGGTGTCCCTTTATATATATATTTTTAAACCAGTGTGCATTGAATATTAATCTACATAAGCTGAATACTTAATAAATGTTGTTGAACTAATTTTGCAGATTGTATGGAACTGCAAATTCTATGAAGATTGGGAATATGTTTTACTCATCTTTGATTTCTCTCAGCACCTGGCATGGGACTTACACATAGTAGTAGACCATCAATACAATACATTTAAAAAAGAATAAATGAATTAACTTGCTTTGTTTCATATACATTTCATTGCTAGAACAATGGCTGAAAACTGGCTGGAAATATAAAGAAAATGAACAATAGTTAGAAAATATAATAAAGCCTGTCACCCACATCTGAGAGACCTATTATAAATGCTTCTGATGCCTTGTTAAGGACATTCTATTGTTTTCAGGATGCATTTTCCCCCAGTAGATAATCTCCTCTTTCTAGAATTTAATCATTGACACTGCTATCAAAATGATCAGTTCCAGGCAGCCTGGGTGGCTCAGCGGTTTAACACGCAGCCTTCAGCCCTGCGTGTGATCCTGGAGACCCGGGTCGAGTCCCACGTTGGGCTCCCTGCATGGAGCCTGCTTCTCCCTCTGCCTGTGTCTCTGCCTCTCTCTCTCTCTCTCTCTCTGTCTGTCTCTCATGAATAAATAAATAAAATCTTAAAAAAAATCAGTTCCAAAAACAGATCTGGTCATGTCATTTCTCTGCTTAAAAACCTGCAGTGCCTCCCTATAGTCTATACGGCAAAGTCCAAATTCCTAACATGACATGGAAGGTCCTGTATGTTCTGGCCTCAGTCCATTTTTTCCTAGCCAATGCATCCCGCATGCTATCAATCCAGGGGTACTAGGAATTTCTGAAACATGCTACATGTTTCTGAAACATACATATTTGTGCTTCAATGTCTTTGCTCATGCTGTTTCCTCTACTTAATATGTGACTCCTCATCCCATATCTTGCTCTTCTGCTATCTGCACCCATGACCATACTACTCTGTTCCTATGGACCCAACTCAAATGCTTTACTGTAAGACGTTGCTATCTCCCATGCTTAAATAATTGTACACTTTGTTGTTCTCTTGCAGTACTCATACTGCATGTATTATATAATAGCTAATTGTTTATATACCTAATACCCTCTCCTAGGTTGTGAACTCCTCGTTTTGTACATTTCATTTTCCCTTATTCTTTGGATTATGTCTTATGTTTTCAAGAAAGCTGTCACAGAGTATGTATCTAACATAGAGTAAATGTTCAATAAGTGTAGTTTGGAATAAAAAAAATATGCACTTATATTTCCAAATAAAAAATACATATCAAAAATTCTTCTAAGTGTAATGGGAGTTAAACTGAAAGTCCTAAGAGTTGGTAGAAAATGGAAAGTATGTCTATTGAAACCATAGGTAAATTCTGTCCTGATAAAACAAAGACTTGAGCATTTTTTCAAGAGGTAGACTGGAAAAACTACATGAATTGTCTTAACTACTCATATTAAAGCAAGTATACATTTATTATTCTTGGAAAACTATAATGAGTATAAATGCTTTAGTCTATGAAGCAATGTGCTGCATTTGGATATGCAAATCTTTGTGTGTGGAGCAGGAGCCTGGCTTCTGCAGACATTGCTTCAGAAGAGAAGAGAAAAACTGTTTCTTTTCTCTCTAGATGTAGACTACATATGTGTCAATATATTGTTTCTGTGGGGATGTGAATGTCCTTGTTTGAGCCTTTGCTCAAAAGCTGAGATCTCAAGCTATAGGCAAACAAAGATAGGTATGATCTATTACTACTTACTGGAGAAATAATTATGCAAAGAGACTGGACTGGCTTCGGTGAGGCTCTACATAGATCTACCTGTAAAGACTGAATAATTCAGTCTTAGTGAGAAATGTGCCGATATTGGAAGGGTTATATTCTTAAGGCAATTAGTGGCCTAACTGGGTCAAAGGTCAAGGTCACACACCTGGGGATGGGAGGCGGGGTCTCCTCTAAAAGAGTAGCTATTCTCATGGTCAGTCATCCTAGTGAGAGGCAGCAACTGGGACAGAAAATGGGACTTTGAAAATGGATTTTAAACTGGGTGAGACGAGTTGTTTTCTTCTCTGAGCTTCTCTCTGTGGTTGAGCCTGAATGCTCCAGACATGGTCAGGGGACCTCTTGATGGACCCTGGCTGCAAGCTCACCAACATAGCTCAAAAGGGTTTTGAAAGTAGACATGTCATAACTGCAGATTACTCTGGATTATTCTCCCTTTCTAACATTGATATACAACCCTGGTCTTGGCTGTGCTGTAAGGAGACTTTGATGGGAAGAGCCTGCGTTTGTGATGTCCTGGTGAAGGGAGGGCAATGCCTCTTCCTGCCAGGTCCCAAGGCAATGGTGAAAATTGCATTGACTGGAGAGAGATCAGAGTCCCAGAATATCAGAGTATGGGACATCTGAAGTAGAGGGAGAAATAATTCAGTTATTTCAGGCATATGTTGGTGATAGCAACTCCCTTCTCAACAGGAGAGAAGGGAGAGAAACTTTAAAGGGGGCTGACGTCCTAATACTTTGGAAGGTAGGGGCCCAGTCACTATAATTTGGAGTTTTAAATATGGCTTCTTTTACACTCAAAAAATTCATGAAAGCTATGATGCTGATTAACAAGGGCTCAGGAGTCCTTGAGTCCTTTTATTGAACAAAGCCTTATTATCCTGGACATCTTGTTCAAAAGACTTAAGGAAAACAAAAATAAACAAAATATTCCTCAGGTTTTTTAAAAAGATTTTATTTATTCATGAGAGACACAGACAGAAAGAGGCAGAGACACAGGCAGAGGGATAAGCAGGCTCCTTGCAAGGAGCCTGATGTGTAACTTGATTCTGGACCCCAGGATCATGACCTGAGCCTAAGGCAGATGCTTAACTGCTGAGCCACTCAGGTGTCCCTCAGTTTGGGGTTTTATATAAGTCTTTTCTTTTTAGTTTTCCTTAGGCTTCTGCTCTTGATCCCTGTACAGGTATACATTTAACCAGAATCTGATAGTTGCTTTTCTTCCATTATGCATCCATCCCCTGTTTTCCTCACAAAGTGTTCTGAGTAAGGGAGAGTTTGAAGTTCTTTCTAGATATTATGTATAAGCATGGATGAATACCTAACTGGTTTTTTTTTAAAGATTTTATTTATTTATTCATGAGAGACATGGGCAGAGTGCCATGCTGGGAACCTGATGTGGGACTTGATCCCAGGTCTCCAGGATCATGCCCTGGACTGAAAGGGGCACTAAACCCCTGAGCCACCCAGGCTGCCCTCTAACTGGTCTTTCATTGAGGTGAGCATCTAAGTTGACATGATTTTCTTAGGCTGAACAGGAATGTTACTTAACACATTGGCACAGCAGCCACAATCTTATCCCTGTTGATTGCGTCTATGGTCATACTCTGAAAAAAGACTACATTCAGTTCCTTAGAGCTTTTCTGGATTTGTGGTGCTTTGCTTTTTATTCTAACAGCTGCTTATTTGCATAACCTGGTAAAGACATTTCCCTACCATCAAACTACTGGGCTTCCTTTAGCTTCTTGGACATTTTTTCTTGCTCTTGTAGATTCTGTAAACAAAGAGCAACTCTTGCCTTCAACAGAGGTTCTGCCTGCCTGAAATCTTTCATTACTTTCTCCCAACTACATAACAACGTAGAGCTTTGTAGACTATCACTTTGGCATATTAATAATTTCATATCTTCAAGACCTTCCTGAAATTCTTGGTTTCTGCATAGATCTTTCCCTGGGACTTAGACACTATGAAATATCTATCTCATTTACTTCATGCGACACTCATCGAATACCTAATGTGTTGCACACCCTGGCTACATACTGGGGCCACAAAGTAGGGGAACTCACATTCGGTTTGATGGTGGGAATATCTGTCTCATTGTTCTAGTTTCTTAACTCCTCCAGTAGTACATTGAAAAGTGGAACCTCCTATGACTATTGAATGCCACAAAGGAGAATGCAACTAATAAGGATAGCAATCCAGGTTATTGAGGTGATAACTGAAGTAGGGGAGGGTCCCATGCAAAAAAATGGGGAGAAATATTGGAATCCAAGGACACTAGGGAAGAAGCACACTTTAAGTAGGTTCTAAGCCCAGAGTGGGGTTTGAGTTCAGAACCCTCTCTGCCCTTCCCCCCTCCCCTTCAAGGGTCACATTTAAATATGACTGAGGGTGGGGGAGAAGGGGGGAAAACGTACTTTAAAGGTCAGATGTTTTCTAAGTTAATGTAGGGTTTCATTTTTGTTATGTGTTTGTTTTCCCTATAAACAAGAACAGTATAAATGAAAATAATAGGAAATTATGCATATGTTGTTATTTTTCAATTAATATGTTTATTACTGCATTAATGTTATGTTGATATGATTCTTTTATATAACATTTCCTTCCATCAACAAATTTTGAGTCACTCAATATTGAATATTATGTTTCTTGGTGAAGTTTTCGTAAAGAACATAAAATCTTTAGATGTGGGGTCACAAAGGGCAGCAATTTTTTTTTTCTTTGAGACATATACCTCCTGACATACTCTGGTGTTTGGTTGATGAAGTCTGAAAATATGGTAATTCTAGTTCTGAAGGTGCAAGGAAAGGACCCATCAATTCCTCTGCACCCTACTGGCTGAAGGAACACACCTCAGTCTCTTCCTTTTGTCTTCTGAAAATAGAAGGGAGGCATAGGGTGTTAGAGTGAAGGGTTTCCTAGGGGTTAAACCTGGGTACTTAAAAACCCGTGCGAACCCTACCGCTTTTACTTAAGTAGCTCCTGTAAAACAGATGTTCTCCAAAATAAGAGGGCTGGAGCAGACAGGCACGTCGGGCCGATTTAGGAAATAGCTCAGGTGGGGGCAGCAGCCTGGTCCTGAGCGGAAGGTGCCTGCATTCTGCAGGTGCGGTGATTGTTATCTCGCACCGCCCCTGCTCCCAGAGGGCGGGACTCGCGGCGTTGCAGAGTGTAGGACTTGGCCCCTGAAGCCCAGCCTAAACGTATTCCACGCAGCAGACATTTATCCGGCCGGGTGCCCACACCTGGCCCGGGGGAGGGGAAACAGCTTCTACAGGAACCGCAGAGCAGAGAAGAGCCCCTAGTTTGGGACGCCAGAGGGCTGGTCCCGCTAGGCTCTGTCCGACTGCTTTCCCGTGATTGCTTCCGTCACCTGTCCATCATCCCAGTACAGTATTTCGATTGGCTCTGCCGTCTGCCACTCGGTTCCGCCGCGCTGACCCCCATTGGCCCCTCTCCGGCCGAGGCCCCGCCCCAAGAGCTGGGCATGGGGAGTGGGGCGCGGAGGAGAGAGAGCGGGGCGCTTTCTCTGGGCTAGAGGGAGGCGGTGGCGGAGAAGGAGGAGGAGAAGAAGGAGGAGCTGGGCCGGCAGGAGGCAGCGGCCGCGACCCGGCTGGGGTGATGGTGCAGGTGCCCGGGGCCCGCGCGGAGCTGCCCGGCTGAGGGGCGCCTGGTCCGGGGTCCGCAGCGCCGCCGCGTCTCTCCCGGGGGCGGGCGGGCGGGCGGGAAGATGCTGAGCAGGTTGATGAGCGGCAGCAGCAGGAGCCTGGAGCGCGAGTACAGCTGCACGGTGCGGCTGCTGGACGACAGCGAGTACACCTGCACCATCCAGGTCAGTGCCGCGCCGCCCTGTCCGCGGGACCCCTGCGGCCCCCGAGCCTCGCTAACTTGGCCCGCGGCCGCCGCCCGGGGTCGCCGCAGACCCCAGTGCTTTGTCCGTCTCTGGCTGCGGTTGACGGCCCCAGTGCAGAGCGCCTCCGCCCGAGACCCGGTCCGGGGCGGGGTGCCGAGCGCTCGGCGCTGCTGCGGTGAGAGTCCCTCGGTCCCGGACCCTCAGCTCCCTTCTTGCCCTCTCCCAGGGTGAGGGCGCCCCATCCTGGCTCCTCGAGCCTGCCCGGGTGGGGAGCATCTTCCGCGGGCGTCCGGGGGCAGCCAGGCAGGGCGAAAGGCTCCTACCCCGGCCGCCCCGTCGGAGGGCGCAGGCTTTGGCTCTCTGGCCAGGCAAGGACCGCTGGCCAGCTTTTCTTATCTATCTTTGGTTGGAAGGATAATGCTGTATGTCATAATCACCCCCCCCCCCCCAGCATCTGTGAGTCAGAGCTCTCAGAAGGTAGAAGTGAACGCGCAGCCCATGCAGAGTGGCCTATGGAAGGGAGACCAGTCCTCTGGGCTCCCGAGATTAGGCCCCCCTCCCGCCTTTCGCTCCCACATCTCGTGCTGGGCAATTTTTTGGGGGGGTGGGGTGGGGTGAGGTGAAGATTTAGCAACAAGTACCAGAGGTTTGAGGGTTGGCCGTGGCGAGAAAGAATCGGTGACTTACAAAAAACGCCAACAATACGTTAATGCTTCGCAGCATTTCTTCAGAACCTGGTATTTTGGAAGAGATTTTTTTTTTTTTTTTACAACCTCTTATGTGTTTTCACTACTGCCGTGTGGCACGTTTGGAGTAGTAGTCTTTCCCAGGAATGCAGTCACAGCCCTCTCTCTGTAAAGTCAGAGATAGGAAACACTGACAATGCTCTGGTGTTTAGTTTAGCAGCCGAAGGATCCTGCGCTCGCTGCCGGAAACTGCTCTTTCTCGAGAAGCAAATTGAGTTGGACCCGGAGGGGTCTCACCTGATCCCTTGCCTTTGCAGCAAGAAACCAGAGGGGGCTTCTCGCCTCAGATGTAGCAGACAAAAACTGTCGGCCTCTGGTTCTACCCTCTTTGTCTCCCGCCCTCCCCATTTATTTTTTTGCTGACAATGCTCAATAGCGGAAAATAGCGGTGTGTGAGAAAGACGCTGGGTAGTGGATGAGAGCAGCTGCTCTCTGCTGACTCCGTGCTCAGTTCAGCCTTCTCTCCACTTTCCCTTTTCTCCCACTCCCCAAACAAGCTCTGGGCATAAGTGCTGACTGCTGCCAAAGATCCAGGACAGAGAAAGGGAACAAAATCTCTTTTTTAAGGCCACTTGAATGCAAATTAAACAGTCATGATGATGCTAGCCATCAAGTGAAAGGATTTTTGTAGTTGAATATGATAGATGTTCTGTATTATTTCCTTAATGAATGGCATGCTACTTTTTGTTTCTATTATATCTTCATGTGTACAGTTCTTTTTTTGTTTTTGGGTGGGGGAGGAGAAGATACTGACTTGCCATGGTCACCGTTTGAATACACTGTCTAGAGCTTTTAAGGTCTTTATCCTTTTGTTTTAAAATTTAAAGCTTTTACATGATAACATATCAAGGGCAGTGTGAGATTCAGACTTTGTGAGTCCTAAAAATACTTTGGGGTATATGGTGAGATAAAATTTCTGGGGCAGGTCATTAACTTTTACCAAGGTATAGAGTACAAATGAAACAGTTCACCCACTCAACTAGTGACAATCTTGTGGTTTTAAGGTATCAAAATAAAACAACTAGTTATTTTTCCCAGTTAATGGAACCTCTGAGGTTGGTTGATTGGTATAGTTGTGGGTAATTTTTATTATCACTGAGAAAAATATTTTTAAGTCCTGCAGGACTTATTGGGTTTATGCTTGCTCTGTCTTACTATGGTTGTGTTTATTCTCTTGCTGGTCTTATTTTACATTATTATAATTTAATATGTTATAAGAATATAGGCCACATAAGAAAATTAAGCTTGGTGTAACATGACACTATACTGTAGTGAGTGTCCACTGTCTAGACATGTTGATGAATATGCGTTGTGATTCTTTAGTGAAAATTAGAAAACAGGAATTCTGAAGTTTATGTAATATTGTCAATCTTTGGCACAAGTATTGTGAATTACTTTTGTTTTTACCCAATGTGAGGAAATGTAAAAAAAAAAAAAGGATCTTATGTTAAATTACTATTTTGTGCATATAGCTTTTTTTAGCTTTTAGAGATTGAGGTTTTCTTAGCAACTTTCTCATATTTCTGCTGTGTGTGCATGCGCGTGTTTGTGCATGTGCTTATTTGTCAAACATTAGACGTAGAGTCTTTTAAATCTGTATGGGGAAAAACTGAACTGTTTGCTAGGTTAAAGCAATAGTCCTAACATTTTAGGAATTACGGTATAGTATATTTTAAAAAATTTTTGGTGATAATTCGGAATCCTTTCCCTTAAAGTACTATATGTCATATTTTTCTTTAAGGTATATATTTTAGAAAGATTTCAGTACTCCTTGAGATAATCAGAGAACAGTTAGGGGATTAGAGAATCAGAAATGTAACCCTGGGTTAGAGCCATAATAGCTATATTTAGTAAATTTCAGTTGTAGGTAATTCTGTCAAAGTATTGGTCTTGCCTTTCTTATTGCACCAGTTATACTGATCTGGCATTTAGAATGTGATTATCAAGGTAAGGAAAATGCTTATATCCTCTCAATGAAGGTTGTCACAGTTACCAGACTATTATTTTATTCTTTCTGATATGCAAATATATTTGTAGATCATGGGAAATGAAATTATACATGGGAGGGTTGTAATATAATTGCTCCCCTGTGAAGAACATTGTTAATAGCTCCTTGCCAGTTTTGAAGGTCATTGCCTCATAAATGCAGATCTGGTCCATATTTTTCACACATCTGTTTCATTTATGAGTATCTACATTTACTTACCACATTTACTACCCGACTTTGTTATTTTACTTGGAACAAATAGGAAAAATGAAAAGGTTACCTAATATCTTTGAACTCAGTATATCAAATGGAGTCATGTAAATGCTTAGACCTATAATATCCTAATAGATTCTTAGCTATCTTTTGAGTTGTAATAGTTTATAAAATATTAATAATATGCATTACAGAATTGCCAGTAGAAATATGTATCAAAAATACATATTTTCAAGTCAGAAATATTAATCACCTTTTTCTGATTACTGAAAAATAAGGCTACCCTAGAAATGAATTTGATTTTACTGGGAACACATTAAAATAACAACTGATCAAGCGACTAGGTTAAATATATTTTTGCAGTTAAATGAGGTACTACCATAAATGCATGTGTACAGAAGCAGTTCTATAATGCAACCAGGATATGGATTTGACTGTGGCTCAACCATTCAGTAACTGTGGGATCTATGATAAGGGAGGGAATATTGGGGGAGAGAACAAATGTATTGAGTCCCGTACTTGCCAGGCGCCCCACTTGTGCTATTTTCTCACTTACGTCACAATAGCATATGGATTCATTATACACCCATTATACTAGCTGAAGAAAATAGGTTTGTGGATTGGTGGGAGAGCTGATGTTTCTTGAATGGCTAACTGTACTATTCTTTCTGCGAGGTGTTTTGTTTATGCCTTATATCAACTATTTGAGAGGTAGGTGGTATTCTCATTTTACAGATGAAAGACTTGGATGAAGGAACTTACTTAAAGCTAGTAGGTGGTTGTGCTATATTTAAACTCTGGTCATTTTGCCTTTAAATCCCATCTTTGTTTCCTCTTTTCCTTCTGACTCTAAGTTATTTCACCTGTCTGTACTTTAATTTCCTTATCTGTAAAATGGAAATAAAAATACTTATTTCACAGTAAAGAAAAAGTTATTTGGTAATTTCATTAAAAATAACATAATAATAAATAATAACAGACTAATATGCGTTGTGCCTTAGTCTAGCAAGTCAAAAATAGGATTGAGAAGTTGGTTTTGTTTTGTTTTTTGTTTTTTTTTTGAAAATAAGCCTTGATTCTCCTTAAGATTACTTTTTTTTTTTAAGATTTTATTAGTTTATTCATGAGATATACAGAGAGACAGAGGCAGAGGGAGAAGCAGGCTCCATGGAGGGAGCCCGATGTGGGACTCGATCCAGGGACTCCAGCATCATACCCTGGGCTGAAGGCAGATGCTCAACCACTGAGCCACCCAGGCGTCCCTTAAGATGACTTTTTAAAAAGATTTTATTTATTTGAGTGAGAGAGTGTGTGATGGGGGCAGGGCGAAGGGAGAGGGAGAGAATCTTAAGCAGAGATCGTGACCTGAGCTGAAACCGAGATTTGAGTGCTTAACCAGCTGAGCCACTCAGGTGCCTCTCCTTAAAATGATTTCTGATTGGCTCAGGTCATGATCTCCGGTCCTGGGATCAATTACCCCCCTCCCCCCCTTGCACTCACTGCTCAGAGGGAAGTCGGCTTCCACTTCTGCTTGTGTGCTCTCTTTTGCTCTCTCTCAAATAGATAAATAAAATCTAACAAAATGATTTCTGATTAATCTCAGTGAAATCATGAAATTCAAGTCTGGAATAACTGCATTCTGTAGTAGAACTCTTCTCTAAAACTCAATAATTCAGGTTTGCTTTTCCTCAATCCTACCAAGTCTTTGGCTTTAGAGGGGCATTTATTTTCTGTACCTACCATGATTTGTCTCTTCCAAGAACTTCTTCATATTTGGTAAGCAAAATCCTTAGTTTCATTAATGCCAAAGGGATGTTGTTAGAGAACTAAGATTAATTGTATTCACAGAAAAACACAAAGCTGTTGTATTTTCATGAATATTGTTTTTTTTTTAAACTTTGCTTTAAAAAATAATTATGGTGTCTCAGGATTTGTTATAATAGCAAGTCAGACTCTAATTCTTGAAACTAAGTTCCAAAATTAGCCTTCTAGAATCTTGAAAGCATTTGTATTCTATTTCTTAATTTGTATTATTAAATGTTCATTGTATAAAATTAATGCAGACCAACTTTTTAGCACAAAAGGTAAATTCTAGATGTATATTTATGCTCCCATTCTTTTCTTGAAAAAGTTTGGTTTAAGGAAGTGTCAGTGGCATCCGAGAGAAACCTAGAAACTATCACCACTGCATATTTTACTCAAGGGTATTTGTATGAATTTGCATTCTGTTAAATGTTTGGAATGAATATGCTAGATGAGGCAATTCTACATAGCGTATAATAAAAAAGCATGTGGGTTTTGAGTTCTCTGTTGCATTGCCCAGAGACTCATTGATCATGTCTGTGCTAGCATTAATATCACATTAAAAAAAGTTTGCCAAGATAAAATCAGACCACCTGAAGACCAAAAAATAGTCATTTTTATGTTTGTAGTGGTTTATGTATAGATATTGAAATGTGTAACCCAAAATAAGCAAGACATTAAGTGATATAATCACTATAGTAAAATATTTTGCATTATTTTCATATCTATTTTCTGGTAGATTTTACTTTAGAATTTTTATTTTTTTAAAGATTTTATTTATTTGTTCATGAGAGACACACAGAAAGGCAGAAACACAGGCAGAGGGAGAAGCAGGCTCCAGGCAGGGAGCCCGATGTGGGATTCGATCCCGAGTGTCTGGGATCACGCCCTGGGCTGAAGGTGGCGCTAAACCACTGAGCCACCCAGGCTGCCCTACTTTAGAATTTTTAAGAAGTCAGAGGAAGCTATAAATTTTAAATGCTAGGAATTATACGACAGTGCCTTACATGGTTGTAGTTCAATAACTATTCTGATTTGTTTGTGCTACATGATGGCTGGGTTAACTCCAACACTTTAGTATTTTTGTGTCTGAAAAACAATAAAAATTTTCTAACTGTATAACGCTTTTTATAGTTTCAACCCATCCCATTCTAAGCCACTTTGCTCTACAGCCCCTCTCCCTGGTGAGGTGTATGGTATGTAAATGTGGTATTTTATGGAGCCTTTGAGGTCTCTGATAACTTTCTACAGTTATCCTTTGTTGAATTAGTAGAGGAGCTGCAGTCTAGAACTCCTTGATTTTTTGGTTTGTCTCTTAGGATTTCAAGCATTTCAGGTCTCCCCTTCCCCCATCAATGCAGGTTTAGAGGGCTTAGATCAAATGAATACTGTGGGGCAGCCCGGTGGCACAGCAGTTAAGCGCCGCCTTCTGCCCGGGGTGTGATCCTGGAAACCTGGGATCCAGTCGCGCATCTGGCTCCCTGCATGGAGCCTGCTTCTCCCTCTGCCTGTGTCTCTGCCCCTCTCTCTCCCCCTGTGTCTCTCATGAATAAATAAATCTTAAAAAAAAAAAAAAAGAATACTGTGTAGTGCAGTGCTTCATGGGGTGTTGGAAAGCTGGCAGAATTAGGATATTGAGCATAGGGATCACCACAGCCACAGAAACTTATTTCATTCCTTTTCCCTAAGTGCCACATAAAACCTCCTCACAGCCTCATTTTCTAACCTCTTGCTCAAACAAGAGGAAGCAAGCATGGGTTCATGGACGAGAACCATGCTTCCCAACCTGTTTCCAATTAGATCTATTTTAAGCTGAATTCTTCTTCTGATAGTCTCGTGTATAACATTCCGACTCTGCAGACCCTGTTTCTTGGAGCAGCCTCCTGTGGGCCGCTCTTCCTTAGCTGTGCCTAGCCAGAGCTTGTACAACAGACGTGAATATCATGGAGGATTGGCAGCAACCTCATGGCTTCTGTATTTTGCCTATGTGGAGCTCAGGGAGGAGAACGCTGTTCTTCTGGAGCACAGGTGGCAGTTGTTGCCGCTGTTTTCTGGGGTTGATACTTGGGGCTTAGGTCAGCCACCTGAATGTTTCTCTCACACAGCTGAGAACTCTGAAGAGTACTAAAGCATCTCCATTCCTATGTTGCCGGAGAGAATGGTGTTTCCCTAAGAGAGCAAAAACATCTTGTTATATGTTCATTCTAGTCATTGAAGTGTACTTTCCATTCCTTTAAGACTTGGATCTGGGTGGCCAATACAACTTTTTAAACTTGTACAAAGGGGATCCCTGGGTGGCGCAGTGGTTTAGCGCCGGTCTTTGGCCCAGGGCGCGATCCTGGAGACCCGGCATCGAATCCCACGTCAGGCTCCCGGTGCATGGAGCCTGATTCTCCCTCTGCCTGTGTCTCTGCCTCTCTCTCTCTCTCTCTCTGTGACTGTCATAAATAAATAAAAAAAAATTTTTTTAAAACTTGTACAAATATTTTATTATTTATTTATTTATTTATTTATTATTTATTTATTTATTTATTTATTTATTTATGATAGGCACACACACACACAGAGAGAGAGAGAGAGAGAGAGAGAGAGAGAGAGAGAGGCAGAGACACAGGCGGAGGGAGAAGCAGGCTCCATGCACCAGGGGCCCGATGTGGAACTCGATCCCGGGTCTCCAGGATCACGCCCTGGGCCAAAGGCAGGCGCCAAACCACTGCGCCACCCAGGGATCCCTGTACAAATATTTTAAATATCAGTAGAGCCAAAGATAGAGTAGGGAGAGCAGTTTATCTTAGAGGCTCCCTAGATTTAAATTGTGGACCTCTTGTTGCCCAAGGCCACCTTGCGATCCTCATTGTTAATATTTTTTAAAAATATTTTATTTATTTATTCATGAAAGAGAGAAAGAGGCAGAGACACAGGCAGAGGGAGAAGCAGGTTCCATGCAGGGAGCCTGATGTGGGACTCGATCCCAGGACTCCAGGATCACGCCCTGAGCTGAAGGCAGGCGCATAACCACTGAGCCACCCAGGCGTCCCTCATTGTTAATATTTTGAGGAAGATTCTCTTATTGGTCTTTCACCAACTGTAAATGCTGTACAATTTTTTTTAAAATTTTTATTTATTTATGATAGTCACACACACACACAGAGAGAGAGAGAGAGAGAGGCAGAGACATAGGCAGAGGGAGAAGCAGGCTCCATGCACCGGGAGCCCACCGTGGGATTCGATCCCGGTTTCCAGGATGGTGCCCTGGGCCAAAGGCAGGCGCTAAACCGCTGTGCCACCCAGGGATCCCCTACAATTTTTTTTTTAAAGATTTTATTTATAGAGAGAGGGAGAGGCAGAGGCAGACACACAGGCAGAGGGAGAAGCAGGCTCCATGCAGGGAACCTGACGTGGGACTCAAGCCCAGGTCTCCAGGATCACATCCTGGGCTGCAGGCGGCGCTAAACCGATGCGCCATCTGGGCTGCTCTGCTGTACTATGGTGTTTGACTTTCGTATCTTTTCAACCCAATTGTATCCTATCCTAGGTTTGGAAAGCAGGAACTTGTAAAGTTCAGATTCTTCAGGCTTTTGCTTCTACTGTCATACTAAACACCAACTTGTGTGAATTCAATCCTCTAAGGAGATCCTTCCGTGCCATGCTCATAGAGGCAAAATAATTGGGCCACATGCTTGGCAACCACTGAGTTTGTGTACAATAGCTCCATTCACTTGTCTACAGAAAACACCCCTTTGACAGTGATTATAGCTTTCATTCCCCCTCCTCTTCTTCTGACTCTTTGCATTACTATGACCTCATCTGCTGGTCTGTATTTAGAGATGCCTTGGACCATTCTAGAAATGCTTTAGGACTCATTCCTGTATGTTAAAGATAATTTCAAAGCCTTAAACAACCCCTGCCTACCAAAGGAAACCCATTCTAGATCAGGACCAAACCTAGCTATTTTTATGCCTTGTTTGAGCCATCTTACTGTGTCACAACTCAGGGGGCTTTTTTCCTTTTGTAGAAATTGTGAACCTTGTTAAGAAGCAAGGAGAATGGAGTAGGGGATGAGTTAAAGCAGTGGTTCTCAAAGTGTGGTTCCTCGATGAGCACCATCAGTTTCACATGGGCACTTGTTACAAAAGCAGATTTTTGGCACTACTGCAGCCCCAGTGAATCAGAAATATGGGGGATGGAGCTCAGCAGTCTGTTTTAACAAGTTTTCCAGGTAAGTCTTATGCTTTTTGAGGTTTGAGAATCACTAGTACTGGGTCACACAGATATTTAGTAGGTAAAAGTGAAGAGTATTGTTGATTGGTTGAGTATAAAAAGTGCAGGAGAGGAAGAGGCCAACAGTGAATCTTATATTTCTAACTTTTGATTCATTTCTCAATGGCCTTAACTGATTCTCTACCCTCATAAGATAAAAGGTTATTTGCAGATATGCATACCATTTTTAAGTGGGCAGGATTCTAAAGATTCTACAACAGGTCATCATTCTGATTTGTTGCCCTTATATTTATTGGTTTTTATTTCTGTCTTCTCTGACCTAGAAAGAATGATTATTTTATATTTCTATACTGTTTTTCAAAGAAATCGTCTTCACAACTTAAAGCACTGAGAATGAAGAAAAAAAAAAGGCACTGAGAATGTAGGAAGGCCCCTATTTGCAAACATGTAAATAGCAAACAAAAAATGTCATGCAATTCAGTGCTAAGACAAGGCTGTATGCTGTGGCAATGCAAATATGGGGGACTCGAAATTACTAAATATTTCTCAAAGGAGGTGAGATTTGAACTAGGTCATGAAAGATTGCCAACAGCAGAAAATGGGCTGTGGGGATGGGTAAAGGGCATTCCAGGCTGAGGTAACAGCAGGCTACTTCAAGGTAAGAAAGCTAAAAATGTAAAGCCAAATATATTTAGTCTTTACTATGTTTATCTGGATTACTCTGGTACAGTTGAGTCAAATAATAGAATATACTTGCCTCGGAAAGATTGCTGTCAGCAAATTTCAATCATTCTTGACATGCTTGAAAGAATTAGTCTAAACTAAAACAGAAAACTGGTGTTGAATTAAATCTAACTCCAAAAGCGTACAACACAAATTACGATTCTTCACAAAGCAATGGCATCATATAAAGAAAGGGTAGATTCATGTATCAATCTTAATTCTGTGGCTGCAGTAACTATGTATATGAATTTTGTTTCCAAGGGACCTCATCTCTGGCATCAGTTTATCTACACAAAAGAAAGTATCAAATCCCAACATTCAGCTGATGTTTGAAAATCTTTTGGCTGATATAGTGCAGCCTAAATGGTGTATTTACAGTTAAGAAATGTGACTAGTGGAGCCCTAAAAGGCACAATTTCTGCATCTCTATTCCCAAACCTAAGTGGCCATCAAAATCACTTTTCTAGAGGTTGGGGCAATGCTTCCCTGGATTCCCCAGTGAAGCCCTGCCTGCCAGCCCTGAAGTTCCCAGCCCGACCCAGGGTGCACTTTGAACATTCCACACTATGCCAGACTAGAGCTTTGGGGATGGGAACCCGCAGGAAAGCATGGTTTGGCATTTAGGCAATCAATGTTCGGCAGAATGCCAATGCTAATAGGTTATTTTGCTCTGGAAAAAGAGAAAAAGAAGGGGTAGTTTAAAGACTGATGAATAGGGGAATGACTGACAATACAGGCACTCCACTTTGTGGGAGAGATTAAGGAGGCTTGCTGTGAAGTGGTATTATGGGAGCCAGAGAAATTAGCAAAGGCCCATAGGCCTAAAACCTGAAAGAAATAGTGGTACATCAAAACAGCATGCCCCAGGGCACACTCAAATGTCTGGCCACTTTCATTGAACTTGTAGTAGGAAAAAGCCAAATCATTTGAACTTTCATAGTCTGGTAGTCCATTCAGGCCCTCCATAGTCAGGCAAATTATCCTTGACCTCCAGGCAGGTGCAAAACCTTATTTCCGTATTGCCTGATTTAAGTCTGAGGCCTCTAGTCTGGGCCTTACCCTATTTTTGAAGACACTCAAGTGAAGAGTTGGCTTCACAAGTACCAGAGGATTCCATATACTCTAGGCTGGAGATGCCACTAAGATGATTGTTTTGTCAGACATGAGCCAAGTAGTAAGAACATTGATTATAAAGAAGCAGAATTAATTCATCTAAGGATCTCAAGTACTTCTAGGGGATAATTTAAGTTGAAGAAAACATCCAGCCTGCCCTCTCTCAGATTTTTGCCTCTAGAAAAAAATCCAGAATCCTCCAGAGTTATTATGGAATTGGAAGTTTGTAAGTCAGAAGGATACTATGGACTGGCAGTGATGCCTGGGATGTTATAAGGCATGTGGAACCTGCAATTTCACAGTACACTGTCATCCCTGCACAACAAAATAACCCATCAGCTCTTTGCGAGGCCACTCAGAAGAAGTTTGGGTGTTGAGAGATAAAAATCTGATAAAAAAAATAAGGTAGTCCTAGTATTACAGCAAGTTAATCTATACTTAGCTTCAGATTCTAACATTATATGAAACAGGTCTTTTAAAAAGTGGAAGTTGGCTTGATCTAGCTTCAGGACATAGGTTACTGAACCAACTATTGCAGTGTCAGATTTTATAAGCAGTTGATCTGAAAGATCAATACTTTGCTTATTTTTAAATACACTTTAGATAATTTAGATAAGCTTATTTAAATGAGTACCCACAGTACTGAAAGCATGTCTAAGAATTGTTTTCTAATAATTTGTATGGCAAAAGAGAACACACTTCTCATATTCCAGTTTTTTTTTTTTAAGATTTTATTTATTCATGAGAGACACAGAGAAAGAGACACAGGTAGAGGGAGAAGCGGACTCCATGCAGGGAGCCCGACATGGGACTTGATCCCGGGTCTCCAGGATCAGGCCCTGGGCTGAAGGCAGTGCTAAACCGCCGAGCCACACGGGTTGCCCCATATTCCAGTTTTGGATATTGGGTACAGTAGACTGATTATTTTAAAGACACAAATATAATGATACTGTTGCAAGTTAGACCTTTTACTGTGTCATTATAAGACATTATGGACTATTGCTATTAAGAACATATCTTACATAAAATATCTTTAGTTTCTGGTTGAGAGAAAATAATAAGGTGACCTGGGTGGCTCAGTGGTTGAGTGCCTTTGGCTCAGGCCGTGTGTGATCCTGGGGTCCTGAGATTGAATGGCTCCCTGCAGGGAGTCTGCTTCTCCCTCTGCCTATGTCTCTGCCTCTCTCTCCCTCATGAATAAATAAATAAAATCGTAAAGAAAAGAAAATAATAAGGAAAACTTTCTCTTCACTTCCTGAATTCTATAGTTTTGTTTCTTATCATCTCATACCATAGCTCTTCTGTGCATCTCTTATGATCTCCTTTGCTTTATGCTAATTTATGCTTAGAGCCACTTAATCTTTTCACCATTCTTTTTTAAAAATATTTATTTGAGAGGGAGAGAGTGTGTGGGGGCTAGTGGGAGGAGCAAAGGGAGAGGGACACTAAGCACAGAGCCCACGACACTGAGATTATGACCTGAGCTGAAATCAGGAGTTGGAGGCTCAACCAACTGAGCCACCCAAGTACCCTTCCCCTCCCCCCCCTTTTTAAAGCAACTCATGACCCCAGCATTAAGAGTTGCAGGCTCCAGTGACTGAGCTGGCCGGATGTCCCCTCTTATCACCGTTTTTAATTGCCATCACTATTATACCTTTGCTTATGGTAAAATTCTTTGTGTAGTGGCCACACTTTCTGTTGGTAGTGGTGGGAGGTGTTTATAAAAGGTACAGTTATATGTAACATAACTGAAATATAATGTGATCCATATCCTTTAATTTTATCATTTAAGGCAATAGTGTGTATTTTAGTTAACTGGAATTTGAGATAATATAAACAAATAAAAATCTGTATTATATAGAGTGATCTCTTGGGGCTGGACTGAGTATTATATGTTTAGAGTTTTCTATTAACTTTTTTGCAGTTATTTCTTAATGGATAAATAGACTCAACGAGACTCTTCCTGTACTGTAACTTCAGGTCAGTATTTAGGGACTGGGTCTACACAGCGGGGGCACTTCTTATGGCCAGGAGAGTCTTTATTGTGGACAGTTGAAGTTGGTGAAATTTTAGGGAGAGTGGAAATAATTGATAAAGGGAGAAAAGATGAAAACCAGAGAAAGCGTTGGGATGGAGCAAGATGAGCTCTAAGCAGAAATACTTAAAATCTAGAGGGAGAATCTGGAGAAGCCTGTTGGGAAATGAAAGAATATTTGAAATCTTTTTTTGTTGTTGCAGCTGTGTGATAGGAGAGGTTTAATGGTTTAAAGGAGCTTTCTGCGGATGGCTCCCATGTGGGGGTAATATTTAAAATACTCAATGATTGGGGCACCTGGCTAGCTCAGTCAGTGGAGCATGTGACTCTTGAGATGGGGGGGAGGGTCATAAGTTGGAGGTTACTTAATAATAATAATAATAAAAAGCTCAGTAATCAATGAGTCACAGTGGATACCTCCCTAACCGAGATTCTCCCAGAACACAGTAGAATGGAGTCTGGGGCCCTGTGCTGGGCCAGACACTATTATGTTGAATCATGGGAAGTGGGGTTCAGGGTGTTCCCAGGGAAGAGGGAGAGGCCTCTTAGGGTGGTGGCTATTTGCCAACTGGTAGAGAAATATTTTAATGACCAGCAGGATCTTATTGGAGCAGGCCAACCTCAATCCACTCCTCATTCTTTCAGCGGGATGAAATTGGAACTTCCAAGAAGCCATAAGAGCTCAGATGTTTTTGAGCTATGATAGGGATCTTGCTGAATTCAGTCTTCCTCTTCTGATTTTAGCCTCAGTGATGGGAGGAATCAGAGTCCCCTAAATCTGTCTTCTCTGGTTCTCCATTTGTTGCTTGCCAGATATAGGATCCCAGTGATCTAGGTTTTACTTTCCTGTGGAGCGGTAGTCTCATTCCTATCTTTTACATGCTTCCAAAATGCATGCATTTTCTCTTTTTAAAATCCTTCAAGAGTCCCCCATTACCTGCTGCATAATAGCCTTTAAGCACGTCATAGATGCCCTTCTATTACCTTTGCTGCCTTGCTTCTGAGACTTGTCTCCTGTCTCCTCCATAAGCATTTGATCCCACTTCGTGGATCATCAGCTTCTCATCACCTTATTCCCAAGGTAGACTTCTTTTCTTTTTTTTAAAGATTTTATTTATTTATTCATGATAGTCACACACAGAGAGAGAGGCAGGCAGAGACACAGACAGAGGGAGAAGCAGGCTCCATATAGGGAGCCTGACGTGGGATTCGATCCTGGGTCTCCAGGATCGCGCCCTGGGCCAAAGGCAGGCACTAAACTGCTGCGCCACCCAGGGATCCCTCCAAGGTAGACTTCCTCCCCAGTGTTGGGCTATGCTTTGGGGGGCCTTATTATAGCATTTACCACATTCACTTGTGAATATTTACTCACATATCTGCCTCTCAATAGACAACTGTTTGAGGGGCAGAGATTGCATCTTTGTACAGTTAGTATCTAAGGTCTCACCTAGGGGCTCAATAAATGTTGATTGTAGATGTGTATGAATGAAAATGTTAGCTCTGATAAAGAGGATTGGGTTTTTTGTTTTTGTTTTTAAAGATTGATTTATTCATGAGAGAGTGAGGCAGAGACACAGGCTGAGAGAGAAGCAGGATCCTCTCAGGGAGCCTGATGTGGGACTCTATCCCAGATCCTGATATCAGGCCCTGAGCTGAAGGCAGGCGCTCAACCGCTGAACCATCCAGGCTTCCCAAGAGTATTGTTAATAATACAAATATAAAGTTACCTCTGACTTGAGCTAAATAGATTTAAAAAATGAACATCAGATTTTCTGGTCTTTAGAGTGATATTATGGTACTTTAGAAGGTGGTTAATTAGTGGTGGTAGTTGCACGGTTCTAGGATTATACTAAAATCCACAGCATTGTACACTTTAAAACAGTAATCCAGGGGTGCCTGGCTGGCTCAGTTGGTAGAGCATGACTCTCGATCTCAGGGTTGTGAGTTTGAGCCTCACGTTTGTTATAGAGATTACTTAATAAAATCATTTTTTGAGAAAAAGTAATCTTATGATAGAAATTATCTTATTTTTTTTAAAGATTTTATTTATTTATTCATAGACACAGAGAGAGAGAGGCAGAAACACAGGCAGAGGGAGAAGCAGGCTCCATGCAGGGAGCCTGACGTGGGACTCGATCCCGGGTCTCCAGGATCACACCCCGGGCTGCAGGCGGCGCCAAACCGCTGTGCCACCGGGGCTGCCCTGATAGAAATTATCTTAATTCATATGTCAATTTCCTGGTTTTGATAATATACCATAGTTGTATAAGAAGTTACCCTTGGGGGAAGCTGGGTGAAGGATATATGGGACATCTTTCATAGTGGTTTTTTTTTTTTTTTTTAAAGATTTTATTTATTCATGAAAGACAGACAGACACAGGCTCCATGCAGGGAGCCCGACATGGGACTCGATCCCGGGCCAAAGGCAGGTGCTAAACCGCTGAGCCACCCAGGGATCCCCATCTTTCATAGTGTTTTCACAACCTCTTGTGAGTCTGTAATTATAAAAATCTTAAAATGGTGATTAAATTAGTTTTCCTGAGCAAATACATTTATTATTTAGGATTTATGGTTCAGAATGACTATAGAAAGTTTTCTCACTGATTAGGCTCCAGTTAACTTTCAAAATTTTGTAGAATTATTTATAAGTAGATAAATAGAAGAAAGATAAATAGAAGATACTCAAAGTCAATTCTATTCTAAGAGGTAAGATAAGAGTTTAAAAATATCTTGGAAAAAATATCTTGGTAGGTTTTTTATTTTTATTTTTTGCATGTTTATTTTTTTCTGTGATTCTCTGCTCCTAAGGTTTCTCTGATGTAATTAATTACAATTAAAATGAATGTACTGACAAATTATGCATATCATAACATGCCATTGTTGTGTTTTAGAGAGTTATTTGGTGTAATGTCCATATTACATATTTAATTTAATATGTTAATTGAGCCATTTAAAAACTTAGTGCTTACTGTGTTCTGGGCTCTGTGATAAGCACTTTATGTGTGTCCTTCATTTAATCCTACTGTTTAATGGAAAATATTATTGTCCCTAATTCTAGATGAATACAATAAGGCTTAGAGATGTTAAATAATTTGTCTAATGTCACACAGCTAAGTGGGGGTGGGGGGAGAGCTAGGATTCAAACTGTGACCTTGTTGTTGTTCCTACTCATTGCTCTCTGATGAAGCTGACAGTGTAGTCCAAAGGGGAAAACATTGACTTGGGGGAGTCAGGAGACTTGTATGAAATGCCTGACTCTCTTGGCTGATTAACTTTGAGGCCTTGAGCAGGTAATTTAACCTTTCATCTACAAAGTGAGGAGACTCAAAAAGAGACCCTTCCAGTCTCTTTTAGCACAAACATTCTCCAGTTCCCAAGAAATTTGTCCAGGGCTCAATAGTGTTTTTCTGTGTGTTGCTTCTGTGAAGGATATTCTCTACAAATGTAAATATTCCTTTTAAAGAAAGATGTCAAGGCAAATCTTTGTGACTACTAAAGTCTGTGTTCTCTTAGTTTTGTAGAATACAAAATATAGCTTTACTGGTTCCACACAGATCAAATTATGGGGGATTGACTCATGCTAATAAAAAATCATAAGAGCTTTCCTTCTTTTTTTCTTTTGTAATTTAGAATCTGTGTTAATGATAGTAGGGTAGTGAATACTAGTTTCTGCTATTGTAGGCACTTCTTCGGGATCAGAGACTTACGAAACACAAATTTGAAAGCCATTTTTAAAAAATATTTGAGAGAGAGAAAGTGAGAGAAAACACTAACAAGGGGGGCATAGGGAGAGGGAAAAACTGACTCATCCCTGAGCAGGGAGCCCAACATTGGGCTCGATCCTGGGACTCCAGGATCATGACCTGAGTTGAAGGCAGACACTTAACCGACTGAGCCACCCAGGTGCCCCTTAAAAGCCGTTTTGGACGGCAAATGTTTTTGAGGAGTATTCTTCTAGGTTGTGTAAAAGCCATATAAACCATGTTTTTTTTTTTCATAGTACAGGCCTAGTGATTATGTATCTAGAAAAATGGATTCTTGTATCTTCTTTGATTAGTAATTTCTAAATGCTGATGAAGTCTTTCCTTTAGCCCTTCCCCCACTTCATGTAGATTATTGTATATATGTTAATAGTACAATTTTAATATTTCTTTTAAAATATGACCCAGTCTAGAGGATACATTCTGCTTACTTTAACTGCACTTGAGTGTTTTTCAGACTATTTTTTTTCAAAGATTTTATTTAGTTATTTGAATTGAATGAGAGAGAGAGAGAGAGAAAACATGGTGGGAGGAGGGACAGAGGGAGCAGGAGAAGCAAAAGCAGGCTCTACACTGAGCAGGGAGCCTGACATAGGGCTTGATCCTAGGACTCTGAGATCATGACCTGAGCTGAAGGCGGATACTTAACTGACTGAGCCACCTAGGCACCCTTCAAACTACTTTAAATGCCAGAGTTAATTTTATAGTTCGGATAGTTATTCAGTGTCAGTTTGAGATAATTGTCTCTTGTCTTGAGTAAATGATAGTGGATTTGGCCAGATAACTTTCATTAATTCATGTTGACTTTTATTACATTGTCTTTTGGAGGGAGACCTCCCTTCTTTTTTTAAATTTTGATCTCAAATTCTGCATAGTTCTCATATATGTTACCACTGCATTACCATTTTGTCATAGGCAGTGTTATGTAATATTGATGCCATCTGTAGGAGGCATACACCACATATGTTATAGAACTCCAGAGTGAATTCTAATACATTGTAGACATTTTCACTATTCTTTTTCTCTCAAGTTTCCAAATACTGTTTTCTGCATCTCCTACAATATAAACTTGGCTTTTTTTTTTTTTTAAGATTTTATTTTTTTGTGAGAGACAGAGACACAGGCAGAGGGAGAAGCAGGCTCCATGCAGGAAGCCCAATGTGGGACTTGATCCCAGGATCACGCCCTGAGTCAAAGGCAAAATGCTCAACCTCTGAGCCACCCAGGCATCCCTAAACTTGGCTTTTTAAAAGTCAAGTTTATTGGGGTATAATATATGGAGTAAAATTCACTCTTTTTAAGGTAAACTCTACACCCAATATGGGGCTTGAACTCCTGACCCCGAGGTCAAGACTTGTGTGCTCCAGTGACTGAGCCACCCAGGTGCTCCTAAAATTCACTCTTTTATAGCTGTATAGCTCTTTGAATTTTGACAAATACATACAATTTGTATAATCATCATATATATAATATTTCCAACATTCCATAAAGTTCCCTGGTACCTCTCTATAGTCAGTTTCCTCTCAATTTCTGAGTGTCTATCAGCTAACCTGATTTCTCTCCTTATAGTTTTGCTTTTTCCACAATGTCCTATAAATAGAATCATAGAATATGTAATCTTTTGAATCTGGCTTCTTTCATTTAGCATAATGCATTTTTGAGCTACAAATTACATATCATAAAGTTCATCTGTTTAGGGTGTACAATTCAACAGTTTTTAGCATATTTATGGAGTTGGGCCATCATCAACATAATCTAATTTTAGAACATTTATATCACCCCAAAAAAGAGACTTTGTACCCGTTAGCAATCACTCCTATTTCCTGTCTCCCCTCCTCCCCAATTCTCTGCCCTAGGCAAACACTAATCTACTTTCCATCTCTATAGATTTGCCTATTATTAACATTTCAAATAAATGGTATCATATAATACATGGCCTTTTGTAACTGACTTCTTTCACTTAGCATAATATTTTTGGGCATCATCCAAGTAGTAACTTATATTAGTACTTCATTCTTTTTTATTGCTAAATAATTTATTGTAGTATGGATTCATCACATTTTGTTTATCTATTCATCAGTGGAGATATATGTTCCACTTTTTGTCTATTATAGATAAAGCTCTTATCATTTATGTACAAATTTTTGTGTGGATGTATATTTTCATTTCTTTTGGATATGCTGTGACAGTCCTATACACTTTTCTTTTTAACTGAAGTATAGTTGCCATACAGTATTATATTTCAGGTGTATAACACATGTATATGAGTTTTTGTATGGAAATATGTTTTTATTTCTCTTGGATAGATACCTAGGAGTGGAATTGCTGGGTCATATGGTAACCTGATGTTTAATGTTCGAGGAATTGCCAGTTTTCTGAAGTGGCTGCATGAGGGCTCCAATTTTCCACATCTTTGCCAATCCTCACTATTGTCTTTTTGATTATAGCCATTTTGTGGGTGTGAAGTAGTATATCATTGTGGGTTTTTTTTCCTATTTTAATTTTATTTTAACTTGTGTGGTTAACATACAGTTTTATAGTAATTTCAGGTGTATAATATAGTGATTCAACAATTCTGTATATTACTCATTGCTCATCATGATTAGTGTACTCTTAATCCCTTTCGCCTCTTTTACTCATTCCTCCACCTACCTCCCTTCTGGTACCCATTTGTTCTCTGTAGTTAAGAGTCTATTTTGTGTGTGTGTGTGTGTGTTTTGCCTCTGTTCACTTGTTTAGTTTTTTAAATTCAACATAGAGTGCAATCATATGGTATGTCTTTCTTTGACTGGCTTACTTTGCTTAGCATTATGCTCTCTGGGTCCGTCCATGTTGCTCCAAATGGCAGAATTTCTTTATGGTTGAATAATATTCCATTGTATACAGGTACCACATCTTTGTTCATCAATTGTTGGACACTTGGGCTGCTTCCATAATTTGGCTATTGTAAATAATGCTGCAATAAATATGGGGTGCATGTATCCCTTCATATTAGTGTTTTTGTTTTCTTTGGGTAAATATTCAGTAGTGCAATTACTGGATTGTAGGTTAGTTCTATTTTTAATTTTTTGAGGAACCTCCAGACTGTCTTCCACAGCAGCTACACCAGTTTGTGTTCCCACCAAAAGTGCCTGAGGGTTCCTTTTTCTCCACATCTTCATCAACACTTTCTTGTATAGTTGATTTTAACCATTCTGACACATGTGAAGTGATATATCTTTGTGATTTTGATTTATATTTCACTGATGATAAATGATAAGCATTTTTTTATGTGTCACATGTTTTCTTTGGAGAAATGTCTATTCATGTCTTTTGTTTATTTTTAAATTAGATTATTTTTTGAGTGTTGAATTGTGGAAGTTCTTTATATATTTTGGATACTAACCCTTTATTGGATATGTCATTTGAAATTTCTTCTCCCATTCAGTAGGTTGTCTTTTAATTTTGTCGGTTGTTTCCTTTGCTATGCAGAAGCCTTTTATTTTGCTGTAGTCTCAAGAGTTTATTTTTGCTTTTATTTCCCTTGCCTCAGGAGACCTATCTAGAAAGATGTTGTTGGCTCATTTTGGTTTTGATTTGCATTTTCCTAATGACTAAAGATGTTGAACATCTTTTCATGTGCTTATTAGCTACTTGGATGTCTTTTTCTGAGAAATATCTATTCAAATTATTTGCCTATTTTTAAAATGGGTTGTCTTTTTGTTATTGAGTTGTAAGAGCTCATTATATATTCTACATTATATTATATAACCAGGTAGATGGTTTACATATATTTTCTCCTGATCTGTAGGTTGTCTTTTCATCTTTTTGATGCTGTCTTTTGAAGTACAATAGATTTTAAAATAATGCAGTCCGACTTAGCAATCTTCTTTTTTATTGCTTGTACTTTTGTGTCTTATCTAGGAAATCACTGACTAAGGTTAAGAAGATTTACTTCTGTATTTTCTTCTAAAAGTTTTGTAGTGTTAGCTCTTAAATTTAGGTCTCTGGTCCACTTTGAGGTATTTTTTGTGTATGACGTAGGGTAGTCGTCATATATATATATGCATATGTATATATATGTATTGTTTTTGTCTCTTTTTTCTTTATCTTTTTATTTCTTAAATACCATATATGAATCTTCTCTTGCTCTGTGTTCTCATGATTTTCTGGGTTTCTTTAGTGATATATTTGGATTCTTTTTATTTTTTGACTATCATCAGTTTTTGATTTATGGTCACCATTAGGTTTATATAGAGCATGCATATAGCAGTCTGTATTAAGTTAATGGTCACTTAAGTTCGAACTCATCCTAAAAGCATTACATGTTTACTCTTCTCCCCTCCTTGTTTTAAGTATATGGTGTCATACTTCACCTTTTATTTTGTGAATCCCTTTACTGATTACTTGAATTAAGTTAGAGCAGGTGTTTGCCAGAGCTGTGGTCATTCCAAACTGCAGGGTACTCTCCCTGTGTTGTCTCCTAAAAAGCTTTCACTGGTGAGTGGGGCCTGTAGTCAGGCCAGATGTCTGCCCTCAGACCACTGCTGGTGCCATAATTGGATTGGTGTGTGTGGTTATCTTCTCCTCTCTCCAGGGCAGGAATCACGCGGGAGTGGCGCTGGCCCCTGTCAGGGCTGCTTGCACACTGCTAGGCATGTGGCACCGCTTTGGATGTTCTCCTGACAAGGGCATGTTGAATGGGGTGGATTTGCAGGAGAATGCAGAGGCAGTTTGCTTGGTGTCAGGAAAATCCAAGCTGGTCCACTGTGGGAGGCTACCTGCAGCCACCAGGGAAAACTCCTGCCGAAGCCAAGATGCAGGGAGTGGGGCATACTTTTAGCAAACTAGGTGGGGAATATTCCAGCTGCACTGGTTCCTGCAGGTGTCTACATATCTAGGCTGGGGGCAGGGGATGGAAATGATACCTTAGTACCATTGAATCCATGTAATGTATTACTAGAAAAAAAGATGCCTCTGTTAAGCAAATGTTTGAAAGCTACTGAACTCACTCTTCTTTTTAGTGGACAAACCTGAAACCCAGAGAGGTAAATTGACTTACTTAAGGTCATATAGTTAGTCTGGAGTAGGCTGATACTCCAGTGCTTTTTTTTTCTATGTAGTATTCTCTTGTCATAATGTTAAAATGGTAATACTTATTGGCTCATGGAACAATTAGATCACAAGATATGATAAACTCCTAAATTTTTAAAAAAGTTTCTTTTATACTGAAAAATAGCACTAGAAACTAAATACTCTTGTGAGTTATCTGCACTAAGAAAGTGGGGGTTATTTTTTTAAAGAAACCAGTTTCTAGCACAAAGCCTTTTAAAATTACTGTGCTTGGGTTTGTAAGTAGTGTAAAAAAAATGTGGCACAACTGTCAGAGGTTATAAATGACAATACATTATGGAAATAGGCAAGGAAACAAGTAAGGATTTGCCATGGGGAAACAGACATTATATTTTGTTATCAGTTTTGACAAACACCAGCAGTGGCTTATCAATGTTGAAAGGGTAAAATTGAATTCATTAGGCACAATTTTAATGGTTAGAATAAGTTATATTTTGTAAGAAGTATTTGGTTCTGAAATCCTTCCTTTATTGAAGTTTTTCTAGAAATTACTAGAGTGTGAAAGCGGTACTATATTGGTAATTCTGAGATTGGCTGCAGGACCAATGACTAGGCAGTGCATGGTTAGATCGAGCAGAATCTTATTAGAATGCTTTCGGTGGATTTGAATAGTCTTATTTAATAATGGTATAGTGGAAGAAATGTCCTCTTTGGACTCAGGAGAACTACGTCAATCTTGACTCTGCTTCACACTACCTATGTAACCTTGAATGAGTCACTTTACTTCTATGACTTTATCATTTTTTAAAAAACAATCAATTGGAAAAAGATAGTGATATCTGCTCAGTCTACCTCTCAGAATCATATGAAGAGAGGAAATGAGAAAATAAAGTCCTTTGTAAACTTTATTTTTAATTTTTTTTAAAGTAATCTCTACACCCAGTGTGAAGCTCAAATGTACAACCCTGAGATCAAGAGTCACATGCTCTACTGACTGAGCCAGCCAGGCACCCTTCACTTTGTATCTTTTAAAGTGTTATTCAGCTATAGTCTTTATTATTAATAACCTTTGGAATTATGATATACAGGGTTTTAAAAAGTTTTTTCTTCTATTTGGCCGCAATTTACTGGCCTCTATTCCATGTCTCTAGTTTTAGGAGGAAGTTTTGCCCCATCCTTAGTCTTCTTTTTCTTTCAAATAGATGACATTTTTTCCACTTCCATCCATTAGAAGAGAGTACTCTGTTAGTTTCCTCTTAGGAAAAGAGGAGTTGGTTTTTATTTTGTACAGATATTTAGCTTGACAAGCCTGGAGGAAGCATTAAACTTATAAGTTGCATGTAGGTTTTCTTATTTGACGTTGCATTTCTCTTCCTTGTAGGTGAGTTTCTTGCCTCCTGCCTTTTATTGTCCTCTGCTTCCTTTAGATGGGTTTGATACCTATTATGCCTTTACCTTGGTCAACCCCATTTGTTGGTCAGTAGGAGTTCATGATACCCTATCAAGATATGCTTTGTGGACACAAATGGTACAGTCATTATACTTCAACTCCCCCAGTACTGACAGACAAAAGGAGATTTCATTTGCTGATCTGGCTCCTGTGCCCGAGATGGAGTTAAGGATCTTTGTCAGTTTTTAGAAACTGTAGATATGGAAAACAAGTATTTCTTCTCTGTTGGTAAAATGGAAGAATCTTCTTTTTCTGATACCTAAAGCTGATGAGATTGTCAATTTTAGTGTTATTTCTTTTTCATCTTGGTTAAGAGAGAACATTTTTTATCTAAAGGTTTTCAAAGACATTTCCAGTGGTCACCATCTGTCTTATCAACCTCTTTTAATTCAGGTTAATTGAAAAAAAATAAGCTTATGTATTTTAAATATGACTGAGTTGAAGGGGTATTTTGGAGAAGTCATATGTAGCATAAAGTACTGTTTATTCTTAGGAGATCGATTTATGCTTTTTTGTTAGACTGTATCATCTGGAGTTATGTTTTAAAAATAACATCTCATTTTAAAAAATTAGAGGCTAGTTTTTTTTTTGTTTTTTGTTTTTTTTTTTTTTTTTAAAGTAAGCTCTAGGGATGACTGGGTGGCTTAGAGGCTGAGCATCTGCCTCTGGCTCAGAGCGTGATCCCAGGGTCCAGGACCAAGTCCCGCACTGGGCTGCCCGCGAGGAGCCTGCTTCTCCCTCTGCCTATGTCTCTGCCTCTCTATGTGTCTCATGAATAAATAAATTAAATCTTAAAAAAAAGGAAACTCTACACCCAATGTGGGATTTGAACTCACCACCCCAAGATCTAGAGTCAGATGCTCTACTGGTAGAGCCAGCCAAGTGCCTCTAGAGGCTAGTTTTTAAAAAGTCACTGAATTTAATTCTGATTTAAAACAAAGGAAATACCAGTGTGTCTGTCGTTTATTTAGAATTTATTTAGAATGACTGCAAATTATGTTATACTTTTAATTTTAGAATCATGTTGTTTGTGTAGTTAAATAGAAATGACTTATAGGGGTACTATGTTAAAAGCTAGCATATGGTTATTTAAGGATACATTCTAGTAGGGTCATTTTCTTCACAGCAATTTTTTATTAGATAGGTGGGAAGACAGAGCCTGGAATGCAGTGGATAAAGGTGCCTGTGCCAGTTGAGTTACTCATTGGGAATTCAAAGGTCGGCATGTACTTTAATAATTTTCTAAGAGAAAATCATATCTTGGCCTAGAAAAATAGATTTCTAAAAATACTATAGGGTTAGCATTCTCACTATGCATTATTTTGTACTCCATAGTATTGATGTATTATAAACAAAAACAGGGGCACCTGGGTGGCTCAATCAGTTAAACATCTGCCTTTGGCTCAAGTCATGATTTGAGGGTCCTGGGATAGAGCCTGGCGTCAGGCTCCCAGCAGCTTGGGGAGTCTGCTTCTCCTGCCCCTCCCACCCCCGCTTGTGCTCTCTCTTTCTGTCTCAAATAAATAAATACAATCTTTAAAAGCAAAACCAAAGCAAAAATGTTGGTTTCCTACAAATAGCCTTGCAATTATAACTGAAACTTAGTACTGAATACTAAATAGATGAGAGATCTTCATAACGAGTAAAACTGGGCAGTTTGAACAGCTTGATCAGTGATTTGGCTGGAAATAGAATGACTTCTCTAAAATATCAATTATTAGACTTAATTATAGTGGGCATTATAGGATGGCTTTCATATTTTTCAGTAACCTAATCTTAAATCATATTCTATAATTTGTACCATTTTGTGATAACAGTGTATTTTGTATTCAGATATTTTACACAAAAATGCACTTTTTACACCTTTTTTTGTGTGCACTAACATACTTTCAGACGAATAGGTTCTTTTGCTTAGTACTCTAGGGCATCATTGTGGGCTCTTAAAAAAATGCTTGCTTGTAGGCATATACTTGTCACCAAGCCAGAGGACTGTAGACACACAAACATCGTGTGTGTTTAAACATATCAAGCATAAAAAAAAAAAAAAAATAAATAAACATATCAAGCATAGGCATTAGCAGTTAGAGAAACATTATAGGTATATCTTAAGTCACAGAGTAGATGGTTTTCAAAAAAATTGATTATAAATAGTATTTTAAATGAGCAATTTACAGAAATCTATAGCAAATCCTATTAAGTGAATACAGTGTATATAAGTTAAAGTAATACATAATTCAACCTAGAGTTTTCAAGTTATTGATGTTGTAGTATAAGCAGCTAGGCAAGGTAACCCTTTCTGGAGTAGCAGACAAAAGCCAGAGGTTTATCCAAGGGCAAAAACCCCATCAGAGAAGACACAGCCTGCTTTGTTTGGAAGAGGCCCTGGCCCCGGAAATGCTAATGGAACCAAAAACACTAATGGTGTAAGCATATGGATTCCCAACTATAGAAAGGGCAAAATCTTGGGAAAATGGAGATTTCTTTCCATGTTCAAAGAGATATCTGAAAATATTTAAAAAATACTTTTATATGAATACTCAGTTGTTTAAAAATGGGAAGTTTTGAGAAATTATATTTGAGAAGAAAAGCCTGAAAAGTAATATTTAAAAATCAGGAGGAATAGTTAACATGCTATACTATCTTCTTTCCAAGAATAAAGGGAGTATGGGCAGTCTGGGTGGCTCAGCGGTTTAGCACCTGCCTTCGGCCCAGGGCCTGATCCTGGAGACCCAGGATTGAGTCCTGGGTTGGGCTCCCTGCAAGGGGCCTGCTTCTCCCTCTGCCTATGTCTGTCTGTCTCTCTCTCTCTCTCTCTCTCTCTCTCTCTCTCTGTCTCATGAATAAATAAATAAAATCTTAAAAAAAAAGAATAAAGGGAGTATGTAGCTGTTATATCCAAGGCAATATGCAAAGGCTAAATATTATATTCTACCTCTGCATGTGTTTCAGTAATAAAGTGTTTTTTTTTTTCTATAACAGGAAAAGGGGTTTTAGTAGTTCTGTATCTAAATAGGGAAATACCTAGGGTACCACGTTTAAAATATTCAGAAATTGTATAAACATAGCCATCATATTTGCTTTAAAAATTCGCCATTTTGTCATTGTGTCATATTGGTGCTCATCTATTTTGATGAGTGCCATTCAAGCCTGGGATCCCAGAAGTATGCTGCTACCAAGTAAGCACCTGTCAAACCCAACCCACAGGTCCTGGTGTAGATTCCCGTTCTACTTGCATTTCCAGGAAGAGAGACGTGTTTGAATATTTTCAGGATAACTGTTCTCAACAGCTCTCTGGGAGCCTTTCTCTCTCCTGTCGACTGTTTTCTTAGGAACTTCTCTCAACTTTTCCCTTCTACCTGGTGATTTTAGGTCACAGAGTTTAAAAAAAGGGGTTTTTCCCTTCTCAAAATATTTTTTGGGGGATTCCAATTCCAAAGGAATTGTTTGGTTAAAGATAATCTTCGTGTTAAATTCTGGAAGAATGGAGGAGAATCCAGGGGACTGTTTCATATTTTCCTATGGAAAACAGTGGATGTAGACTATCCTGAAGGATTACATGCAAGGTGAGAATAAAAGATAATTTAAGCCTTCCAGGAAGCCAGGAGTAAATGGAGACGAAGAGAGTAAATCCAAGTGTAATACAGGAGCCAGAAATAAGCATTTCATTAAGAGCTGCTTAAGTTTTATACTTTTGGTTTCTATTGAATAAAATTAAAGTTGTCTTATTCAGGGCTCATGCATTTTCCATGTGAGCTCTCTGAGGCCAGTGATTGCACACAAGCACAGGAAAGATCAAATAGAGCAATTTGAAGTAGTAAGCAATGGGGAGGAGTAGCCTAGGTGATTCTGCAATGATATCGATCAGGGAACAACAGGGAGGGAAGAACCCTTTGAAGTGAAGGAAGCTTGTAGCAGCAGGTGAGGGATACAGATAGAATAACACTTATTTAGTCCGCTTGGTGGAAGAGGAACTAGGGCATTAAGATCTGCACCTAGGAGACAATCAGAAGAGAAAGGATGGGGAGAGGTGGAGTTAAAGTAAAATCTGAACTATCAAAAATGAAGTATCTGAGGAAAAGCAGTGAACTCCAATTCTCTTTGCATTGCCCCAGCCTGCAAGCAAAATTGCGTCTACAATTTTACATCTTACCTCCAAAATACATTTAAATTGATTCTCGGATTCTGATTGGGCAGTGAAGATACAATTTATGTTTACTTTCAGATAGTGGAGCTGTAAAAATTTTTGTATACCAAATAACTGTTCTTGTCATTTCTATTATAGTTTCAGTGTGTTTGCCACCAAAAATAAAATCAGCTCTAACACACAGGAATCAGAGACAAGAATTATAAAATTAATTTTAATTTGGCAAGTTGGTAAGCAGGTCTATATGCATGATTCTCCCACTAATGCTTGTGGGAACTTAATCAAATGGGTGATCTTATGTATGTGAAAGAATTTTAAATTCAGAAGGATCCTCATACATAGTCTAGTCTGACTTTAAAATTTTAGAGATTAAGAAAAAGTTGGTATTGACTACATGACAAAATTACTTTTCTTTTAATTGAGAAATCACTTGGAAAGCATGAAACTTAGTTGAAGCTGCTGTATAAACTTTGTCATGGCCTATTCTGTTCTGTTTTCGTTATCTTGATATGAGACGTGTGCCTCCTAAATGCAGACAGTTTGATCTACTCTAACAGTTGTCCTAACAGTTAAATAAATTATCCTCCTTTTTCAGTGAAGGGTTGCTTATCTATTTATTGGCTGGTAAGAAAGTTTCTAGATGCTTTCCTTGATTAGAAGATTATACTGTTAATTGATTTATTATCCTCAGTGTGTCTTAGGGGATACATAGAATCAGTGTTCTGCTTTGTTGAACAGACTTTCCCTTGGTGGCTCTACAACAAATTTGAAGTTAAATTCTATTAATGAAATGCCTCATTAAAGTGCTTAGAATGCTTCAGAGAGAGGGGCCTTGGAATGGACTTCATTCAGTCATCCCAAAAATATTTATTGAGTATCTTTTATGTGACAGGCATTAGGCCAAGTACAGAATAAAGTCAAGGCCACCAGGATCCAAGTGCTAGGGAAGAGAGACCATTGCTGCTGTACTCCCTATCCTGGACTATGATCAGTGATGTAGGTACTCTTCTTCTCTCTGCTGAACGTTTTTCTTAACCTGGGGCTCTAGGCCAATACTGGTTGCTTGGTGGTGGAACCTATTGGCCCTTTTGTGTACTATTATTACCATATTGAAAAGTCCAGTTGATAAAGACAGGTTTCTTAGAAAAAAATTACTAATGAATTATTTGCATTGAAAGATGCTGGGAGATATTAAATGTATCACCATTTGGTTTAGTTGGAATGACTTACTGACTTCCAGAAATATTGACCGAATTTAAATAAAAAACAAACTTAGACGATTTCTCACTTTGGATAAACCTTAATTTCTAACTAAGCAGTAAGAAGAGTCACTAGAAGAAAGTAGAAGTATTTATTTAATCTTTGCATACGGAGAACTTTTTAAGCATAAAGATGATGGAAGAAATCAAAAAGGAAAAGATCAAAAGATGTATCTATCACATGAAAATTAAAAATTTCGTGTCAATACATCAAAAACAAAAGCTGGAAGGCAAGCGAAAATTTAGAAGAAAAAATTGCAGCTAATATGGCAAAAGATTAATATCCTTAGGAATAATAATAAAAACTCCTTATATAAACATTAAAAAAGGATCCAATTGCTCAATGAGAATAGTGCCCCCAAATGGACAATACAATTAGAAGTGACAATTTTACTTCACCTTCCTTGGTAAGCAAGAAAATATAAGTTAAAATGAGATGCCGGGTTTTATGATTTTAGGCTAGCGAAAACCAAAAAAAATTCTCAGTTTTATTTATTCATGATTGACCTAGAGAGAGAGGCAGAGACATAGGCAGAGGGAGAAGCAGGCTTCTTGCAGGGAGCCTGATGCGGAACTTGATCCCAGGACCCCGAGATTATGACCTGAGCCAAAGGCAGATGCTCAATCACTAAGCCACCCAGGTGCCCCTGGTATTGTCTTTCTGAGAAGATCGGCAAGTTCAGTCCCAGAACCTTCTCTTAAGGTAATGATGAAAAATACAAGAAAATAATTTTTATATCAATATGTTTTTTATTTTTATTTTATTTTTAAAAAGATTTTATTCATTTATTTATGAGAGAGAGAGAGTGTGACAGAGACACAGGCAGAAGGAGAAGCAGGCTCCATGCAAGGAGCCCGATGTGGGATTTGATCCTGGGTCTCCAGTATCATACCCTGGGGTGAAGGCAGCGCTAGACAACTGAGCCATCTGGGCTGCCCTCAAGATGTTTTTTAGAACATTATTTATAATAATGAAAAAAATGAACATATATAAAATAGAAGATTGATTACATAAATGATATGTATGGAATGTTTGTGCTCCCGCCAGAGGCTCTAGGGTAGAATCTATTCCCTGCCTCTTCCAGCTTCTCATGGCTGCGGGCACTCTTTGGCTTATGGCTGCATCACTGTAATCTTATCACATTGCCTTCTCCTCTTCTGTGTGTAACCTTCCGTTGCCTCTCTTTTTTTAAGATTTATTTTGAGATTATGTGTATGTGAGCATGGTGGAGGAGGGTCAGTGAGAAGGAGAGAGTCTTTTTTTTTAATATTTTTTTTTAAATTTTTTATTTATTTATGATAGTCACAGAGAGAGAGAGAGAGAGAGAGAGAGAGGCAGAGACACAGGCAGAGGGAGAAGCAGGCTCCATGCACCGGGAGCCCGATGTGGGATTCGATCCCGGGTCTCCAGGATCGCGCCCTGGGCCAAAGGCAGGCGCCAGACTGCTACGCCACCCAGGGATCCCGAGAAGGAGAGAGTCTTAAGCAGACTTCACACTGACCGTGGAGCCCCACTCTAGCAATGTCACGATGCTGAGATCATGACCTGAGCATAAATCAGGAGTCCATCTCTCAACCCATTGTGCCACCCAGATGCCCCACCACCTCGTCTCTTTTGTAAGGATACCTCTGATTACATTTAGGACCCACTGGATAATTCAAAATAATCTCCTGAATATAATTTATCTTTTTTTTTAAAGATTTTATTTATTTGGGTGAGAGAGCAGGAGCAGGGGCAGAGGGAGAGGGAGAATCAGACTCCCTGCTGAGCGGGGAGTCTGATGCAGGGCTCTATCCCAGGACTCTATCCCAGGACTCTGGGATCACGACCAGAGTGGAAGGCAGACGCTTAACTGACTGAGCCACCCAGGTGCCCCTGAACTTAATTTATCTTAATCACATATGTAAAGAGCCTTATCTATAGAAGGTGTCATTTAGAGGTCCCAGGAATTAGACCCCATGTCTTTGCGGGAGCACTTATTCAGTCTGTTACGGAAGGTAATACATCAAAATCTTCATGGTGATTTTCTTTGGGTATTATGGTTATGCACAATTTTAATTTTACTTCTCAAATCCTTCTGTCTTCCAGGAAGACTCAGGGAAATATTATTAACTCTGTGAGCTGCTCTTAAACTGCATTAGATATGATTTAAACCTTTATGAATTTCTTGATTATCAGGTCCTCTGCTTAGATGTTTAGAAGGGATTTAAAAATGTTAAAAATATGGGTTTTTCTCTCCTCCAGTTTTATGACAATTATTAGACTTAGAGGCTGTACCTGACAGTTAAATAGAACTCCTTTATTATTTTTCCTCCCATGGATTGCTTTTAAAAGATTTTTAAAAAAGATTTTGAGAGAGAGAGTGCACACATCAGTAGGGAGAGGGACAAAAGGAGAAGGAGAAGCAGACTCCCCATTGAGCAAGGAACCTGATAGAACTTGGGTTCTATCCCAGGAATCTGAGATCATGACCTGAGTGGAAGGCAGATGCTTAACAGACTGAGCCTCCCAGTCACACTCCTAAAAGATTTTTAACCAATATACTATATTTAGTTCTAATTAGCTTTCCCATTTTAATTAATGAAGGACATATATAAATTTCAATGAGAAATTCTGATCATATTATGAAATAATTGAATACAAAGTAACATTAAGACTCAGTGTAGAATTTCCATTGGGCTCTTTGAAATATTGAAAATACCTCATAGATTATCACCATTATTCTCTTTGCAGATAGTCATTTTAACGGATGTTTTTAATTTCTAAATGTCCTGAGAGCCCTAGTTTGAGAATACCCTTAGAATTTACTTCTTGAAATATTTTTAAAATGATGCCTTGGGCAGCCCCTGTGGCGCAGCGGTTTGGCCCCTGCCTGCAGCCTGGGGTGTGATCCTGGAGACCCAGGATGGAGTTCCACGTCGGGCTCCCTGCATGGAGCCTGCTTCTCCCTCTGCCTGTCTCTCTCTCTCTGTGTGTCTCTATGAATAAATAAATAAAAATCTTAAAAAAAATAAAATAAAATGATGCCTTATATCAAGTTATTCTTCTCTTTTATTAAGATGACTGTTTTTTTTTTTATAAAATTAATCATTGGGGGATCCCTGGGTGGCGCAGCGGTTTGGCGCCTGCCTCTGGCCCAGGGCACGATCCTGGAGACCCGGGATCGAATCCCACGTCGGGCTTCCGGTGCATGGAGCCTGCTTCTCCCTCTGCCTGTGTCTCTGCCTCTCTCTCTCTCTGTGACTATCATAAATAAATAAAAAAAAAATAAAAAAAAATTTTTTTAAATTAATCATTGAATCCAAACTTAAACTTGTAAATTTGTCATCTTTAATAAAATCATTTCTGCCTTTGTCAGGGCCCTTTAACTTTTGGATGCATTCAGAATATGTTTTTGTATTAGTAACTGCCTCAATTTACCTTTCATCTTCAGCTTACCTACCTTGCTTAAACTGGCTTTTAACTTTAGGAAGAAGTAAATGTCCCATTTCATTTTGATGGACAGATAGCAATGTGGTAAAATATTAAGATTTAAAGACAAGAAGTTCAGCTGTATGTACAAAACAGGATCTCATCCTGTTCTCAGATATGCTAATTCTTGGAGATGTCTTTATTCATTCCCAGCATCATTCTGGATTTTGGGTCCTTCAGGTTGTTGGAAGGTTGAAATTTTGTTCTTATAAAACTGAAGATTTCTGTCTCTAATATTGCTACTGTTGGCTACTACTATGAGTCCCTACTTTTCTTTGCTCCTTTGAATTCCCCATGTCCTTAAAGAAGCAAAGCAAACAAGGGGTTTGAATATTAGGTTTGGGACTACATAAAAAATGCTAGCTTGTGGGATAGGGAGGTGAATTTCAATTCTTTAGGTTATTTTGTTTGTTAAAGGTCTGGGTAGCTTTCATAAATCACAATGACTCCTTCCCATATACATATTTTGTTTTACAGTAGAACTATAACATAATAGGAAAAATTTTTTGCCTCAAAGAATAAATGTTGATGTGACCAAGTTTATGGTTTCATTTTTGAGGTTTATTGTATGCTGTAGTATCTAAGTTTCTTCTGTCTTATACATATTGGATAATATTTCCATAATTTATCCTGAATAGTATTTCAGTGATACTAGCTATTTATAAGTGAACTGAATGGACTTTCCTCAGTATAGGTATAAATATGTACCCTTATTGCCTGGGAATTTTAATATTTTTAACTTTTAATTACAGTTAATTATCACTGTCTTTGACTGGAATCCATGTACTTGGAAAATATGCTTGTAAAGCGACCACAAAATAATAGAGTTAAGCAAATCTATAATTTTGAAAAATCTCAGAAGCCTTACAATAGATACTAGAATCTAAGTAGTGGCAAGGATGCCTTTTTCCCCCCCAGTGTGACCAGAGGAGATACCATGAAGATACAGAGGTCAGCTTTTAGGCCCAAACACCATCAGTGGAATTGGGGCTAGAATTCTGTTTTACATAGAATTGTTGGGATTTTTTTCTGCACCAATATTTCTTCAACATTTTGAAATATGTATGTTAAGTATGCCTCTTTTAATACTCAGAGGCCAAACGAACTGACTGTAACATCCTCTGGCCATATTGTTTATAAAGCTTGAGAGTCATGAAAATAGGTTTAGAGAATGATTTTCTCCCGAGAATGAATTACCACAAGTTGAAAACCGGAAACAGCTTTGGAATTGCTATTGAGTTAGGAACTTAGTTGATATAACAGAAGAGGTGGCACTGAAGTAACATTCTGCTTCTTATTGCATTACACTACATGATATTGCTATGCAAAGGAGAAACAAAAATGTATGTATATATTTCTTGAATTTTTTTCCCTGAAGATTTTCTCATGATTTTCTTGTGTTGTTGGGAGGGATCAATAATATTGTCTTTATTTTTACCAATGTACCTAAAGGGGATACTGAAAAGAAAATATATGTATCTCAGTATATATCAGTTTTTAAAATAGAATACAATGTTTTAGGATAGGGAAAATACACTATTTCCTCTATTGCCCTAAGATTTCTACCATTTTAGCTCCCAGAATGTAGAATGTAACTATTTTTTTTTTATTTTTTAATTTATTTTTTATTTTTTAGAATGTAACTATTTTGATAAATTCTGTGTTTCAAAACTGTATTGTAAGAGACAACCCAAATATCCATCAATTGATGAAAAGATAAATTATCATACATCAATAAAATGGAACAGTACTCAGCAATAAAAAGGAGCAAACCATTGACATATGCAACAACATGGGTTAATCTAAAATGTATTATGCTAAGTGAAAGAAGCCAGATACAAAAGGGTTACATGCAGTATAATTCTTTTTAATTTTTAATTTAATTTAATTTTTATTTGCATTTATTCTATACAGAATTTACTCCCGGGCCATAAATTTGTTTCTTCAGTTTCTTCTGGGATATCTTTTTCTTCTATGCAACCTCCTCTTCTGGTTTAGGAACAATCTGCTCTTTTTTAGTAAGAATCATCTCAATGTGGCAGGGAGAGCTCATGTATGGGTTAATCCAGCCATGAGCCCTGTAAGTTCTGTGTCGCATCTTAGGCTTTGTTCACCTGGATGTGCTCACTGACCAGAGAATCTACATCTAAATCCTTAAGTTCAGCATTACTTTCTGCATTTTTAAACATGTGCAGTAAAAATTCACTCTTCTTGGGCCCCTGACCCTGTGTCCAGCCCCACTGTTTGGCCTGTGCACACCTACCAACTCCACCATTGTAGTGATGGAATGGCACACACTGCTTCTGCAAAGTGACATCTTTCAGATACTTGGTGGCTTTTTGGATATGCATACCCTTGATGGCCTGGGCAGTTTCACGTGTGTTCTTAAAGTGAACATGAAGATTTGAACCTCTCGATTTGCGTGATTTTGTAGGGTTTTCTGGGTCCAGCGAGTAGCGAACCATCTCTGGAGGTCACCGCAGGCCACTCGGGAGAAGAGCAGTATAATTCTTTTATATGACGTTCAGGAAAGGCAAAAATATATGGACAGAAATCCCATCAGTGGTTACCAGGAACTATAGATGTGGAGAAGGAATTAACTACAAAAAGACACAAGACAACTTTTTTAGGTGATAGAAACATTCTTTATCTTTTTTTTTTTTAAAGATTGTTATTTATTTGTTTTTCTTTTCTTTTTTTAATTCATGAGAGATGCATACAGAGAGAAGCAGAGACACAGGTAGAGGGAGAAGCAGGCTCCATGCAGGGAGCCTGATGTGGGACTCGTTTCTGGGACTCTGGGATCACACCCCGAGTCAAAGGCAGATACTCAACTGCTGAGCCACCCAGGTGTGCGTATTTATTTATTTGAGAGAGAGAGAGTGAGTACAAACAAGAGTGGTAAAGGGAGAGGAAGACGACGACTCCCCACTGAGCAAGGAGCCTGATGCAGGGCTCTATCCCAGGACCCTGGGATCATGACCTGAGCTGAAGGCAGATGCTTGACCAACTGAGCTACTCTGGCTCCCTGAAAGCATTCTGTATCTTGATTATGGTAGTGGTTATATGACTGTAGCATTTATCAAAACATTTCACTTAAAAAGGGTGAGTTTACATTTTGTAAATTGTACTACATTAAATCTGACCAAAAGTTATGTTCTACTGAGTGGGTTTTCATCAAATATTAATTTACTGTAATTCAATTAATACTTGCTACCTGCTAACTACTAGCTTATTGTATCAGAATTTTTATTTATTTATTTTAAAAAATAATTTATTCATGAGAGACAGAGGCAGAGGGAGAAGCAGGCTCCATGCACAGAGCCTGACATGGGACTCGATCCTGCGTCTCCAGGATCACGCCCTGGGCCAAAGTCAGCGCTAAATCAATGAGCCACCCGGGCTGCCCTGTATCAGAGTTTTAGCTGCAAGCAACAGAAACTGACTTTGGCTGACTTAAACAGAAATTTATAGAAAAGACATGATTGACTTAGAAAATTTATAGGAAGAATGCAGAGCAGGGTTGGAAAATGGACAATACCAACAGAGGCTAGGGAGCACCCAGAATCCAGAATAACACTGTAAAGCCTATTGGGAAAGGGTACTGCTACCTCTTCCTATGAACTCTGGATGCCATAGCTTGTCCCACTGTCACCAAGGGTCCTGGGAATGAGGCATCAGTGTCACATTGCTGCCAATTCTGCCCCTCTGCACTTGATATTAGTGCTGCAACTGTCTTAACTGTTTGCATCTGGCACTAGAATGTATTCTTAGTCCCTGCTTCTTTACTCTAACAGCTTTAGAGTCAAGGTCTAGGATAGGAATGTCTAATATGCCAAGCTCAAGTCCTATGCTAGCTGCAAGGGAGACTGGAAAAATGTCTGATATTTTCAGTTTCTGCCAGTATCTCCCACCAAGACTCCTAGATAAGGCAGTACATACACTGGGCAGAAAAGTCCATGATATGTGTGTATATATATATATATATCTCCATCAAAATAAGAGATTTATTTATTATTTATTTATTATTTATTTATTTATAAAAATATTTTATTTATTCAGGAGAGACCCAGAGAGAGAGAGAGAGAGAGAGAGAGAGAGAGAGAGAGAGAGAGAGGCAGAGACATAGGCAGAGGGAGAAGCAGGCTTCATGCAGGGAGCCTGATGTGGGACTTGATCCCAGACTCCAGGATCACACCCCCGGCCGAGGGCAGGCGCTCAACCACTGAGCCACTCAGGCATCCCAGAAGAGTTTTAAAACTTACTTTATATAGCCCTTATTCTGTTTGTGAATAGGCCAGCATTCTGTTAATTTTTATTGTAATGATGCTATTTATGAGTGTGTCACAGTCCAGCTTCATATATGATCTTTGATCTTTAGGCTGATTTTTAATATATTTTTTTTTGAATTTTTATTTATTTACGATAGGCACACAGTGAGAGAGAGAGAGGCAGAGACACAGGCAGAGGGAGAAGCAGGCTCCACGCACCAGGAGCCCGACGTGGGATTCGATCCCGGGTCTCCAGGATCGCGCCCTGGGCCAAAGGCAGGCGCCAAACCGCTGCGCCACCCAGGGATCCCTTTAGGCTGATTTTTAAAAGACGTTGTAATTATCTTTTCCTTAGAGCAGTTTTAGGTTCACAGCAAAATTGAGAGGAAGGCAGAAAGATTTCCCATACTCATGCATAGCTGCCTCCATTATTTAGGCTGATTTTAGTTTGAAGAATGGTTCTGAATCTGCAGAGAATGACCAGTAATATGTACTTTGTGCATGGCAAGTCAGTAGATGTTGTTAATTCCTCAAAGTTAGGAAAAGTATTTTTTAAGACAAAAATGTGCTTAAGATACAAAAACAGTACGCTAAAAGAATGTACCATGATAAAGTGGGGGAATCTGATGCTAGGTTTTTCCCTGAGAAATGTAAAGTAGACTATAATATCAGAAAGTCAAATGAGAAAATCCTGGGCTTGACTTCTCAGAATCTTCTGAGATGATGATATGCACTAGTAAGTAAGGATGTTCAGGGAAACCAAAGAAATAGCATTACATGGAAGGAAGTGAGGATAGTGACAAGCAGGAAAGAGAGAAACCTCTTGTCTTTAGTTTGTCTTTGTTCCATTTGTCTTGCTTTGCCAAGAGGTGGTGCAGAGGTTAAGGAGCAGCATAAAATGGAGCACAGATTTGGAAGACTTCCTCTTGCTAGTAGAAAGGCAGAAATAATATAGGGTTAAAAATGGACGATGATGTCTATCAACATTTAATTTGGCTCATATGGAATGAAGGAGATGCACTTGACTAGGCAACATTCAGGACCTCTGATTGGCTGTGCAACAAGGAAAGTGGACTTGTTAAAAATCTTAGCACAGCATACAAAGGAGAGGGAGACCACTAGCAGCCTTTTACCTTTGCCTGAGATCTAGCAGAAGTGACTCACTAGACATTCACTTCTCTTTCAGATCGGTAAAGAATGGACACTTGGGCATTCTGCTTCGATCTGATTATCAAATGATAGAATATCCATATGTACCGAAGTCAGGTTCTTAGCAGCTCCATTTTGGATAGTCCAAAATGAGATTGATAAATAAGTAATAGGACTCTAGAGCAGTTACCAAATGGACGTAAGAGGTAGGGAAATTTGCTATGAGGTGATTAAAAGAAACAATGTATTGAATCTGTTAAAGCCAAAGAAGTACATCATTGTCAAAATCAACACTTACCTACTTATTCAGAAAGTATTTATTGAGTGTCCACCTACTCTGTTCCAGGCACTAGTCATGTACAGAGGGTACAGCAAGGAAGGCAAACTATTGTCTGCCCTGAGGAGTTGACGGTCTACTAAGAAGTAGACACACTGAGTACAATCAAGAAATGCTATGTGCTTTCCCTAACATCCTGAGAGACTCCAGTATAATTTAAGCTCAAGATGGGGAGCCTTGGGGAACATAGGAGTCTTGAGACAAGAACATGAGATTTTCAGCCTGGAGGCAGGGAAAAAACTATGGCTTTAGAGAAAATGACAAAAATCTAAAATTGGCAAACTGTAATAAAAGAAAGCAGAGAGGAGAAATTCAGTGTTAGGCAATGAAATGTAAATACAATGTATTTATTCAGTGTAATACAATGAAATGTAAAGACAATGAAAAAGAGACAAATATAAAAAAAGAAGTTAAAATACTGCCTATGTGTTGGATAAAGAAATGAAATCTTATTAAGGTTAAGTCGCTTTCTCAGGATCACAGAACCAGTGATGCCGAGGATTAGATTCTAGGTCAGTTGATTTTCAGAGCCTAAATTCTTAACCATTACACATTACTGCCCCTTAAAATCAACAAGAAGTATGGTTCTGTATAGTCGTTTAAAAAAATTCTTGTCAATCTTATTTCTTTTCTAAGTGATGTATTTGTTGTTAGTTTCATTATGTTGATTGTGCTTTGTACCTTATGCTTTTTTTTTTTTCATATATGGATAGGTCAGTTATGTAGTTTCTGAAACCTTACCTTAATCCTGATTTTCTAAATGTTTCTGAAATGTCCCAGGTACAATGGCAGTACTATGTTTACCAGCATTTGTCTTTATTTTTTTTTAACAACTATAGTGAAGGTTTATTTTTAAATAATTATGGAATTTATTCAGGGATACGTAGTGTGTGTACATGAATATTCTAATTTTTTTCAATTTAATCATGTGATATATAAATCTATGATTACAACAGTGTAATCAACATATGCTGGTTGATTTTTCATTTTAAGGACAAGACCAAAATCAAAACCTTTGAACTTATTATACTTTGCAAACTGAAAGAATCAAATAGCTACAATTCTAAAATAGCATCAATAAATCCAGTATTGGGCAGCCCCAATGGTGCAGCGATTTAGCGCCGCCTGCAGCCCAGGGTGTGATCCTGGAGACCGGGATGGAGTCCCACATCAGGCTGCTTGCATGGAGCCTGCTTCTCCCTCTGCCTGTGTCTCTGCCTGCTCTCTCTCTCTCTCTCTCTGTGTGTGTTTCTCATGAATAAATAAATCTTTAAAAAATAAATCCAGTATTTTTCTTGTATCAACAGGCTATACTGAAACAAGGTAAAATATAAATACCCTATGCTGTACTTAATTTGAAGTGTTAACCACTGAAATCAATTACAGATGTTTATTGTGAGATGCTACTATGAAGGTTGTAGACTCAAATGCTGATAATGGTAATCAAAATTAAATTTATGGGATACCCAGAAAACAGGCTGAATTGAAACCCATACAATTTTAAAATACTCATGAACAACAATTTTTGAAAGACATATAGAAGGCTATTGTTTTCATATAAATTGGGAGTTTTAAAATCATCTCCACTTAGTGCTTCAATTGTCACATAGTCATAAACCAAAGACTAAATCATTTAAATGATCACAAATACTATTTAGGCAAAAATTCTCATTTGTCAGTACTTTTAATGTTGTATACATCAAATTATAGTAAAAAGATGACTATAAACAACATGCAGCCCCTCTATTTTCATGAACACGACAGATTACGGTAAACCGAGTTTATATTCCATCCAGTGTGGTTCTCCCATTTAGTTCACTTTGTGATGTGTCATTAAGAATACCTTCGAATCCAATAGTCTCATCATTACCCCTTAAAATATCCAATGAAAGGTTTGAGCTTGGAAGAGATGGAAGATGCTGAACCTGCTGCACCCCACCCTTGAATTCCATTTGTAATTTTAGTGGAGCAAACAGACCCTGGATGTTTCTTAGTGTAGAAAAATTCATTTTATCTTGGTTGAGCTGGGATTTTTTTTCTGATAATTCAAGAGGATGACTGGGCAAATTTCATTTTTCACACAAGGGAGACCTTTTCAAAGAAGATCATGCTGTTCAAAAGGTCCACTTGCTGAAAGTTCAGTAACTGGAATACTGTCCTTAAGCTGAGATCCAAGTCCTCCGACATTCATCTTCACTTGCTCTGTGAACAGCTGCTCAGCCCTATTATCATCAGCCAGCCCCGCTGCTCACTTCGTTTCCACCAGCATTTGTCTTTTAAAAATAACAGTTTTATTGAGATAATTTACTGACTTCTTACTAAATTGAGATAATTTACTAACTTGTCTTTTATTGAGCTTGTTTACTAATGTACAGTTCACCCTTTTAAGGAGTACAGTGAACTCATTTTTATATATTCACAAAGTTCTTCAACTATTACCACTCTCTATTTTTAGAGCATTTTCATTACTCCCAAAAGAAATTCTCTACCTGTTAGTGGGCACTATTCACTTCCTCCTATCACTAGCCCATGACAACTACAAATCTAATTTCTGTGCCTATAAGTTGGTCTATTTTGGACATTTCACGTAGATGGAACCATATTGTATGTAGCCTTTTGTGAATGACTTCTTTCAGTAGCATTGTGTTTCCGAAGTTCACTCATGTTGTACCACGTGTCACTCCTTCATTCCCTTTTTAAAATATTGTGGTAAAACACATAAAATTTACCATCTTAATTTTTAAGTGCACAGTTTTGTGATATTAGATACATTCACATTGGTGTGCTTCATTCCTTTTTATTGCTGAGTAGTAATCCACAGGATGGATATACCACATTTTGTTTATCCACTCATCATTTGATACATTGTGGATTATTTCTACTTGTTGGCTGTATTTTTTTTTTTTTAGAGATTTTATTTATTTATTAGAGAGTGCAAGCAACCACAAGCAGGGGGAGTGGCAAGCTCCCTCTGCAGCAGGGAGCCTGATATGGAACTCGATCCCAGGACTCTGGGATCATGACCGGAGCTGAAGGCAGGCAGTTAACGGACTGAGCCACCCGACACCCATATGTTTTAGCTGTTAATGAACATTTGCCTGCTAGCATTTACTTTTAATCTGAAATGCCTTAATCATTATAAGGAAGAAAGGATTTTGAATTTGTATTTTCAGTGAACTCTTAGACCAGTGAAATATTGCTGCTGTGCTTCTGGGAAATCTACTTCTTTTGGCCTCTGAGAAGGTGGCCTTATCCCCATTTGTAAGACGAGAAGACTATATATAGCTCAAAGTATTGTGAAAAGGAGTATGTCACATTTAAGACTAGGAAAGGTTAAATGATTTCCACATGGCAGGCATCGGGGATAGAAGTTGGTTTTCAAAGAAGAAGGAAAGAAAAGAAGGATGCTTGGGCAGTTGCAGATGGAAAGTTGAAGTTTATCTTTGGGCTTCACCTAGTTTCCTTCCTCTTCCTTTTGGCATCCCTTGTTCCCTCATTGCCAGAGCTTTCTTGCTACCCCATTGTAGCAGTTCCAGTTAGTCCTTCCTTCTTCACTTTCCCTCAAAACTATCTGTTTGGTATGATTAAGTATCAGCTTACTTTGTACCACCCATGTGACCAATAAACCTGTGTTGCTTAGTTTGCTTTTTTTTTTTTTTTTTTTGGTGATGGGAGAAGTATGTGTTTACTTGTTAACCCAAATCAACTTGTAGATGATGGAATGCCTGGTAATCTAAGAGAGTTTGAAGCAGGGCATTCATACCATTCAACCTACTGCACCTATTTAAAAAAAGATATTTGGTATACAGAAAGAAAGAGGGGGAGTGTGAGGTTCTTACAGGCTTTCAAGGAATTGTCTCTACCTTAAAATCCCAGGAAGGAATGCTGGAATATGAGAGTCATGATGGTAATAGCTCTCTACAAAGGCAGAGAAAAAAACCTCTCAGCTGAATGCCATTTCCTAAGGAAATAGTCATTGTAGAAAAAGGTATGGAGTAGGGGACAGTTTTGGAGCTTAGGACATTTAGGTAGAAGCAGAGTCAGATGAAGTTAGTACCATCTCTGATGGAGGGAGAAATTGGTCACTGAATGCCATCCCACTGCATTCCTGGTGATTACTAATGGTAGTAATTTATACAATCACTTATGGTTTGTTTAATTACCATGCATCACAACAATGATTATGCATTGTCAAATTACTGTGTTTTATTAGAAAACTGTACTTTCATAGTTAGGTACATTGCTCAATTACTCTCAATAGAAAACATTACTGGTGGATAAGTATAGTGTTAGGTGAGATTTTGTGGCACTTTTTAAATCACAGCATTCTTTTTAGTAGTCATTTAAAGGAGCAATGTGGTGGCCCTGGAGGTGTTAGAGTAGAAGCCAAGATCCCAATCTAAAAAGACTTATGATTTGTTGGGTGAATATCCGATCACCATAATAAACTGTGCTAAGTATCCAGAGGTATAGGCAGAACACGTTGGGAACACTTAGCTCAGGATGAGTGTGGTGGGGGAAAGCTTTCTGGCAGAAGTAACAGTTGAACTGTCTTGAATGATAAGTAGGAATTCGTTGGGCACAGAAATTGGAGGAGCTGAGGGATATAGGTAGAAGGAATAGCATGAGCACAGGTAGAGGCTTCTTTACCTACTTTTATTACTGACTTGGAGAGAGACCAGTAAGCATCCATGGATGGGAAAGGAGATATAAAATAATACACTTGATCCTGCTGACAGAGAGCACATGGTTCACTTACTGGAGATGCATTTATTCTTTTGTGCCACCACCAGGGTGTCATTTAGTGAATTACCTGCCTCTTTCATTGTACAATATGGCACACTAGTGGCTTGATAAAATTAATGCACCCCCAACAACAATTTACTTTCTTAAAAAAAAAAAAACACTAAAACAATCAGGGCCAGTAAGTTGCTATGCCTTCTTTTAGCTGATTATATAGGTGTTTTTTAAAAAGTTAAAATAAAAATATAGGGCAGCCCAGGTGGCTCAGTGGCTTAGTGCCGCCTTCAGCCCACGGCCTGATCCTGGAGACCTGGGATCGAGTCCCACATTGGGCTCCCTGCATGGAGCCTGCTTCTCCCTCTGCCTGTGTCTGTGCAACAACCCCCCCCCCCGTGTCTCTCATGAATAAATACATAAAATCTTTAAAAAAATGCACAAAAATATAAAGGGAATTTTATGGACAAGGAACCTTCAAATAAAATGCTTAGATATATTCTTAGGTCTCATAAAAATATGATTAACGAGTGACAGAAATTAGTTTGAAAAGCTTCATTCAAACCAAAATGTCCAACAATAGGGGATTTGCATAATAAATTATAGTATATAATTAGATACTATCCCAGTTTATTTTTTGTTGTTTTTGGCAGATACTATTCTGCTTTAAACATGAAGTTATAGAAGAATGTTATGACATAAGAAGATGCTCACCATGTTGTTATACATCAAAAAGTCATCTACAGAATGGTCAGTGAATAACAGGGTATCACTTTTCCTGGAATGTTTACCTGGTAATCTCCAGGCCTTAGTAGCATAGGAGAATAAAATAGGTCCTCTTTACATTTTCCAAATGATAATAACTCATACTGACCATCCCCTTCCAACCTATCAAATTTGGGTCCATTCTATGAAACTTCCCCAGTTACTTCTGAGGGGACCTAAATATCAGCAATGGCTACCATGAAGTGCCAGCCATGTTATTCATCTTCGGCTTACTTTTATTGAGAGATGGTGTACTTGATGAGCTTCACTGAAGCTACTGTAGACAACCTCAGCGTCTTGCCAGAGAAGCTGCCTCCTGAGTCCATCAAAGTCCTTAATTTTGGGTTGACAGAGTGGTGGTGAGCTCTATTTAGAGGTGGGGAAGAAATGGCTTCCACCTCATATCTGGGCCATCCTTTGCTACTTGGGCTTTGAAGCAAGAATAAAATCCATAGACTGACTACAGAAGTCCTACACTTCTCTAACTGCTGGTCTTCATCCTTTATTTACAAGGGTTCAAACCTGGCAGATTAAAGAAGTTGCCATGTTCCCCAATCTAACCTGAGGCTTCCTTTGATTTCACTCTAGATGGGTGGCACCATGATCTGCCTCACTCACTGCTCAGGCCAGAAAGCTGAGAGGCTTTTGAGACTCCTCCCGTTCCTTCATATTTGACCTCCCAGTCCTTTGTATTCTTCTGTCTTGCTATCTTGGAAATATATTCATCCCTTTTGGTTCCACTGCCTCTCAGAATTCAGACTTGAATTTCTCAACTGGGTTATATGTATAACATCCTAATCCTTCCTGAAGCTTCCAGTCCTTCTTTCCCTCTGATTAGCCTCCATACTCTGTAAGCATGGAATACATAGTCTTTTATGGTCTAGCCATGGTATATCTCCATTCTTTCTCCTGTCATGTAGTCTTCCTTCTAGGTACCTTATCTGATGTTTCTATTCTGCCACACATCTGTGGCCTTTTTTTCTTGTGGCAAAATATATATTACATAAAATTGACCACTTTAAAGCATATAACTTGGGCATCTGAGTGGCTCAGTCAGTTGGGTGTCCCACTCTTGGTTTTGGCTCAGGTCAGGATCTCAAGGTCGTGGGATTGAGCCCCGCTTGGGGCTCTGTGCTGGGCATAGAGTCTGCTTGGGGTTCTCTCTCCTCCCCGTCCGCCATTTGCTTGCTTACTCTCAAAAATATAAAAAGGTCAAAAGTAAAGTGTACAATTCAGTGGCATTAAACATATTCATAATGTTGTGTAACTAGCACCACTCTTTACTTTCAGAACCTTTCATTATCTCAAACCAAACATCTGTGTCTTTTTACATACAGCTTCTCTCTGAATGGAATGCCCTGCCCCCACACTCCCACCCCTGTTCCTCCTAAGGATCTCTCCAGACTTGATTCTAATGCCATCTTGGCATTTGAGTCTGTGGAACTTTCCGTGATTATTCTAAACTTGAGTTAAGTGTTTTTTTTTTTGTTTTTGTTTTTTTTTTTTTTTGTTCTTCCATGCTACCCTGGATGTATTTCTATCATGATGCATCTACGATGTTATGATTGTAGGTTTATGTGGCTTTCTCCCACTAGACTTTGAAGTCTTTGAATGAAGAGTCTGACTGAGTCTTTTATCTCTGCATTCTTAGCTTCTAGCACTGTACCTGCTGTGAATAAATGATTGGATTCAGCTTCCTATCAGCTATGCAAATTAGCACTTGCTCATGTGCTAGCATTGACTGAAAATCAGGTAGCAGGTCTAAAAGAAATTTCATAAATATAGGCTCTTTCCCCTTTCCATTAGATATTTATGGAATTTTGTTTTTGAGGACTGCTTTGAGTATATAATTTCTCGAGTAGTTGCACATAGTTGCCTATATATATGACTTTAGTAGTGATGAGCTGAGTTAGGAGTGTACAGTAACTAAGCGAGAGGGACAAAGATCAGAAAGAGTAAAAATTTAGCAAAATGCTGAAAGTGTGTGGTCTTAAATATCCAGAATAGTGAGTTTTCAAGACTGCTTTGTCAGGTTACAAAAGAAAGTATTATTTCAGTGCTATTGAATGGAAAATCAGGGAAAGGGCATTGGAATAAATCAAGGTACTAGACAGAACTTAAAGGCACAGCAATTTTTTTCCTCTTCTGTTAAAATTTTTTTCCCCCTGAGAACAGGAAAAAAGATGGGAATAATTTTTAAAAGACATAGCTGCTACTAAGTTGTTTTTGGAGCCCCTAACTTCACACAGTAATGGTTCAATGTTTCACTTCTGGTTACACTTCACCCTCATGTGGGATGCTGAATTTGTCAACAGGGGTGGGATAGAAGCTTTACAATTCCTAGAATAAAAATTAGGTATGGCGGTCTATCATCCATAAACGTTTCTTTCACTTCCTTTTGCCTTAAATTGAGTGAACTAAAATCCTAAGCACACCATTTAAAATCCTGTTCAGCCAGCTGCTCAACTGGAAAGGTCAATCTTCATCACTCCATTTACACTGAACAAACATATTTGTGGCAGCAAGAGAAGAGATCTGAATCAAGAAAAAAATGTATTACATTAAAGTGATTCAATTGTCTAATCAGACATATGACTTGAACATAATTTGAAGGGTCCTTGAAGTTTCTTTTTTTAAAGGCTTGGAATCAGAAATTTGCAACTGACACAACATGAGTCATGCAGATCTGGTTGAAGTTCCTGCATTTTCTTTTTCTTTCAACTCCTGGATTATATTCCTTCATTTTCTTTCCTGTTTGGAGTCTAGTAAAGAAAGGAAGTGAGAGTAATTCAAAGTGGAATTAGATTGTACATTTGCATATTGCGGAGCTAGTGGTATTTTGGATTTACAATTTATGATATAAATGATGTAGCAGTAATTGTTTTTCACCAACACATTTAGAAATTTCTGTTTCATCGCCTTGAAAAAGTAGTAGCTTGGAGTGTGGTGTAACTGATTAGGACTTTTAAAGTCATCCTGTTACTTAGATTTTTTTTTTAATCTTTAAATACTGATAAAACAACCAAATTGTTTGAAGTTGCCTGCCTCTAAGATTTTAGTCTTGAATCATCTGGTAGTTTAGGATCACACTGAGTATTAATGTAACTGAAAGTCTTTTTGCTCCCCAAATATGTCATTTAAAATCTAAGTAGCAACTTGAAAGAAGGATGTTAACCTATTTTTTTTTTCTAGAATGCTTAGCAAAAGCATTTACTTTAAGGATGTTCTGTATTTTCTTTCTTTCTTTCTTTCTTTCTTTCTTTCTTTTCTTTCTTTCTTTCTTTCTTTTCTTTCTTTCTTTCTTTCCTTTCCTTCCTTCCTTCCTTCCTTCCTTCCTTCCTTCCTTCCTTCCTTCCTTCCTTCCTTTCTTTTCTGATCAAAACGAATGTTGTTTTGTCGATTGATTTGTCTCAAAGTATGTATAAGTTAGAGGAAAATGCTTTTCAATAAAGCAACCTGTAAACACTGCTGCTTGCAAGGGTACTTTGGTGATACTAATAACTTAAACATCTATTAGGCCTTTCATGTAATCAAAATAATCCAGTTATTTAAAGAGGAGTAATTTTGAAGCTTTAGCCCTTAATATGAGAGAAACTTGTGCATCACAAATACAGAACATGTCCTATACTGATGCTTATGGATTATTCTTGGATATTTGGCTGGCAGGGAAAAATTTTGAGGTATACTTTGGATCCTTTAAATGAATGAGTGTTGACATAAACTACACTTTTTAAGAGGTCAAGCTTGTGGGCTTCTGAAGACAGGAGATGTGGTCTAAAGATATAGGAATGAAACATCTGAGGGGATTTCTCTCTCATTCAAATAAGTAAATAAAATCTTAAAAAATGCAAGATAAAAATGTTTTAGATTTTTTTCAAATACAGCAGAGAAACAAACATTAAAAATGAAAACAATGTTTTTGTATTTTGTACATAACCACTGTTTACTATTCCGGAACCTGGTCGCTCAGTCCTATCCTCATAGCAGATGTAGCATCAAATCTGTTTATTTTGTTGCAGCATAAGCCTATTTCAGAAAGGCTTTTTGAAACAAAAGGAAGAACGTGAACTGCAGAGTTGCAAAAATCTGCTCTTGAAGTAGACAGCTCTGAAAATTATAAATTGTTTCATGTTGGACAGCTCATCCTCTGATTTTTTAGGGACCAAGTGCTATGAGTAGTATTTTCACATTGAAGGGGTCTGGCTTTTTGCTTGTTTGGGTTATGCATAGATTGTGAACTAGCCATAATTCACCACAATTAAGAATGGTATCAATATTTCATATAATAAAATATCACAAATATGTTGGAATAAAATGACAGTATTCATAACATAGACCGACAGGTATTGAATTGGCAATGCATGTTCTGTGTAACTGTGTGTAAATACTCTGGGTAAATGACAGATCAAATTTTCTTGACATTGTCAAGTACTGTGCTATTATGCAGTATTTTTATTTTTTCACTCCTTAAAAATATACATTTTTAATACTTTAAAAGTTTATCAAAAGACACACATATTAAGTATGCAGCTAGATATCACAAAATAAATATATCCTCGTAACTAGCATCTGGATCAAGAAATAAAACACTACCAGCACTCCCAGAAGCTCCCTCATGACTCATCCCTCTTCCTCAGCACTACCTGTTTTCCTACCCAAAGCTAATTACTATCCTAATTTGTAACGACACAGATTACTTTTACCTTATTTGAATATGTATTCTTTTTTTTTTTTTTTTTACAATCCTGAGGTCTTTTATTTTCTTTACAGTTATCATGCCATGAATTCATAGGGAATGGGTTCCAGCTCCTTTCCACTGGTTCTCACAAAGTGTGCTTCTCTGGGTGGGGCAGGCTGGCGCTTCAGTTGGACCCAAGTACCTTTCTCTTTGGCTTCCTTCTTTTTCTGATCATATTCCTTCACACGCTTCAGGAAGCTATCTCGGCTCTTTGAGTGTTTAATACACTCAATGCAGACATTAATTCTCTTGGCAAGAATCTTGCCCTTAACTTGTTTGTTTACAACAATGCCAACAGCATGCTGAGTAACATTGTAGACTCTTCCAGTTTTGCCATGGTAACATTTGTGGGGCATTCCTTTTTGAACAGTGCCCATTCCCTTGATGTCCACAAAATCACCTTTCTTATAGATTCGCATGTATGTGGCCAAAGGAACAACTCCATGTTTTCTAAAAGGCCTAGAGAACATATAGCGGGTACCTCTCCTCTTTCCCTTTGTGTTGGTCATTTTGGCGAATTACTGGAAGATGGCGGTTCTGCTGAATATTCTTTTGTGTCAATTTTTATCCCCTCAGCATAGCATTAGTCCAATTTATCCATGTCAGTTGAGTGTATCAGTAGTTCATCTCTATTACCATGTGGTAGTCCACTGTGTAAATATACCATAATTCCAAATCCATTTTGTTTTTTTATGGACTTCTGGGGTTTTCTTAGTTGAGGGCTATTATAAATAATAGCCTTAATAATATGGATATTCTTACACATGTTTTTCATGTGCCTATATTTTATATAATATGTACATGTGTATATATGTATGTGCATATATATAGTTATCTATATATTTATAACATATCTAGTAGTGGAATTGCCAGGGCCTACAATATATTTCTATTCAACTTGAATAGCTGCTACCAAATAGCTTTCTTTTTTTTTTTTTTTTTAAATTTTATTTATTTATGATAGTCACAGAGAGAGAGAGAGAGGCAGAGACACAGGCAGAGGGAGAAGCAGGCTCCATGCACCGGGAGCCCGATGTGGGATTCGATCCCGGGTCTCCAGGATCGCGCCCTGGGCCAAAGGCAGGCGCCAAACCGCTGCGCCACCCAGGGATCCCCACCAAATAGCTTTCTAAAGGGCCTGTATGACTTCAGTGCTTCTCATGGTATATGTATGGTGTATGTACACTATACTACACCTTGCCAACACATGTTGTTATCTATCTTTTTAATTTTAGTCACTCTGCTTGTGTATGATGGTATTTTGTTTTGTGGTTACTTTGATCTTCTCTAATACTTAATAAAGTTGAGCATCTTTTCATATGTTTGATTTTTGGGGGATTTTTAAAAAGTGAAGTATCTGTTCTAGTGCCTATTTTTCTTTCTCAAAGATAGCTGTACAATTAAATGGCTTTTAAAAAATTATTTAAAAATTTATTTATTTATTTTAGAGAGAAAGAATATGCATGAGTCAGGGGTGAGGGGCAGAAGGCCAGGAGAGAACCTCAAGCCTACTGTGTGCTGAATATGGAGCCCCATGTGGGCCTTGATATCTTGACCCTGAGATCATGAACCAAAATCAGGAATTGGATGTTCAACCAACTGAATCATCCAGGCACCCCTAATTAAGTGGCTTTTGATATATTCAGAGTTGTACATCCATCACCAGATCAATTTTACAATGTTTTCTTTGTGCCAGAAAGAAATCTTGCACTCTTTAGCTGTCATCACACACCCCCTCCTTCTCAGTTCTCCACCTACTCCAAACCCTTGGCAACCACTAATCTACTTCTATTTCTATAGATCTGCCTATTCTAGACATTTCATATAAATGGAATTGTACAATATAAGATCTTTCTTTCACTTAACATAATCTTTTCAAGGTTCATCCATATTTCAGGACCTTATCTTTTTATGGCTGAATAATATTCCATTGTATGGACATACTGCATTTTATTTACACACTTATCGGTTGGTGGGCATTTTGGTTGTTTCCACCTTTTGGCTACTATGAGTAATGCTGCTATGACATTTGTGTACAACTTTTTGCGTGTCAAGATAGGTTTTTATTTCTCTTGGGACTGTGAATTGTTTCTTAAAGATTCACATACAGTAATAACACTGTAAAGGTGTATAGTGTTTTTCTTAGTCATATATTTAAAATAAATTTTAAAATAAATATTGCTAACATGTTCATTGAACACATATTTTTGTGGAATACCAGTGTTCCAAGGAGCACATTTTGAGAAAGATTTCTGAGTGGTCATGTTCTTCAGTGTGATGTGAGGAGAAGAAAGGTGTGAGCTAAGAATCAGTGACTTATAAGTATTTAGTATTGGATTCTCATTTCACAGAAGATTTTTCAATTTGCATTTCATTGTTGAAGGAACTGTGGTCAATGCTACATGTTAATATCTTCTTTGAAAGGGATAGAGGGCAAATGAGATTTTTATGAGTCCAGAAAATCTAAGAAACAGCCTTTTAAAACAATAGGAGAGAGCTGTGTGATTTCCAAAATCTTTCTATAAAGGATTCAGACTCTTCATCTTTTAAGATGATGATGGCTATATAGAATTTGTTTTGTATAGGCACTTTCTACAGTGTACCAGAACGTGAATTTGCAGGCCAAATAGAAAAGAGATTATCTAGTGGTTGCAATAAAGGCTTCATCCATAAAGTGTTACCTGTTTGGCAATGAAAATAGTTCACTAAAATGTAATTAGCAGTATACATTAAGCAGTTTTCACTCAGAAGCATCTTACAAATATGCTCTGATTATAAATCATAAATACTCTTTTACACTATTGGGTAGGATTGAAATCCAAATTAATTCCAAAGAAAAAACTTCTTTTAGTAACCAAACAGGTAAGTAGATAAATAACATAGTAATTAGGGAAAATAAAAAACTTGTGTAATGTATGGATTGGTCTATTCTTTTTTTTTTTTTTTTTACTTTTTTTTTTTTAATTTTTATTTATGATAGTCACAGAGAGAGAGAGGCAGAGACACAGGCAGAGGGAGAAGCAGGCTCCATGCACCGGAAGCCCGATGTAGGATTCGATCCCGGGTCTCCAGGATCGCGACCTGGGCCAAAGGCAGGCGCCAAACCGCTGCGCCACCCAGGGATCCCGGATTGGTCTATTCTTAACACCTGTTTTGTAAGTCATGTTAGAAGACAAAATTCAACTTAAGTTCACATCAAAGTGAAAGTTCAATTTGATTCCCACTTTGAAAAACTATAATGCATTAATTTTCTCCATGCTAATAGAGTATTGCATTTTAAGTCCCCATTTCCATATGGTAAACTCCTTTAGTATGATGTATTTTTTCTTCTAATAAAGATGATTAAAATGAAAGACAAAGGGCTGATTATATTTTATTAGCGACTAAATGTGCTCACTAAGTTACATGTGTTAAATCTTGAACTTTCTCATTCAGTTTGGCAGAATTATCCTTGGTAACCATGTGTCCCTGCTGCTTATTAAACATAATTGAACTTCTAGTGTGCAATCAGAATTGAATCAAAAGAAATATGCTAACATTTTCCAGACTCTCAGTAGCAACGTCTAAGGCTGGATTACTTAGAGTTGGAGTCCTGGTCAGATAGCTTTTACACTGAAATGGATTTTACACCAAATCCATTTTTTCTGAACTATAAATTTCATCTAAGTTTCCATTTACCTGTTTCTGCCAAACCTTACTTTAAGAACCAAAACCCCTAGAATCTCTTACTAACACCGGCGATTAATCCCTGGTAGTTTTACTGATATAAGAGCACTTCATTTATCAAACATGTGTTCAAGCAAATACAATACTGAAACGTAATACATGAAGTAGAACAGTGATTTTAAAGAGATGCTGGACTTGAGGGAGTTAAGTGTTAATGCTGCACTAAGTTGGTAGTGCCATAACAGATGATGGTTTCCCATTCCCACTTTGGCCTATGGTGAGTAGCAGGTGCATTCAGTTCTGTACAGCCTTGCAATCTGCCAGCTCTCTGATGGCCTGGAGCATGAGGTCCTCAGGACAAATGTTTGCAGGAGGCCTTTATGGTAGGTCTGTCAAACAGAATCAGTGGTGAGGCAGCAGAAATAGGGGAGTGGACTGCTGCAGTTTATATATCCTCCTGGGATTCTACTCCAGAAATTTTAATTTTAAATCTTAGTAAACTGAGAAGAGTAAGAGCTTTCCACCTTCAGAACAATTTATCAGGACAAATTCAATAATAAGTCTGATGGTGTGATTCTGGTGAGATTTCGACCAGAAGTCTTTTCTCTCCTGACTCTCGTACCAATGCTGCAACTAAAAACCAGTTTTCTTTGTGGCCTACCACAGTAAGGGAGCAAGCAGGGACTTCCTCAGTCTTCTCATAGTTTAGAAGGTATGGATGTCATATAGACTTCACTCTGTTGCAAATTCTCCCTTTGAGAAGGAATTTGGCGAAAATGAATAGACTGTTTTAAAAATAACAATGGCATATTTATGAATTGTGCAAGCATCCAAATGTCTGTTGCTTATGGGAAGATGTGTTTGAAATAGATAGGCAATAAATGGTGGCTGGGTTTTCATGCTAGACCTCAGAAACCATTTAACTCAGGAAGTCTCTGCAAAGAGAAGTTGTTACAATCTGGCATCCTTTAAAGTCCCAGAAGCCACAAAGTCCTCTGGGCCCAAGACACTGTAGTTTAAAGCGTTGCATCATGTGAAGTCCAGTGGGTGAACACTCCTAAGCACATTCCTTGCTATGCTCACTGAGTGATTGCCAGGCTTTTCTCTGTCCTGTGTCTGGGCCCTAACCACTGTCCATGTCTAGTGGGTTAGAGATAGGAAGCAGTCAGCCCCCAGGTTAGTAGAATCAAAGGCCGAGTGGGCCTTATTTACAAATTTCCTTTTGATAGGTGTTTTAAGTGGGAAAGAAATTAATACATGTTGGTTAAAATAATACAGGCATACCTCATTTGTGCTTTGCCTTATTGTGTTTCAGAGATAGCCAATAGCCTCACCGTAAAAAATTCTTGTTCTTAATCAGAAGCTTGCTTTTTTTTTAAGGAAAAAGGGAAAGAGAAGCCCTGTAATGAAATGTGTAGAACACTGGCCTGGGAATCAGGACAGCCAATTCTCTCTCTCTCTCTCTCTCTCTCTTTTTTTTTCCCCCCAATTCTTACTTTTGACTTTGCGCTCCACATTATGAACTTGTGCAAACAGCTTAACCTCTGTTTGCTCATATGTAAGAGGCAGATAGGGAGAAACAGTCTCTAAAGACTTCTCCAGTTCCAAAATACTATGTTTATAGGAACTCAATGTATTCTGCACCTACCTAGAGTTGTAAGGCTTTTGTGAAATGTCATTGCAGTGTCTGATGGTCAATTATGTTTAAACAGGATGAAAAATAATATCCTACCAGAAGAGTGAGACTCTGGTAAACCAAGATTATGCCTGTGAAAGTGGAGCTGCATGATTGGGTTCTAGTTGTTGCACTTAACTACTAAGTAAACATTGAGACTTTGGGCTCTTGAACTCTTTGGGTCTCTCTTTTCCTCTGTAAAGATTAGGTGAACCTCTAGATTATCTTTCAGCTCTCAGATTCTGCTGGTATCTCTAATAGGTATTTAATGGTAATCATAACATCGAAATGATTCAGTTGTGTTTGTTTAGCTGGTGGTGGAAAGGAACGGGTTACAGAGAAACAGACAAAATCAATAATTGAATGTCTACTTTATTCGAAACTAATATGCTCTGGAGAACTTTCATAGTCATGCATAGCAGCTAGCTATATTTATTATATTTTAGGAGTTCTGTATTTCCATTTCTCATTTATGATCAAGAAAAAGAGCTTCAGGCAAAGATAAAATCATCTACTATCCAGTATTGCAGTCTGATCCCTCTAGTATAGTTTGTTGGGAATTATGTTTCTTTTTCTCTGGAATTGTTTTTTGCAGTTAATAATCTTATAATATCTCTAATAATTATGTCTTGCTTATTCTCTAATATCTTATTAATGGAACACTTGGAAAGGTGCCTTATACTTAATCTAGCTCATGGTCCTTTGTGACTAGTGAAAATTCTTGGCCAGGTGTCCATCTCTGATTATACAATCTTTATAGATAGCTGATTTTTCAGTCTCAGAGTGAACACTCGGTGTTTGTGGGACATTAAGAAAGCTAGATGGAAGTAAATTTCTGAGATGGTTTTATGTGGGAATTGAACAGGAGGATCAAATGAGTTTCAAAGCTGGGTGTATGAGGATGGCGGAATATTTTCTAATCTCCAACTTCATTGGGTTGCACTGTGTGTGGTACATTCTTTGTGTTCAGGCGGGGCACCCCCTGTTATCTTGGAGTTGAGTTTTCTAACTCTGTCTGATTTGGAACACACTGTTTACCCTCCTCATAGGAGGGAGTACAGAATTCGCCCACTTGTCTCCCTGTACTGCTCCTAATTTAAACAGTCTAATAATTCTTATTAACACAAGTTATCCTTTTACATTTATCAAGGTGGGGGGGCATTTCTTGCAGTTACCAGCTCTGTTCTGTGAATGATAGATTTTAAAGAAATTTTCTGGCCTACACTATGGAGATGAAATTTTTTCAGAATTAGATGTCCCCTATAGAGATGAAATAATTATGCTACAAATGTATGGAGTCCTCATAAATTTCATTTCATTTGTAATTTTTATTAATTTCTAATATACTTTAAAATTATTAATAAATGATTGTGATCATCTAAGAGAAGAAGCCCAAGTTATTTGATTCTACCACTGTGGGTTCACTAAAACAAAGTTATGTGAGACTTACTTTACTTCTTGACAGGTTTAGTAGATTGATCATGGAAATACAATAAGCAAAGCTTAGCCAAAACTCAGTATACAATTGACCACATGTCAGAGTAATTTTGAAGGTCAGGAGGAAAAATATGAACTAATTGCTAATACAGTTAAGTGGATTAGTATTAATGCAGGAAATTTTCTGTTATACCTTTAGGGTTCTGTTCAGAACTTCTTGGTCAACATTTTGTTTTTTTTTCAATTCTTGGATGAAGTCTTCTGTAGAAGGCATATTATTGATTTTGTGAATGCCCTAGTGTGGGAAGGGATAATGAGTACATTTGATGACATAGGAGGATATTGAAGAGGTCACCACAGACAAAGACAACTGGTCTAGTTTAATGATGGCATTAAATAGTTGTAAGAATAAGGCTTTATACATGAAGGGGGGAAAAAAAACCCTATACAAATGGGCCCCAAATGTGAGGGACTTGGCTGAAGCGTAGGACACATAAAAAAATGATTTTATGAGGTTTAATAGATGGTGAGTGCAGTGTTCATCAGTCATATTTTTTAGTGAAGAAATAAAGCTAGTGTGGTCTTAGGTAGGCTGTGTTACCAGAAGTCCAATAACAATACCAAGAAAGTAATTCTCCCACTCTTATTCTGCAGCTTCCAAATTACAAAGAGAATTCAGTTCTGAGTACAGGGCGCCCTTGAAGAGAACAACTAGGATTGTTTGGAGTCTAGAAACTGTATTCAGGAAGAAGGTCAAAGGAACCACAATGTTCTAATTCTATTGGGAAGTTCTAGTTTTGCTTTCACATTGAGGGTTTTTTCCTCCCATCGGTTTTATTTGGCTCAATGGTGGGGATCTCATTTGCCATGTGCATAATCAGTTATCCCAGCACCTTTTATTAAATAGTTTGTTTCCTGCCTGGATTTGGAATGCCTCCACTGACTAATACCAATTTTCTGTAGATGCACTTGACTGTCTGAGTATTCTGTTCCATTGGTTTGTTTATCTATTCCTGGGCTTAATATCACACCATTTTAATTATTTTACCATTTTATTCAAAATTATCATGGCTTTTCTTGGCTCTTCTTTCTGTTCTGTGTGAATTTTAGAATGGGCTTGTTAAGTTTCACAAAAATTCCCTATAGGGTATTTGCTAGAATTGTGTTGATTTCTTAATGGAGCAATTTGAGGAGAATTGGTACAATTATTCCATCCAGTATTCCTATTTACAAATATATTTCTCTTTATTTAGTTCTTATTTGAGTTTTGTTTAAAAGATTTTATTTATTTATTCATGAGAGACACAGAGAGATGCAGAGACACAGGCAGGGAGAGAAGCAGGCTCTCCACATTCAGGGAGCCCAATGCAGGACTCAATCCTGGGACTCTGGGATCACGCCCTGGGCTGAAGGCAGGAGCTCAACCGTTGAGCCACCCAGGCATCCCTTTGAATTTTTAATACAATTTATGTTTTTCTGTAGCAGAATCTTACATATAATTTATTGGATTTCTTTTCAGTTACCCCATAATGTTTATTGCTATTGCAAATGGTTTCTTTTTAAAAATTATATTTTCTAGTTGGTTACTACTGGAATATATGAATACTGTCAATATTTGTAAGTTGATTCTATGTTGAGCAACCTTTCTGAATTCTCTGCATTGTAATTGTAGATTCTTTTAGATTTCTAATGAGAGTAATGATAACATACAAATAACAATGTTTTGATATTTCCTTCTTACTTTATATATTTTTTCTTACACCATTATACTCTCTGGGACCTCCAAAAATGTTGACTAGAAGTGGACATCATTCTTTTACTCTTGATTAACCCACTTTACCCTTTTAGTTGCATTTTTACTAGTTTTGGTATATGGTACTTTCGTTATTCAGTTCTGGTTCAAAATAATTTCTATTTTGATTTTTATCCCATGAGTCATTTTTTAGTACATTTATTTTTTTTTAAAGATTTTTATTATTCATGAGAGACACACACAGAGGCAGAGACACAGACAGAGGGAGAAGCGGGCTCCATGCAGGGAGCCCGATGTGGGACTCGATCTCGGGACTCCAGGATCACGCCCTGGGCCGAAGACAGGCACTAAACCGCTGAGCCACCCAGGGATCCCCTTGAGTACATTTTAAATTTTCTAAACATAGAATTGTTTATGTTTACTTTTTATTATTTATTTATAATTATTTACATTGTTTTAAAAGAATATGATTGGAATGAGATTTATTCTCAGAAATTGGTTGATGCTGCCTCTGAGATCTAGTATGCAGTAAATTTTTATAAATGTCTTATGTGTGCTTAAAACCAACATATATTCTTTTCTGTTTGGTACAGAGTTTATATCTGTGTGTGTGTGTGTGTGTGTGTGTGTGTGAGAGAGATCAACTTACATTTGTGTTCAAATATGCTATATCTTTAGGAAATTTTTGTCTGCTTGATCATCAGTCTCAGATATCAGAGTTAGAATCTCCTTTAGTTTTACGATCTCATGGTTGCGGTTTTGCTTGTTTCTCCCTGTTAATTTTATCTGTTTTTGCTTCCTATACATTTGAGAGCCTATATTTATTATATAAGTTCATCATATCCTTTTTGTAGAGCGTTCTTTTTGCCATTAGGTAATGTCATCCTTTGCTCTTATTTTTCTCTTACATCCTAAGTTCTATTTTGTTGTTCATGTTGCCTTGCCAGAAATAAAAAAGTATTTTTATCAAATATATTTGTTCGTGATTTTTTATCAAAATTTCGGGATCATTTTGCTTTAAATGTGTCTCTAGTTGGGTTTGTTAACCTAATCTCGATAACACATTCTTTTAATTGTGTGTGTGTGTGTGCGCGCACATAGAGATTGAACTCATTTTTGCCATTTTCTTGCGTATTTTCTTTCTTTTTTTGTATTACTCTTGTCATTTAGATTGATAAAATTGTGAATATCTTTTATGTTCCTCTAATTTTAGAAGCATAGATGGCATTTCTGTTCTCGTAATGGTTATTCCTAAGTTTTTAGCATTCACACATAACTACAAAATTTTCTATCAAAGTTTAAAAGGATCTTACTGTATGTGAACATCTTCTTTTCCAGTTCCACTTCTAAAATCTCATTAAGATATAATTCACATATTTTACAATTCAGCCATTTAAAATGTACAATTCAGTGTTTTTTAGTTTATTCACAGGGTTGTACAACCATTGCCACAGTCTAATTTTAAAACACTTTTGTTCCCCTTAAAGGCAATACTGTATCTAGGATTTCTTGTTTGGCCTACTCCCCGTCCCCTTCCCTCCTAAGGATGTTCCCCAGTCCTAGGCAACCACCACTTTCTGTCTCTTTAGATTCACCTGTTCTGAACACTTCATGTAAGTGGAATTAATTTCATTTATGTGACCACTTGTCTTTCAATTATGAAAAACTGTAATTAGGTACATTTGATAATATACTTTATCTGATTGTGGGACCACCAAGATAGCTTTCTTGTTTCTTTGGGCTCTCCTTTCTGAAGTACCTCCTAAGATATATCAATTCTTTTTTTTTAAGATTTTATTTATTTATTCATGAGAGAGAGAGAGAGAGAGAGAGAGGCACAGACACAGGCAGAGGGGGAGAAGCAGGCTCCATGCATGGAGCCCGACATGGGACTCGATCCTGGGTCTCCAGGATCACGCCCTGGGCTGAAGGTGGTGCTAAACCACTGAGCCACTCAGGCTGCCCTCAATTCTTTTTTTTTTTTTTTTCAAAGATTTTTTATTTACTTATTAGGGACAGAGAGAGCGAGAGAGTGCAAGCATGAGTAGTGGGGAGAGGCAGAGGGAGAAGCAGATTCCCTGCTGAGCCAGGAGCCTGATGTGGGGCTCGATCCTGGGACCTGGGATCATGACCTGAGCTGAAGGCAAGATGCTTAATTATCTGAGCCACTCCAGCACCCCAGATACATCAATTCTTTAGTGAGAAATTATTAGTGGAAAACTCATAGTCATTGTAGGGTCTTAAAAATGTCTTTATTGTCTCATTCTTTTTGATAGCTTAGTTGGGCATTGAATTCTAGCTTGACAATTCTCTTGTTTTTAACATTTTGGTTATATAACTCCATTATCTTCAAGGCATCTATTATTGCTGATGAAGTGTCTGCTGTCAGTCTTTTTTTAGGTAGATAATACTCCTTTATGGTACCTTAATGTTCTGCATTTTCACAATGATATGTGCAGGTGTGGGTTTATTTGTATTTATCTTGATTGGTACTGAGATTGCATTTTTTTAAGGGAGAAAGGGGCAGAGGGGGGAGAGAGAATCTTAAGCACGTTCCACACTTAGTATGGAGCCCAACCCACGGCTCGATCTCAGGACCCTGAGATCATGACCTGAGCTGAAATCAAGAGCCAGAGGCTTAACCCACCAAGCCACCCAGGTGCCCTGAGATTACACTTTGTATGTCTGTGTTTTTATGGCTGTTTTTCCTTTCTTTATCTCTTTGAGGATCCTAAACATTGAGTTTGAGGTCAATTTCAGATGGTTACATTATTTCCATTTTGTCTTAAGTGGATTAATCTCTCTGTAGTTGCTTTTGTTGACAATTGTAGTGTTAATTTTCTTTATGTATTTTGGAATTTGGTTTGAGAGCTTAATTCCAGTAAGAGTTACTATCATCTCACCTTACCCTACTTTTCCTCAAAATTTTGCTTCCATTTGGTTCCACAGGTAATTCAGGATTCCTGATTTTCATGATAATGGTGATAATGTACATCCAGCCATTGAGCTAGCAAGTGGCTGGCTTGGGTTCTGGCCTTTCCTACCTCTTTTATTGTATGGCTTCACATAAACTGCTTTTTTAAGTCTCATTATTGGAGTTTGGCCCACTCCCTGGTTTTAAGCAATGAGCTGGCTCCAATTGCATGCCATAAGTGAAGCACTTTTAATTCTCATTAACCTACAGAAGCTGAATTCTTGGCCTTTTTTGTTTGCTCCTATACTTAGAGCCCATTAGGCCTCACTCACTGCTTTGTGTTTTGTTCTATTCTTTAGTCCTTGGGAATATTTATTATAACTAATGTATAACAATAGAATTGATATAACTTATTATCTTTCTTCCTGGGTATTATTGTGAGATAACTCAGCATCTGTTTGTTTCTTTCTTTCTTAAGGAATTTTCACCTATTCATTTGAGAAGGAGAGAGAGGGAGAGCACACACAAGTAAGGGGAGGGGCAGAAGGATAGGAAGAAGGACAAGCAGACTCCCCAGTGAGCAGTGAGCCTGTTATGGGTTCCGATCCCAGGACCCTGAGACCACAACTGGAGCTGAAGTCAAACACTTAACAACTGAGCAATCCAGGTGCCCCAACTCTACATCTGTTTCAACTTCCTTCTAGTATTCCTCCTTTTACTACATGAACTGGAAAATAAAAATTACTACCTATGCTTCCTTACATCTAGGGTTCCTGATGTAGTTCAGATTACACTAATCACATTCACTTTTATGGTACTCCAATTCAGAACTGAATACAGGGGAGGGGGTGGGTAGAGTGTCATACACATGGCATTAGTTTTGCTGGAGCAGATCCAGTGGCTTAGAGTTTGCAGCTTTCCCTGATTCCCAAATTGCAGACCTGGGCTGTGTCCCCTTAGTGCCAGCAATTCTGGCAACAACTTCCTGGTGTCTAACAGAAGCTAAGGCATTGTATTCCGAACCAATAATCACATTGGTAGCTACCTAATTCCTGGATGTGGCTAAGGAGTTATGATTCTGTCCAGCACTTAGCATAGCAGTGCCCTATTTCTTTAAGTTACTTGGTTTTTTTTTTTTTAAGATTTAATTTATTTATTTATTTATTAATTAAAAAAATTAATTTATTTATAAATTTAATTAATTTATTTATTTACACAAGCAGAGGGAGTGGCAGAGGGAGAAGCAGACTCCTCTTTGAGCAGGGAGCCCGATATGGGGCTTGATCCTGGGACTCCGAGATCATGACCTAAGCCAAAGGCAGATGCTTAACTAACTGAGCCACCCAGGTGCCCTTCTTTAACTTTCTTTCTTTCTTTTTTTTTTTTTTTCTTTAAATTTCTGATGGTGGCAGAGGTAGCTCCCTTGGCAGGCCAGTTCTCTGTGGATTCTGAGACTCATTCCTTAAGGTTTAGCATAGAGCCTCCCCTTCTACTCTTTCAACTATTTTATTGGCATCTAAATGTTAGCACCTAAGTATTAAATCTGATTGTGCTTAAAACACTAGAGAATCTTTATACCTGCAACTGAATCTTGACTAATATAGCAGCTAGGATTTTAATTTTTATTTTTTATCTATCACTGTTAACATGGGTAGTATAGGAGTAGGGAGAGGGTTGTGGACTCAAAGTATGAACTTACAAAGCCATCTTATCTAGAACTCTCTGCCACTATGTTATGTTTTTCAATTTTAGATAGTTTATTTTAGATCAACATTGTAAAGCTGATGTTGTCTGAATTATAAAACAGAAATAGAATGGTCTCTGTTTTACCCTCAAGGAGAAAAAAAATAGTATATATTTAAGATTCCAATGCAAACTGATTGGGCTAAGAAAATTTGGAAAATGTAACACCTTTTTCTACCACTGGAAAGTAATGAAGTGTTACCCTCTTTGAAGACTATTATGAATTGTATGACCAAAAAGTAGAAAACACCAGCTAGCTACAAATACATCTTACTCTTCTTTTTTTTTTACTTTTATGTCTTATCACAGCCAGTTTGCTAGTTATGTGTCTAAAGAAATAAAGCTCTTTTCTGCAATTTATAGGATAAAAATAGTCATCTTTGTGAAAGTGTTCTGAGATTTCTGATATTCTTTTTTATTAAAATGTTATTTGCATTTGATAAGAAATGTTCTTCATAATTTTCCTGGCATAACTTCATTGCCACTCAAAACTTACCTACATGACGTTTGTATTTTAAGTAATATTGTAACTGTAGTTCAGGAAATTAGCAGAAATATCCTGAAAATTTCATGCCTTATCTACAAACTTGCCTTTTTGTTCCCTTTAATTTGCAATTACTTAAAAAATTATACCAGAGTCACAACACAGAGTAATGCTTATAATACAAGGAATCTAAAATAGTTATGCAATAAAAATGTGTCTATGTTATAATTACAACTTTGAAAAAATATATATGTGAAGAATAAAGACTAGAAAGTAGTAATAAAAAAATTGGAAGTGGTTGATACTTTCTTAGAGAAAATAAAACCAGTTGGGCTTGTTTTGTTCATGGGAGTCTTGTTTTGACTCCTAATATCTGGAATCTGCCTCTTCTCCATTTGTGAAAACTGGGAAAACACTTATTTCTAGGTTTCTGGCACCACTCTTGTTCTTTGTGAGATATGAAAAGTGATTGAGATTGGTTGTGTGAATAACATCTGTACATTTTTTAGGTACTCTGAGATGTAGTTTAGATTTACTTGGGGACTTAAACTCATTTAGCCACTATCATCCCTGTCCTGGTGTTCCAAGAGCCTCCTACTTTGTCTGGTTATTTTTTCATGCTTATTCCTAAATATCTCCTTTTCACAGTAGCCGGAGGAGATACTTTGAACGTACAAGTCAAATCACATGTCTACTTTGCTATAATACTCCAAAGGCTTTTCACCTCATGCAGTGTGAAGCCTGTGGGGCCCTCCATAGTCAGTTTTATTTCTTGTTGCTCCTTCCCTTGCTCCCTCCATTCTATACACACAGTTCCCCTCTTGCTGTTTCTCACTTAAACATTCTGTCAACTCATTCTGCCCTGCATTTGTTGTTGCTTGGGCCTGCATGGCCTTTCTCCCATGGCTTGTATCCCCCCCTCATTCAAGTCACTGCTAAAATGCCTTCTCAGAAAGGCCCTCACAGATTATCTAAATAGTACCCCTCTATCCTCTTACCTGCTTTATTTTTCTTCAAAATATTATCACTACTGAATATTTATTTGTTGACTGTTTACTCCACTAGAATGTAAGTGCAATCAAACCGCAGATTTGATTCTGTTCACTGTTAAATGCTCAAGGCCTGGAACAGAACCTGGGACATAGGTGCTCAATAAGTGAATTAATTTGAGTAGTCCTTTACTCTGTACTTGGAATTTTTTTGTTTGCTTTATTTCTTTCTAATCAAGGTTTTTCTGTCTTTGTCAAGTTGAATTTCAATCTGGATAAAGAGATGAAACAGAAACTGCTTCTTTTTTTCTCTGCCTTATACAATGGTCCTTTATTTTCCTTATCTTCCCCACTTCCTATGCATCTAGGAAGAGCTCTTATTATTGTCCTCTGAGCATGATTGTCTTCATGAATCTTAGCTCATTTTGGACTTTGACCTTCCAGGCATTCTTTACATAAATCCTTGCTGGTCTTTTGTATATTTCATTTTGGCCATGTGTTTTTTTTACTTGTATGTTTTTTTTAAATTTTTTTTTATTTATTTATGATAGTCATCACAGAGAGAGAGAGAGAGAGAGGCAGAGACATAGGCAGAGGGAGAAGCAGGCTCCATGCACCGGAGCCCGACGTGGGATTCGATCCCGGGTCTTCAGGATCGCACCCTGGGCCAAAGGCAGGCGCCAAACCGCTGTGCGACCCAGGGATCCCTACTTGTATATTTTAAACACATTCTTTTAACATTTGGGTGCTTCATGGGGTTTCTTGTCTATACACACCAACTTAGATATCTTTTCCTTTTCTTTAACTGATTGTACAGTTGAAATTTTTATTTTTATTTTTTCAGGCCTCTGGGACTCAAAACTTTTTTCATGATCTCTAAACATTGGCTTGTATCTGATCTACTTCAACTTTAAAAATATTTTTTTGTTTATTTATTTATTTAGAGCATGAGAGCAAGCAGGGGGAGGGGGCAGAGGAAGAAACAGAGAATCTCAAGCGGACTCCCAACTGAGCATGGAGCCTGACATGGGTCTCCATCTCTTGATTCTGAGATCATGACCTGAGTGGAAATCAAGAGTCGGATGCTTAATCGACTGAGCTACCCAGACACCCCACTCAGAACTTTTGGTATTTTCTTAAACTTTAAACTGTATATCTAATACAACCACAGTTATATTTTTTGGTCATTAGATATTTGAATTTCACATAGGTGGCTTTGAAGATTTTTGTCATTTTTTTACTACCAACTTTTCTTGCTTGTCAGAATTAAGATCTATTTAGTAATTCTCTTATTTCCTTATTTTTTTCATTGTTAATTTCTCTAAAAACATAATTTTTAAGGGACGTCTGGGTAGCTTAGCGGTTGAGTGCTTGCCTTCGGCCCAGGGAGTGATCTTGGAGTCCCGGGACTGAGTCCCACACTGGGCTCCCTGCATGGAGCCAGCTTCTCCCTCTGCCTATGTCTCTCCCTCTCTCTCTTTCTTTCTGTCTCTCATGAATAAATAAAAATCTTACAAACCCCCCCCATAAAACCATACTTTTTAAATTGTTATTTTTTTAATTAAGTAATTTTAAAGATTCCTCACCAAGATAGTTAATAATTACTTTTTGATACTTATTTGAATGAAAAGATAGCTCTGTCTTGGCAATACAGTAAGGTTTATAGGCTTTGTGAATTGCAGTTGAAGGGTTATTATTTTTAAAGATTTTATTTATTCATGAGAGACACAGAGAGTCAAAGACACAGGCAGAGGGAGAAGCAGGCTCTATGCAGGGAGCCTGATGTGGGACTCGATCCCGTGACTCCAGGATCACGCCCCGGGCCAAAGGCAAGGGCTAAACCCCTAAGCCACCCAGAGATCCCTTTGAAAACATTAGATAGGTTTTTGGTTAGACTTCTGACAAGAAATTTGGATAGCTCTAAGGCTACAATCTAGTTTGGATTTATCCTTTGGTCAGTAGAGGTCATCTGTGCCAAAGAAACAAAGCTGTGTGTATGTATGTATGTATGTATTTTCTGGCAGTGACGTTACTATAAAATTGATAGCATAGAAAAAAGAATTTCTTTTTAGTGTTAACACAACTGGTTTATGTCAAGATGGTTTCTGCTTGCTTGAGTTAGAGTTGTAAGTAAATGTGTATATCTGTATATCCTCTGCTTTGAAGTTCTAATAATGGAAAGATACCCAAGGAATGCTATATTCTCTCCCTTTTAGTTCATCCCCAGTTGATCCATATCGCTGTAAACCTGTTAGTCTCCTGTAACTTGTGTAGCTTTTCAAAGTTTCGGAAAAAATATGTATCTTCTGAAGTGCTAAGCTTAACAAATTTTCAAATAGGCTTCACATTTCTAACAAATAATACATGTTATGTAAAGAGTTCTTCTAGAGTTATTTTCTAGAACTTTGAGCAAAGTTTATTTTGCTTGGTCTCCACTAGACTTACCTTTTTCTCTTTAGTTGCCCAAGTCACAGCTTTCCCTTTGTAGTATATAAACTACCTTGGAGTAGTGAGTCTGAGGTATAATACTTAGAAAAAGAGGTGGAAAGGAATGTAGTCAGGGTCCTGGGGATCTAATCTGCATTGCCTGTATGGCAAAGAAAGCTATGGAGGTAAAGCAGACCTTTTCTAATCCAGTGGCAAGTCCTGTTTCCCCAGGGATTGACAGAGATGCCATCATGGGTCTCACCTTGCATGAGGGCACAGAAGTGGTACTGGTGACAAATGGTAGCAACCTGCTGAGGTGTAATGGGTTTAGAGGGCAGAGAATGATTCTGGTAGTAGGACAACCTACCTGGAAGTAGTGCCATTGGCTGCAGAACCCAAGCTGGAGTTCCTTGGGGAACACCTATTATAAGAGTTTACCGAGATATTTGTTTTGCCTATGGCTCATTTGTTCCTTGCCAGAAGTCCACCCATGGGAAGGGTCCTAGTCACTAACCTGGGGAAATGCTATGCGTCAAAGCTTGACCTTTCTGCTGGAAGAAGCACAGTACTGTGAAAATCACAGAGGAAAAGTTTGTTCCTTCTGTTCTGGGCTCTGGTTAGGTCTATTTTTGTGGTGTGGACTATTGGAGGAGCTTCATTCTAAAAGCTTATCCTGCAGTATCTCTTGATGTCCTTGGAAATGACTTTAAGTTGTCGTTCCTTGTTTGGAGTTAATGGGATATTGAAGCGGAAATTGAGCTATATCATCATCTGGCAACTGCAGGGAATCTCTAAGGATTATTTTCACTCCTTTGTTTATTTTATTTTTTATTTTTATTTTTTTCCCAAATCAGTATAGTTTTATTGCATTCTTAAGGTATCACAAATAAGTCTGCAGAATCATCTGGCATCTTGCTGTTTCTGTTGCTGGACAACTGAGATCTTATTCATCAGCCTGCTGAACTGTTCCTTTTTCAGAAACATAGATACCATCCAAAAATTTTCTGATATCCTTGTTTTTAACAGTTGTCACTTGCTGAATCAAAGCAGCTGAGTTCGAAACAAGTTCAATGTCATTTCCTTCAAGAATTAACTAATCTTTTTGGGCTTGAGATACAGAACAAGCAACACCTGGCTTCATCTGAACCCTGTGAATGTATTTTTCACCTAAGAAATTTCAGATTTCAACAAGAGAACCCTTCTCCTGAATAATAGCGTTGATGGGGAAGTGAGCATACACTGATTTCATCTTGTAACGGAAGCCCAGTGTAACACCCTTGATCATGTTCTGTACCTGGCTACTGTTCGCACTACAGATCGTGCAAATGGTAGCCAGTTATTTTCTATTTCCCCACCATTTGTCAACTCGGAGCCTCTTCTTTTTCTTTCCGAGAAGACTGAGTTCTACATTGTTGTGATTGAAGTCCCTTCGCAGTTCCTCTGGGGCCCTTCACGATCACAGTGTGTCCCTTCAGGGTGGTGTCGACATTTTCTGGAATGTCAACAGTCTGATTGCTGAGAATGGTCTTCATTCTCACAATAGATGGGGCAAAGCCACTTTTTGTTTATTTTAAATAAAAAAAAATGCCTTTGAGGTATAGATGGCAGGGTAAAGACACAAGTATACGAATTGCTGCCACTTCACACTGGATTCCTCTGTCACAGCATAAAGTTGTTGCTATTGTTCTATAGCCCTGGGGATTATGTGATTCTTTTGCTTATTGTATTTTTGGGACAATGCTTCTTGCAGTGGCAGAGTCTGACTTATAGTAAATCAAAATGGTCAGGTTTCAGGTTTGTGGAATCCTTATAAAAGTGCACTAAAATTAAAGTTTGTAGAGACAAAATTCTTTTTTACTATACGTAGTTTCTTGAATTGACTTTTTAAAATGACATGTAAGCTAGGGATCTCTGTTCATTTTGGACTGGGGAAAAATAAGAGCAACTTGTACTTTTTTCTGATATAATTGACATTGATCCTTAAGGATTGCTTGGATTAAAGTTAGCCTGTAGTCTGTTTTTGTGTTCTTATCTCTTTCAAAATAGGACTGACCTGAGATTTTTATTTTGTTCGATTTTATTTTATTTTATTTTTAAGTAAGCTCTATGCTCAACATGGGGCTTGAACTCATGACTCTGATATTAGGAGTCACATGTTCCACCGAGTGACCAGCCAGGGACCCCTGAGATTTTCTTTCTTTCTTTTTTTTTTTTTTAAAGATTTTATTTATGAGAGAGAGAGAGAGAGAGAGAGAGAGAGAGAGGGAGGCAGAGACATAGGCAGAGGGAGAAGCAGGGAGCCTGATATGGGGACTCGATTCTGGGTCTCCAGGATCAAGCCCTGGGCTGAAGGTGGGGCTAAACCGCTGAGCCACCCGGTGCTGACCCCCCTGCTGAGATTTTCTAATGTGGAAGTGTTTTATGCCCAATATTGTTGATTTCTGTCTCTGTAAGGGCATTGTACCTCCACTAACATTTTACTCCTTGCTGTTAACACTACTTTTCTTCAAAAGTCTGAATGCCTTCCATATGTATGCCTTCTCTTCCCATTGAGGCAGAGACTTCTTACTACATTATTCGCTCTGTGTTGGTCTTGTCTTTTCTTTTTTCCTTCCTTCCTTCCTTCCTTCCTTCCTTCCTTCCTTCCTTCCTTCCTTCCTTCCTTCCTTCCTTCCTTCCTTCCTTCCTTCCTTCCTTCCTTCCTTCCTCAGTCTCTCATCAGTCTTGTCAAGATCTAAAAAAATTCAGTCTTGGGACACCTGGGTGGCTCAGTGGCTGAGTGTCTGCCTCTGGCTTGGGTCGTGATTCCTGGGTCCTAGAGTCGAGTCCCACGTCAGGCTCCCCACGAGGAGCCTGCCCCTCCCTCTGCCTGTGTCTCTCATGAATAAATAAATAAAATCTTTTAAAAATTCAGTCCTTTTTAAAAAAAATTCAATCTTCAGTTAATTCCATTAGATTCCCATCATGCTCAGTAAAAAGAGAGATGTTGGGAATGGTCGGAGAGGTTGTAGAGGTAGTCATGTTATTTGTTGTACATCTCTTTTCTTTTAAATTGTTGAATGATAGCACTTTGCTTAAGTAAGCACATAGCTAGGAATCCCCTAAACTGCTCAATGATGAGTACCAATTTTGTAATCCAGTGATTTATACCTAGCTTATATCTTAACCAACTTCATGATCCTGTTCCTTTTCTAATGATAGTTCTTTGTGAAAATTTCTTAACTTTTTAGCACTAAATAATGTGGACCTAGAAACAATTATCTTGGGTATTTTTTGATAATTACCCTTTTTTCTCAGAAGAATTATTAAAATACGATTACCATGATGCCATTTTTACATTGGGGGTGAAATTTTAACTTTTCTTCTGCTTGGACAGCTACTGAGGAAATTAAATAATTAAAATGGAAGTGTAAGTAAGAGTGGAGGCATAGTAGAAAAGCCAGATTCCTCTAGCTGTCTCTCTCATACTACTGAAAGTTTATTCTCTTAGAATGACAATGACATCTGGTTGGGTTATTTTTATTAATGGGTATCGATTGGTGAGGGAGAAGAGAGCCAAAAACAGTGAAGTTGAGATTGTCTGGTAGTCATGGAAATGAGGGTTGGTGATAGCTAGTCAGCCCTTTTCAGTTTCTGGAATAAACACTGAACACTCCAGATTGGAATTTGGATATTATGACTTTCATAATAAAAAAGCATTTATTAAATGACTCTGTGTGAAACATGTTCTCTATATAAGAGAGAGTGCTCCTCTGTGGGTGTTTGTGATGTAAAGTGAACAATCATAGAATGAATGAATACTCATTAGGATCAAATATCAAACAGATACTTAGTGTTTACAATGCACGAATGCAGTGGTGCCCAATGATTGGTATGAGGAGAGTTTATTAGAATAATTAGTCTAGCAGTCCAGTGGCTGGACTGCTCCCTTTGCTTCCAGTTACTTGGGAAAGTCTTTGTGAGGAAGGCTAATTTCCAAAATGATTTATATGATGGCAGTTGAAGGATTGGCCAGCTGAGAGAGAGAGATGGACATAGTATATGAGACAACCAAGAGACAAAGATAGAATCATGCACTGGTAAAGAGAATGAAGATGAGATATACTCTTTTTTAAAAGGGTATTTTTATTTTATTTTAAAGGAATTTCTACACCCAACAGGGGGCTTGAACTCAAGACCCTGAGATTGAGAGTCACATACTCCCCTGACTGAGCTGGCCAGGCACTCCAAGGACTAGATAGTGTCTACTGAGGAATTAGTCTATGGAAGAGAAAGGAGAGGTGAGGGTCCTTGAAGTGCAGTGACAGGAATGTGAAACTCAGATTAAGGAGTTGGTTCCTGGTCAACAGGATGAGGTGATACTCCTGCAAAGGTATATGAAAGGACCATGTTAGTGTAGACAGAAAAGAAGTTAAATGTTTTTTAGATGCCTACTCATTTTTAGGAACTGTATGACGCTCATTTAAATATACCTTAGTCTTTTTTTTTTTTTTAAAGATTTTATTTATTCATGAGAGAGAGAGGCAGAGACACAGGCAGAGGGAGAAGTAGGCTCCATGCAGGGAGCCCGATGTGGGACTCCATCCGGGGTCTCCAGGATCACGCTCTGCCCCAAAGGCAGGCACTAAACCGCTGAGCCACCCAGGGATCCCTACCTTAGTCTTAAGAACGTTCAGTTTCAGCATGTCCTGATACATACAAACTTAAATACTTTCTTTTTTTTTATTTTTTAATTTATTTATTTTTATGATAGTCACAGAGAGAGAGAGAGAGAGAGAGAGGCAGAGACACAGGCAGAGGGAGAAGCAGGCTCCATGCACCGGGAGCCCGACGTGGGATTCGATCCCGGGTCTCCAGGATCGCGCCCTGGGCCAAAGGCAGGCGCTAAACCGCTGCGCCACCCAGGGATCCCAATACAAACTTAGATTATTTTTAAGACTTATTGTATTTATGCATTTTAATTTTTTTTTTTAAGATTTTATTTATTTGAGAGGGGGGAGAGAGCACAAGCAAGGATAGGGGCAAGGGAGAGGGAGAAGCAGGCTCCTCACTGTGCAGGACCCTGGGATCATGACTGGAACCCAAAGGCACACACTTAACCAAATGAGCCACCTGGATGCCTGACATTTTAGTTTCTTATCATAAAGTTTGATTTCAAGTAACTACTGTGGCAAAGAAGAAAGTTAAATAAAAATCTGTGGAACATAGTACTCATTATAGGGGAATGCCATTATCTCAAAGACTCAGCCTGGATTTCAAAGCTGTCACTTGGAGCCATATTTCTTGAATTTTTTCCTTTAAGCTCACCAAGCTGGATTGTTTCATTTTAATATCATAAGACATGTATCAGAGAAAAGGAGAAAATGATGCTAGTATGATTATCACTTGGGAGAAGGTTCAGAGAGGTGAACTTTTAATGAGACTTTGGTGTACTTATGATACATTTGTCCAGCAAAATAACTGAAGTGGCTGACCTGACTTATACTGGTTTTTTGATAGCATCTGATTGCAACTCTGTGGGAATTTCTTCAAGTGAAAGGTAATTTATGGAACTTACTGATAAGACCACTTACATTTTAAAAAAGCTTTCTATTGCTTTTAGATATACTCAGGAAAGGCCAAGATGTACTAGGCTTCACTGTTCAGGTTATGCTTACGGTGAAGTTAGTGATGGTGGTACAGCAGTGGATCCGTTCCAAATGACAGGAAAGGGACTATTGTGCCAAGATGGGTGACTCAAGGTGCTTTATTCAGTGATCACTGACACACAAAAAGTGCCACAAAAGAGGTCATAAAAATGATGGTGGAATTTTAAAGATAGATGAGAGTGAGATTTTATCATCTTCATATTTTCTCTTTTTTTCTTTAGAAGTAAGAAAAGAGCTTTTATTTCATCTGAATGTCAAGTCAGAAGTAGTTAGTATTCATCAGACCAAGCTTCTCCCTTCTTGGGTCTAAGAATTTCAAGATCTCAGAAGTTACAGCTGAAGCTTTATCCTCAATTCCAAAGGCCCGGAGGTAAAGCAAGGGGATTTAAAAATCAGCTTAACCTCTGCATTTAGAAAGAAACTGGAGCAAATTATATAACATCTAGCTTGGTATCACTTACAGGAGCACAGGTTACTAAGGCAATAATCAAAATGGTTCTGAAAACCAGTCTTGTCAGATCCATTTCCTTTTCTATGAAAGAGCCAGAGACGAGGATGAAAATAGTTAAGTTTCTCTTTCTTAATTTCAGTAAGCTTTCGATTCTGACACTTGTGACATGCTCACTGATAAGCAGGAAAAGTACCCTTTTCAAAATTTTGTAAAATTACAAAATTTTACTTTTATCTTTCCATATTAATTGCCATCCTTTGTCAACAGATGTGTTTTTAAACGCTGTGACAAATACTGTCTTATTGATATATCATAATTCCTAAACCATTCTTCCACTGAGGGGTCCTTGAATGATTTCTTGTTTTTCACTAATCTAAATAGCATATCTCAGAACGTCTCTATATAGATTATTTTTCTTCTTTCTTCCCTTCCTCCCTCCCTCTTTACTTCTATCCTTCTTTCCTTTTTTAGGGTGTTGAATATTTCTTTACATTCCTAATATTGCCAGTTGGAATTATTGGACAAAAATATGAATAGTAGAGACCCCTGGGTGGCTCAGTCAGTTAAGCATCTGCCTTTGGCTCAGGTCATGATCTCAGGGTCCTGGGATCAAATCCTGAATCTGGCTCCCTGCTCAGCGGGGAGTTCTGCTTCTCCTTTTTGCTCTGCTCCATCCCTCTGCTCATTCTCTTTCTCCCTCTCCCTCTCTCCCTCTTCGCTCCTTCCCCTGCTCTCTCTCAAATAAGTAAATAAAATCTTAAATATGAACAGTTTTATAGTTCTTGTTACATATTACTAATTATTTTTCAGAAAGATTGATTGAACAAATAAATAATGTCACTAAGTCAAAGTCCAGCCCAGGTAACATCAGATTTTATAATTTATGTTTTAAGCAGTAGTACTTGAAATCTAAATGTCTAACTCTAGGGATGCCTGGGTGGCTCAGTGGTTGAGCATCTGCCTTTGGCTCGGGGCGTGATCCCGAGATCCCAGGATTGAGTTCCGCATTGGGTTCTCTGCATGGAGCTTGCTTCTCCTCCCACTTCTTATCTCTCTGCCTCTCTCTCTGTGTCTCTCATGAATAAATAAATAAAATCTTTAAAAAAAAAGCCTAACTGTATTTTCTCATATGATTCCTTTCCTATTTGTATTTCTTTTTTCAATTTGTTTTCTCTCCTTTGACTACTTAGGAGTGATTTTTAGGTGTTGCCCTTACATAATTGTATATTTCTTTTACATTTTTGCATAACGAACCTTTATTACTTTGTTCCAATTTGTTGCATTTCTTTTTGTATTTCTTTTTTTTTTTTAAGATTTTATTCATTCATCCATGAGAGACAGAGAGAGAGAGAGAGAGAGAGAGGCAGAGACACAGGCAGAGGGAGAAGCAGGCTCCATGCAGGGAGCCCGACATGGGACTTGATCCTGGGACTCCAGGATCATGCCCAGGGCCGAAGGCAGGTGCCAAACCGCTAAGCCACTCAGGGATCCCTCCTTTTTATATTTCTTTATTATAGTTTAGTAAACTGATTTTCTGAGATTTTTTTTTTCTGAGATAATTTCTTAATCACCACAAAAGATTAATTTTCTGGTTAATTTTCTTTAAAAATAATCTTAAAGATACACAGATGTGACAAGCAAAGTATGGATCCAGATAGAATTTTCAATACTAATATTCAGTTATTTCAATCATTTTGTAAGTGGTGATTCTTCAACATTGAGTTGCTATTGATTTCTTATCATATATTAAATGAGCAATACCAGATTCTGCTTGTGTGAACTACAGTGGCATCTTACCTAGTCTCCCTGCCTCTAGATAGCTCTTTCCTATTTAACCAGCACAGTGATGCCAGAGAGATCTTTCCAAAACTCAATATGCTCTTGGCACTATTCGTCTTGGACTCATTTAGTGGTTCCATTTTTGTCAGGATAAAGCCTAAACTTCTTAGATGGGAATCTCTGCTCCTGGAGCTTTATATTCCAGGAGAACCCATGATGGGTTGGGTGCTTTTGTCCTCTCGTACTCTACCTACCTTATTCTTAAAAAACAAAAACAAAAACAAAATATGAAGTAGACAAAGTTATTCTCTGTGATTCTAGCTTCTCAATCAAGGGCTTTTCTCCTCACATTCTTACCACGAGAAGGCATCGCTGCTAATGCGTAAATTGCCCTCTCTCTCATCCATTAGCAAAACTTGTTTCATGAAAGGAGCTGAAATGAAACTCTCATTTTTACCTTCTGTAAAAGGAATAGAAGTATTATCCTTCCCAGGGATATTCCATTTGAAAGGCCAGAGAAACCTTAAGGTTGCCTCAAATTGCCTAAAATCAAGCTTTAATATTAGAGCAATTAGCATTTTTCAGTACTGTTAAAACTGAAAAAAAGGAAAAAGGCAGCTTGAAATAGAACCAGTAGGTTATGGTGGGTGTTCCCTCTAGGCCTGAAGTCTGAGGCACTCGGTTTTTAACATAGTAACTGATTTCATGAGGAACCTTGAGACCATTCATACTACTAATTTATTCCCAGTTGTCAACTAGGGAGAGAATTACTGTTTACTACCTTTCTTGGATCTTAGGGAGATTGGGGATCTATTCTGGAGAAGAAGTGCTTTATAAATCTAATAAATGATAAATCAACAAAAATAATTTAAAAAATAATCTTAGAGGATAAACTATACAAAGCTCTGTCATACCTTTTATAAATCCCATTGGGGTATCTGGGTGAATCTGAATTTGTGACTTCATCATTTATGAAGACTTTCTGCTTGGGCTTGAGTTTGAATTGGATTTTGAATGAGAGAAGTAAATGCTCTGATAAATTGAGGTAAGAATTTAGTTTTAGTTCAGTGAAATTTAGTTCAGTGAAAAAGGAAATGAAGATAGTTTCATGGAAGAGTGAGTATGGGGGAGGAAGAAAGTGACTGAATATAGAGACAAAATATTGCAGAAATAAATGAGGTACCTATGATGAGATATATAGAGTGTGTTAAGCAAAATTAACTTTGTAGTGGTCAGAGGAGACCACCAACATGTTCTGAATCTTTAGGAACACCAGAGAGAGACCTGTGTCTGCCTTAAAGTATATTTTCCGCTTAACAGTGAAGGATGAACGTTCTTTTTTTTTTTTTAAGATTTTATTTATTTATTCATGAGATACACACACAGAGGCACAGACACAGGCAGAGGGAGAAGCAGGCTCCATGCAGGGAGCCCGATATGGGACTCGATCCCAGGACTCCAGGATCATGCCCTGGGCCAAAGGCAGATGCTCAACCACTGAGCATCCAGGTGCTCCCTGAACACTCTTTTAAAGAGTCTTTGGCCTTGTGCAACGTAAATATGTGAAGAAAAAAAACACCTTATATTCCCTAAACTAATTTGGTCTGCCTTGAAGGAAAAGATAGGCCCTGCTGGGCAGTTACATATTAATATGGAGTTACTTGGGGGTCTATTAAAGAAGGTTAAGTACTGGAGTTTTCCTAATTGCTTCTTTAATTTCTTCCTCATGGTTTTGTTCTAAATTACAAGTGGAGAATTACTATAATATATGAACCCTTCCCAACCACCATCTCTAGCAAGCTTCATTAATCTTTGGGATACTTGTTTTTGTAAAGAACAGTGACCAAAAAAAAAAAAAAAAAAGAATCCAGATTAACTAATTTTTATTTCTTCCTCTAATTCTTCAAAGCAGACCTTTAAAGTAGGGTGTGTATTTGAAACAGAGTTAAGATTTATTAGTAATTGAAAAAAAAAATATATTAGTAATTGAAAGCTTCTGTTATACTTAAGAATGCCTTTTAATTTTTAAAAAAGATATTATTTATTCATGAAAGATACAGAGTGAGAGGTAGAGACGTAGGCAAGGAGAGATTCAGGCTCCTCTCAGGGAGCCCAGTTTGGGACTCGATCCCCAGACCCAGGATCATGCCCTGAGCCAAAGGAGATACTCAACCACTGAGCCACCCAGGCATCCCTAATTTAAATTTTTTGAGAAAGAGAGTATGTGCACACAGGTGGTGGGGTACGGTGGGAGAGGTAGAGAAAGAATCTTAAGCCAGCTCCATACCCAGCACAGAGCTCAACAAAGGACTTGATCCCATGACCCTGAGGTCATGACCTCAGCCAGAATCAAGAGTTGGATGCTCAACCAACTGAGCCACTCAGGCACCTTGCCTTTTAATTTTGGTATTTGGAACAAATGTATCTTGGGCAAAGCTGCTGGAACCTTCCATTATATCTATACCGTCCTTCCTTTCACCCCCTTGGCCACCACAAGTCCCCAGCCTTTGTGAATACTAAGGCCTTGCTGGACTATCCCTGTGGAATTGGATACAGAGAAGACAGTCCCATAACCAGAAGGGATTGAAGAGAGATCTCAGTCTTGACTTGGTACTCTCAAAGAGTATTAAATAAAATCTAAGTTACCCATAGCAATGCTTCTCATAATCCTCTTTATTTTCTTCAATTCTTTCATGTTAGGGCTGCTCAGCAACCCCTCTCTCACTAAAAGACTGAGCTCTTTCTGGTACCCCAACCTGATTTCTTTTGGGTTCAGGTATCTTCCCTATCTCTTAATTAGATGGGCAGATTTAGTATTCCTGGCTTCTTTTCTTATTTTTCTCTATTCCTTTCCCATTACTTAACTCTCTACAAGAAACATGAGTTCAGAAACTGTCAGAGCATGCAAGAATTCTTCCTTCTTTCCTCTTGGCTTTCCAGTCTTGCCTTTTTCCACTCATTCTCTTGATTCTGAATCACAGTTAAGTCCTGGGAAACTGAACAGTGCAGAAGAGAACTTTCCTTAAAGGGCTGTGCAGGGCTGAGGGGATAAGTGGAATGGGTGATTAATAAAACACATTTTAGTTATCCCTTCCCTCTCCCATGATGGGTGCATTCACACCTTAATAAGTTATATTGTGGTTGGATAATAAGGTTGCTTTGAGGAATTAAGAATTCTATTTTCTGGGTCCAAGGGAGGAAGGATACAGAAGAGAGCAATAACCAGCAGCAAGGGAGGAGAAATTGTAAAGGAGATAATGCTGATCTGTTCTCCCTCTCTCCCACCCCTAATCAGTTGCAAACAACTGGTCTTTTTAAAAATTAAATTTTAACTCCTTAGCTGGTTAATGAAAGTCCGTTTTGCTGGTAGTATCATACCTAACTGGGACATTCAGATCATCTGGTTGTTTTAGGCCATAGTCAGGGTGCAAGCTCTGACAGTTGTTAAACTAAAGAAATATATTTTGAAACATTGCTCCATATATCCTAATAAGTCATCTATCTTCCTCTTCCTTACCCTTGTTACTTCCTCTGGTTAGCACATATCTTTTAGCCTCTTTCATATTAAAGAAGGCTAGCAATAAGATACGGGTGATGGGACAAGGCCTGAATTATCAATAAATAGTAGCTTGGATTTCAGTGTTCCTAGTAGCTGCTTTGATCAATCAGTAATTATTAGCATAACCCAGAGAGGGAAATACCCTGTCTTGCTGTACTTGGTGCACCTTTGCATCCTGTTGATTGCCTCGGAACCTTTCCATCTGTTCCTTATTCAACTGACTCTTAAGTTTGAAGCTCCCTGAAACTGCGCTTGCCTTCACAGCAGTTTTTTTCCTACAAATGTCTAAGACTTAGCTTCCCTCTGATCTTGTTTCTCTGATCTGACTCCATCTGCTTTCTAGCCTTTGAGAAATTCTCAAAATTTGTGATCACTTAGCACTCTTTCTTGCTTTCGCTGATATTCTGAAATTATTCTTTTAAAGTATTTTCTTTCGTTTCATTGAATTAAAGATATAAAGGGGTATAGGTGTGCAGTCTGTCATCTCAATCCAGTCTTAGCTTTCATTATTTTACATATATACATCTGCAGTTTTGTGTAATATCACCTTTCAATATGTGGTTTGACTTAAAACCTTATTAAGTATCTGGACATTATTTATAGTTTTGTGAGGAAGAAACATATCTTCAGCTCAACTATATTAAAAAGTATAGAGTACATTAAGTTTATTTTGTAAGTCAATCCCAGATTTAAAAGAATTAAAATTCAATGTGACATAAATGTCTGAGTAGTGCAGATGACTACAATTTTTATGGAGATAAAAGCTGATGTTGATTACTGGTTTATATTACATGTGACACATATATAGTTTTGATATATCTGTGGGGAAAATACATTGCATTTGTATAATTTGACTTATGTTCCATTATTTTGTGTTTTATAAACATTGTAACACAAGTATTTTTCAAAGAAGGAGAGCAGAGTTCAAACTGGTAGAGTCTAAGCCAAATACAGGCTATGCTCATGTTTTATTTGACTCTCATAATATTAGTTGTCTTAGTGTTTTTTGTTTTTGTTCTTTTAAGATTGAATTAATTGCCAATGTGTGAAAGTCAAGATATTTCACAAACCGATCCTAACTTTCAGATTCTTTTGAAAAAACCGAAGATTAGGCAACATTGGATCTACATTGCTCTCTGTGGCAGTAGATGACTGGAGCTGAGTAGTGGCCTTGTTAGGTAATAATTCGTCATTCCTATAAGTGAGGAGTCCCATCATTCCCTGCTCATCATTCCCATCAGCTTTTTTTTAAGTTGTTTTTTACTAATCTTGTGAGCATTTGACTTTGTGACTCTTACTATATACTAGTCTTTACAACCGTTATTTTAAATTATTATGAAATAGCTACAGAGTAGGACTATAATTCTCAGGTTTTATTTAATATATGAAATTTTGTGATTTTTCAACTTTGTAAACATATTTTTCCATATAGACATTATAACCTAGAAGCAGAAGTGTAGTCAGAAAAATAGGGATGGGTAACATGGCTCTTGAAAATATGCAAAATACCTTCATGATAAAAAAAGGTAAGTTGAAATTAGAGGAGCCAGTTAAGATGTCAGAAAAAAAGCTAGCTTGCCACCCACAGGGTCTCACAGTTTCCCTATGGGGGTCACATCAGGTCTGATATTTTTTTAAAAGTGAATAATTTAATTATCAAATGAATTATTTAAAATTTTTTACTTATTTGAGAGAAAGATAGCA